>NC_047113.1:94686541-95305708 GCF_902500255.1 Thalassophryne amazonica | reverse complement strand
AGCACCCCCAGAGTATGATGTTTCCACCCCCATGCTTCACGGTTGGGATGGTTTTCTTGGGGTTGTTCTCATCCTCTAAACATGGTAAGTGGAGTTGATTCCAAAAAGTTCTATTCTGGTCTCATCTGACCACATAACCTTATCCCATGCCTCCTCTGGATCATCCAGATGGTCACTGGTGAACTTCAAACGGGCCTGGACATGTGCTGGCTTGAGCAGGGGGACCTTGCTGCCCTGTAGGATTTTAAACCATGACAGCATCATGTGTTACTAATGTAATCTTTGTGACTGTGGTCCCAGCTCTCTTCAGGTCATTGACCAGATCCTCCTGTGTAGTTCTGAGCTTTCTCAGAATCATCCTTACCCCACAAAGTGAGATCCTGCATGGAATCCCAGACCGAGGGAGATTGACAGTTATCTTGTGTTTCTTCCACTTTCTAATAAATAATCATAACAGTTGTTGTCTTCTACCAAGCTGCTTGCCTGTTTTGTCCCTGGTGTCCTTAGACAGGTCTTTGGTCTTGGCTATGGTGGACATTTTGGAGAGTGATTGATTGTGTGAACAGGTGTCTTTTATACAGGTAACAAGTTCAAACAGGTGCAATTAATACAGGTAAAGAGTGCAGAATAAGAGGGCTTCTTAAAGAAAAATTAACAGGTCTGTGTGAGCCAGAATTCTTGCTGGTTGGTAGAGGATCAAATACTTATTTGCAGCAGTAACATACAAATAAATTATTAAAAAAAATCATACATTGTGTTTTCTGGATTTGTTTTTTTTTTTTAGATTATGTCTCTCACAGTGGACATGCACCTAAGAGGAAAATTGTGGGAGAACTTGCAAAACCGCAGGGTGTTCATGACAGTCAGACAAATAACAAATATGGCACCTGAGAGGTAATAGATCAAAAGAATTATTCAAAATACACATAAAAATGATTGAATGTTATTGTCATGGCGGGCACTGCAGGTGCAGTCGCCGTTGCTCCTGCGTTTCAACGGTCTCGATTAAAACCAGAGATATACAAGATGATTGATGGCAGGGTAATTGTGGAGGATGAACTACTTAATTTCCCAGCTGTCAAGATTAAGACTTTAAGCCAGGACGAGATTGTGTTATTGGCAACTAACACATTTGATTCTGAAGCTATCAAAGCCTCCAAGAAAGTTTTGTTTGAGCTCTGCCCCACTACTATGCAGCATTGCATTGTTCATAAAGGCCAGCTCAAAGATTCAAACAATATAAAACTCTGCCTTAAAGTACTGAATGAATGTTGGGAGAATATCCCTAGATTTGTATCTCATTACCTGGATGAACTTCCACCTGTAACACTCTCCAGCTTGAATGTATCCTGTTTGCTACGGAGAATGGAGCAGCTTGGCACTGAGTTGGGTGCTTTGAAGCACATAACTCAGCTCCAGACAAGCGTATGTGAACACGTTCGGGCCGGATCTCAGGAAATCAACCACCGGGTGACTGTACTGGAGTGTCGGCAGTCTGATGCAACAGCGGACAATGCTTCTCTGTATACTCCGGAACCAGGAGCTGCTGATCACCTTGCTCACCATGACCACCTGGAGGAGCAGGGGAAGCGAGGAGGGGCTGCAACGTGCAGTCTGGTCATACATGGAGTGGCTAGAACTAGCCTGGGAGCTACAGCTGTGCCGGACCTGAGTACAGAGGTGAGCTGTGATGAGACGGCGGTGACAACCGTTAGCCTCAACATGGGAGATGCTGCAATGGGAAAATATCCCGCAGCGTCAGTGTCCATGACTGGCTCCCCACAATGGAGTACAGTTGTTAAAGATGGCCAACCTCGTCAGAAAACATGGCGGGACATCTATGAAGGCTCGGGTGGGCGAGCTATTACCAGTAGAAGAAAGAGGTCTGGACAGTATCTATCATTGGCACTGATGCTGTGAGTACTATACAGATGGTAAAAACAAAATTAGTGAGTGTTTGCTACGAAATTCTCCTCAGACCTGGAGGCGGAGATGCTTTCTGAATATCTTGAAAGCAAACTTAACAAACTGGTCACCTGTAAGAAAATTCACAATGTACGTAGCAGATTTGGATCTTTCAAAGTGACTGTTGAATGTAATGACATCAGTGAAATGTACACTCTGGAGCTATGGCCTGAGGGAGCCCTAGTACAGCCTTATTATGAACCACGCAAGGCCAGTGCTGTTGTTTCAAATAATGTGCCTCCCGCAGGAGAGGTAAATGTGTCCACCAGTGTCAATTCAACACTATGAGTATGTCCATTTGGGTCTTCACTTACAACTGTCATGGCCTGCGCTTGGGCAAGAGTGCAGGGGGCAAAGATTGCCTGCAAGATATTTTTTATCTGTCCAAGACCTGGAAAAACTGAACTCTTTTAATCCAAAATTCTGTGGAGTGGGGGAATCAGCCACTGATCTCAGCACAGCAGTAGTTAGAGGCAGGATACCAGGGGGAGTGGCTGTGCTCTGGGACAAAAAATTTGATGCTGTCATGAAACCAATCAGGCTGGACGTTGATTGGTGTGTTGGTTTACAATATACATATAAAGGAAATCGTTTTGTTATCCTAAATGCATATACACCATATGAGTCTCATGAAAATGAAGATGGATATCTTAAAAGACTGGCTTTTATCAATACTTTTATACAAGATAATAATACATCCAGTGTATATGTTATTGGGGATATGAATGCTGATATTGCAGACAATAACTGTATTTGCTAATCACGTGACCCACTTCTGTGAAGATAATAATTTTGTTTTGACAAGCAAACTGCTACTGCCCATTGACAGTTACATATACATTAGTGAGGCCTGGTACACCACCTCTTGGCTTGACCATTGTATTAGTACAATGGGCATGTGGCTCTAGGCAACATGAACATTAAGTATGGGGTGGCAGTGACAGACCACATACCCCTTGCACTTACTGTAAATGTTAATGATATTCCAACAACAGTCAGTAGTGATAGAACTGTAAAAAAAAAACAAAAAAAAAAAACCGAGTTCACTGCAAAATTGGACTGGTTATCTCTCACCAAAGGTAACTTGGTGGCTTATTATAACAGCACAGACAAACACCTGAGTGATATACATCTGCCCAGGGAAGCTATTTTGTGTAAGGATGCCAGTTGTAATAGGGAAGACCATAAGAAAGACCTCTGTGCCATGAAAATTCAGTAAGGTATATCTTCTATTATACAATCCAAATCTAAGGTGGAACTCTACTAGTGTATACTAAGGTACATCTAAATTTCTAAAAAAAAAAAAAAAAAAAAAAAAGTAGAGCCACTTAGGTGCCTGGCCTTGAGAACCAGGGATGGTAGGTTGAAAAGCTTTTTTATCCCATGGGAATTCTCCCTACCCACTTAAGTGGCTCAAGAATATGGACAGCATGTATGTAAGTGACATTTACACAATCAGGGCAGTAAACAACATATATACAAGAAATATAGTTACTGCATAATATTATAGGAGTTAGCTCCTGAAACCTAAGTGTTCATACAGGAGAAGATTGTAGTATACATCTACCTAGTCTGTAGACTTGTTGTAAAACTAAATTAGAGCTAGTACGCTAAGCTATAAATCTGGTTATGTTATTATAGAAGCAGAAGCTATGATGTAATATGTTTTAGGTTTCTATCTAAAGTTCACCCTGCTAGCTAGGTTATGAATTGCTACTATAGGAAGACAAATTCCGTACTCTACATGCTTTCTAATGGAAACCCCAAACTTAGATAATATCTATTGATATTGATTAAAGAATCCTTTAAACTGAAGAACCATTAAAAAATCTACACCATGTAAAATAAAAGTGCAAATCTTGAAAGTAGGCTAACTACAGCCAGATGAGCTACTGTTAATTCAGCTGTTAACTTAAGCCATTAACTTAACATGTATGGTAAAGTGGTGGTGGCACTGTATGATGGTGGTAAACCTTTTCATAAACATGTCAAGAAACTAAAGTTGTGGGAAAGATCCTGCTTGATAGTGTAAGTGTGTATGTCTCTTCCTGAGACAACCAGTTTGGTTTTAAACCAAAGCATGGGACAGACATGTGCATATATGCACTTGAAGAAATAGTGAACCTGTAAAGGGCCAAAAATTCATCTGTGCTTATGTGCTTTATTGATGCGTCCAAAGCATTTGATAGAGTGAATCACAGGAAGCTATTCATTATTGGTATGCTCCCCAGAAGATGCAAATGGGGAGGCAGTGTATCAGCCCCCTTTGAAGTTGGCAATAGTGTTAGGTCAGCCCAGTGTCATGTTTTTTTTTTTTTTTTTTTTTGTCCCCCTGTCACGAAATGATTCAAATTTTCTTTTTTTTTTTTAACTCACTATTACTAACCCTACTCCTTCCCCTAACCCTAACCTTAACCATAACCTAACCCTGCTCCTTTCCCTAACCCTAACCATAACCACCCCAACCACCGCACTGCACTTTTAATTATGTCCACCCGTCACGGAATGACTTAGAATAAATTTGTGCTCCCATGATGAAAATATTGCACTTTCCGTGACAATATGACGAACCAATAGATTAATGTATATTTCCTGGTGCTGAATCATGGCATGCCATGAGACTGGGTTGGTTAGGCAGGGAGGACTCCTGTCATCAATTTTATTTAATTAATATGTGAATGATCTGTCGATGCAACTGAGAGCCTGTAACACAGGGTTTATGATTTCTGAATTGCTGGTGAACCACCTTATGTATGAAGATGATCTGGTTATCATTAGTCCAAGTAGTGCTGGACTACAGCAACTCCTAAATATCTGCACTGAGTTTGATCTAATGCATGACATTAAGTACAATGCTAACAAGAGTGCTATTTTAATATGTTGAAACAAGCAGGACAAAAAACTTGATTTTCCTGCATTTAAACTGACTGGCAATGTTCTTCAAGTATGCGGCAAGATGAAATATCTTGGACATTTTATAAATGATGAACTAAAATATGATGATGACATATACAGACAGTGTTGTAAATTATATGCCCAGGCAAACACCACTGGACGCAAGTTCAGCTTCTGTTCAACACAGCTGAAAGTAGCTCTGTTTAAGGCACAGTGTGCACCGTGCTGTGCCGTTACAAGAAATCTAGCATTCAGAGGCTGCAAGTTGCATACAGTGATGCTATGCGCATCCTTTTGAAAATACCCAGAGGGGTTAGTGCCAGCCAGATGTTTGTCACTGCAGGAGTGAGCACATTTCATGCACTCTTAAGACATCTAATGTTTAAATTTATGAATAGATTGGATGAATCCGGGAAGAGTATTATTTTGGCTGTTGTAAATCCCATTCTGAGCTGCTCTTGCTATACCTCTATCCTGAGGGAGCACTGGCTGGAATGTTTGCACATAATCTGATTTTTACTTATTTATTGTTTTTATACTGTATATTTTTGTATTGTACTTGTTTCATGCTATTTATGGACCTGAGTCTAAAATAAAGTTTTCAACCAATTCAATCAGTACTGGCTAGGGATTCAGCATCATGGTGACATTTTGGGACGACTAGTGCATGAGATAAAAAAAGGTGCAAAAGTAATAACTTTTGACAGACAGTCAGTCATGTCAGACATGCGTCTTCTAGTATTTTTTTTTTTTAGGTTTTTTTTTCAGCAATATTGCAAGTTTGACATTAATGCTTACTGTTTTATGTTGGATATCAACATGTTAAGCATTTTTTTTTTGCAGTATTAAACTGCTATATTGTTTAGTTCCTGAATGGGAATGAACAAGTCTTGACAAAATATCTAACAGCACATTATAAGGTATTAGAATGTCTTCATTACACTGTAATAATGGTGTCATGACAGTCAGTTTATACATCATGATATGGTAATGACAAATCAAATTACTACCTCATTACTTGAGGTCAAAGAATATCTTCATTTCACTGTCATTACACTCCCTTACTCCCCTCCTTCCACTACTCCCTCATTCTCCTTGACACATCCCATCACCATCACTGCAGAGGATGTGAGAAGAGAATTTAGTCGCCTGTGTCCAGCAAAGGCTGCAGGTCCTGACGGCCTCAGCTCCAGAGTGCTGAAGAGATGTGCTTTCCAGCTGTGTGGGCTTTTCTAGCACATCTTCAACTTGAGCCTGAGCCAGATGGTTGTTTCTGAGCGGTGGAAGACTGTCGGTCCCTATGATCAAGAAGAAGAATCCCAGCACACTTAATGACTACAGACCTGTGGCCCTAAAATCACATGTTATGAAGTCACTTGAATGGCTCATCCTGAGGCACCTCTGCACAGTTTTTGAATCATTGCTGGACCCCTGCAGTTTGGTCTCTGTAGTTTTCTCTGGGCCCCTCCCCAATCGGACCGGGAGTGACATGTTTAGCCGCATGTTCTCCTTGAATTGCTGGCTGTCTGAGTGGTGTCCAAAAAATGAGGTGGGCTTCATAGATAATTGGCAAAGCTTCTGGGGAAAACCTGGTCTTGTTAGGAGAGATGGCATCCATCCCACTTTGGATGGAGCAGCTCTCATTTCTAGAAATCTGGCCAATTTTCTTAAATCCTCCAAATCGTGACTATCCAGGGTTGGGACCAGGAAGCAGAGTTGTAGTCTTACACACCTCTCTGCAGCTTCTCTCCCCCTGCCATCCCCTCATTACCCCATCCCTGTAGAGACGGTGCCTGCTCTCAGACCACCAACAACCAGTAAAAATCTATTTAAGCATAAAAATTCAAAAAGAAAAAATAATATAGCACCTTCAACTGCACCACAGACTAAAACAGTTAAATGTGGTCTATTAAACATTAGGTCTCTCTCTTCTAAGTCCCTGTTAGTAAATGATATAATAATTGATCAACATATTGATTTATTCTGCCTTACAGAAACCTGAATATGTTAGTTTAAATGAGTCAACACCCCCGAGTCACACTAACTGCTAGAATGCTCGGAGCACGGGCTGAGGCGGAGGATTAGCAGCAATCTTCCATTCCAGCTTATTAATTAATCAAAAACCCAGACAGAGCTTTAATTCATTTGAAAGCTTGACTCTTAGTCTTGTCCATCCAAATTGGAAGTCCCAAAAACCAGTTTTATTTGTTATTATCTATCGTCCACCTGGTCGTTAGTGTGAGTTTCTCTGTGAATTTTCAGACCTTTTGTCTGACTTAGTGCTTAGCTCAGATAAGATAATTATAGTGGGCGATTTTAACATCCACACAGATGCTGAGAATGACAGCCTCAACACTGCATTTAATCTATTATTAGACTCAATTGGCTTTGCTCAAAATGTAAATGAGTCCACCCACCACTTTAATCATATCTTAGATCTTGTTTTGACTTGTGGTATGGAAATTGAAGACTTAACAGTATTCCCTGAAAACTCCCTTCTGTCTGATCATTTCTTAATAACATTTACATTTACTCTGATGTACTACCCAGCAGTGGGGAATAAGTTTAATTACACTAGAAGTCTTTCAGAAAGTGCTATAACTAGGTTTAAGGATATGATTCCTTCTTTATGTTCTCTAATGCCATATACCAACACAGTGCAGAGTAGCTACCTAAACTCTGTAAGTGAGATAGAGTATCTCGTCAGTAGTTTTACATCCTCATTGAAGACAACTTTGGATGCTGTAGCTCCTCTGAAAAAGAGAGCTTTAAATCAGAAGTGCCTGACTCCGTGGTATAACTCAGAAACTCGCAGCTTAAAGCAGATAACCCGTAAGTTGGAGAGGAAATGGTGTCTCACTAATTTAGAAGATCTTCACTTAGCCTGGAAAAAGAGTCTGTTGCTCTATAAAAAAGCCCTCCGTAAAGCTAGGACATCTTACTACTCATCACTAATTGAAGAAAATAAGAACAACCCCGGGTTTCTTTTCAGCACTGTAGCCAGGCTAACAAAGAGTCAGAGCTCTATTGAGCCGAGTATTCCTTTAACTTTAACTAGTAATGACTTCATGACTTTCTTTGCTAATAAAATTTTAACTATTAGAGAAAAATTACTCATAACCATCCCAAAGACGTATCATTATCTTTGGCTGCTTTCAGTGATGCCGGTATTTGGTTAGACTCTTTCTCTCAGATTGTTCTGTCTGAGTTATTTTCATTAGTTACTTCATCCAAACCATCAACATGTCTATTAGACCCCATTCCTACCAGGCTGCTCAAGGAAGCCCTACCATTATTTAATGCTTCAATCTTAAATATGTTCAATCTATCTTTATTAGTTGGCTATGTACCACAGGCTTTTAAGGTGGCAGTAATTAAACCATTACTTAAAAAGCCATCACTTGACCCAGCTATCTTAGCTAATTATAGGCCAATCTCCAACCTTCCTTTTCTCTCAAAAATTCTTGAAAGGGTAGTTGTAAAACAGCTAACTGATCATCTGCAGAGGAATGGTCTATTTGAAGAGTTTCAGTCAGGTTTTAGAATTAATCATAGTACAGAAACAGCATTAGTGAAGGTTACAAATGATCTTCTTATGGCCTCAGACAGTGGACTCATCTCTGTGCTTGTTCTGTTAGACCTCAGTGCTGCTTTTGATACTGTTGACCATAAACTTTTATTACAGAGATTAGAGCATGCCATAGGTATTAAAGGCACTGCGCTGTGGTGGTTTGAATCATATTTATCTAATAGATTACAATTTGTTCATGTAAATGGGGAATCTTCTTCACAGACTAAGGTTAATTATGGAGTTCCACAAGGTTCTGTGCTAGGACCAATTTTATTCACTTTATACATGCTTCCCTTAGGCAGTATTATTAGACGGCATTGCTTAAATTTTCATTGTTACGCAGATGATACCCAGCTTTATCTATCCATGAAGCCAGAGGACACACACCAATTAGTTAAACTGCAGGATTGTCTTACAGACATAAAGACATGGATGACCTCTAATTTCCTGCTTTTAAACTCAGATAAAACTGAAGTTATTGTACTTGGCCCCACAAATCTTAGAAACATGGTGTCTAACCAGATCCTTACTCTGGATGGCATTACCCTGACCTCTAGTAATACTGTGAGAAATCTTGGTGTCATTTTTGATCAGGATATGTCATTCAAAGCGCATATTAAACAAATATGTAGGACTGCTTTTTTGCATTTACGCAATATCTCTAAAATTAGAAAGGTCTTGTCTCAGAGTGATGCTGAAAAACTAATTCATGCATTTGTTTCCTCTAGGCTGGACTATTGTAATTCATTATTATCAGGTTGTCCTAAAAGTTCCCTGAAAAGTCTTCAGTTAATTCAAAATGCTGCAGCTAGAGTACTAGCGGGGACTAGAAGGAGAAAGCATATCTTACCCATATTGGCCTCTCTTCATTGGCTTCCTGTTAATGCTAGAATAGAATTTAAAATTCTTCTTCTTACTTATAAGGTTTTGAATAATCAGGTCCCATCTTATCTTAGGGACCTCATAGTACCATATCACCCCAATAGAGCGCTTCGCTCTCAGACTGCAGGGTTACTTGTAGTTCCTAGGGTTTGTAAGAGTAGAATGGGAGGCAGAGCCTTCAGCTTTCAGGCTCCTCTCCTGTGGAACCAGCTCCCAATTCAGATCAGGGAGACAGACACCCTCTCTACTTTTAAGATTAGGCTTAAAACTTTCCTTTTTGCTAAAGCTTATAGTTAGGGCTGGATCAGGTGACCCTGAACCATCCCTTAGTTATGCTGCTATAGACTTAGACTGCTGGGGGGTTCCCATGACGCACTGTTTCTTTCTCTTTTTGCTCTGTATGCACCACTCTGCATTTAATCATTAGTGATTGATCTCTGCTCTCTTCCACAGCATGTCTTTTTCCTGGTTCTCTCCCTCAGCCCCAACCAGTCCCAGCAGAAGACTGCCCCTCGCTGAGCCTGGTTCTGCTGGAGGTTTCTTCCTGTTAAAAGGGAGTTTTTCCTTCCCACTGTCGCCAAGTGCTTGCTCACAGGGGGTCGTTTTGACCGTTGGGGTTTTTAACGTAATTATTGTATGGCCTTGCCTTACAATATAAAGCGCCTTGGGGCAACTGTTTGTTGTGATTTGGCGCTATATAAATTGATTGACTATTAAACGATGCCATCATCTTTATGCTGTACAGAGCTTACGCTGCGTTTACACATAGACAAGATGCGTTACAAATGTCATATTTGCATCATTCTTGGCACATTCCTGACATTCTTAACGTGACTTAACACATCTGAATAGGTTCCTTAATAGTGTGTGCTGGTGCATGATATTTGTGGAGCATGTTTTTGGCTGTCAACAAATCTTCCATGAATGTCATGCACCACCCTCATTTCACCTCATGTCATGGAGGTCGCAACTGAGTGTGTTGATCTGTCTTGATTAGTGGTGATCCTTAATAGAGCGTGACAGCATTCTTCTCTGACGTGCGCACAATTAAACCCTGCTGCACCGCATTCAGTTTCATTGCTGCAGTATGCTAAAGAAGGACAGTGATGCCAAGTCGGCTAAAAGACTCGTTACAAAGCTCCTTAGTGCACTCCTGCAGGTGTACCACCTGCTGCATGTGCCTGATGTTTGGGAAAACGAGCGAGACGAGAGCCACATGCAGCCAGACGTCTGGCTCTCTCAGTCTCCTCCTCCTCTCTGCACCACTCAATGGCACAGAGCCCAGCTAAGCATGCAGTCACAAAGTTCTTCTTCTTCTTCTGGTCACAGTCCTGCCACCTGCAGAAGTTTTCAGATGACTCTGTCACTGTCAAAATCCATCCATCCATCCATCCATCTCCTACCGCTTAATCCAATTAAGGGTCGCGGGGGGCTGGAGCCTATCCCAGCAGCCATGGAGCGCGAGGCGGGGTACACCCAGGACAGGACGCTAGTCTGTCGCAGGGCATTGTCAAAATCAAAAAACATAATTATAAGTTGTGTTTATAGAGTTTCCGGATCAAATATGAATATTTTTGGGGAGAAATTGTCTGAAATGTATAACTCAATTAAAAACAATAAGCTTTTATTTGTTTGTGGAGATTTTCTAAATCCTCATAGCCAAATACAAGTAGTGGAATTTTTAGATTCTGTGTTTTGTATGGGATTGTATCCAGTGATAACATACCCAGCCAGCATTACTATGAACATATCAACACTCATTGATAATATATTAACAAATGTTATTGTACGGAATTTAATGGGTGGATTACTTATTAGTGACATTAGTGATCGCTTGCCAGTTTTTGTTGCTTACAATTCCTTAGTTGATAAAGTTGATTATATTGAAATTTCAAAAGGAAAATAACTGAGGAAACTATAGCATATCTTAGAACAGATTTAATGCACCAAACTTGGCATGACATCTATACTGACGACATTGTCATATATCTTGGAAATAATGGAGATAACTGATTCATATGATTGGTTAAACATTGTCCATTGATGTTAAATGTTGGAAACAAGCAAAACACTGATAAAACGTGGATCACAAAGGGACTGCTGAATGCATGTAAAAAGAAACATTTTTGTACAAATCATTTTTAAAACTCAGAACAATTGAAGCTGAGAGGAAATATAAGACAAATAAAAACAAGTTAACTAATATTATGCAATCTTGCAAAAGACAGTATTACAGTGATTTATTGGAAAGAAAACATAAAAGGTACTTGGAAGATCTTAAATGAAATCATAAAAAAAAAAAAAAGTTGTCAAAGATTATCCAACATATTTTTTATCCAAATACTGATACAATTGTTACGGAAAAGAAAGCTATAGTAGATCATTTTATTGATTATTTTGCCAATGTGTGGAAAAATTATCTAACTCAATTGTACCTTCTAATATGATTTATAGGGATAACCCGGCATCAAGTAATACCTTTCAGATTCAATATTTATCAGAAAAAACTGCTGAATATGAAATAATTGACATAGTTCATCAAATAAAGGGGAAAAAAATCTACTGATTACGATAGTTTTGATATGTTTGTGATAAAAAAAAAATACAAGTGATTGTGTCATTCAACCTTTAACTCATATCTGTAACTTGTCAATAATGACTAGGAGATTTCCTTCCAAAATGCAAACAGCTAAAGTGATACCGCTGTTCAAATGTGGTGATAAACACTTTTTTCAAACTACAGGCCAATCTCACTGTCACCTCAATTTTCAAAAATTCTGGAAAAGGTATTCACAAAAGGTTAAATCATTTTATATCTAAATATCATACACTAAATGAGCAGCAATATGGTTTCAGAAAAAAAAAAAATTGTACTACTTCATTGGTGGTAATTGATTTTGTGGAACATGTCACAAATGCAATTGAAACCAAACATTATGTCGTATTTTTTTTCCAACTTACAGAAAGCATTCGATACCATAAATCATATGTTATTATTGGATGAATTATGGAAGTATGGCATCAGAGGATTAGCTCATGATTCGATAGTGAGTTATTTGTACAGTAGGTATCAGTGTGTTCACATTGGTGGGATAAATTATGAACTTTTGAGGTGCACTTGTGGGGTGCCCCAGGGCTCAGTCCTTGGGCCATTGTTGTTTATTTTATATATTAATTACATATGTTTGGTTTGTGAGCTGTATTTTATTTGCTGATGACACAGCTGTGTTTTGTCATGGGGATCATTTGGGACAGGTTCTGGACATGATGGAGAGGGAACTACAGAAGTTTAAAGAATGGTTTGATTCAAACAAACTGTCGCTTCACTTTGGTAAAACAAAGTGTATCATTTTTGGAAATAATCCCAGGAATTTATTCAGAAATTTACGAGTACACGATGTTGAAATTTCTTAGGGTCTTTGTTGATGATAATCTTAGTTGGAAAACACATAAATGATCTCATCTTATCTTCAACAGCTTATCTGGCATTGGGTTGCAGGGGTAACAGCTCTTGCAGAGAACCCCACACTTCCCTTTCCCCTGCCACATTGACCACCTCTGACTGGGATCTGGAGGCATTCCCAGGCCATTGTGGAGATATAATCTCTCCACCTAGTCCTCGGTCTTCCCAGGGTCTCCTCCCAGATGGACGTGCCTGGAACACCTCCCTAGGGAGGCGCCTAGGAGGCATCCTTACCAAGATGCCCAAACCACCTCAGCTAACTCCTTTCAACGCAAAGGAGCAGCGGCTCTACTCCGAGATCCCCACGGATGACATGTTGAACCATGTTTTGTATATACTCATTGTCCATGTCTGTCACTGTGACATTTACTTGGATTTCACTTTGCAAACCACAGCTGATATTTAAGAAAAATGCATTAAAATTACAGACTGCAGTGTCTCATGCTGACATTTCGCAGAATTCAAAACAAATTTCTGGAACTCGGAAAATGACTTCTTTCTTTGCAAAAGTATAAGTCACTCTTCAAAAGCGTGAAATGACAGAAGGCAGCTAACAGGCCCTTCAGTATTTAAGGCTGACGGCTGGTGACATTTCAGACACAGTGATACATCTCAGCATGAAGACTGATGTGAGAGTGGGGAGTCGCTGAGCTGCCTGCCGCTCCATCACTGTCATTGCTTTTCTCAGGCATCTTATTTTAATAGAGCAAATAATTCAATTGTGAAAAGTGTGAAATAGCCAGAAAATAACACTCCATTTTTTACAAGCTGGAAGTGTTGTTGCAGACATTACGGCAGCTGACAGTTTACTTTGAATATTTACGTGCAGGTTGACGTGTGAGTGTTTAAGTTTGTGTGTGCATGCTGTAATCCCTCTACTTTCTCAAAGCCTGGATAGAAAATGTTAGAAAGTCAACCCTATTACGGCTCATTTCCAACCATTCATTCATCCACCTTTCTGTGTGTGAGAGCCGATTTGGACGAGACAGTTGAAAACACATTATTTTGAAGGTTAAATTAAAGCTTGAGCTCTTCGGTGACAAATGAAAGCAGCTAATAAATGAATTTCTGTTTGTAATGGGAAAAAATAACAATTAAATAGCAAACCAAACCAGTGATACTGGCAGAGGGAACATGCTGCCATATTGTTTACACAGCAAAATGTAGTCATCACTCAACACTGCAGCAGATTATTGATTTTTTATTTATTTATTTTAACTGTGTTGCTGGAAGAATCATTACCTCTACTTAGTGCATTTAATTTTTTAAAGATTAACATAAGTATTAGTCTGTGTACAAAGTATTGCTGATGCTGTTGTTACTCTCCTGGCTCTTACTGTAATGCTGTCCCTCACAAAGTACAAACTCAAACTATTTTGCATTTTTAAATTTGCTCAAAGTCAGAAGGGAAATCAGGCCTGGATTCTGAAGAACGTCTCTAACGCAGGAGATCCATTCGTTCAGAACCCCGAACAATGGACACAAACAGTTTTCTAAAACTCAACATGGGTGTAACAAGGGTGGACCTTATTTCTCAAAGTCCTTCCCTTATTGGTCCCCGTGGAAATTCGAGGGAGGTCCCACCCACTGCCCATGACCCGCGCGATAACGGGACATGAGGTTTATAATGTAACCTGAATCTCTTTGTTCTGAGTGGTAAAACTGGTTAAATCCAGTTCGACATGCACATTCCAACAAGTAACAGAATAAAAGTATATTAAACTAAGAATACAGTCCTTAAGGAAAATAATTACTTAATACCAAAACAACAACAACAATAAAAAAAAACCCAAAATAAAACAATAGTTAAACTCACAAATATATCTACCACTGTAGCTTCATCTTTAATCTTAATTAGATACCTACCTTATCTTATTCTGAAAGCCAAGTCCAGCAGGCTCAGAAGCTGGATCGATGGATGTTTACACACACACACACACCTTCAACTGTCTATCCAAGATCAGGTTATGGAGAGCTGGAGCCTAGCCCAGCAGTCATCGTGCGTAATAAAGGATTATTAACTGAGTGAGAGGTCTATATGGGAAATATCAGACCAAGGTGTTAGTACCGAACATCAACCGAATGTGTTGATGTTCGGTACTCAAATGTGTCTGTTTATCAGAGACACATTTGGGCAAATAACGCCCAGAACTCAGTCAGTCTGTCTCTGTATTAATGAGAACCATGTGGAAACAATAAGCGAGTTTGTGGTTGCGAGTGCGCATGACCGACACGCTTTGGGTACTGCTTCCGGGTCAGGTCATTTGAGATAAACAAACAGGCCGGCCTGAAACCTGCAATCGAGTTAAAATGTGGACAGTTGGACTGTTAATTGACAGGTAAAGTTCCCCAAACGCTTGTAAACTTGTTACCGGGAATGCGAGATGTGAAATTTTTAACTAATGATTGGTTTAGGTTGGTAATAATGTGAGGAAACAGTGATAAAGTGAGTAGTGCTTATATTATTGCTCGCCACACTCTGTGTTGATCGAGTTGTGTTTTGGAGTCTCTGGATAGTCTAACTAGTCTATTTCCACGTTGTGACTTGTGGTGCTGCTTTTTTGTGCTTCTAGGTGTGATTGAGTGAGTCAGAAAAGGCAAAGATGGGCAGGATCTGTGCAGTGAAAGACTGTCACAACAGCACGTATGTACTGGAGAAATGGAAGCAGACCTTCTGTGAATCGCATGGATGCAACAAAGGCACTGGCCGGTGTGACTGCCCTTATCCTTTTGATCTCCACCCGTTTCCAACAAAAGACAAGTCTGCCAGACAAGAATGGATACGGAGGCTGCAGAGAAAGGATGTTGAAACTGGGAAGAACTGGGAGCCACAGTATTATGACTGTGTGTGCTCAGTCCATTTTATTGCAGGCAGACCAACACAAGAACATCTCTATCCAATTCTGCATTTGGGTCACAGTGCAGTGTATCATCGTGGAAGAGCGTCACCAACACCTCGACAGAGCCAGCCAACCTCAACAACCAAGGCTCGGAGGAAACAGCAGCCAAACAGTACCTCACCCGAACCCATTCCTGAAGTTGAGGAGGACGATGATGTGGTACTGGAAACTGATTCCAACATTGATAAGGTCTCCCATGACCATAGTTACAGATACAAGTGTTGGTGTAAGCCTGAGGATGTGACTGTAAAGGATGTGCTGAAAAAGACAAAGTGATCAGGGAACTGAGACACCGTTTGGAAGAACTGACTGAGAAATCCATTGAAAACAATGGTAAACCGGTAGATAAGCAGCAGCTGAAGTCAGCTCGTATGATAAAACTGACAAGAAAGTAAGACTGAACACTGGTGTCGGAAGCAGACAAGTTCTTGATGCATTATTCAAACAGCTGGAACCAGGCATCATACATCTACGTTACTGGGCAGGAAAGAAGGTAGTGTTAACAAAAGCTCGACAGTTTACACGAACACCACAGAAGTCTGGGCCTGGCAGGAAACTTCATGCAAAAGATGAGTTTGTGCTTGTCCTCATGAAACTGAGGCTAGGACTAACCAATTCATTTCTGGCAGACTTTTTCCAGATATCTAACAGTACCTGTTCACAGATCATCAACACGTGGGTCAGATTTCTGGCCAGTGAATTGAAGCCACTCATCTTTTGGCCATGAAAGGAGGACGTTGTCACCACTGCACCTCCTTCCCTACACAAGATTATGGGCACCAACTCAGGTAAGTAGGCCCTAAACATGGTCAAACATGGATCAGTTGATCCATAATAATGTAAATTTGACAAAAATTGGTAAAAGTGGTGTCTTTTGTGCTGCAGATGTACCATTGACTGCACCGAGATCTTCATTGAGCGTCCACGACAATTGGCACTGCAAGCGGCCACCTGGTCTGACTACAAGAAACACAACACTGCAAAGCTGCTAGTATGCATTTCACCCAATGGCTTCATCTCCTTCCTGTCATCATGTTGGGGAGGTCGTGCTTCTGACAGGCACATAGTTAAAGAAAGTGGATTCCTGGACTTGATTGAACCTGGAGATTTGGTGTTAGCAGATAGAGGATTTCCCATACAAGCAGACCTTCTGAGTCGGTTTGCAACACTAGAAATCCCACCTCCTGGCAAAGGTGCTCTACAGATGACTGTTGCTGACGTCAAGAAGACAAAGAGAATCGCCAACGCTAGAATCCATGTGGAGCGCGCAATGAAGTGGTTCCATATACTGAAGACCACTCTGCCACTGACTCTTCTCCCATTGATTGATGATATTGTTATTGTATGTGGTGCCCTTTGTAACTTACGACAGCCACTGCTGCAGAAATAGACTGCAGTCTGTTTGACTGGGGAAAGACCATTGTTGGGCTAGGCATCTGTTTAGCTTCACTCAGGAGGAGGTGGGTGGCACCCTGGGTGGTGGCATAAACCTGGACCCATCTTTTTGTGGGGTTATTTAAAGTGATTGTTTCAACCAAAGTTAATAAAAATTTAGACACTGAACACTTTACAAGACGCGCAAAAATGAACGTTCCTGCGTAAGTACATGTAGTACGAAGTACATGTACGAGGATGTCAGATCTTTACTATACAAAGCAGAACCTTTGCAAGTATGCCATCAACGTTACATTTTTTCTTCTGTTTTCATGCATCATCAATAATTGCCTTTGGTGAAATATTAAAAGTAAGCATTCTGGGCTTGAGTCAAATTTATTACTAATATTCTACTGCAGTAAATACAAATGAATGGAAGTGAACAGAAACAATAAAATGACATCCTGACTTTCCTGCTAGTAACAAGAATAAATAATTGTTGTGTGGGCCGCTGAAGAGGAGGTACTGCTGGCCCACCACCACCAGAGGGCACCCTGCCTGGAGTGCGGGCTCCAGGCACCAGAGGGCGCTGCCGTCTCACAGGAGCAGCCGGGGTGACAGCTGTCACCTACGACAGCTGTTACCAATCTTCTGATCCGCAGCGGTATATCAGCAGGACGACGTCTCCACCTCTTTGCCGAGATATCGCTCTACCAAGGAGGTAACGTATCCAGCCTAACGGATTGTCTTTTGACCATTAAATACTTTTTGCCTTTACACAGAAAGAGAGAAGAACAGCAGGAGACTGTATTTTGGATAAGTACTCACATTCCTGCACTACAGTGTTTTTCCTGACGAGAGGTGGAGGTGGTGTTTCCACCATACGTGTTGCTGGGTGCAGACGCACCCACATTTGACTGTTTCTGTTCCTCGCCAGCATGACCGGATCCGACAAGCGGAGGCAGTGGCCACCTGGGAGTTCGGGACTTGGCGGCTCCAGTATTCCCGGGGTTCGGTGGCGGAGGAAATCGTGTGGTTCCGGTTCTGCTTGGACAGACGTCTCCTATCTTCGAGCCTGCCCACATGACACCGTTGTGATTCGGCTTATTGTCTGATATTGTAATTGGTTGTGTTTGTTGTGCGTGTTTCACAACAGTAAAGTGTTGATATTTGACTTCCTCCATTGTCCGTTCATTTACGCCCCCTGTTGTGGGTCCGTGTTCCTACACTTTCCCAACAGGATATCTCGGCCAACGTCATGGATCCCGAGGGGCGTCAACCGGCTGTTGAACGGCCAATGGAAGAACAGGGCGCACAGGCGTCCGCAGGAGGAATGATCGGTGAGTTGCAGCGAATCCTCACCGCTTTCACGGCTCGGTTGGATTTAATGACCGAGCAGAACGTCCTCCTTAACCGCAGGGTGGAGGCTCTCGCCGCGCAGGTGGAAGCACGCCCTCAGGGCGCCGCTGCGGCTCTCCCTCCTGTCGACCCTGTGCGTAACAGTGACGTTCCACAGGCGTTCAACGACCCCTCCCACCTTCCCCGGAAGCATACATAAGCCCTCCAGAGCCGTACGGAGGTTGTGTGGAGACGTGCGCGGACTTCCTTATGCAGTGTTCGCTCGTCTTCGCACAACGTCCTGTTATGTACGCGACTGATGCCAGCAAGATAGCTTATGTAATAAACCTGCTTCGCGGTGAGGCACGCGCTTGGGCTACAGCGCTCTGGGAGCAAAATTCACGGCTCCTTCAGACATATGATGGGTTTGTGAGGGAGTTCAGAACAGTGTTCGATCACCCAAATAGAGGAGAGACCGCTTCAGCCGTGCTGCTGTCAATGAGACAGGGGCGCCGGAGCGCAGCTGCCTATGCAGTCGACTTCCGCATCGCGGCTGCGAGGTCCGGCTGGAATAGCACTGCCCTCCGCGCCGCCTTCGTAAACGGACTGTCGTTGGTCCTAAAGGAGCACCTGGTGGCTAAGGACGAACCGCGGGATTTAGATGGGCTTATCGATCTCGTTATTCGATTAGACAATCGGTTAGAAGAACGCCGTCGGGAACGAGACGAAGGGCGTGGCCGGGCACGTGCCGTCCCTCTCCCTTCCGGTTCCGACCGCGTTCCGCCCTCCCCACGCTCCACGGCCCCTACGCTCCGTGTGGTTACAGCTCCCCCTGCTGACGAAGCTATGGACACGAGCAGGGCCACATTTAGGGCACCAGATAGACAGAGGAGGCTGGCCCGCGGAGCGTGTTTTGTTTGTGGCTCGATAGAGCATCAGATAAGAGACTGCCCCGAGCGGTTAAACACCAAACGCCCGCCCCTAGAGACTGGGCTAGGGGTGGGCCGAGACATTCACGTGGGACACACCCATATTGCCACACGACTCCCAGTTACAATCCTTTATGAGGATTTAACCCTGAAGGCCCCAGCACTGGTGGACACGGGCTCTGAAGGGAATCTGTTAGACAGCAGATGGGCCAGGGAGATAGGGCTCCCTCTGGTGGCGCTTACCTCACCTGTGCAGGTACGGGCACTAGATGGCTCCCTACTCCCTCCAATCACACATAAGACACCACCAGTAACTCTGGTGGTGTCAGGAAATCACCGGGAGGAGATCGAGTTTTTTGTGACTCCTGCCACCTCCCGTGTGATTCTAGGGTTCCCCTGGATGTTGAAACACAATCCCCGGATCGATTGGCCGTCCGGGGTAGTGGTTCAGTGGAGCGAGACCTGCCATCGGGTATGTTTAGGTTCCTCGGTTCCTCCCGGTTCCCAGGCTAAGGAGGAGGTCAGAGTCCCGCCCAATCTAGGGACGGTGCCGGTGGAGTACCATGACCTTGTGGATGTGTTCAGTAAGGAACTGGCGCTCACCCTTCCCCCCCACCATCTGTACGATTGTGCCATTGATTTGGTTCCAGGCGTTGAGTTCCCGTCCAGCAGGCTGTACAACCTCTCACGACCTGAACGCGAATCAATGGAGACCTACATCCGGGACTCTTTGGCTGCCGGGTTGATCCGGAATTCCACCTCCCCGATGGGTGCAGGTTTCTTTTTTGTGGGAAAAAAGGATGGCGGACTACGTCCATGCATTGATTACAGGGGGCTGAACGAGATCACGGTTCGTAACCGATACCCCTTGCCCTTGTTGGATTCAGTGTTCACGCCCCTGCATGGAGCCCAAATGTTCACCAAGCTCGATCTTAGGAATGCGTATCACCTGGTTCGGATCCGGAAGGGAGACGAGTGGAAGACGGCATTTAACACCCCGTTAGTTCACTTTGAGTACCTGGTCATGCCGTTCGGTCTTACAAATGCCCCCGCGATGTTCCAAGCATTGGTTAATGATGTCTTGCGGGATTTCCTGCACCGATTCGTCTTCGTGTATCTGGACGACATACTCATCTTTTCTCTGGATCCTGAGACCCATGTCCGGCATGTACGTCAGGTCCTGCAGCGGTTGTTGGAGAACCGCCTGTTTGTGAAGGGCGAGAAGTGCGAGTTCCACCGCACTTCTTTGTCCTTCCTGGGGTTTATCATCTCCCCTAACTCCGTCGCTCCTGATCCGGCCAAGGTTGCGGCGGTGAGAGACTGGCCCCAACCCACCAGCCGAAGGAAACTGCAACAGTTCCTCGGCTTTGCTAATTTCTACAGGAGGTTCATTAAGGGCTACAGTCAGGTAGTTAGCCCCCTGACAGCCCTGACCTCCCCAAAAGTCCCCTTCACCTGGTCGGATCGTTGCAATGCCGCGTTCAAGGAGTTGAAACGGCGCTTCTCGTCTGCACCCGTTCTGGTGCAGCCCGATCCTAGTCGCCAGTTAGTGGTTGAAGTGGACGCCTCGGACTCAGGGACAGGAGCTGTGCTTTCCCAGAGCGGGAAGACCGATAAGGTCCTTCACCCGTGTGCCTACTTTTCCCGCAGGTTGACCCCGGCCGAACGGAACTATGACGTCGGCAATCGAGAACTCCTTGCGGTGAAAGAGGCTCTTGAAGAGTGGAGACATCTGTTGGAGGGAACGTCCGTGCCATTCACGGTTTTCACTGACCACCGGAACCTGGAGTATATCAGGACCGCAAAGCGGCTGAACCCCAGGCAAGCCCGCTGGTCACTGTTCTTTGGCCGTTTTGACTTCCGGATTACCTACCGTCCCAGGACCAAAAACCAGAGATCGGATGCCTTGTCCCGGGTACATGAAGAAGAAGTCAAGGCGGAGTTGTCGGATCCACCGGAACCCATCATCCCGGAGTCCACTATCGTGGCCACCCTCACCTGGGACGTAGAGAGAACCATCCGGGAGGCCCTGGCACGAAGCCCGGACCCCGGAACTGGGCCGAAGAACCGACTCTACGTCCCACCAGAAGCTAGGGCTGCAGTCCTGGACTTCTGTCATGGCTCTAAGCTCTCCTGTCATCCAGGGGTGCAAAGAACCGTGGCAGTTGTCCGGCAGCGCTTCTGGTGGGCATCCCTAGAGGCCGACGTCTGGGATTATATCCAGGCCTGCACCACCTGCGCCAGGGGCAAGGCTGATCATCGCAGGGCTTCGGGACTGCTCCAGCCGCTGCCCGTGCCCCATCGCCCCTGGTCCCACATCGGCCTGGATTTTGTCACGGGCCTCCCGCCGTCCCAGGGCAACACCACCATCCTCACGATAGTGGACCGATTCTCCAAGGCGGCCCACTTCGTGGCCCTCCCGAAGCTCCCGACGGCCCAGGAGACAGCGGACCTCCTGGTCCACCACGTCGTCCGGCTGCATGGGATTCCCACAGACATCGTCTCCGATCGCGGTCCCCAGTTCTCCTCGCAAGTCTGGAGGAGCTTCTGCCGGGAACTGGGGGCCACGGTGAGTCTCTCATCCGGGTATCATCCCCAGACCAACGGGCAAGCAGAACGGGCCAATCAGGAGGTGGAGCAGGCCCTGCGTTGCATGACAGCCGCGCACCCGGCGGCCTGGAGTACCCATCTGGCCTGGATTGAGTATGCCCATAACAGCCAGGTGTCGTCAGCCACCGGCCTCTCCCCTTTTGAGGTGTGTCTGGGGTACCAACCTCCTCTGTTTCCGGTGGTTGAGGGAGAGGTCGGTGTGCCCTCGGTCCAGGCCCACCTACGGAAGTGCCGTCGGGTGTGGCGTGCCGCCCGTTCTGCCTTGCTGAGGGCCCGGATGAGGACGAAGGCCCATGCAGACCGGCGGCGGACCCCGGTCCCTACGTATCGGCCAGGGCAGGAAGTGTGGTTGTCTACTAAGGACATTCCCCTCCAAGTGGACTCCCCTAAATTGCAGGACCGGTATATCGGTCCGTTTAAAATCCTCAAGGTCATCAGTCCAGCCGCAGTGAGGCTTCAGCTTCCGGCCTCACTGCGGATCCATTCACGTGTCCCGGATCAAGCCACATCACACCTCACCCCTCTGTACTCCGGGTCCGGCACCACCTCCTGCCCGGATCATCGATGGCGAGCCGGCCAGGAGGCGCCCGTTGAGGGGGGGGGGTCCTGTTGTGTGGGCCGCTGAAGAGGAGGTACTGCTGGCCCACCACCACCAGAGGGCACCCTGCCTGGAGTGCGGGCTCCAGGCACCAGAGGGCGCTGCCGTCTCACAGGAGCAGCCGGGGTGACAGCTGTCACCTACGACAGCTGTTACCAATCTTCTGATCCGCAGCGGTATATCAGCAGGACGACGTCTCCACCTCTTTGCCGAGATATCGCTCTACCAAGGAGGTAACGTATCCAGCCTAACGGATTATCTTTTGACCATTAAATACTTTTTGCCTTTACACAGAAAGAGAGAAGAACAGCAGGAGACTGTATTTTGGATAAGTACTCACATTCCTGCACTACAGTGTTTTTCCTGACGAGAGGTGGAGGTGGTGTTTCCACCATACGTGTTGCTGGGTGCAGACGCACCCACATCTGACTGTTTCTGTTCCTCGCCAGCAGTACCGGATCCGACAAGCGGAGGCAGTGGCCACCTGGGAGTTCGGGACTTGGCGGCTCCAGTATTCCCGGGGTTCGGTGGCGGAGGGAAATCGTGTGGTTCCGGTTCTGCTTGGACAGACGTCTCCTATCTTCGAGCCTGCCCACATGACACCGTTGTGATTCGGCTTATTGTCTGATATTGTAATTGGTTGTGTTTGTTGTGCGTGTTTCACAACAGTAAAGTGTTGATATTTGACTTCCTCCATTGTCCGTTCATTTGCGCCCCCTGTTGTGGGTCCGTGTTCCTACACTTTCCCAACAATAACACTGAGTTATGGGTACTGCAAATCACAAAATGTTTACACATAGGGAATGAATTGGATATTAAAGTACAGCAGGGGCGGTCCTGGAGGCAGGCCGACCGGGCAGACGCCCGGGGTGGCATCGCGGGGGGGGGGGGGGGGGGGGGGGCAGCACGACCGTGCGGAAAAAAAAAACGGGGTGGGGGGGTTGTCCTGATGGGGGGGTTCGTGGTTACGTTACGTTACGGCAGAGTGGCGCCCCCACCTTCCCGTCCCATGGCGGCTTTCCTTTCACTCATTCCCGCAGCTTCACAGTGCTATAAACAGTAGCGAAGCAAAGACTGTAGCGAAACGAGACGAGTCATTGGATAAATACTGGGCTTTGTCCCGCCCATCGGATGCTCAGTGTGTCTGAGGGTCTATGGGGCAGTGGACGCTCAGCTTCTGCATGATGATTGGATGATCTGTCTGAGGCTGAATCCCTTTTTGATTGACAGCGAAATGAGCGAATCAGCGATCTTTTGGTGTAAACATCCGTGGGAGCATTTACATTCTTTTATGAGTTGAACCGGAGACTTTCCTAATCCTCTTAGTGGCATTTTCTTTGTTAAAAACGACTAGCGACAAATCGAGCTTCTATTTCTGTTGTTTTTTTTTTTGTAGCTGCTTCTGTTCTCCTTGAATTGCTGGCTGTCTGAGTGGTGTCCAAAAAATGAGGTGGGCTTCATTGATAATTGGCAAAGCTTCTGGGGAAAACCTGGTCTTGTTAGGAGAGACGGCATCCATCCCACTTTAGAGGGAGCAGCTCTCATTTCTAGAAATCTGGCCAATTTTTTGGGATCCTCCAAACTGTGACTGTCTAGCGTTGGGACCAGGAGGCAGAGCTGTGGTCTTATACACCTCTCTGCAGCTTCTCTCCCCCTGCCATCCCCCTATTACCCCATCCCCGTAGAGACGGTGCCTGCTCCCAGACCACCAATAACTAGCAAAAATCTATTAAGCATAAAAATTCAAAAAGAAAAAATAATATAGCACCTTCAATTGCACCACAGACTAAAACAGTTAAATGTGGTCTATTAAACATTAGGTCTCTTTCTTCTAAGTCCCTGTTGGTAAATGATATAATAATTGATCAACGTATTGATTTATTCTGCCTAACAGAAACTTGGTTACAGCAGGATGAATATGTTAGTTTAAATGAGTCAACACCCCCGAGTCACACTAACTGTCAGAATGCTCGTAGCACGGGCCGGGGCGGAGGATTAGCAGCAATCTTCCATTCCAGCTTATTAATTAATCAAAAACCTAGACAGAGCTTTAATTCATTTGAAAGCTTGTCTCTTAGTCTTGTCCATCCAAATTGGAAGTCCCAAAAAACAGTTTTATTTGTTATTATCTATCGTCCACCTGGTCGTTACTGTGAGTTTCTCTGTGAATTTTCAGACCTTTTGTCTGACTTAGTGCTTAGCTCAGATAAGATAATTATAGTGGGCGATTTTAACATCCACACAGATGCTGAGAATGACAGCCTCAACACTGCATTTAATCTATTATAGACTCTATCGGCTTTGCTCAAAAAGTAAATGAGTCCACCCACCACTTTAATCATATTTTACATCTTGTTCTGACTTATGGTATGGAAATAGAAGACTTAACAGTATTCCCTGAAAACTCCCTTTGTCTGATCATTTTTTAATAACATTTACATTACCCTGATGGACTACCCTGCAGTGGGGAATAAGTTTCATTACACTAGAAGTCTTTCAGAAAGTGCTGTAACTAGGTTTAAGGATATGATTCCTTCTTTATGTTCTCTAATGTCATATACCAACACAGAGCAGAGTAGCTACCTAAACTCTGTAAGGGAGTTAGAGTATCTTGTCAATAGTTTTACATCCTCATTGAAGACAACTTTGGATGCTGTAGCTCCTCTGAAAAAGAGAGCTTTAAATCAGAAGTGTCTGACTCCGTGGTATAACTCACAAACTCGTAGCTTAAAGCAGATAACCCGTAAGTTGGAGAGGAAATGGCGTCTCACTAATTTAGAAGATCTTCACTTAGCCTGGAAAAAGAGTTTGTTGCTCTATAAGAAAGCCCTTCGTGAAGCTAGGACATCTTTCTACTCATCACTAATTGAAGAAAATAAGAACAACCCCAGGTTTCTTTCAGCACTGTAGCCAGGCTGACAAAGAGTCAGAGCTCTATTGAGCTGAGTATTCCATTAACTTTAACTAGTAATGACTTCATGACTTTCTTTGCTAACAAAATTTTGACTATTAGAGAAAAATTACTCATAACCATCCCAAAGATGTATCGTTATCTTTGGCTGCTTTCAGTGATGCCGGTATTTGGTTAGACTCTTTCTCTCCGATTGTTCTGTCTGAGTTATTTTTCATTAGTTACTTCATCCAAACCATCAACATGCTTATTAGACCCCATTCCTGCCAGGCTGCTCAAGGAAGTCCTACCATTATTTAATGCTTCAATCTTAAATATGATCAATCTATCTTTGTTAGTTGGTTATGTACCACAGGCCTTTAAGGTGGCAGTAATTAAACCATTACTTAAAAAGCCATCACTTGACCCAGCTATCTTAGCTAATTATAGGCCAATCTCCAACCTTCCTTTTCTCTCAAAGATTCTTGAGAGGGTAGTTGTAAAACAGCTAACTGATCACCTCAGTTTCAGTCAGGTTTTAGAATTCATCATAGTACAGAAACAGCATTAGTGAAGGTTACAAATGATCTTCTTATGGCTTCGGACAGTGGACTTATCTCTGTGCTTGTTCTGTTGGACCTCAGTGCTGCTTTTGATACTGTTGACCATAAAATTTTATTACAGAGATTAGAGCATGTCATAGGTATTAAAGGCATTGCGCTGCGGTGGTTTGAATCATATTTGTCTAATAGATTACAGTTTGTTCATGTAAATGGGGAATCTTCTTCACAGACTAAAGTTAATTATGGAGTTCCACAAGGTTCTGTGCTAGGACCAATTTTATTCTCTTTATACATGCTTCCCTTGGGCAGTATTATTAGACGGTATTGCTTAAATTTTCATTGTTACGCAGATGATACCCGGCTTTATCTATCCATGAAGCCAGAGGATACGCACCAATTAGCTAAACTGCAGGATTGTCTTACAGACATAAAGACATGGATGACCTCTAATTTCCTGCTTTTAAACTCAGATAAAACTGAAGTTATTGTACTTGGCCCCACAAATCTTAGAAGCATGGTGTCTAACCAGATCGTTACTCTGGATGGCATTTCCCTGATCTCTAGTAATACTGTGAGAAATCTTGGAGTTATTTTTGATCAGGATATGTCATTCAAAGCGCATATTAAACAAATATGTAGGACTGCCTTTTTGCATTTACGCAATATCTCTAAAATCAGAAAGGTCTTGTCTCAGAGTGATGCTGAAAAACTAATTCATGCATTTATTTCCTCTAGGCTGGACTATTGTAATTCATTATTATCAGGTTGTCCTAAAAGTTCCCTAAAAAGCCTTCAGTTGGTTCAGAATGCTGCAGCTAGAGTACTGACGGGGACTAGCAGGAGAGAGCATATCTCACCCGTGTTGGCCTCCCTTCATTGGCTTCCTGTTAATGCTAGAATAGAATTTAAAATTCTTCTTCTTACTTATAAGGTTTTGAATAATCAGGTCCCATCTTATCTTAGGGACCTCGTAGTACCATATTACCCCATTAGAGCGCTTCGCTCTCAGACTGCGGGCTTACTTGTAGTTCCTAGGGTTTGTAAGAGTAGAATGGGAGGCAGAGCCTTCAGCTTTCAGGCTCCTCTCCTGTGGAACCAGCTCCCAATTCAGATCAGGGAGACAGATACCCTCTCTACTTTTAAGATTAGGCTTAAAACTTTCCTTTTCGCTAAGGCTTCTAGTTAGGGCTGGATCGGGTGACCCTGGACCATCCCTTGGTTATGTTGCTTTAGACGTAGACTGTGTTTCATAATTATTGTATGGCCTTGCCTTGCAATGTGGAGCGCCTTGGGGCAACTGTTTGTTGTGATTTGGCGCTATACAAGAAAAAAGTTGATTGATTGATTGATTGATTGTGTTTGGAGACTGACTTCTATCACTCTTTCTGACTTCTATCGCAGTTTCTGTCCCTACCGAGCAGCGGGTGCTGCTGAGCTCCTTCATCGCCACAAAGCACTCACAGGAGGACAAACTTCACACTAGCCTCGCGCCAGTCCCAGCTAGCGAGCTAGCTAGGTAGCAAGCTGCACATAATGGTAGACAATTTGAATGTTGTGGACCGGATTTTGGCGAAGCCATTTGATAGTCTTCCTTACGAAGAAGCCATGGCTGCTGTCATGGCTTCAGCTCTCAATGGTTTGCAGGCCAAAGTTAAAGCAATAGCCCCCAGTGCAATGTTTGTGCATTACTATGCACACAGACTGAATCTGGTTCTGTCTTGGGGGCTAAATGCTTATCTGAGTGCAGAATATTTTTTGCATCACTGTCTGGGTTTGCCACATTTTTCTCAAAATCCACAAAGAGGATGTCTTTTCTTGAGTCTGCAGGCTGCTCAAGGTTGCCCAGAAATGCTCCTACTCGATGGAATTTCACATCACGGATAGTGAGCACTGGGGCAAACAATCCTCCTCTTGCAGATAAGTCCATGGATGATGACACATTAGACTGTGCCAATTTCTTTGTGTTTGTTATTGCAGTAGTCATTAAAACTGGAAATGTGTTCTTGAAAATAGCTGTTGTGAGTTAATTTGTGGGATTGTGGGTGTTGTGGACGAAGTTAGTGTTTTCATGGGTGGTGGGGTGGAGGTGATGGCCACGTTAGTGTGCGCGGGGGGGGGGGGGGGGGGGCACACGCAGGGGGTTTCGCCCGGGGAGTAAATCACTCTAGGACCGCCACTGAAGTACAGTATCGTCAAAGCCACAAAATTTGGTGCATCAAAATTATTCCAGTGCAAAGTGACTGAACTCTTACATCCACAAAACTTCACGGCTCTGAAAATAAGGCGCCTTGCATGTAAATGAGTTGTAGGCAAATAATACTGAATTGATAATACTGAAGTAAATAAGACAAACTGGCCACAATTTATATTGTGGCCAGTTTATATTTACCCATGGCACAGTGGTGCCATGGGTAAATATCCTGTGTTTAGTTTGCACGCTTGCAGTTTAATACCAGTCCAGGCACACTTATATCACTAGTGAGTCAAACAACACCCTGTTCTGTTATCTCAGTTGTAAGTACTGGATTTAAAGATCCACCATCAGAACAGTCTGCGGCTGCACTGTCCGTCTGCAGATCCGCCAAACAAAATACGAGCCAACGTGCCACCAACGTTACTGTGCTGATGTCACAAATATCGTAACGTTGCTTTGACCAATGGGACGTCGTGAATGTCATCGTCTTGGTGTCACGTTGGCCCGTATTTTCTGGTGACTGATCCTGGAACTAAAGGGGGGCACAGGCTATTTTAAGAGGAAACCTTGCAATATTATCTTGAGTCACAGCTACCTTTTGATGACAGCAAATAACAATGCAAGTCACTTGTTTGCATATCCAAACAGTACATTGCTGGTTCACACAATAGCTGTCAATTATTTGCAGGCAGGACAGTGCCAAGATGACGTGCTATCCATTGATGAACTGAATCCTACACATCCCCAGTGAAACCACAGGTAGCACTTGTCACACCCAACACTGTTCTCAGACTCCTCTGTGATCTGCTGCTCATCTTGGCACCCTTCGTGGCACACACCGCACAAGTAAATGGGTGCAGCACAAGCAGTACGCTGCCTCTTCTTTGTTGACCTGCGTTTTGAGGTAGACTTTCTGGCGTCAGGTTCTTGAGTCGAGTCTGCTGCATTATCTGCAATTCAATAATGTTTACATGTATGATCAAGATGGGTGCTCTCTAGGTGGCAGCACAAGCAACGAAGTTCAGTTTTTGAAAAAGAATTACAATGAAAACCCAGGCAAAACAACAGTACTGTACCTGAATTCCTGAATACAAAAAACTATCTAGAAAGTTCCAACAGTTAAGTCTGCATTGTGAATACCTGTGCTTTCGTCTACTGGTCCATGCAGACTGCCTGTTGGTTGTCTATTGTCTGTCTGTTGACTAGTTATTTTGCTCATTACCTGGGGGTTCAGAAGTTCCGGAGCAATATAACCAGTGAAGAAGAACTTTGCTTGCTGGATCTGAGGAAATGACAGGAAATGACAGATAAATAGGGAGTGCATGTATCTCAGACCATGGACAACACAGAGCTAAAAATATTGAAGACTTACGCTGCTGTTTGTTGACACAGTTTCTGAAAAAATAAAATAAAACAACTTGCCTCATTCCAGCGTGCTGGATCAAACTTGATCCTCTCCAGGTGGTGGCCTTTATTTGTATGCACATAAAAATCGCACCAAGTCCATTTTGTGACACCCATCTGGACCTGCAAAAAATAATCCAAAGTACAAATAATTATTAAACTTATGACAGACAAAAAAATTATGGCATGAACAGAGGAAAATCAGAAAACTCCGAATACATACCTGAATTTGGGTGTAGTGGGAATGTGTGTGTTTCAGCTTGAGTTGTCCATCTTCCTTCATGAGGTATGCCAGGTGTGCTTCTGGATCCTGAGGAGACAGATGGGCTATGCTGATCGGACATTTGATTTCCACCAAACCCAGACCACAACACATGCACTCAACCAAGCCATCTGGGCTGGCCCCAAGATAGACCTGGTCGGCACACACCACTTAACCACACTGGACCTGGAAGATTGGCTTTGTGTGACTCTGTTCTTTATAGAGGGACATGTAGGCTCGTGCTGCCACTGGTTCCTTCAAACGTCCGTATTTTAGAGCTGTCAGGTCAGATGAGGCACTTGTGTAACCCATTATTTTCTGTATCAGTCTCGATGTGTCCTGGGGTCCTCGCTTTAAGCGTCGTACCTGGCAAAGCAGTAATACTGCAGGACATGATTTCAACTTCATAATATTAAACAAACTTCCAAGTTTTTGGTCAACCAAATTATACTTACTTTGGTGAGTACTTCTTGAGCAACAGAACCAGTGATCCAGCCCTTTCTCAGGTCTAATCATTTGCTGTTTGTTGATTGGCCCCTGGTGTACATCTCAAGGCTCTGCACCTCACCATCACTGTACTGAGGTAGATTCTCTATGAACGTGGCTACATCTTGGAAATACAACCAAGCAATCCAATAAAAACAGATTTCATATTAAAATTCATACTTTATTTCCTTACAGGTCATTTTAAAATACCCATGCATACTATTCATGGTAAAAGGCTGAAGTGGGAAAACAAAAGCTTTACATTTAGCTTTCCACCATGAAAGAAAGTTGCTCAACAAAGCATAAGAAAACAAAACTAATAGTCTAATACACACCTATGGTATCGTGTTTTGCTGCAAGATCTACTAAGCTACAAGGCACAGCTGGGGATGTTTCCACCTCTTGTCCAATGGCAACATTGATGTCACTACCTGGATCATATTTTGGTGCATCTCCCAGGTCCACATAGTGAAAGAGGCAGGCCTCAGGGCAGCTGTCGTATAGGCCATTCACTAATGAGGCAAGTGTTGGCTTCCTCCGCTCTGCTGGCTTGAACAAACGCCTAGCAACTGGATTGATTGTAGACTTGCCTTCTACATGTACAAATCATACTGGTCAACAAAAACTACAAGGTAAAAAGTTCAATCATGCAATGGCATGGTTCTAAAATGTACAAGTCACTAGGAAGCAGCAATTCTGGAGTGGTAAAACACTACATGAATGTATTGTCATCAGTACAATACGTTAATGGACTGGTGGCACCACCTGGCAACTCTACCTAAATGGTTCCTCATAGGATTTGGAATTTTAGACCTTGTACCTTGCTTGTACTGTGGCTTGTACAACTGCATTTCAGAGATTTTAATGGGTTTCACTTCTTGCTTTCCTGTGGCTGGTGCTATCCATGAATTTGGAAGTGATGTACAAGACTTTGTCCAGCCTTTCTGCCATGCGTGATCTACCTTAAACAGCACTGCTGCAATGTGGTTGCATGTTGAACCATATCTGAAATGCAAAAAGAAAAACAGAACAATGATTTGGGTACAACAGAGAACTTAATATGTGACAATACTTTCATCTTGTTTGCCATTGATCTTTATCCAGAAAAACAAGAGCATTAAGCACTCTCCACTTTGCCTGTCTTTTTGTTGCAACAAATCCACAGTCTATGTGGGACATCACCAATGTTCTGCGAGTGTGTGCAACCTGCTTTTAAAAAGCAGTAGCTTGATTTGACTGTAATCTGATGGTACAGAATTTCCCGAAGCCACTTAGAGTCAAAGTATGAATAGCCCTTTCCTTCTTTGTAGTCAGACATGAGCCGTTGGCCAAGCTCCACATCTCTATTCCAGAAAATAAAGGATTAAAAATGTACATGGAAAATTCAATGAGTAAAGTAAATTGCTAAACACGTACATTTAACCCATCCACTGCAGAGGGTGACTTAGTTGCTGGCCATCATTGATGTACATGTGATAAAAATGACACTACCTTCGCCGTTGGTCCACTACAGTCTATGATGTCATGAAAATAGCCTTTGACGTGGTGTCCCATGAAAGGTGACGGGAGCAAAATAGCCAGCAGTGGAAGAGTTAAATTTTTTTTAAAAGTCAGGTCAACAAACCTAATATCAGATGGTGTCAAACTCAGAATATACTGAGCAATGTCAAAGTACATTGTGGGGGGCCATAGACCAATACCTTCAGCCTCCTTCAGCCAGCCTTCTGTCAAGTCCAAAAAGGGATCTGGCAACTGCACCCCACCAACCTGAATAGTTAATTGTAATGTTAATTGTAATGTTAATGGGCAAATGAGGAGCCTTATGTTGTCATCTGCTGTTGATGTGTATAATATTTTATAGCCTTGCCTTCAGTAGCCCTCTGTATAGTGCTGCCTTCTCAAGAGCTTTCTGTCTTGCTGATGGCTTGATGGCAATACACATTTTATGTGCAGCAAATGCCAAGGCTGCAAGTTCTTCTTTACAACCAATGACTGGAAGCTCCTGTTTTCTCAGAAAGTCCTTCAGTAACTCAGCACTCCACCTCTGGTAATCAGCAAGGGACATCTCCTCTCCACCATCTATTGCACAAAGAACAAGTCACTGCTTTTAGCCTATAGATGACTTGAAAGTAGAAACATTTACTGCAGTGGTGTCCAAACTATTCCAGAAAGGGCCGAGAGGGTGCAGGTTTTCTTTGCAGCCACTGACTCCAGCAGGTGATTTCACTGATGAACTCATCCCACCTGCTCAAAGTGATGTTAATCAGTGAAATCACCTGCTGGAGTCAGTGGCTGCAAAGAAAACCTGCACCCTTTCGTCCCTTTCTGGAACAGTTTGGACACCACTGATTTACTTTTATGATTTCTACCCACCACTGTTGGCCACATCCTGAACCAGTGCTGGTGCCAGAAAAGTATCAGCAGTAGAGAGTGTGGGACTGCATGGAGGTATGATGTGTCTCTTTGGTGCCGGTGTGCCATACTGAGGTTGAACCATCTGCTGGAATGTGGCATTTCCACCTTTAGCAAAGGATGGTGACAAACCTGCAAATAGTACATACATCTCAACATATGCATTTAAAAACAGTGTGTGCTTTAATAAGTGACAATAAGTTCATCTCAGGTTCATGAGCCAAAGTATAGATGTGACACCACTCTCAGCATGGACCTAGGTCTGTTCTGTCATTGGCTGTTTGGGCTGCCGTGGCCTGCACAGCCTGGGGTTGAATGAAATTAGACAGTGCACGAGATGTTGGCACACACTTGGTGCTGCCAGTGCCACACAGTAGTGTCTTCTGAATAAGGACATACAAAGCAGACATTTCTTCAGTAAAAATAAAATTATTAATGAATGGGCTTCTGACAGAACTAATTCAGTAGACGGTGCGCAAGTAAGATACGCCTAATGCACAATTTTACCCACCCTGTGTGATTCTTTTGACTTCCCAGCCTGCTTCCCAGGCCTTTTCTCATGCTGACTGGATGCTGATGGATTCATCATACAGTGAACCAACTGCCTGTAAGAGACAGACAGATCTATAATAATGTCATCGAGTGCATTGTTTGGGCTGCACACACAACATTGAATATGCGAGCGATAATAGGTGAAACAGGTTTCTATTTACCAAAAACCAAGACAATCACAACAGTAGTGATAGAAATCTGTGCTGTCATTCTTACTTTGGTTGAAATCAGTAAGATGTAGGCCGCAGACAGAGTGTCAAAGTCGTTTAGATTTTTTTAGATTTTTAAAAATAGTGCAGCCGTTTTGCGTGCAGCGCTGTTTTTCTCAAATGACCTTTGACCATACCCAGCATGCAACGCGTGCGTGACATCCCGAACTCGCTTATTAGTTTGTTTTCGATCATATGGCTCGCTCTGTAATTCTCGGGCACCCATGGCTGCAACAGCACAGTCCGAATTTCAACTGGGCAAATGGTACAATTATTGAGGGGCGTTCTTCTTGCTCTGGGAAGTGTTTAACCATCCCCAAACCATTGTCTTTGTCTGTTCTTTCAGATCTGGCCGGGGTTCCATCTTGCTATCATGACTTAGCTACTGTGTTTAGCAAGGCTAAAGCTAAGTCACTCCCGCCTCATCATGCGTATGATTGCGCTATTGATTTGTTGCCTGGGGCCAGTCCACCAAAGGGAAAGTTATATTCTCTGTCCACTCCTGAACGCACCGCCATGCACAGTGGCGGTTTTTGATATGGGCCATGTGGGCCATTGCCCTGGGCACCATTTATGGAGGAGCGGCACCGTGGAGATGAGCACTTGAAAAAAAAATCATGTCCACCGCAAAATGGTTTTCTTGTCACTGTGTGTAGAAATGGCAAATTGACGCCCCCTGTAGGCAACTGCTGGCGCCCCTGCTTGCTGAAGCAGAGATGATGGTGAAAGAAAGAGGACGGACATGTCGCGCGTGGAGGACAGTTCACCGCTGGGTTTCTCTAATGGGAGGGACAAGTGGGGGGGTTTGTGGGCTAAAGTCAGTTACACCTCAACTTCCTTCCAAATAACGCACATCTCATTCATAACATTATCAATACAGGCTTATAATTCCTGCACATTTTTCTGAATTGTGTGACATGTCCTGCTGCACACGGAGAGGATTCAGCTTTATCCCGAGCTGGGCACAGCCGAATTTTCTCCGTGTGCAGCAGGAAACCATGGACAGGTGCTCTCCTCCCATGCGATCTGCTCCACTTTGGCTCCATCCACTTAGGACGCAGCACAGAACCAGAACTCTGAGCCACATTTCTCTGTGGATCACGCAGCAAACAAGGCAGGCAGCCTGTTTATGAAATAAAAGGCATTTGAAAGCAGACGGACAGGGTGTAAAAAACGGGTTTGAATCTGCCCACTTGTGGAAAAAAGTTTGCAAAAAGGACAGCCTGCCTATTTGCAAAGACAGCTTAAAACTTGTGCTGTGTTTACATTCCTAGCTGAAGTGACTGAATCTGACCATTTTTTTGTGCCTGCAAGAGTGTGTTTTTACAGTAAGTTCTCAGCAGCTGGCAACTCTTTTTGTTGTCATGTACACTGACAAAATAATAATATTAATAACAATGATAATGAAATTTAAAATTAGTCTTATCATCATAATTAACAGGTTTATTTAATGGAGAAAAAGTATCACATTTGATTTCATTGGCATGGGAATGCTAGCAACATTTCAGTTTAGATTTTTGTTTGATCCACAGATGAAAATCAAAACTTGGGAGGAAAAAAAGGCAAAACACTACATGATCAAATTTCTGTCAAACCTAAAGCTTTTGCAGATTAGTTAATGCAAAGTATTTACATATTTAGCCTGTACAATATGTACAATATACAATATGCACAAACATCAAGCTAAATATTTAGATAAATGTTGAGACAAATATGTACTTTAATAAAAGAGCTAATTGTTCCTCCCATGGAAGACAGAATAATAAAGTGTCTAATGTAAGGGCATGTTTATTTAAACTTGGAATTCATGGATGCTTTGTTTTGGAGTAATATTGTAGCCTACTGGCTTTTGATGTCAATTTCAATTGCAATTTCAGGGGCACATCTAAAATATTAATAATATAATAATAAAATAATGGCTGTTTGTGCAAAATTTTGTCTTTTTTTAGGTTGGGGGGCTCAGAGGGAGCGTCGGCCGAGGAGTAATTCAGTGTAGAACCACCACTCCACCACTGGCCATGCAGGAGTAAATACAGGAGTCACTTGACGCTGGTTTAATTCGGCCCTCGTCACCCACAGGGGCGGGATTTTTCTTTGTTGAGAAAAAGTGGCTGTGTATGGAGTGGCTGTGTATGTGGATAAGAACATGGATTATAAAATAGTAGACAATATGACAACTGTGATTGATAACTTATTAGAATGTATAACTATTGAAATATGTGAAGAAAAAAGCAAAAATGTATTAGTCAGCTGTATATATAGAGCACCAGGATCTTGTATTGAAACATTCACTGACTGTATGGAAAAAATGTTCTCAAAAACTAATCAAAAAACTGTGTTCATTTGTGGTGACTTAAATATTGATCTGCTCAATCCAAATAAGCATAAAATAACAGATGAATTTATCAGTATAATGTACAGTATGAGTTTATATCCAAAAATCACCAGGCCAAGCAGAATTACATCCCATAGTGCCACCTTAATTGATAATATATTCAGCAATGATATTGAGAATAACACTGTGAGTGGATTATTAATCAATGACATTAGTGATCATCTACCAGTTTTCATCGTTTATAATAGAAACCATCGGCGGAATCAGCCAGAGGAGAAAATAAAATACAGGCGAGTGCGGACAGAGGAAAACATGAACACACTAAAGAAGGATTTACAGGAGCAAAACTGGGAAAAGGTATACAGTGAAAGTGATGTTGATAGTGCATATGAAACTTTTTTACAAATATTTACATCATTATATGATAAAAATTGTCCAATTAAACAAGACTACAGAAAACAAAAAATCCAAGCTCGACCATGGATGACGAAAGGGTTACGAAATGCATGTAATAAGAAAAATACACTGTATAGAGAATTCATAAAACTAAAGACTAAAGAGGCAGAAAATAGATATAAGAAATACAAAAATAGATTAACTAATATTATACGGGTATGTAGGAAGGAATATTATAGTAACATATTATATAATAACAAAAACAATATTAAAGGAATATGGGATATATTAAATAGCATTATCAAAAATGGTAATAAAAAACAGAGTTACCCTCAGTATTTCATTGATAATAATGTCAAGAAGGAAAATAAGGATGAGGTAGTCAACGGTTTTAATAATTTTTTTGTAAATATTGGACCAAGCTTGGCAGAAAAAATTCCCGATTCCCAACCTGAGGATTGGGATAATAATCTCATAGAAAGAAATCCCTGTTCAATGTTCCTCACAGCAGTGGATGGAAAGAAATTATAGACATTGTGAATAATTGTAAATATAAAACATCTACCGATTTAAATGAAATTGATATGGTGGTGGTAAAACAGGTCATTGAATGGATTGTAGAACCATTAACATACATCTGTAACTTATCATTTCAAACCGGTAAATTTCCCAATCAAATGAAAATAGCTAAGGTTGTGCCGCTGTATAAGACTGGGGATAGACACCACTTCACAAATTATAGACCTGTTTCTTTGCTTCCACAATTTTCCAAATTATTAGAAAAGTTATTCAATAATAGATTAGACAAATTCATAAATAAACATAAATTACTTACTGATAGTCAATATGGATTCAGAGCACATAGTTCAACATCACTTGCATTAATAGAATCAGTTGAGGAGATTACAAACGCCATAGACCACAAATTACATTCAGTTGGAATATTTATAGACCTTAAAAAGGCTTTTGATACAATCAATCATGACATATTAATCAATAAACTTGAACAGTATGGGATTAGGGGGTTGGTGTTGCACTGGGTGAGAAGCTACTTAAGTAACAGAAAACAGTTTGTGAAGTTGGGGGAATATACATCATCATGCTTGGACAATGCTTGTGGCGTCCCACAGGGGTCAGTATTGGGTCCAAAACTGTTTCTAATTTATATAAATGATATTGTCAATGTTTCTAAAATATTAAAATTAGTATTATTTGCAGATGACACAAGCATTTTTTGTTCAGGGGGGGATTTGCAGGAGTTACTGAGGAGGATCAGTATAGAAATGGGAAAATTGAAAATATGGTTTGACAGAAACAAATTATCGTTAAACTTAAGTAAAACAAAATACATGTTATTTGGCTATTGTAATACAGACATACAGGTTCAGTTACAAGTCGAGGGGGTAGATATTGAAAGGGTACATGAAAATAAGTTTCTGGGGGTGATAATAGATGATAAGATAAACTGGAAGACTCATATAAAACATATACAAAGTAAACTGTCAAGAAGCATTTCAGTTCTAAACAAAGCGAAACATATTCTGGACCACAACTCACTCTGCATTCTTTACTGCTCACTGGTTTTACCATATTTACAGTACTGTGCAGAGGTATGGGGTAATACTTATAAAGGTACAACACAATCACTATCAGTAATGCAGAAAAGTGCTATAAGAATTATTCATAATACTGGCTATAGAGATCATACAAATCCACTATTTTTACAATCCAAATTCTTAAAATTCACAGACTTGGTTCATTTTCAAACATTTTCAAACAGTACAAATTGTGTATAAAGCAATAAACAATTTACTTCCAGCAAATATTAAAAATATGTTTTTTAACAGATCAGGGGATTACAGTCTGAGGGGGAAATTTAATTTAAAGCATCAGTGGGCACGAACAACATTAAAAGGTTTCTGTATTTCTGTCTGTGGGATGAGGATGTGGAACAGATTGGGAGTGGGGCTCAAGCAATGTCCAAGCATGAACCAGTTCAAACAGCGGTACAAAAATATGTTTTTTTCTAGGTATAGGGAGGAGGAAGGGTAATGAGGGTTAGGGTGTTTTTGTTTTTTGCTTCGGCTTGTAAATATATAGTATTTTGTATGTAAGTAGGTATGTGTAGGTGTATATTTATGTTTGTGTATATATATGTATATATGTATATGTGTGTATATGTGTATATATGTGTATGTATATGTGTATGTATGTTGATGTGTGTATGTATATATATATATGTGTATATATATATATATATATATATTGATATCGGTTTAGGTGTGTAGGAATCTATGTGTATATGTGGCAAAGGGTATTACTGGTTGTGGGGAAGAAGGGGTAGGGATAAATAAGCTGATGCTTCACCCTACCCCTTTTCGGACATGTTGGGTACACAGTAGGAACTTTTTTGTTGTTGTCTTTACTGATCTATCTTGTAATTGTTGTTGTATCAAATGTTCGAAATAAACAGTTTTCATTCATTCATTCAAAAAAGGATAAGACTTGTCGTCTCTGTATTGATTATTGGGGTTTGAATGATATTACAGTAAAGAACTGTTACCCCTTACCATTGATGTCATATGCTTTTGAGTCATTAGTGTGCACCAAAGTATTTACTAAATTGGATCTTCGAAATGCCTACCATTTGGTCAGGATTAGACAGGGGGATGAATGGAAGACGACGTTTAACACTCCCACAGGTCACTACGAATATCTGGTGATGCCATTCAGGCTTACGAATGCGCCAGCCATCTTCCAGAACCATGTTAACGATGTACTGTGGGAATACTTGAATAAGTTTGTGTTTGTGTATTTAGATGACATCCTGATCTGGCGACACTGGCTTGAGAGGGCACAGATGCCGTTCTTGGATTACACAGATCATAAGAATTTGGCTTATTTACGTTGGGCAATATTTTTCATTCGGTTTGATTTTGTTATCACGTACCGGACCGGGTCGAAAAATGGTAAGCCATATGCGTTGTCTAAGCAGTATGATGACTCCAATGCTCCAGCTGATCTGGGTAATATTTTGGCTTCCATCTGTGTTTCAGCCATTACGTGGGAGACAGAGTCTCACATTAGGGCCGTACTTGAGACAAAAGCGATTCCGGCCGACTGTCCTGCTGGGAAATTGTTTGTTCCAGCCCCCCTTGGGGGGGGGGGGGGGGGGAGTTATAGAGTGGGGCCATAGTAGTTGATTCTCCTGCCATTCAGGTATTAAAAATACTTTGGATTTGGTGGCCACATATGATCAAAGATGTTACAGAGTTTGTGAATGCCTGTCAAGTCCTCAATTCATCCTCCTGCTGGTTCATTGTTGCCTTTGTCAATCCTGAGACAAAACTGCCTTCTACCAAAGAGTTAGCTGAAATTATGCTCACTCATGTTTTTTGTCTCCATGGTGTTCCACAGGACATCGTCTCTGACTCGGGTCCACAGTTCATTTTGGGATTTTGGAGAGAATTCTGCCATCTCCTTGGGGCCACGTCCAGTCACATGTCTGAGTACAATCCTCAAACTAACGGTCAGACCAAGTGTTTTAACCAAGAGTTAGAGAAAGGTCTATTATGTTCACAGCACCCATCTACCTGGTCTTCACAGTTGTCTTGGATAGAGTTAGCACACAACAGTCTACCATCAGCATCCTCTGGGTTCTCACCATTTCATGTTGTTTTTTGGTCACCAACCCTCCTTGTTTACTCCCACAGTTCTGCGATCCCTGGTTCTGTCAGCTCTCAGTTTGGTCAATCGGTGCCAACAGACCTGGGAGCGGGCTCGGTGAGCCCTTGGTCATTCTTTGACTCTATATAAGGCAGTGGCTGACCATAAGCGGTCAGTCGCTCCAGCCTATATGCCTGGTCAAAAGGTTTGGTTGTCTACTCATCACTTACCGCTCCATGGGGTTCCTCGCAAATTGGCTCCCACGTTTGTTGTGTCTAAGGTTATTAATCCTGCTTCTGTTCAACTCTAGTTACCCAGTTCCATGCGCATTCCCCCCACGTTTCATGTTAGTCACATTGGGCCTCATGTATCAACGTTGCGTATGGTGATATTTGAGTGTACATAAGGTGTACGCCAAAATGGCTGTGCTACTTGGCATTTATCAATGTGGTCGTTGTCGTACGCCGCGCTGAAAATATACACCAGGTCGAGAGGTGGCGTAAATTATACACCAAAATGAACCAGCGCTGGAATCCACATAAAAATGAAGATGATCAACATGATAAACAGTGCCATTATGCAAATCAATGCATATGTTACATAAATAACACTTTCCTGATTATACTACATAATAATCAATACAAATCCCGCCTTTGCGGGATTGTTATGGAGCATGATCCGTGGCCACAGCGCTGACTGCAAAGACTCGCCTTTTTCTCCAGACTTCGAGCCTGGAGCCAGAGCAGCGCTGAGCTTAACTTCATGTGGTGTGATCGTTTTAGACTATGAAATTGATAATAACAACTGTAGTTTTGTCATTCCCTTAATTCGCCCGTGCTGCAACCACGTTTTGTCGTCTCCATTCGGTTGTCACAATAAAATAAATACAGAAATACATTTAAAAAATAAAGAAATCTGACAGATTAGGCGTGTCTTATTAATTGAGCGAGCAAATATCCACATGTCAAGAATTATTGACATGTGAAAAGAGAATACAGTGGTCCCTCGCTATAACGCGGTTCACCTGTCGTGGCCTCGGAGTCTCGCGGACTATTTAGTCCAATTTTGCATGCCTTTTTTTTTTTACAGTGTTCTATGTTCTGCGTATCTGTTTATAAGAATCTTGTTGCCCAGAAGAGAAAAGAGCGCCAACAACTACTCATAACTGTGTTTGTCACACGGAAACAAACACCTGCTGCAGCCAGGTGTGAGTGGAAAAAGGCGCAGCGCCAGGACGCAGAGGCCCGATCTGTGAAAATACTGGTGAGTCACTATTAATAATTTCTTATGTGTCCGACCTCGTTCGTTGATCGTTAAAATTAATTCGTTAGTTCTAAATGCCATCATAATTATTTATAGGAAAACGTTCTATTTTTATTTCTCAAACAAATGTTTGGGCCTGAAAACAGTTTGGTATTATTTTCCTACTAAGGTTTGAACTTTTAGAGTGTTTACACACGAGAGAAAAGTGAGAAAATGTTCATGCCTGACTGAGAAAGTGTATAAACTGTGTAGTGAGGGGTTTTACAGCTTTGAAACGTCTATAATAATTGTAAAAAATAACGCTGACTACGTCACGGTTTCACGTATTACGGGCTATTTTTTAGAATGTAACTCCCGTGATAAACGAGGGACCACTGTAACACTTTTTTGATTATGCTACAAAACAATTAATACGACGGCCGCATTTGATGCTCTATTGGCACGCGTCGTGATTGGTGGAGTTCTTTTTCATTGCTGTCTTCCCAGTTTCCATGTCATAAAATGAGGGTGTGTCTGAAGCGGAGTCTGAATATTTACGGGCGTGTTTATTATAATTACGATCGTTTCCACCCGCCGCATTTATCAAGATCACATCAGGTGTACACCAGAAATGGGCAGGTGCGCACTGCTTGATACATGTCACGGCGACTTTGGTGTATTTCAAGTTTACGCAGTAAATTTACGCCACAAGTGTGCAACATTGATACATGAGGCCCATTAAGCCTTTTAAGTCCAACCCATTGTGCCCTCTGGCTGTTCCCCCGCCTTCCACCCGGTGGGTGGACAGGGGGCCTGTGTTATCTGTCTGGTGGCTGCTTGCTTCGTGCCATCGGGGCTGGGGGTTCCAATATTTGGTTGACTAGGAGGGTTACAGTCCTGAGGAGCGGTTGTGGGTTCCCTCCTGTTTTATTTTGGACCCCGGTCTCCTTTGTGATTTTTGTTGGGCTAATCCTGCTGCTCCTGGGCCGTCTGGGGTCAGCCCTTAGAGGGGGTGGGGGGGGGTGGGGGGGTACTGTCAAGATTTGGGTTTTGTGTGCTTTTATTTCTTTGCTTTGATTCATTTGTTCAGTTACTTTTTGTTTCGTTTAGTCTCTTGCTGGGGTTTTTCCTGTTTGGGTCTGTCTGACCACACCCTCTTTCTGGAGCATTCCATGCACACCTGCTTTCAATCTGCACCTCATCACCTGGGTGTATATAAGCTCCTCATTTTGCCTTGCTCCCTTGGCAGATTGATGCTCCTACTGCCTTCTCTCCAGCTCTGTTTTGTGTATTCTCGACCTGCTTGCCTCACGTGTGTTAGGATTACCTGCCTGTATCCTCGACCACACTTTTTGTCTGATGTTTTTGGTTGTGTTACTCTTGTTGGACTGCCTCACTGTCTACCAGACCCCATTTACTGTTTCAGTAAACTGCTTTCACTTACAGAGCTTGTTGTCTGAGTCCTGCATTTGAATCCAGCCTAACCTGTCATCCAGACCTGATACACCTTGCTGAAGTTAAATTCTTGCCCCTGATGTGTCCGCAGTAGTTCAAGGGTTCCACTCAAGGGTGAGGGATTTTCTTTCTTTTTCTTTTTTTTTTGTGCCCTCCATCCACACTTCACCCACTCAGCTTGCAAGCAGCAATCTATGACAGATGTGGAGCCATGCAAAGAAGTCTGCCCCCTTGATGAAAGGAGTGTGAATGTTATAACAGTGAGTAGTGAAATTGAAACATCTGCAGAAATAAAGTCAAGTCTTGTCGAGTTAATCAGGAGCATGTGATGGCACTGCACATTCACCACACCACTGGCCCAATTCCTGAATGGCAGCTACCCCAGCAGACACCCAACCCACCCCCACACCTTGGAAGTAACCATTGATGTGTTGCAGACAGGTCAAACATGGGTGTCCCCTGGGCTTGCATTCATCAACTTCCCCAGTCTTTTGTTGCCCCTGTCTCAGCTTTTTTGAAATGTGTTGCAGGCATCCATTTCAAAATGAGCAAATATTTGCACAAAAACAAAAATAGCTTATCAGTTTCAACTTTAAATATCTTGTCTTTGTGGTGTATTCAATTGAATATAGGTTGAAGAAGATTTTCAAATCATTCATTGTATTCTGTTTTTATTCACATTTTACACAATGTCCCAACTTCACTGGAATTGGGTTTGTATAACAGTCTGGCTGCAGCCAGACAGTGCACTCAGATTTCTCTTCTAGTTTATATTTGTTCTTGTGCAGGGCTGCAGTGCTGCAGGGCTGCGGTTCTGCGGGTCTGCGCTCTGATTTCTGTTATAGTTTATCTTTCTTCCTTTGACTGCGAGCTGCATTCATGCATGCGCGAATGAACGAATCGTCCGTGAGTAAATGTGGAGATGTCTGGAGTTATACTTGATGTGGACAGGACTTACATCCTTTTCTGTCCTTTGACAGAATTTTGAGAGAGCTTGAGGGGAGAGCAAGGAACTGTCTACAGCCAGGCTGAGCATTTTTTTTTTTTGTGCTATTTGTAGTTTTAATGTATTGTGTACACGGTATAAAAACAAACAAGTGATTTATACTCCGGGAACAATGGAACACAGCAGAAATCATAAATTGGCGTTGGGTAACGTTGTCTTGTAAGGGTGTGGCTTCCAGTCACGTTGAGTACCGTTGCTTTGCCCTGACTTGCGTTTGAAAGTGTTTCTTTTCTGCATCCTGTGCTCGACGCAGAAAAAATTAAACGTTTAATTTTTGGCGTCCGATTCGCTTCATGCTTTGCATCCGTCACGTTGTTCTGGCGTTGAGCTGCATCATCTCGGCACTAGGTTGCATTCACGTGATGCCGCACAATGCAACTTGAAGTGGGCCCAGTGTGAAAGGGGCTTTAGGTCCCGTTTTCCTTCCCACACTTCTCTGATGAGTTGTGTGACGACACAGATATTTCACCCTTCTGAACAGCAGTGTTGACATAGTTGTTCTTCAGAAGGGTGAGGTCCCTGGGATGCCCTGCTGTTTGGAATGCACTGGTGTTAATTCACACAGATCATCAGCACTCATCAACACTGATCAACACTGATGTATTCAGATTAGATTAGAGAGATTAGATAGAAGTTTACTGATCCCTTGGGAACACTTCCTCAGGGAAATTGATGTTCCAGCAACATTGTATAGCAGCACACAGAGTATCAAAAGTGAAACAAAGAAAAACAGTTTGCAAATGTAAATTTACGAAACCTGGGAGAGGTCACTTAAAGTGATATATATATATATATATTTTTTTTTTTTCTGGCCATGATAATTTGTGCTCACTTTTTCCTTGACCACTCAAATGAATAAAACCTGCACACATTTTATTAATTGAGCTGTCAAATTAATAAAACATGCTCACGTTTCCCTGGCCTTGATAATTCCTGCACACATTTTCCTTTAATTGAACCCTCGAATTAATAAAACGTGCGCACGTGTTAATCATTTCCGACATTTCCTTCCTGTTCACTGTCACTGCTGTATGAAGATTTGGTCTACTCGTAGGCTGTAACATTATAATTCCTTTATACCACTTCATCATGAAAGTGTATAACTGGGGGATACAAAATGCAAAACATGTACTGTGCACAATTTCCCCAATCACAGCCACAGATGCCTGTAACTTCTTCTGGGTTGTCTGGGTGTCTTGGTGGCTTTCCTCAGTCTTCTCCAACTTGCACAATCGCTCAGTTTTTGAAAACTGTCTACGCCACACAGATTTACCAAAGAGTGCCATACTGTTTGTATTTCTTCATAACTGATGTAAATAAACTTCAAGACATATTCAGTGACTTGGAAATGTTCATGTATCCATCCCCTGACTTATCTGAAGAAAACTGGCAATTAAATTGATTATTTACGGGTATTATACCAAAGGGGCTGATTACTTATGCAACCCATCATCTTGGCTTTTATATTTTTAATTAATTTATATCAAGTTGTAGAGATTTACTTTGAGTTTGAGTCTAAGGAAGATCATTTTAGAAATTTTTACATTGAGAAGCTTGATTTACTTTTTGTAGTTGAAATGCCATAAACAAATTAAAAAGCGTGAAATACCAAGGGGCTGAATACTTTTGCAAGCCACTGTAGTAAAATGAGCGCACAATGTAGTAAAACGTCTGCACATTCTCTCCACATGCAAAACTTTTAGTAAAATGAGTCAATTTCCATAGAAAATTTATGGAAACTGTGGATGCATTAGGATTTCAGCAATGCATTCAGGACTCGATGCACATTAGTGGAAATACCGTGGATTTGGTTCTCACATGTGGTATTGCTGTCACGAATATTGACATCATGCCTTTTACATCAGTAGTCTCTGATCACTCACTTATTAAGTTTCCAGTTTCGCTGCCGTGTTTAGTGGAACAACAACTTTATATGTCACTACACGATGCATCAAATCCTCAACTAAGACTGAACTTGAAGCTAGAGTGCCTGATGTCTTAGCTTCACATTTGGCAAATACCCAATCAGTAGACAGTCTTGTGGATAGTTTAAACTCAGTGCTCAAAAGTACACTCGACATGATTGCGCCACCTCTGTTAAAACCGCGCTCCTCCAAAACACAGTCACCTTGGTTCAATGATTACCTGCATGACTTCAAGCATAAGGCTAGAGGTCTAGAACAGAAATGGCGTAGTTCAAAATCAGAAGTATTCCACCTTGCGTGGCATGATGCTATCTTAGACTATAAGCATGCATTGCTGGCTACAAAGCAGACCTATTACTCTGATTTGATCAACAAAAACAAGCATAATTCAAGGTTCTTGTTAGACATGGTGGCAACACTTATTCCTGGACAACCACCTGTAGTTCGCACTCCTTTTACAGCACAAGATTTCCTGGATTACTTTGAGAAGAAAATACTGTAGAAGACATGAGGTTAAACATATCACAGCATGCCTTAACCGAGCCATTGCACCCTGCTATTGAGGTGGGCACCATTACTGAGGTATTGCCTAGATTTACAGAATTTGAAAGTATATCTCTAGGCATGCTGACAAAACTCATAATGTCAACAAAAAGCACAACCTGTTTATTTGATCCTATAGCCACAAAACTGTTTAAAGACCTGTGGCTCACTCTTGGGCCGACTGTGCTGGAAATTCTTAATTCTTCTTAAAATTCTTAAAAACTTCTGGATCTGTTCCAATCTGTTTCAAATCTGCAATGATTAAACCATTACTTAAGAAATCTAATCTTGAGCCTAGTGTTTTGAAAAACTATCGGCCAATATCAAATCTATCATTTTGCTCTAAAATTCTGGAAAAAGTCATTTCATGGCAGCTCGTAGACTATCTTACTAAGAATAATCTCTTTGAGCTACTGCAGTCTGCTTTTAGATAATATTCCACAGAGACGGCTCTCACTAAAGCGGTGAATGATCTTCTGCTTGCAATGGATTCAGACACCACTACAGTTCTGCTGCTGTTAGATCTCAGTGCTGCATTTGATACCGTGGATCATCATATTCTACTTGATAGGGTGGAAAATCATTTTGGGATTACCTTGCTTGGTGGGGGGAAGGAGTAAGATTAGGTTATGGTTAAGGTTAGGGTTGGGGGAAGGAGTGGGGTTAGTAATAGTGAGTTAAAAAACCCCATCACGAAAATTTGACTCATTTCATCACTGGAGCATGAAAAAACAAAAGTGAGACTGGCCTGGAAATTTGGGGTTCCACAGGGGTCCGTCTTAGGCCCCTGCTTTTCTCTGTTTATATAGCACCCCTTGGGTACACATTGCGGCGCTTTGGGATTACCTTTCACTGCTATGCTGATCATTCTCAGTTATAAATGCTGATAACTGCTGGTAATCTCATCCACATAAAATCCTTAGAAGATTGCCTTGCATCAGTGAGAAGCTGGATGTCTAGAAACTTCCTACTTTTAAACTCTGATAAGACTGAAATGATGGTTCTTGGTCCAGTGAGACATCGGCATCAATTTGACCAGTTAACGCTTAGCCTACACATGTGACAGACATGTATGTGTGTAATACATCACACTGACAAAGTGAGGAAACCTGGGGTAATTTTTTAACCTACATTGTCCTTTGACCTCCACATTAGAAATATTACGAGGGCTGCTTTCTTCCACCTGCAAAATACAGCAAAGATTCATTCCATCCTGTCTATGGCTGATGCTGAGACCCTGATCAATGCATTTATCTGTTCTAGATTGGACTACTGCAGTGTTCTATTTTCTGGTTTACCACAGTCCAGCATTAGGGGGCTCTAATTGGTTCAAAATGCTGCAGCCAGACGTTTGACATGAAGCAGAAAGTTCGACAACATTACACCCATTTTGGCATCCCTTCACTGGCTTTCTGTCCCAGTGAGATCAGATTTTAAGGTTCTGCTACGAGTCTATAAAATTGTTCACGGACTGGCACCTCCCTACCTAGCTGATCTAATTAAACCTTACGTACCGGCCCGGGCTTTGCGTCTCAGGGTGCAGGACTACTTTGTGTCCCTAGGATGAATAAGAAGTCTGCGGGTCATAGAGCTTTCTCTTATCATGCCCCTGTTCTGTGGAATGATCTCCCTGCATCAATAAAACAGTCAGATTCTGTGGAGATATTCATGTCCAGACTTAAGATGCACTTATTTTTCCTTTTGTATGGCTAGCATACTGGCATAGTATGTTTCTATGCTTTTTACTCTTTTAATTCATTTTATTAGGAAATGGAGCAGGCCACGGCCTCAACTTTATCTAAATTCTGGGTCTTTTAGTGAAGCTTAGGGCTAGTGGCCGGCAATCACCTTAGTATTTCCTGTTTTTCTTGTTAAATGGTGGCAAATTATATTGTATTTCGAGTCTTTCTGTGCCTGTTTCTCTTTTTTCCTCTCTCTTTAAGGTGCAACTCCATCCAGAGATGGGTGTGGTATTTGTGCTGGAGACCCTCCTGTCCTGTGCACCAATAGTATTTCCTGTATATTCATTTTATGAATTGTTCTGTAATTTATGTCTGTAACATGGCCCAAGCAAAGGATCACCCCTTTGAGTCTGGTCTGCTTGAGGTTTCTTCCTCAGAGGGAGTTTTTCCTTACCACTGCTGCTCTGGGGGTTAGTAAGGTTAAACCTTACTTGTGTGAAGTGCCTTGAGGTAGCTCTCTTGTGATTTGGTGCTATATAAATGAAAATAATTTGAAATTGAATAAAAAAAAAAACACTTCCGTAAAATATAACTACAAATACACAATATAAATACCAGACATACTGATCAATACTGGTTTATTGGCTACTATTGTTTCTCTCATTCTCATTCCCTACCTCTGTCTTGGTGTTACTCCTCCTCCTCCTGAATGAGGACTGGTACAGTCTGATGGCCTGAGGGACAAAGCAGTTTTTTCAGCAACAAATGCTGGATGGCAGCATGTGTTGCTCCAAACCTGGATATTGGTGCCATCACAGATATGTAAGTTGCCCATGCCATGGGCACTAACACACCCCCATACCCTCACAGATGCTGGCTTTTGAATTTTGTGCTGGTAACAATCTGGATGGTCTTTTTCCTCTTTTGTCCGGAGGACACAACGTCCATGATTTCCAAAAACAATTTGAAATGTGGACTCATCAGACCACAGCACACTTTTCCACATTGTGTCTGTCCATTTCAAATGACCTTGGGCCCAGAGAAGGCGGCAATGTTTCTGGATGTTGTTGATGTATGGCTTTCACTTTGCATGGTGGAGTTTTAACTTGCACTTGTAGATGTAGCGGTGAACTGTGTTAACTAACAATGGTTTTCTGACGTGTTCCTGAGCCCACGCGGTAAGATCCTTTACACAATGATGTCGGTTTTTAATGCAGTGCCGCCTGAGGGATCAAAGGTCACGGGCATTCGATGTTGGTTTTTGGCCTTGCCGCACACGTGTAAGAAATTCTCCACATTCTCTGCATCTTCTGATTATATTATGGACTGTAGATGATGGAATCCCTAAATTCCTTGCAATTGAACATTGAGAAACATTGTTCTTCAACTGTTTGACTATTTTTTTGTGTCACAAAGTGGTGATCCTTGCCCCATATTTGCTTGTGAATGGCTGAGCCTTTTGGGGATGTTCCTTTTATACCCAATCATGACACTCATCTGTCTGCATTTTGGTGTTCTTTGAGCATTCATCAACTTTTTAAGTCTTTTTTTAAATATTTTGCAGGCATCCATTTCAAAATGAGCAAATATTTGCACAAAAACAAAAAGTCTATCAGTTTGAACATTAAATATCTTGTCTTTGTGGTGTATTCAATTGAATATAGGTTGAAGAGGATTTGCAAATCATTGTATTCAGTTTTTATTTACATTTTACACAATGTCCCAACTTCATTGGAACTGGGGTTGTACAGCTGTGGAAAAATGGTGTAATACATGGATTTAAAACTATAAATATTTATATAATATTTATATTGTCCTTTTAGATTATCTTTATGATCCAGATCCTGAATTACACAGCTCCATGTGGGTTGAAGGAGAAAGTGACAAACAGCAGTCATGTGACATTTTTCAGTAACTGAAACTGAAAGAAAATCTATTTTTATTTTTCATTGCTTGAGTTTTTTTTTTTTTTTCCTCAGTCACAGAAAGTCCAGTAAAAGTTAATTATTTAAACTTGGCAGTATAATGTCAAAATGCACCAGATCTATTTTCTAGAGGAGTGCAGCTAGCATGTTACAACAGATGTGTCTGGGTTGACCCTATTGCTGCCTGTTTGCCTGGTTTAATCTGTTAACACGGAAACATGCAATATAGCCATAAAGTAAGTGTGACACTTGCTATGTGTGTTTCAGGCTTCAGAGTGGTGTGGAGAAAGGTTTTCATCTCCTCAGCTGAGCACCTGAAGCTGCCCCAGTAGCTTTTTGGTGGATGTGAAAGGGCTTGAAATGAAAGCAGTGTGCTTCCTTTCTCTCTCCCCTGCCACTGTGTAGGGTTAGGAACTTTTTTGATAGATTTTGTGGAGCTCAGCAACCAGTTGTGTTTCCAATTCGCAGGCTACCTTGTGCTGTTATTTCAGGGCTCAAAGTACTGTATAATAACAGCATCACTTCTTCTTTTTTGTTTGGAATCTCCTCTTGATGACATCCATCCATCCATCCATTTTCTATGCCTGCTTGCTCCTAATAAAGGTCACAGAGGGGCTGGAGCCTAACCCAGCAGTCTGACAGGTTGTTTGGTTTGGACACAAATGCAAGGCTCACACAGGCAGCTCTGGTGGTTGAAAGACTTTAGTGATGAGAACAGCAAAGGTTGGTACATGGGAAGGCAGTCCAAAAAACACAGCAGCAGTACAAAAAACTTCAGGCTTAGACAACTACGGAATAAACAGGCTGGAGGTCGAGAACACAATGAGGCTGGCAGAACAAGATAATACAATACAGAGAGCTGGAAAGAAGGCACAGGGCGCAACAATCTGGCGAAGAAACAGAGCAAAATGAGCAGTATATATACATCCTAGTGATTAGCGGCAAACTAATAGCAGGTGCGCATGGAAGGGCCCAGAACAAGGGCATGGTCAGGGAAGAGAGACACACCCACCACCAAGCGAGACAGTGAAACCAACACAGGAAAAGATCCAACTGAGGAATAGACAAACAGGAGAGCAACCAAACAGATAAAGACAAAACAAAGCAAAGCAGAGCAACCTCACACCCTGGCACAGTCAAAGGGCGTGAGGCGAGGTACACCCTGGACAGGATGCCAGTCTGTTGCACGGCCACTCATAGACAAACACATTCACATATATGGTCAATTTAACGTGTCCAGTTCACAATTCCCATATATCTTTGGATGTAGGAGGAAGCCGGAGCACCGAGAAGGAACCCATGCAAACACAAGGAGAACATGCAAACTCCATACACAAAGATCCCAGGTGGGAAGCAATCTGATGACCTTCTTGATGTAAGGGAACAGTGCAGACCACAAAGCCATCGTGCTGCCCTCAACACAATAATATAATTTACTTTGTGATTTTAGTTTGGATTGTTAACCTGACTTTTCAAAGTAACAAGTAATTAAAATTGACAGATAAATGTATTGGAGTAAAACATACAATGTTTCCCTTTAAGATGGAATGGGATGGAAGTATGAAGTAGCAAAAAATATAAATAAATATATACCAGAGTACATTGTTACTTTCACCAGTGACCACAGGGAAACAGACTGTCTGCCTCTTTCACTCCAAATAAACACAACATTGAATGGAGTGGAATGCCCTTAGTGATTCCCTGGTTTGGCTGAGGTTTGAACAGAGGATCCTGTGGTCTTATGCCCCATGCTTTACCACTAGACCATCACCTGAGCAATAAGACTGCTGTTATCATTAAAAACTAACCATATGCAACCTCCTGGACTCATGAATTTGGACTCTGAGGCCACTATGAAGGATTGCAAATTCAAACTGTGTACTTCAGTGGGAAAGCATTGTCAGTGATTTTTCTTTGGCCAGGGACAGACACAACTTGGGAAAGCATGGCAATCAATCACCTGTAATCAACCTCTGAATGTATTAATGTAAAATATGTACACCCACTCTTGTATAGTGCTGTACCGAAGCCAAATTTAATCATACGCGTGTGTCATTCAGCCATTTTCACACATTTCTGCCTTACCAAAATAAAATATAAACTAGCGCATTACCCGTGGTGGCTCTAGATTGGGTAGTGTTTATAAAATAGGTAGTTGACACTTCTCAAGGGTGGTAATAAATTGTGCAAAGTTTCCATAATGAGTGGGAATGCATGAGTCCAGAATGTGTTTAGAACCTTAGACCTTAGATCTCAACATTTTTCTGAAGAACTCAACCATTTTTTTAAGACGTATTAATTTTGTAATTTAATGGTATTTTACTGTCTTAATGTATTCATAAATTGTTTAGGTTCTTGTTATCATGGACACATTATTATTTGAATTGAATTTTAATTTATTAGACACTCATGCAACAAAATTTCACTCATATACAACACAAAACTCAAACAAAGTAGTCAAAGAAAAAAAACAGTTAGAAAAAAATAAAAAAATAAACAATGTACACAGTGCCTAAAGGCATAGGCAGAAGCAAAGCTTGTCAACGCCTACACACCTCCATGAAATCAAATCAAACCAGGCATGTGTGCCTGTCCATAAACATTCATTTCTAAACAAAATTGGAACAACAGCAGCTTATAATTACAATTAAAAGAAAAAAAATTTCCCAACAGCTTCCAATACAAGCTGGTTACCATCTACATATTTCAATAGAAAAGGTTCAAGTATAACACCTTCATACAACACAACTCAACCACTTTCCTCTAATACATATTTGGAGAATACCATTTCTTTGTATAAATATTTGAACCGGTTGATATCTGGACATCACTTGAGTTTCTCAGGTAGATTATTCCATTTTTTTAGGACCACAAATGGAGACACAGAAGCATTTCCTGGTTGTCCTAGCGCCAGTCATTTTAAAATGATACAAACCCCTTAAATGATACATTCCTTCTCTTTGCGTAAAATATTCTTGAATTCTAACTGGTAATTGCTTATTTTTCGCTTTATAAATCAATTGAACAGTTTTTAATGAAATCATATCATATTTAATATCTTCGATTTAATGTACAATGAATTGGTATGGTCCCGATACGCTGCATTGTGAATTATTCTTAATGCTCTTTTTTGAAGGATAAATAATGGTTACACTATAGTTTTATAGTTATTGTCCCAGACTTCAGCACAGTACGTCAAGTAAGATGTAATCAATGCACAATACAGAGTGTGTAGTGATTTGCCATTAAGAATGTGCTTTGCCTTATTTAATACTGCAATACTTTTGGATGTTTTCTTTTGAGTATGTTGAATATGAGCTTTCCAGTTAATTCTAGTCAATAATCACACCTAACAACCTATTCTCTTTGACACATGCTATGTTTACCCCAAGTATATTTAACTGTATATGTACATCCTTTTTGTAATTTCCAAATAACATCATTTTCGTTTTAGACCAATTTAGTGACAGTTTGTTAATATCAAACCAACTTTTCAACTTTATCATTTCAGTTCTTAAATCAAATAATAATTGTTGCAAATTCTCTCCTAAAAAAAAAAAAACAAGTTTGTGTCATCAGCAAAGAGAACTGCTTTAAACACATCCAAAACTTTACATAAATCATTCATATACGAGGTCTGTGAGAAAAGTATCCGACCTTTTTATTTTATGCAAAAAATATATGGATTTGATTCATATGTTTTTACGTCAGCCAAGCTTGACCCTTCGTGCGCATGCGTGAGTTTTTTCACGCCTGTCGGTTGCGTCATTCGCCTGTGGGCAGGCTTTGAGTGAGCACTGGTCCACCCCTCTCGTCGTTTTTTCATTGCAAGGAAATGGCAGAATGATTTGGGCTTTGTTCCATCAGAGTTTTTTTCAGAAACTGTTAGAGACAGGCAGCTGGAAACCATTCGGAAAATTCACATGGCTTTCGGTGAAAATTTTATGGGCTTCACAGAGATTAAGGAGTGTTACTACCGCTTTAAGGACGGCCCACAATGGCGCACGGCGCGCCGTGCTCCGAGCTGCGATCGACAGGCGGAAATCGCCAGATCATTTCTAAACGGATGGCTGTGTCGATCCGGGACCGTCGTGTGCAATTTCTCTGGTTATCACAAGAGCTGGACATCAGCCATTTTCCGGCAGATTTCACTTTTAACAAGAGATTTTGTCATGGAAAGCCACACGAAGGCTTTGCGCATCATGACTGATTTGCTGATGGAGCGAGACAAAGAACACCTCCGTTTTGGAGTGTCAGAGGACAAGTTGGGCCATGCCCAGCTCTCCACAATTTCTCTTATACTCACTTAACTGGTAAGCCACTGAAAGCCGAGATAGGCATGAGAAATGATCTGGCGATTTCTGCCTGTCGATCGCGGCTCGGAGCACGGCGCGCCGTGCGCCATTGTGGGCCATCCTTAAAGCGGTAGTAACACTCCTTAATCTCTGTGAAGCCCATAAAATTTTCACCGAAAGCCATGTGAATTTTCCGAATGGTTTCCAGCTGCCTGTCTCTAACAGTTTCTGAAAAAAACTCTGATGGAACAAAGCCCAAATCATTCTGCCATTTCCTTGCAATGAAAAAACGACGAGAGGGGTGGACCAGTGCTCACTCAAAGCCTGCCCACAGGCGAATGATGCAACCGACAAGCGTGAAAAAAGCGGTGGACCTTTTTGCTCTGAACCCATACTGACTGTCGTCAAGCAAGTTGTGTCATTCAATGAATTTTATCCAATCTGTTATTATAAAGTTTTTCCAATATCTTAGAAAATTGTGACAATAAAGACACAGGCCTGTAGTTAGTAAAAACATGTTTGTCACCAGATTTGAATAGAGGAATCACTTTTGCCACTTTCATACCATTTGGGACAATTCTAGTTTGAAATGATTTATTAAATATATAAGTTAATGGTTTAGCAATTTCTGTAATTATTTGCTTTACTAAGGCTATATGTACATCATTATGATCAGTTGGCTTTTTGCTTTTACATGTGCTGACTACCATAATAATTTCCCTTTCATCTACTGGGCCAAGAAACATTGTGTATGGATTTCTATCAATTAATTGCTGGTTTACCCAAGTAGTGTGTGGAATATCAGCTGCCAGATTTGGTCCAACATTATTATTATTATTATTATTATTATTATTATTATTATCACTTCTATTTTGTCATTTGATTTTTAAATGGATCATAATGGAAATAAGTGTTTTCACTTTCTTATGTCATCCATGCATTTTTAAAATATTTACAATCATATTATGTACTTACATTGAACTTACTAAGTAAAATCACAAACGCACACACACTCACACACACACACACACACACACACACACACACACACACACACACACACACACACACACACACATATATACACTTATGCTTTTAATATACAGGGTGGGCCAATAAAATGTTACCACTTTTTGATTGTTGATGACATGTTCAATCCACGCTCCTCTTCTTTGGATTACAGCTGCAACACGCACATTGAAGTTTGTGATGACATTGCCACACATCTCAAGAGGGATTCTTTGAATTTCCTGATGGATGTTGGTCTTCAGGGCCTCAGTGGTCTGTGGGTTGTTGTAGTACACTCTCTAATTGTACGAATTTAAAAAAGTGGTAACATTTTATTGGCCCACCCTGTATAGATGATTTTTCCCCTAATGGAATGGCGCGTGAGTCTGGAATGTAACTATCAAGACAAGACAACATGGCACCAGTGTGTGTGGCTGCTCGTCTGCCATCTTCAAGTTTGTTAGTGTTTTTACTGTTTTTAACTTATGTCATTTATGGAACTGAGTCTGTGCTGGTGTGTGATTGCCGAACATTGTTGGACCACCAACCTTTGGCTCAGGGTATGGTGTTGTTTGATAGGCAGCATTCTTGCTGCCACTTCTGTCAGAGATTCCTGGTTATCTGTGGCAGGTTCCCGTATTACATACCGGCGGAGGCATCATCGTTGCTGTGGTAGACAAAGCGGCCTGCTGGTGAAGCTGATGTTTTCTTAGGTGCATTATTCTGTTTCCACTCAACCAGCGCACAGATCACTTGCTCAACGTGTGCCGACAATGTCTGTGGAACCTGAGACCACCGTGCCGGGTTCCTTGACTCATTGAAGCCCGTGCTCTAGCTTCAGGTCCTGTCAGAACTGGCCTGGTGAATGCCAGATAGCTGGCAAATAAAACGTTAATTCTTTGGGACTGTTTTAGTTCCTGAGACTTGGCTTAGTGTTGGTGAGTTCAGTGCTCTAGCTGAACTTTTACTAGTGGATTGTTGTTATTTTAACTCACCTCGGGCTTCAGAGAGAAGGGGAGACATGGCAACTGTTTGCATAAAGGATCAGAAATGTAAACAGTGTTTTCTACTGTCTTCATTCTCCAGTTTTGAGTTTACCTCATTCGAAATGAGTCATGTTAAGCCGGTGTTCTGCGCTCTTGTTTATTGGCCCCCCAAATACAAGAAGAACTTCATAAATGACTACCCGGAACACCTCTCCAGCGAGGCATCCAGGGGGCATCCGGAAAAGATGCCTGAGCCACCTCAGCTGGCTCCTTTCGATGTGGAGGAGCAGCGGCTCGACTCCGAGCTCCTCCTGAGTGACAGAGCTCCTCACCCTATATCTAAGGGAGCACCCAGCCACCCTGCGAAGCCTCTGCCACCCTGCAAAGCCTCTGCGAAGCAATGCGCACAACTGTTGAAGACCAAATGAAAATATTGACAAAGCTACAGCCCCTTTTATAGGAGGTGGTGACTCGAATGTGCGCTGTATGCACTGTGGTTCCTCATGCCTAAATGAGAGACATCAGTATAATTAAACAAACAATGACCACATTAACTCAGCCTATATGGTTGAGATCTTACCTGCTGGTGTAGGCACGCGCACCCACAGTCAGCAGGAGGAGGAGGGGAAGAGAGAGCCGTGACGGACTTAACCACGAGGTCCCGTAACCCAGGCTCTAAAGCAAAATTTTGCATCAGCCATAACCAGTGCCCAAATCCAATGCAACAATGAACGGACTTACCACAGTAGAGAGCCCTGGACCCACAGCATGTGTCCGACCGCATGCCCTCTCAACAACCATGAAGGAATCCTCCACACAGACCAGACCTCTGCCCTGGAATGCACAGAGTTTGGCGTAGCACTTGCCCAAACAGAGTCGCACACGAGAGCACTGCCAACTGGAACCCACTCCAGGTGGTGTGTGTATGACACGCAATGGGCATGCTCCGGCTTTCAAGGCCATGCTAGCTCCGCCCACCATTTACCTTAAAAGTACATCGCACACCAACATACCACACATATATTCCATTTAATCTGACGTGTTCCGTTTTTAAAAAAATGGTTTATCTTAATATGATTCTTTAACTATTAATAATTAGATGGTGGAATATTCTGTTTTAACCAATGTTTTTTTTTTATGTTCTTGTTGGGTAACTAACAATCCTTTATTCATTTAAAATTACCTAGAATAAAATGTGACAGCATAGTTAATGTTTTTAAATATTTGATTCCTCATCTGCCTCTCTACACATGATATTTTTCTGAAGTGAAATTGCACACCCGAATTGGTGGAGTTTTAATGATGTAAGACCCCTTTAAAAGTTTCAGATCAGAGCGCCTCTCCCCCTCCGGCCTCTCTCTTCTGTCCGCTTCTTTTCTTTCTCTTTTTCCAAACGCTGAAGTTTCTTTTGTGGCTAACAAGGCCCCAAGCAGCCGAGCTTCATGTAGCTAAAAGCGACCACATGGTTCTTTGTTCGTTCTGTGTTTCAAAACTTTTGATAACAATTTACCAGCCTGATAACTGTTTTTAAGGCAGTAAAGGTTTATTTTATTTTATTTTATAAGATAACTTCCTAGCATAACTTTTCAGAATAAGAACAAATTTACAGAAATGTGTCTTTCTCCTTTTTGTAATGTTATTACGTCATTATCAAAAGTTTAAGTTTTTCTAAATTCACAAAGACTTTTAATCTGGTTCCACAAATTTTTGGAAGCCACCAGAAACCATTTTCAACAAACACCTTCACCTCTCAGGTGAAGCAAGCTACGACAGACCTGCCTGCAGAAGCATCAGCCATCCTGCCTGCAAGCCAACTGAAGCCCACACTGCTTTGGGATCACCAGGGAAAACCAGTGGTTCAACCCCAGACCCAGTCAAGTTCAGGCCGCAAAGGCCCACCACAAAGGAACCAAACCCAGCCACCAGTGACAGATACAATCTGCTCGTCCCAAATCTTCAATGGACCAGCTAAGTACACGTTAAAATGTCCCTTCAAGGGTTTTGTTGTCAATGGATGCAAATTGGCTTTAAACATATTCATTTAATAGTTTTAATAATTGGCTTCAAAATTCATCACTAAATTCAAATCAGATTTATTTACTGAGTTCCTTAAGCTTTATTTCACTGCTTGCTTTCAACGTCTCATGAGTAACAAATGTGTCAATAATAAAACTATTTAATCATTGTTCATTTACTCAACATGCTGGTAAACTCTTCATTTTTCTTGTATATGTGTAAATAAAATGTAAATATTCCTGCTGTGGTTTTTATTGTGTTCAGGTGGAAACAGTGTTGGTCAATCATATCGTAGAAGTTACAACTTTCATATTTGAGACTGATTAATGATTTTAGACTGATTAATTAATGATTGTTGAAATGAAAGTTCCTTAAGCAGCTTAAAATATAGGCGGTGCCCTGTTTAATCTTGAGGTAATTAAATATCATTCTAATTAAATATTGCTTTAATAATGTGCCACCATGTGTGGCCAAAGTTTAAAGTTTAACAACTGCAAATAACTGCTAATTATTAATTATATTGCTTAAATTCAATACACAGTCTTTTTCAAACTATGACAGGTACAGTGTCCATTAAATGCAGCATGAGCTCAGTGTTATAGCTCTACCAAATCCAGCATATAGACATGAGTGGTTCATAACATCAGGAGGCTTCAAACATACAGAGAATGGGCTGATTAGAGTACTAATATGTAGATAATGTCCTCCTACAATAGGTCTTGAAATGGTGATCATCCTCTCAAACCATTGTATTATGTGTATGTGCAATGTATACATCATCCCTCTGATGTCTTGAATTTTGATTTATTGTGTTTTCACACAAAACACTCATGCACCTTCCTGTTTTTTGTTTGTTTGTTTTTTTTGTTTGTTTATTTGTACTAAGTGAAAATAAAAGATTTGAAATATAGATGCAAAAAACTGTTTAGATTAAGTTTGGGTGGGTTTAGGGTATTAGTCACTCACACCTTTGCATGTTTTATATATATATATATATATATACGAGGTATGTTAGAAAAGTATCGGACCTTTTATTTTTTGCAAAAACCTGATGGATTTGAATCACGTGTGCTTGCATGAGCCAACCTTGAACCTTCACACGCATGCGTGAACTTTTTCACGCCTGTCGATTGCCTCATTTGCTGGTAAGCAGCCTTTGTGTGAGGTGTGTGTCGTGCGCTCGGCGGATTTTCATTTCAAGGAAAAAGACGGAACAACTGGAGCAGCGCCGCATCAAATTTTGCCAGAAACTGGGCGACAGCCAGGTGGAAACCATTCGGAAGATTCAGACGGCTTTCGGTGACTTTTCAGTCGTCTGACTATCCGAGAAATTGTGGAAGAGGTGAGCATGTCACAGCATGTCCTGTGAGACTTCAACACGGAGGTGCTTTTGCGCCGCCGTCAGCAGCAGCATGAATTTCACAGCCACTCTTTTCATGGCCAAATCTTCTGTCACAGTGGAATGTACCGAAAACATGCTGATGTCCACCTCTTCCACAATTTCTCGGATAGTCACACGACGGTCCCACATCACCACAGCGTTCACTTTGGAAATGAGCTGGTCATCAGCGTGTTGATGCCGACCGGAGCGTGGCTCGCTCTCCACCGTTGTGCGGACGTCTTTAAACCAGTTGTACCACTCCTTAATCTGTGTGATGCCCAGAGGATCATCACCGAAAGCCGTCTGAATAATCCGAATGGTTTCCACCTGGATGTCGCCCAGTTTCTGGCTAAATTTGATGCGGCGCTGCTCCAGTCGTTCCGGCTTTTTCCTTGAAATGAAAATCCGCCGAGCGCACAACACACATCCCTCACACAAAGGCTGCTTACCAGGAAATGACACAATCGACAGGCATGAAAAAATTCACGCATGCGCACGAAGGTTCAAGGTTGGCTCATGCAAGCACACGTGATTCAAATCCATCAGGTTTTTGCAAAAAAATAAAAAGGTCCGATACTTTTCTACCAGACCTCGTATATATAAAACATGAAATTTAGCTGCAAAAAACTGTTTAGATTAAGTCTTCATTTAGGCTAGTCTCTCCCATCACTCACACCTTTGCATGTCACATCGAAGAGACACATCGAAGTGGACACGGTTTGAAAATTAAGCTGGTTTTCTGTGAAAATTTTAATGGCTGATGAGAGATTTTGAGGTGATACTGTCGCTTTAAGGACTTCCCACGGAGCAAGACGTCGCACAGCGGTCCCAGGCGCCGTCGTCAGCCTGTTTCAAGCTGAAAACCTCCACATTTCAGGTTTGTCTTTCATTAAAAAAAATCTCCTTTAACAGTGGAATATCCGGATAAAATGCTGAAACCGACTTCTTCTGAAACTTCTCTGTTCTCTCACGATGTCCTGGATCAATAGAGCCTGAAATGTGGAGGTTTTCAGCTTGAAACAGGCTGACGACGGCGCCTGGGACCGCTGCGCGACGTCTCGCACCATGGGAAGTCCTTAAAGCGACAGTATCACCTCAAAATCTCTCATCAGCTGTTAAAATTTTCACCGAAAACCAGCTTCATTTTTTGAACCGTGTCCACTTCGATGTGTCTCACAGGTTTAGAAAAAATTTTGATCAAACAAAGCGCCAGTCTCTCAGCAACTTCTCAGACAAAGGAATTCCGACGAGGGGCTGGACGACTCCTCCCACAAGGAGTGCTCAAAGGCAAATGACGTCACCGACAGGCGTGGAAAAACTCACACATGCGCACGAGGGTTCATGCATGTCTGACGTAAAAACAAAACGTAAAATCCATATAGTTTTTGAAAAAAATAAAAAGGACCTATACTTTATTGACAGACCTCGTATATATATATATATATATATATATATATATATATATATATATATATATATATATATATATATATGAATAAATGTTTTAAATTTTCTTCTTTTGTAATGTGTTGCAGGCCTTAAATAGAGGAGTGGATGTAACTTTATTTTTCTTCCATATTGTCCCAAGTTTTTTCTGATTAGTGCAAACTATTAATGACCGTATCTTCCACTTTGTGCAAGATAGCACCCTGGAGGTGTTCACAGGTCATTTTGTGGCCTGTACACAGTGGATGCTGCATCAACCTCTTTTGCATCACACCTGATACAACCCCTGGCAAAAATTATGGAATCACCGGCCTCAGCGAATGTTCATTCAGTTGTTTAATTTTGTAGAAAAAAAGCAGATCACAGACATGACACAAAACTAAAGTCATTTCAAATGGAAACTGTCTAGCTTTAAGAAACACTATAAGAAATCAGGAAAAAAAAATTGTGGCAGTCAGTTACGGTTACTTTTTTAGACCAAGCAGAGGGAAAAAAATATGGAATCACTCAATTCTGAGGAAAAAATTATGGAATCATGAAAAACAAAAGAACGCTCCAACACATCACTAGTATTTTGTTGCACCACCTCTGACTTTTATAACAGCTTGCAGTCTCTTAGGCATGGACTTAATGAATGACAAACAGTACTCTTCATCAATCTGGCTCCAACTTTCTCTGATTGCTGTTGCCAGATCAGCTTTGCAGGTTGGAGCCTATTGTATAGCCCATTGTAACCTTGTTTTTTTCTGTTTAGGTGTTAATGATGGCTTTCATTTAGCTTTTCTGTATGTAAATCCCATTTCCTTTAGGCGGTTTCTTACAGTTCGGTCACAGACGTTGACTCCAGTTTCCTCCCATTCGTTCCTCATTTGTTTTGTTGTGCATTTTCGACTTTTGAGACATATTGCTTTAAGTTTTCTGTCTTGATGCTTTGATGTCTTCCTTGGTCTACCAGTATGTTTGCCTTTAACAACCTTCCCATGTTGTTTGTATTTGGTCCAGAGTTTAGACACAGCTGACTGTGAACAACCAACATCTTTTGCAACATTGCGTGATGATTTACCCTCTTTTAAGAGTTTGATAATCCTCTCCTTTGTTTCAATTGACATCTCTCGTGTTGGAGCCATGATTCATGTCAGTCCACTTGGTGCAACAGCTCTGCAAGGTGTGATCACTCCTTTTTAAATGCAGACTAATGAGCAGATCTATTTGATGCAGGTGTTAGTTTTGGGGATGAAAATTTACAGGGTGATTCCATAATTTATTCCTCAGAATTGAGTGAGTCCATATTTTTTTCCCTCTGCTTGGTCTAAAAAAGTAACCGTTACTGACTGCCACAATTTTTTTCTTGATTTCTTATAGTGTTTCTTAAAGCCAGAAAGTTGCCATTTGAAATGACTTTAGTTTTGTGTCATGTCTGTGATCTGCTTTTTTTCTACAAAATTAAACAACTGAATGAACATCCTCCGAGGCCGGTGATTCCATAATTTTTACCAGGGGTTGTAAGTTTTGAAAGCATATCAAATGTCACAATCTTCCCTGTACATCCTTTGTCTTTTATCCTTTCTTCAGTAACAGCTGTCTCGGGTTTGATGATGTAATCAAAATCCTAAATGTCCCCGCCCACCCCAGCAGCTACTCTTGATTGGTAATTCATCACCAGCACAGCTCACCCTAATGAACCTGGACACTGATTACAAGCCTCCCTTCAAACAGAAAACACTGGCCCTTCCAACTCAATTTCCTCACTCTTGTTGTCAAGTAGGAACTACAAAGCACCATGCACTGCTCTCCAGCTGGCAGCTTGTTAATATTTGATGTGATGAGCTTCATCATACAAATAAAACAGGAACCATCGATGCTTCTGCTGATGTCAAAACTGTGGTTGTTTAGAGAGAAATAAGAGTGTGGAGCTGATTAAAAGGCGGTTCAAGGAGGCATGTGACATTAGTTTGATTCCCACAGAGCTGTTAGGAGAAGATGAATGATGAGCAGAACATTGGGAGGAAATGTCACTTTACTGAAATTGGTTTTAGCACAGGAATTTTACAGTGATAATCTCAATTCGATTTTATTAAAGCAGCTTTGGATAAGTGACAAAAATGAGCAGGAGAGAGGGAGGGGAAGGAGTGACAGGGTAATTAACAGAGCAACAGACATGCTTGACTCAGGAAAATAGGTTAGAAGCATTTTAATGAGATATCAGGACATGATTGTGCAGATAGAGAGGGCAGGGAGTCCGCAGTACTTAACTGAAATATTTAGGGCAGTGTTACTTTTACTGCTATAATTACACATATTTTATTCTGAAGTACTACACAGACTGAGATAGAAGAAAATATTCCACATAAAGCGTCCTGATTATCCTAAACTGTGTGTAAACGGTGAAGAAATGTCTTACAGCTGTGCCGTGAGATCTCCTCTCCCACTGAGTCTTGACGATTAAAGTATCCCATGCCATAAAGAAATAAAATAAAATGTTAAAATTAGTCTGTTTTGTTTGTGTCACGTTGACGGTAACAGTGTAACGTCAAAAGTGAACGTGAACTACACTACCCACAATGCTCACTGCGTCGACCGGCCAATCACGTCTTGCGCTTGATGATGTCATCAGGAAGTGACAGCCAGTCTGCCATAAACACACGACACATGACAGGGATTAAAATGTTTGATTTTAGGGTTTACAAATGTTTTTGACTGTTAAACTTTGTTCACTTTACCAGCAACAACAACAAAAAAAATGTTACCAGACTGTAGTTAAGTTAAATTTTTCGGAAGATAATTGGTCCGATGATGGTTTTAAAACTTACCTGAAAAGCTAGTCCACTAACAAAAACATTAGCTTAGATATTTATTGGTTATCGGATTAGCTGAACAGTGCCCACCATTGCAAAATAAGGGAGCAGCCAAAGGGACTTACTAGTTAATTACTTATTAAGTATGAGTCATTCTTAATTAGTTATTTGTTACAAATTCATTATGTATTTATTCATACTTAATTAAGGCTAAATAAGGTGCAGTTATTGTAAAGTGCTACCTAATAATCATGATGTCAACTTACCATAAAAACAAAAACAGATGTATATGTTGTTAATGTTAAATTGTCATGACAATGACATTTTCCGGTAATGTCACTCATGTCAAGTTGTCATAATAAGAACATCCCAAACAAATTTAATTTTCTGGTCATGTCATTTTGATTAATGTCAAGTTGTCATAATCAAGATGACCCAAAAAATGTCATCTTGTCATTACAATAACCAAAATAACACTTAATTGGGAAACTGGGGTAAACTGAGGTGGTGGTCTCCATATTTAAAAAGGGGACCAGAGAGTGTGTGCCAATTACAGGGGCATCACACTTCTCAGCTTTCTGGGTAAAGTCTACGCCAGGGTGTTGGAAAGGAGGGTTCACCTGATAGTTGAACCTCTGATTGAAGATGAACAATGTAGGTTCCATCCTGGTCGTGGAACAATCAATTAATTGATCCAGCTCTTCACTCTCACAAGGTTCCTGGAGGGTGCCTGGGGCCCATCCAGTCTACATGTGTTTTGTGGACTTGGAGAAGGCGTATGATGGGGTACCCCGGGAGATACTGTAGAAGGTGCTGCGGGAGTATGGAGTGAGGGGGTCCCTTCTCAGGGCCATCCAATCTCTGTACTCAGAAAGGGAAAGCTGTGTTCATGTGCTCGGCAGTAAGTTGGACTTGTTTCCATGGGGGCTGGCCTCCTCCAGGGCTGCACCTTGTCACAAATCCTGTTTGTGATATTCATGGACAGGATATCGAGGCGTAGTTGGGGGGAGGAGGGTTTCTAGTTCGGTGGACTCAGGGTCCCATCAACGCTTTTTGCAGATGTTGTGGTCCTGTTGCCTTCATCAGCCTGTGACCTCCAACACTCACTGGATCAGTTCACAGCCAAGTGTGAAGCGCCTGGGATAAGGATCAGCACCTCTAAATCTGAGGCCATGGTTCTCAGTAGGAAACCGATGGATTGCTTACTCCGGGTAGGGAATGCGGTCTTGCCCCAAGTGAAGGAGTTCAAGTACCTCGGGGTCTTGTTCATGAGTGAGGGGACAATGAAGCATGAGATTGGTTGGAGAATCAGTGCAGCAGCGGCGGTATTGCATTCACTCTACTGTACTGTTATGATGAAAAGGGAGCTGAGCCAAAAGACAAAGCTCTTGATCTCCTGGTCAGTCTTCATTCCTACTCTCACTTATGATCATGACGGTTGAGCCATGACCAAAAGAACTAGATCACGGGTACAAGCAGCTGAAATGGGCTTTCTTAGGAGGGTGGCTGGTGTCTCCTTTAGAGATAAGGTGAGAAGCTCGGTCATCCGTGGGGAGCACAGAGTAGAGCCACTGCTCCTTTGCATTGAAAGGACCCAGCTGAAGTTGTTTGGGCATCTGGTAGGGATGCCCCTTGGGCACCTTCCTTACCTTGGCACCAGATCAAATTCCTTGTATGTGCAAACTTACTTGGCAATAGGGATGGGTATTGATAATATTTTATTGATATTGATGCCATTATCGATTCCGCTTATTGATCCGATTCCTTATCGATTCCCTTATCGATACCTCTTGTGAAATTTCTGTGTAGTAAAAGTAGGCTTTGCAGGTTTTCTATGTCAACAACATTTTAAATTGGTCACTGGATCACTGATCTCTGGACATAAATTAAAATAAATAAATTCTGAATTTTTTGTCAAAAGCATTTCCTTTCAGACATTTTGGCATGAATGTCTCTCCATACCTCTGAGCTGAGCTCAGTCGGCTGCTGCATGTCAGTACAGGACGTCCCAATTTGGCAGGAAAAAAAAAAACATTTTGATTGATTGCAGTTTGTTTGTATTACAACATTTGGAAAGAGGTGTGATTTGATTTAAACGGTGTTTCGCTTTGAATTTATTAATTCCGACTGAACTCTATCATTCTTACTTGACTCGGCAGAGAGCCACACAGTGTTTGGAGCTGTTTGAACAGAACAGAGCACGATTCTCGTTTCTTTCTCGCAACAAGACAGGAGTCCCAGTTAGTGACATATTCAGGGATGAAAGTGGTGAAAAACATTAAAATCTGAAACCCAAAATTACCCCCCACCACCACCCACACAAAAATGTTTGAATTCTAGAAGCTCTGAAATGCAATCTGGGCAGTGGTTGGCACAGTTCCGACAGTACAATAACTGATAATTATTGAAGATAAAGTTTGCATTATCGGGTTATCTTTTCAGATAACTTTGAAAACCATTATCGGACAAATTATCTTCAGATAAATTTTTGTCTGATAATTTTTAGACTGTTAACAGAGATGAACAGATGTGGAATTCTACCCTCTACACACAGAGGAGAGCGGCTTCTAGGAGAAACCGCTCTATCCTCTGCAGGCAAAGGAGAACTGGTCGCACAAAAAAAAAAAAAAAAATTCTTTTGACCCCACACACACACATTTTTAACTTATGGTTCAAATTTTACCCAAATTTATTTCGGACAAGTTATTTAAATTAACTGCACTTCTGGAGTTTTATAAAGTGAAAATTGTTGTGTGGGCCGCTGAAGAGGAGGTACTGCTGGCCCACCACCACCAGATGGCGCCCTGCTTGGAGTGCGGGCTTCAAGCACGAGAGGGCGCCGGAGCCACTGGGAGTGACAGCTGTCACTCTTCATCAGCACCAGCTGTCACTCAGCCAACTCATCACCATCTCCATAAAGGCTGGACTGCGACTCCACCTCCTCGCCGAGAAATCAACTACCAATCAGGTAATTTTCTCTGCTGACTCAAAACATTGAGTAATAATCTGAACTTCTTTGCAGCCGTTTTCCTGTGGTGTGTCCTTATCTGTGGGATTGGCGTTTGGTGTGATCAGCGACGGCTTCGCTTCACCCCAACCAGATAAGTGGTTAGACAGGAGCTCTCCACGTGACAACAGCTCCCCCTGCTGACGTTGCTATGGAAATGAGCAGGGCCAAAAAACGATCAGATCAGAGACAAAGGAGGCTGATCCGTGGAGAGTGTTTTCTCTGCAGCTCTACCGAGCACACACAGAGAGAATGCCCCAAACGGTCAAAACAGCAGCACTCGTCCTTAGAGACTGGGCTAAGGGTGGGTCACAACACCCACGTGGGGATACCCCGATGATCTGCACGAATCCCAGTCACGATCCTGAGTGGGGATCTAACCCTTCACGCCCCAGCACTGGTGGACACGGGGTCGGAGGGGAATCTGCTGGATAGCAGATGGGCAAAGGAGGTTGGGCTCCCTCTAGTGGCCTTACCGTCACCATTGTCGGTGCGGGCGCTAGATGGCACCCTTCTTCCACTAATCACACACCAGACACAGCCAGTGACATTGGTGGTGTCTGGGAATCACAGGGAGGAGATTGTGTTTTATGTAACACCTTCTACCTCTCGAGTAATTTTGGGTTTTCCATGGGTGTTAAAACACAATCCCCGGATTGATTGGCCGTCTGGGGCTGTGGTTCAGTGGAGCGAAACCTGCCACCGGGAGTGTTTAGGATCCTCGGTTCCACCCGGTGTGACAGCTAAGGAGGAGGTTTTAGTCCCCCCCAATCTGGCGGCGGTGCCAGCCGAGTACCATGACCTTGCTGACGTCTTCAGCAAGGATCTGGCACTCACACTGCCCCCGCACCGTCCGTACGATTGTGCCATTGATTTGATACCGGGCGCTGAGTACCCGTCCAGCAGGCTGTACAACCTCTCACGTCCGGAACGCGAATCAATGGAGACCTACATCCGGGACTCGTTAGCTGCCGGGTTGATCCGGAACTCCACCTCCCCGATGGGTGCTGGTTTCTTTTTTGTGGGCAAGAAGGATGGCGGACTCCGTCCATGCATTGATTACAGAGGGCTGAACGAGATCACGGTTCGCAACCGATACCCGTTACCTCTGTTGGATTCAGTGTTCACGCCCCTGCATTGAGCCCAAATTTTCACGAAATTGGATCTTAGGAATGCTTATCACCTGGTTCGGATCCGGGAGGGAGACGAGTGGAAGACGGCATTTAACACCCCGTTAGGTCACTTTGAGTACCTGGTCATGCCGTTCGGCCTCACCAATGCGCCCGCGACGTTCCAAGCATTGGTTAATGACATCTTGCGGGACTTCCTGCATCGGTTTGTCTTCATATATCTAGACGATATACTCATCTTTTCTCGGGATCCTGAGACCCATGTCAAGCATGTACGTCAGGTCCTACAGCGGTTGTTGGAGAACCGGCTGTTTGTGAAGGGCGAGAAGTGTCAGTTCCACCGCACTTCTTTGTCTTTCCTGGGGTTCATAATCTCCTCCAACTCCGTCGCCCCTGATCCGGCCAAGGTTGCGGCGGTGAGAGATTGGCCCCAACCAACGAACCGTAGGAAACTACAACAGTTCCTCGGTTTTGCAAATTTCTACCGGAGGTTCATCAAGGGCTACAGTCAGGTAGTTAGCCCCCTGACAGCCCTGACCTCCACAAAAGTCCCCTTCACCTGGTCGGATCGGTGCGAAGCCGCGTTTAGGGAGTTGAAACGCCGGTTCTCAACTGCACCGGTTCTGGTGCAGTCCGATCCCAAGCGCCAGTTTGTTGTTGAAGTGGATGCCTCTGACTCAGGGATAGGAGCCATGCTGTCCCAGAGCGGGGAGTCCGACAAGGTTCTCCATCCATGTGCCTACTTTTCCCGCAGGTTGACCCCAGCTGAACGGAACTATGACGTCGGCAATCGGGAACTTCTTGCGGTGAAGGAGGCTCTTGAGGAGTGGAGACATCTGTTGGAGGGAGCATCGGTACCATTTACGGTTTTCACGGACCATCGGAACCTGGAGTACATCCGGACCGCGAAGCGTCTGAACCCCAGGCAAGCCTGCTGGTCGCTGTTCTTCGGGCATTTTGACTTCCGGATCACCTACCGCCCCGGGACAAAGAACCAACGGTCTGACGCCCTGTCCCGGGTGCATGAAGAAGAGGTCAAGACCGAGCCGTCAGACCCCCCTGACACCATCATCCCCGAGTCCACTGTCGTGGCCACCCTTACCTGGGACGTGGAGAAGACCGTCCGGGAGGCCCTGACACGGAGCCCGGACCCGGGGACAGGTCCGAAGGACAAGCTGTACCAGGGCTGCGGTCCTTGACTTCTGTCACGGTTCCAAGCTCTCCTGTCATCCAGGGGTGCGAAGGACCGTGGCAGTGGTCCGGCAGCGCTTCTGGTGGGCGTCTATGGAAGCCGACGTCCGGGAATATGTCCAGGCCTGCACCACCTGTGCCAGGGGCAAGGCTGATCACCACAAGGCCCAAGGCCTCCTCCAGCCTCTGCCCGTGCCTCGTCGCCCCTGGTCTCATATTGGCCTGGACTTTGTCACGGGCCTCCCACCGTCCCAGGGCAACACCACCATCTTAACGATAGTGGACCGGTTCTCCAAGGCGGCCCACTTCGTGGCCCTCCCGAAGCTCCCGGCGGCCCAGGAGACTGCGTCTGCATGGGATTCCATCAGACATTGTCTCGGATCGTGGTCCTCAGTTCTCCTCCCAGGTCTGGAGGAGTTTCTGCAGGGAACTGGGGGCCACCGTCAGTCTCTCGTCTGGGTACCACCCCCAGACGAATGGGCAGGCAGAGCGGATGAACCAGGAACTGGAGCAGGCCCTCCGCTGCGTGACCTCCGCGCACCCGACGGCCTGGAGTGACCATCTGGCCTGGATCGAGTACGCTCATAATAGCCAAGTTTCATCTGCCACCGGCCTCTCCCCGTTTGAGGTGTGTTTGGGGTACCAGCCCCCATTGTTTCCGCTAGTGGAGGGAGAGGTCGGGGTGCCCTCGGTCCAGGCCCATCTGAGGAAGTGCCGTCGGTTGTGGCGTACCGCCCACTCTGCCCTGCTCAGAGCCCGGACGAGGGCTAAGGCCCATGCAGACCGCCGGCGTTCCCCGGCCCCTGCATACCAGCCCGGGCAGGAGGTTTGGCTATCCACAAAGGACATCCCCCTGCAGGTGGAATCCCAGAAGCTCAAGGACAGGTACATAGGACCTTTTGCCATAACCAAAGTCCTCAGTCCGGCCGCAGTGAAGCTGAAGCTACCAGCTTCACTGCGGATTCATCCAGTGTTCCATACCTCAAGGATCAAACCCTACCACACGTCGACTCTCTGCACCCCCGGACCGGCGCCGCCTCCTGCCCGGATCATAGATAGAGAGCCTGCCTGTACCGTGCGCAGGCTCCTGGATGTCCGTCGAAAGGGCCGGGGTTCCAGTATCTGGTGGACTGGGAGGGGTATGGACCCGAAGAACACTCCTGTGTGAAGAGGAGCTTCATCCTGGACCCGGCCCTCCTGGCCGACTTCTACCGGCGGCACCCGGACAAGCCTGGTCCATAAAGGCCGGACTGCGACTCCACCTCCTCGCCGAGAAATCAACTACCAATCAGGTAATTTTCTCTGCTGACTCAAAACATTGAGTAATAATCTGAACTTCTTTGCAGCCGTTTTCTTGTGGTGTGTCCTTATCTGTGGGATTGGCATTTGGTTTGATCAGCGACGGCTTCGCTTCACACCCCAACCAGATAAGTGGTTAGACAGGAGCTGCACGAGTGTGTGATTGGAGGTGGAGGTGCTCCCTCCTTACTGAATACAGACTGTGAGATTACTGAGTGTGCGACCTCACACTCATCAGGACTGTCTCTGTTCTCTGCCAGCAGTACCGGGTCTGACTGCTGAAGACAGCGGCCACCTGGGGCGCAGGGCTTGGCGGCTCCGGTGTTCTTCAGCTCTGTTGGCAGTGGAAGCTGTGTGGATCCGGCTTTTCTCTCGCCAGGCGTCTTCTATCGTCGAGCCTGCCCACACGTCACCTGGTGTATGATTGACAGTCACTATATTGTTATTGTCTGTACGTCGTGTGATTCACAACATTAAATTGTTACTTTTGGCTTATCCATTGTCCGTTCTTTAACGCCCCCTGTTGTGGGTCCGTGTCACGACACTTTCACAACAAAAATATCAGATATATGTTTTAGTTTTGAAGTAATGTGCTAATTTTTAAGGTTTTAGTGTGGGCATGCTGTGCCCAGCAGTGCATTATGGGTAGGATAGGGTAATCTCAGTACGGTAATCTCAGTACGGTAATCTCAGTACGTTCACGAAAGGAGAATGCATTTGAGACACTCTGATCAGGACAACAAAATCTACTGCCTAAAACTCTCGTGAATATATTCTCTGGGTTTATAGACGTTTTTGTGTTTGCTTTTATTAAATTCCATGCATCTTAAACGTAGCAAGTAGCAACACAAATTATCTGGAATTTTGTTTTGGCAAGTTTTCAAGGTCTCTACTGCCATCTACTGGCCAGTAGTGTTCATGGCAGTGCTCAGACTGAAGCTGGGCAGACACTGTACCACAGAACCGCACGGTGTAAAAGTTCAGAGCACCCAATTTATGTTCTCACACACATTGTACGTTCTAAAACCACACATCGGATTCATGTTTCCAGAAGCAAAACATAAACAGAAGCTTTTTTCAAACTTAATGTACAAAAACTCTCGATGGGAGACACCAAAGTTAAAAAAAAAACTAAAAAAAAACATTACAAGAGAGGTCTGCTGTGTTTGCACAGGCACAAGAATATCAAACAGGTTTGATTTTCATCTGACCATACGATCGCCGATCAGGAGATTGTCGTGAGATGTTAAACGCAGCTCGTTACTCCATGTATACTAAACGATGCAGGACGTGCGATTAACCTGAAACTTGGTGCGATCCAAAAAAATTCTCACACGAATGAAAAACGAGCTGAAAAAGGGCCAAAACTCGCACTGGCACCACTAGTTGGCAGTGTTCTATTTGACAACAGTTATATCAGACGGTTATCTAATTACAACTTGGCTTTTTTTTTTTTTTTGAAAATGCCTTTTTTTTTAACAAATAAAAAATGGCATATTTTACAAAAGCACATTTATCTGTAAACACCAACCATGACACACCTCACATTAACATGTTGGTTTACATAGAATTAATCAACCAATCAGTGGTAGCAGAGGCACATTTTTTCCCAGAATGCCATATGTCTGTGTTTGTTACAAAACTTCAGAATTAGTGCATTATTCAACATTAAAAGATATATGTTATATCTTAACTTTGCACAAATGACAGAATTGACATTAATGGAGTTATTCTATCAGTATTCATTTTATTTATACACCAATTCATAACTCAGCAATGCTTTATTTTGTAAGACCTCCGCCTGATGGCAGTGCTGTGATTGAGTAGAGTTGAGCTTTTTGGCTCCTCTCAGTTGCATCTGTGCTGGAAGCCATGTAGTAAACTAGAGCTTCCAGCAGAGGGCAGGATGCTGAAAGACAAAAGTGCTGATTCATTATATGGGTCTGTTGTCACTTTTGATGCTTCCGAAAGCGATCGCAGTGTTAAAATTCAAAATCAGTTTTAATCGTTGTTAACAGTTGCAACTGTACCGGAGACAATACTGGAACTTATCGGATATCTGTAACTTCCAATACATTTTTGGGTGGTTTAGCATTTTATCTTTATCGAAGATAACTTTTCAGTTATCTGATTATCTGTTATCAACGCTAATTTTTTTGGTTATCTGTGCCCACCACTGGTTTTAGGGAAGGACCTCAATGGAAATAGGTTGCTTGACTTTTTGCTTGATTAGTAATAATTAATTAATTAATTAATTAGTAATTAAAAGACATAAAAACTTGAAATATATCAGTCTGTGTGGAATGAATGTATACATTATACAGGTTTCACTTTTTGAATGGAATTACTGAAATAAATCAACTTTTTCATGTTATTCTATTTATATGACCAGCACCTGTATGTTATGGACTGCATCTAGTTCTGTTAACCTTATATTTCTTTTTTAAATTCTCCCATTTTTGCATCCAGCCCTATTTCCTTTAGAAATTTCCTTGACAAATAATAACAGTGTATTAGGACGTCAGGTTATGTGTTACACATATACATGTGTGTGTATATATTTTCCAACTTATTCCCATTGGTGAAACTTCTCATTTTCTTCCTGAAAGCTTATCAGGAGACAAGTGTGCTCGGGGCTCCCTGTTTGTTTACAAAATACACACGTGTTACAGACCTTGAAATCCAACAGCAGGGGTCGCTATTATCCAAAGATTTATGAACATACAAATTAACGTGTTTATCTTTTATCGTGATTTTCTCCATTGTGAGATATAAAAGTGTCTTATCATAGCATTCATGTGGATATGCATTATAACGCCTCAGCACACGAGCGAAGTTATGATATTCCTCAGTACGACAATATACGCAACATGCATCCAGCAGCATACACGTTGCTGTCATAGGCGATTGCCTGTAAAGTTTTTTGGCAAGTTCTAACTTTCTAAACAGTGTAATTTGTAATGAAAGCCACTTCCATTTGTGTGACTCTTTCGGCGCCATGTTTGTTTCTGTGGAGACAGCAGTAAGCTCCTCCTACCCCTCTAAACGGAGTGTGCATCCAGATTCATTATGTTTGAAGGGGTTTGTAGCCCTCTGCCTCACTCCAAAAAGAGAAATGAGACACCCCTCTGTCTCTTGTGCCCACGCAAAATGGAGGGGAAGGGGTAAGGGGAAGGGCTGAGGGGTAGAATTGAGATGTCATTCACACAAGATGTTGCATACTGTGCTGTCCCTGGCATCATCTTTATGATGTTTTCCACTCTCACTCTATACTCTAAAAAAGGAACTGCTGTCTCAAAAAGAAAAAAAAAATGATGTCACAATTTGCATAGATTTTCTTTCAATTAGTTATTTCAACTTTCAACTGAGTTAATGCCACAAGACATTGATTTGTCTGGAAGGTGTAGTTCACATGGGGCAGGGGGTGAGAGTAGGCACAAAAGCATGGGAAAGAGATGTGTATGTTGGGGTTCTGCCAGTTGGCCTGTTTGGCCATATTTTTGAGTTGTGTATTATTGTGGGTTTTCATCTGTCTTTATTTTCTGCTCTTGAGTGTGTGTGTGTGTGTGTGTGTGTTGGGGTGTTATGTATGGGGATGTCTTCTCATCTGATGGATGAATATAATCTAGACACCCATTCACGTCCTATGGCTGTCAGTGTTGACCAGGAACACCACAGGTGAAACAAGTTTGATGAAACCATTCAGAATTCAATAAAGGTGGTGATCATCACTTTTATATGTTATGTTCAAGTTCACAGTGTGGAGGATACCATGAGGCCTTGAGGCAGTCAGATGTAAAACACAATATTTTTGAGTGTTTGAAGTCTTAAATACGTAAGTCAGATTTGACCGATTTACACAACAGTGTAAATCGTTGTGTCATTTGATGATGACACAACAGAAAGGTTAAAAAATAACATTATGAAAAGTCAGTTGTGCATGATGTGGAAAGCAAATAGTAAGGCATGGTTGACCAGACAGTTTTTTCATTGAGTGGATTCATGAAGTTTTTGCCCTGAGTGTGTGAAAATATCTTTCCAGAAAACCATTACCAGTGAAGTGTGTGCTTGTCATGAACAATACTCCTGCTTACCCCCCAGGCCGGGAGTATGAGGTAGTGGATAAGTTTGACTTCATCACAGTGAAGAAGTTACTGCCAGCTAGGACATCCCCACAAACAGGTCAAACAGGTCATTTTGAAATTTAAGAAGCTCTACACCAAAGCACTTTTTCAGAGGTGTTTGAGGTTACCTTTGACATAGAGTTAACTCTCAGAGAGTTCTGGAACCACTTTAACATGAAGTCTCATCTGTACTGCAAACGTGAATTTAAATGGTCTGTCTATATTATAATACTGTAGCCATGTGGCCTCTGTGTGCATGTATGCGTACATGTGTGTATGGCATAGCTGGTAAGTTTATGTATTTTTGATGCTGCGAAAACAGCAAGTTGGCAGGATTATTCTTTTTGGAGAAATTAGAGATATTAGTGAGGAACAATGAACAATGGATATTGTGCTGCAATGCACCATGGGATGTCCGGGGTTTAAATGTTGTTATTATGGTTCATGTGTTGGGAAAGTGACACGGACCCACAACAGGGGGCATAAATGAATGGACAATGAATGAGCCGAAAATAGAACACTTTACTGTTGTGAATGTGCACAGCGAAATACAGACGGTTGCAGAATCTCGTATGTAGTCAATCTACAAAGGTGACGTGTGGGCAGGCTCGAGGATAGAAGACGTCTGTCCAGAGAGGAGCCGGAACCCACACGATTTCCACCGCCACCGAACCCGGAGAATACTGGAGTCGCCAAGTCCCGAGTCCCCAGGTGGTCACCGTCTCCGGCTGTTGGATCTGGTACTGCTGGCAGGAAGCAGAAACAATCAAGGGTGGGTGTGAGCACACACCCAGCAAACAGTCAGCAAAACAGTCTTTAGTTTCACATGGAGGGAAAACCTCCACCTCCAATCCAGAAAATCGGCACGTGCAGTATTTGTGAGTACTTATCACAGTTTGGCGTGGGGAGCGAAGGCGTCAGCCCTCCACGTACCACAAACCCAGCCTCCAGCTGCAAGCACTCACAGGAACGACTGCAAAAAGTACAGAAGCAAAAACTGTATGCGTATGACTCATAAACGGCTGAGCTGATTACCTTCTTGGCTTGAAGATATCTCGGCAGGGAGGTGGAGTTGCTGCCCGGCTTTTATGAAGATGATGATGAGGTGGTGATGAGTGACAGCTGTCAGGTGGTGATGAGAGACAGCTGTCACTCCCGGCTGCTCCTGTGAGGCGGCTGTGCCCTCTCATGCCTGAAGCCCGCACTTCAGGCAGGGCGCCCTCTGGTGGTGGGCCAGCAGTACCTCCTCTTCAGCAGCCCACACAATAGGACTCCCCCCCCAACGGGCGCCTCCTGGCGCCCGACCAGGCTTGTCGGGATGACATGCGTAGAAGTCGGCCAGGAGGGCCAGGTCCAGGATGAAGCTCCTCTTCACCCAGGAGCGTTCCTCAGGTCCATACCCCTCCCAGTCCACCAAGTACTGGAACCCCCGGCCCATCCGACGGACGTCCAGGAGCCGGCGGACCGTCCAAGCCAGCTCCCCGTCGATGATCCGGGCAGGAGGAGGCGCCGGTCCTGGAGCACAGAGGGGTGAGGTGTGGTGTGGTTTAAGTCTGGAGACGTGGAATACCGGGTGGATCCACAGTGAAGCTGGGAGTTGGAGCTTCACTGCGGCCGGACTGAGGACTTTGAGGATCCTGAAGGGGCCAACGTACCTGTCCTTCAGTTTTGGGGAGTCCACCTGGAGAGGGATGTCCTTTGTAGACAACCACACCTCCTGCCCGGGCTGGTATGCAGGGGCCGGGGAACGCCGGCGGTCTGCATGGGCCTTAGCCCTCGTCCGGGCCTTCAACAAGGCAGAACGGGCGGTGTGCCACACCCGATGGCATCTTCGCAGGTGGGCCTGGACCGAGGGCACACTGACCTCTCCCTCCACCACGGGAAACAATGGGGGCTGGTACCCCAGACACACCTCAAACGGGGAGAGGCCGGTGGCAGAAGACACCTGGCTGTTATGCGCGTACTCGATCCAGGCCAGATGGGTGCTCCAGGCCGTCGGGTGCGCGGATGTCACACAGCGGAGGGTCTGTTTGAGTTCCTGGTTGGCCCGCTCTGCCTGTCCATTCGTCTGTGAGTGATACCCGGACGAGAGGCTCACGGTGGCCCCCAGTTCTCTGCAGAAACTCCGCCAGACCTGTGAGGAGAACTGAGGACCACGATCCGAGACAATGTCAGTTGGTATCCCAAGCAGATGGACGACGTGGTGGACCAGGAGGTCTGCGGTCTCCTGGGCCATTGGGAGCTTCAGGAGAGCCACGAAGTGGGCCGCCTTGGAGAATTGGTCCACTATTGTGAGGATGGTGGTCATGCCCTGGGACGGCGGGAGGCCCGTGACAAAATCCAGGCCGATGTGGGACCAGGGGCGACGAGGCACCGGAAGCAGTTGAAGGAGTCCTTGAGTGTTAGTGTGGTCCGCCTTGCCCCTGGCACAGGTGGTACAGGCCTGGATGTATTCCCGGATGTGGGCTTCCATAGACGCCCACCAGAAGCGCTGCCGGACCACTGCCATGGTTCTTCGCACCCCTGGGTGGCAGGAGAGCTTAGAACCGTGACAGAAGTCCAAGATCGCAGCCCTGGCCTCTGGTGGGACGTACAAACAGTTCTTCGGACCGGTTCCTGGGTCCGGGCTCCGTGCCAGGGCCTCCTGGATGGTCTTCTCCACGTCCCAGGTGAGTGTGGCCACGATAGTGGACTCAGGAATGATGGGCTCCGGTGGATCCGACAGCCCTGTTTTGACTTCGACTTCGTGTACCCGGGACAAGGCATCCGATCTCTGGTTCTTGGTCCCGGGGCGATAGGTGATCCGGAAGTCAAAATGCCCGAAGAACAGTGAAATGCGGGCTTGCCTGGGGTTCAGCGGCTTAGCGGTCCTGATATACTCCAGGTTCCGATGGTCTGTGAAAACCGTGAATGGCTCCGAAGCTCCCTCCAACAGGTGTCTCCACTCCTCAAGAGCCTCTTTCACCGCAAGGAGTTCCCGATTGCCCACGTCATAGTTCCGTTCAGCCGGGGTCAACCTGTGAGAAAAGTAGGCACAAGGGTGAAGAACCTTATCGGACTCCCCGCTCTGGGACAGCACGGCTCCTATCCCTGAGTCAGAGGCATCCACTTCAACCACAAACTGGCGGCAAGGATCGGGCTGCACCAGAATTGGTGCAGTCGAAAACCGACGTTTCAACTCCCTAAACGCGGCTTCGCACCGATCCGACCAGGTGAAGGGGACTTTTGGGGAGGTCAGGGCTGTCAGTGGACTACTAACCTGACTGTAGCCCTTAATGAACCTCCTGTAGAAATTTGCAAAGCAGAGGAACTGTTGCAGCTTCCTACGGCTTGTGGGTTGGGGCCAATCTCTCACCACCGCAACCTTGGCCGGATCAGGGGCGACGGAGTTGGAGGAGATGATGAACCCCAGGAAGGACAAAGAAGTGCGGTGGAACTCACACTTCTCGCCCTTCACAAACAGCCGGTTCTCCAACAACCGCTGCAGGACCTGACGTACATGCTGGACATGGGTGTCAGGATCCGGGGAAAAGATGAGTATATCATCCAGATATACGAAGACAAATCAGTGCAGGAAGTCCCGCAGAACGTCATTTACCAAAGCTTGGAACGTCGCGGGGGCGTTAGTGAGGCCGAACGGCATGACCAGGTACTCAAAGTGACCTAATGGGGTGTTAAATGCCGTCTTCCACTTGTCTCCTTTCTGGATCCGAACCAGGTGACACGCATTCCTAAGATCTAATTTGGTGAAAATTTGGGATCCATGCAGGGGCGTGAACACTGAATCCAACAGGGGCAAAGGGCATCGATTGCGACCCGTAATCTCATTCAGACCTCTGTTATCAATGCATGGACGGAGTCTGCCGTCTTTCTTGCCCACAAAAAAGAAACAGCACCCATCGGGGAGGTGGAGTTCCGGATCAGCCCGGCAGCTAACGAGTCCCGGATGTAGGTCTCCATTGATTCGCGCTCAGGACGTGAGAGGTTGTACAGCCTGCTAGACGGGTACTCAACGCCCGGGATCAAATCAATGGCACAATCGTATGGACGGTGTGGGGGAACAGTGAGCGCCAGATCTTTGCTGAAAACGTCAGCAAGATCGTGGTACTCGATCGGCACCGCCGTCAGATTGGGGGGGACTTTAACCTCCTCATTAGCGATTAAACCGGGGGGAACCGAGGATCCTAAACACTCCCGGTGGCAGGTTTCGCTCCACTGAGCCACAACCCCAGACGGCCAATCAATCCGGGGATTGTGTTTTACCATCCACGGGAAGCACAAAACCAAGCGGGAGGTAGAAGGAGTAACAAAAAACTCAGTCTCCTCCCGATGATTCCCAGACACCACCAGAGTTACTGGTTGTGTCTTGTGTGTGATTAAAGGGAGAAGGGTGCCATCTAGCGCCCGCACCTTCAATGGCGAAGCGCCACCAGAGGGAGCCCTACCTCCCTTGCCCATCTGCTGTGCAGCAGATTCCCTTCTGACCCCGTGTCCACCAGTGCTGTGGCTTGAAGGGTTAAATCCCCACTCAGGATCGTAACTGGGAGACGTGTAGAAATACGTGTATGTCCCACGTAAATGTCTTGGCCCACCCTTAACCCAGTTTTTAAGGGTGGGCGTTTGTGTTTAACCGCTTGGGGCAGTCTCTCTGCAGATGCTCACTTGAGCCGCAGAAAAAGCACTCCCCGCGGGCCAGTCTCCTCTGTCTGTTAGATGATCTTAATTTAGCCCTGCTCGTGTCCATAGCATCGTCAGCAGGGGGAGCTGTTGCCACACGGAGCGCCGAGGCTGTGGAGTGTGGGGAGGGCGGAACCTTTTCGGACCCGGAAGGGAGAGGGACGGCGTGTGCCCGGCCACGTCCTTCGTCTCGCTCCCGACGGCGTTCTTCTAACCGATTGTCTAATCGTATAACTAGATCAATAAGCCCGTCCAAATCCCGCGGCTCATCCTTAGCCACCAGGTGCTCCTTCAGGACCGACGACAATCCGTTTATGAAGGCGGCGCGGAGCGCAGTCGTATTCCAGCCGGACCTCGCAGCCGCGATGCGGAAGTCGACTGCATATTCAGCTGCGCTCCGACGCCCCTGTCTCATAGACAGCAGCACGGTTGAAGCGGTCTTGCCTCTGTTAGGGTGATCAAACACCGTTCTGAACTCCCTCACAAACCCAGTATAAGAGGCAAGGAGCCGTGAATTCTGCTCCCAAAGCGCCGTAGCCCAAGCGCGTGCCTCACCTCGAAGCAAATTAATCACATAAGCCACCCTACTGGAGTCTGACGCGTACATCATGGGACGCTGTGCAAAGACGAGCGAACACTGCATCAAGAAGTCAGCGCACGTCTCCACACAACCTCCGTACGGCTCTGGGGGACTTATGTATGCTTCAGGGGATGGTGGGGGGGGGACGTTGAATGACCAGTGGAACGTCTGTATTCGGCACCGGGTCAGCAGGAGGAGGAGCCACAGCAGCGCCCTGAGCGTGCGCTTCCACCTGCGCGGTGAGAGCCTCCATCCTGCGGTTGAGGATGACATTCTGCTTGGTCATCAGATCCAACCGAGCAGTAAAGGCGGTGAGGATTTGCTGCAGCTCACCAATCACGCCTCCTGCAGACGCCTGTGCACCCTGCTCTCCCATTGGTTGTCCAACAGATGGTTGACGCCCCTCGGGATCCATGACGTTGGCCGAGATATCCTGTTGGGAAAGTGTAATGACACGGACCCACAACAGGGGGCATAAATGAATGGACAATGAATGAGCCGAAAATAGAACACTTTACTGTTGTGAATGTGCACAACGAAATACAGACGATTGCAGAATCTCGTATGTAGTCAATCTACGAAGGTGACGTGTGGGCAGGCTCGAGGATAGAAGACGTCTGTCTAGACAGGAGCCGGAACCCACACGATTTCCACCGCCACCGAACCCGGAGAATACTAGAGCCGCCAAGTCCTGAGTCCCCAGGTGGTCACCATCTCCGGCTGTCGGATCTGGTACTGCTGGCAGGAAGCAGAAACAATCAAGGGTGGGTGTGAGCACACACCCAGCAAACAGTCAGCAAAACAGTTTTTAGTTTCACACGGAGGGAAAACCTCCACCTCCAATCCAGAAACTCGGCACGTGTAGTATTTGTAAGTACTTATCACAGTTTGGCGTGGGGAGCAAAGGTGTCAGCCCTCCATGTACCACAAACCCAGCCTCCAGCTGCAAGCACTCACAGGAACGACTGCAAAAAGTACAGAAGCAAAAACTGTATGCGTATGACTCATAAACGGCTGAGCTGATTACCTTCTTGGCTTGAAGATATCTCGGCAGGGAGGTGGAGTTGCTGCCCGGCTTTTATGAAGATGATGATGAGGTGGTGATGAGTGACAGCTGTCAGGTGGTGATGAGAGACAGCTGTCACTCCCGGCTGCTCCCGTGAGGCGGCTGCGCCCTCTCGTGCCTGAAGCCCGCACTTCAGGCAGGGCGCCCTCTGGTGGTGGGCCAGCAGTACCTCCTCTTCAGCGGCCCACACAACATCATGTTCTTTTAACAGTGTTATTAATGTGATTGGTGTATTGTGTTTTTGTAGTTCAATTGGTTTAGTCAGTTTAGTGTCATGTTGCCATTACTATGAGTGGGAAGTATAGTGTGTTTGATGTCTTCCACCACTGTTTCTGTTGGCGGGTGTGTAAAAATAAAAGCACCTGCTTGGTACCGAATGCAGAACAGACAAAAAGCCCTGGTTTTGTTTTCATTCTTCTGTGCAGCTCTTCACAATATATTAAAAGCAAAGACCAGCTTCTTAGTTCAGCGGTGTTAGAGTTTATGGGCACTCCAGACAAGGTTAGTGTTGGGCGGGCTCGCATGCCTATTAGCATTGGCTAAGAAATGCTGGCTGTGGATGATGGCTTTTGGACCATGGCCAGGCAGAGGAAGTCATAGGGCTTGGTGCCTGGTTGCAGAACCCCAACCACACTCGCCACTGTGAACTGTGAACTGGTTTTATCCCTTGGATATGACTGTTGTAAGTCCTTTGAGCCCACGGGTGACTTCCACTCCTATCTTCAGACTGAAATGCCAGGCTTTAGTAATAGCGGATTCTATCACCTACAAAGTCAGGTGACAGACACCGGCTGATGTTAACTCTTTTTCTGGGGCAAGAGCTCCCAACATTGCTTCTCATCTTAGGGTCCTGATGCTGCAGAAGGGTAGACAGACAAAGGAATGTGACATTAGATACAGCCACAGTTATTCACGTCGGCACTCTGAGGTCACAGAAGTGGACATAGAGAGGACTTGTGACCTCACGAGAAAGATGTTTCTGCATTAATTAAGAGTCTCTGGTTCCCTCCCCTCCCGGGGTAATGACGAGGCATTGAGCAGGCCGACATCCTTAAATAGGTAGCTGGTGCAATTTTGTAGACAGTAAGGTTTTAGTTTTATTGATGTCTGGCCTTCATTTTGGGGCCGCCGTGGCTTGCTGATGCCGCACAGCCTTCACCCTACTTGGGAAAGCGCCACCATCTTGTCCGCAAACATAGATAGAGCTCTAAAGGGAAGGTAACATTAGGACTTTATAGCAGGCCATGGAGCAGGTGATTAGATACCCTGCAAGGCGTATGACAAATGTGGATGTGGAATTTAGTGGGCAATTTATTGCAGAAAATCCACTATGGTGATAGTGCAGTGGTGATATGTGGCAGGGAGTGAATTTCATCCTGTTGAGACTGTGGTCTATTTCCGCAGACGTGTCAGTAAAAAGCATAGCGCGATACGCTTTGCAAACGTAATACCCATTATTACACTGGATGATGTTGAAACTGAGTATGACCACTGGCTGTTCCAGCAATACCAAAATATTTTGTGTCTGCTACCTACAACCCACGTGGAATGTCTCAAGCCTAAACCTACTCCTAGGCATCTTAAATATTCTACTCTGGAACCACCCCTAAATCCAAACAGTCCAATTGTCAACCCCACTGAGGTCCTTAGTCTGGGTCTCATTAACATTAGATCAATGTCGTCAAAATGACTGTTGATTAATTATCGAATTATGGATCACCACTTAGATATGATTGGGTTATGTGAAACCTGTCTTAACCCTCTGGAGTTGATTGATGCGCCACCACATAAAAAGGCTCATGACCGAATTAAGTGAACATAACACTCAATCTGCTGCACTCTGAGTCTTGCTTTGGAACATGGAGACTTCAACCTTTACACCACTTTTTAAATTTTGTTAATAGGCCAAGTATAAGTTGAATTATGATTAATAATTTCCACAATATTTTGGGGGGGATAATATTCTCATATTCTCTGTGCATTTTGCAGACACCTGCAGCAAAAACGACTCATTTCCTTATTCAGCTGGAGGAGCAAGAGGGCTGGAATGAAATACGACTCCCTCAACTGCATCAAGAGAGAGGGGTGTTACCATTGGTGGAAAACTCATGACCATTAACCAATCACAATCGCCAACTCCATGAAGGTTTGATGACAACCCTACGTAGGTGTGTGTGTGTGTGTGTGCGCGTGCACATTTTGTGAATGAGACTTGTCTTCCATGTCTTTCTGTTTGTGACAGCAAACAAGTTAAAAAAAGTACACACACTTTTCTTTATCACTAGTGTAAAATATATTAACAGATAAACAATGATCCCTAATCCACATAATTTGCTTGCTGAGAGAAGAAAAGTGTGGTTTCGTGTGCAGCGTAAAGCGGCAATCATTTTTGAAAGTTGTCTGATATTTGCCAGTGTGTTTTAGTGTGTGTGGTGTAGTTATTTTATTTATTTAGTTTGTCAAAAAAAATCAGGCGTCGGGAACAGCGAGTCAAGTCTCTCTTTTTTTGAACTGCATGAAGACGATCGAAGCGGGAGCGCATCATCAGAGTCTTTCTGGTCTGGACAAACAAGAGCAGGTGGATCCACCGATGTGTGAACAGATCTTCATAGTGGATTGGATCGCGGGCTTCTCTTTGCAGCTTCTCCAAGACTCTGCACTATAGAGCTCAGCCCCAGTGCCGAGTCCTGGAACACAGCAGGATGCAGACACACACTACTACAGCAGTGGTTCCAGGCGGGGAAAACACAAGAATCAAGGTAGAGATCCCCCCCACACGCACACACACACACACACACACACACACAAAGTCCAAAACACCTTTTCCTGTTTTTTTTTTGTTTTTGTTTTTTTTTTTTTGCCACTAACACAGTCAGGACAGTCTGAACCGACACCAATAAAAATGCTACAAAAACAAGGAATTAGGGAAAAAATACACATGGATATTGAGGTGGAATATCTACAAAGTTTTGGGTTTCTGATATGCATTGGACAGGAATTCGCCTGAAACATTTCCTGCATTTTAATGTGAATTATTGTATATAACTTTGTTTATGCTACATTTTTACACATGTTTTTGAAGTGTACAATTTATATTTGCATTTGAAGTTACAAAAATGGTTCATTAAACATAATTCTGGTTTTCACAGTAAAAAATAAATAAATAAATTCTTTCTGATTTAAATTTTAGGTTTTGGGGTGATTTTAGGGTCACTGTTTTAATGCAGTATGTCAGAATGAAAGAAAATTTGTAAAGTCACACAGGTGAGGTTGTGCTGAAAGAAATGGGACCAAACAAGGCCAGGTAAACAGTTTTTTAAGGTAAATTATGAAGTTAAAACCAAAAGTAGTCAAAAATGTCCCAAATAGCCAAGACTCCAGAGGGTTAAACCTACTGCTGTTCTCCCCTGAAATGAGGCCTGCCCACTGGCATACACATTTAGCCACGTCCCTCATGATGCGATGGATGTTGCTCTTCTTTCTAAATCTATGTTTAATTTATGAGCTGTTGGGTGTCAAAAATATCATTCTTTTGAATATCTGATTCTCCACTCTGTCCACGATGCTATGCACAATTACAAAGGTCCAATGTTTCCTGTAGTTCTTGACCAGGTTTGCACACACTGCAGCAGTGATTTTGGTCCACTCCTCCATACAGATCTTCTCCAGATTTTTCTGGTTTTAGGCCTCCTTTGGATCATCCAAATGGTCACTGGTGAACTTCAAACAGGCCTAGACATGTGCTGGCTTGAGCAGGGGGACCTTGCTGCCCTGCAGGATTTTAAACCATGACTGTGTAATGTATTACTAATGTAATATTTGCGACTGTGGTCCCAGCTCCTTCTGGTCATTGACCAGGTCCTCCTGTGTAGTTCTGACCTTTCTCAGAATCATCCTTACCCCACGAGGTGAGATTTTGCATGGAACCCCCAGACCAAGGAAGATTGACAGTCATCTTGTGTTTTTTCCATTTTCTAATAATTACACCAACAGTTGTTGTCTTCTCACCAAGCTGCTGCCTATTGTCCTCAAGCTGATCCCAGCCTTGTGCAGGTCTACACTTTTGTCCCTGGTGTGCTTAGACAGTTCTTTGATCTTGGCCAAGGTGGACAGGTTGGAGTGTGATTGAGTGAGTGTGTGGACAGGTGTCTTTTTATACTTAATTGTAACACAATTCAAACAGGTACAATTAATACTGGTAATGAGTACAGAATAGGAGGGCTTCTTAAAGAAAAAAATAACAGGTCTGTGAGAGCCAGAATTCTTGCTGGTTGGTAGGTGATCAAATACCTATTTCAGCCCAGTCTCACATTTTTTTCATGCTCCCGTCACGAAATGAGTCAAAATTTTGTGACAGGTTTTTTTTTTTTTTACCTCAATATCACTAACCCCTCTACTACCCCCCAACCCTAACCATAACCACCCCTGACTCCCACCCCCCCGCTTCACTTAATTTCATGCAGCCATCACAGAATGAATTAAAATGAATTTGTGATGCTGTGACGAAAATGAGGCGCTTTTCGTCACAATATCACGAACCAATAGATTAATGTATATTTTGTGCTCCTGAATCACGACTTGCCGTGAGACCAGGTTGGCCTATTTATGCAATAAAATGTAAATTAATTATTTTAAAAAATCATACAATGATTTTCTGTTTGTTTTTTTTGTTTTCTTTTTGTTTGTTTTTTTTTTTGGTTTGGTTTTGGTTTTTTTAGATTTTGTCTCTCACAGTTAAAGTGTACCCACGGTAAAAAATGCAGACCGTTCCATTCTTTGTAGCTGAGACACCTTACAAATTTGAAAGTGTATCAAATACTTATTTGTGTTAGTACTCCATGCTGAAATCTTGCACCCATCGATTATGAATATTTCACTGCTATCTGTGATGATCTGCCACAATGGGTTTCTCTGAGCCTCACAGCCAGGTTGATGATGACATGAAACTGGATTTATTTTGTGGTTTAGATCATTTTACCCTCTGTGGTTTATGTTATTTATACATCTATAGGTGTGTAAATGTTAAAGCCTTGAACTATTGGCAATGAGTCTCCTCTTTAGACATAGGAGCTCCACAGCACTACGCCCCAAGCAGCAGGTGACTCAAAATACTGCTGCAGAATGTATTCCATGCATAGAATTATGCGACTCTGTGCAAGGCCACAAATTTTATAATCATTAAGCATGAGAATGTCTGGAATGCCCTGATTGAAAGAATTGCATATCATGCAGGAGCTGGGCGCGGATGCAACATGTGGGTTGAGGGAAGATTAAAATAAAACACGACATTTTCTGCAGAAGCAGTTGATTGATTTTAACAAGGTAAAGTCGTATTTGGTGCTACAGGCTGGGTTGTGCTGCCAAACCATTTGATGTCCTTGAAATGTAAGATAAACAGCATGAATCACTGTAGGCTGCAGAGTTATAAGCCTCTCTAAAGGGGTCAATTTGCTGCGTCAATATGAGGCAATTATCCTCAGGATAAGTCTTCTTGTGCATTTCTAAAGGAAACGTTGACACCATTGCTTTGAAATGTGCCTCACAATAAAAAGGCATATAATTATTCCAGGGCTGCAGTCACAGACTGCAGATGATGGGCAACAGTGATGATAAGTATTTTCTGTGCAGACCTGCCTCTATAAAAACCATTCAGTAAAAAGATTTGTTTACTTGATTGCGTGCTCACTCACTTTTTGGATTATTTGTGTAACCCACTGCCAGCACACAAGTCAGCCAAAAATAAAGTCACTAGCTTTACTCATGTGATGCAGAGGGTAAACCTTGCAATCATATTCTGTGAAAGCAGATGTTCAAAACAGGTCTGGTTAGGGAGCTGGTGCTGCACAGTCACTAAATCCACCGTAGATTGTAAACGGCTACCACCCAAACACAGCACTAGTCTTTCCTCGTGTCTTCAAACCAGTCATCAATCTGACTCAGCCAGGATAACTGTGGTTATCCCATGGCCTTCCTCAGCTGCTTGTTCCTGAATATTGTGGCATCTGTGCTCACTTTTCCATAAGTATATTCCCCTTTGAACTCCTTTTTTTATAACAAGACTGCTGTCTAATGAGCTCACAGAAAAAAAAAGAAAAACAAACAAACAAACAACAACAACAAAACACCAGCTTCGTGATGCCTCACGTGCACATCAGTAGTTCCTACTACCAATATTTGTGAGGGGCACCATGTTTGTGCATAATGTCGTTATCCCACCATGCATTTGGAACATTTTAGGGGAGAATTATATGTCTCCACACAAATGGTCTTACACATAACACTGTGAAATTAAGGATGCAGGGGATAGCCTTGCATTTCCAAAGAGGAGGAAGAGGAGTATATATGAAGACTTCAGGCGCAAAACCCTGTAAATGCCACGTCCACGGAAAATGAAATAACCATTGCAAGTGAAAGCTTACCGAGGCTCGTATCTGATAACCAGTGGTGGGCACAGCTAACCAAAATGTTAGCTTCGATAACTGGTAATCAGCTAACTGAAAAATTATCTATTTTTAACGCTAAACTGATAAACTGTCTAAAAACTTATCAAAAGCTACAGATAACCGATAGCTTAAAATTTTGCCTCCCAACACTCTCAGCTACTAAGAAGCTCATTTTGAGTTTAAACACCGCCACAACTTCTAATAGAATCAAAGGCGATCACAAACCCAAACAGCCAATGAGCCAGCGCTTCTGTCTTTGTGCGCTCTACCCCCTCCTATAGAAAAACATCATTTACCCTGACAGGATACAGTGGTCCAGCGATGAGGTAGAGGTCTTGAAATTGAAAGCAGGTTTGAATTATGGTTTTGCTTTATAAATAAAATTATTCTGGCTAGAAAAACTACATTAATGTAAACTCTTAAAATGTGCAAAGAGATATGTAACACGTCTGTTAATTTTAAAATAATGCACTAATTCTGAAGATTTGAACATTAACAGACCAAAGGGATTATGGGTAAACTAAGCCTCCGCTCATACTGATTGGTTGATTCATTCATTCTATGTAAAAACCAACACAAGTGAATCAATGTAACATGTGCTGGTGTTTACAAATAAATGTGCTTTTGTAAAATATGGCATTTTTCTCATTTGTATAAAAAAAGAAAGAAATTTTCAAGATCCCGCTAGACAGCACCTAAGCGCACGCGTGATGACATCACAACTCTATCCGGTTAGGGAGGCAAGGTTTCTTTCAGTAACAAGAACTGTCAAAAAAACTTCCTCGTGTGTGGTTGCTGGAGTTGTGTGGTGATAGGAATCGCCTTTTGAATGCTTGAATAACAATGTCAGTCACACAAAGAAATAAAATAATAGTGAAAACATGTTTGGTGCTGTGTTATAACAGATCAATCAGTTGTTCCATGAGGCGTCATAACATCAAGCCTGGTTCACATGGGAAGATAATTAGGCCTGACAATCTTAAGGACGCCCCGACAATTGTGATGACGCTAAATATAATCTTCGATGGTTAGCAGATTAGTGGAACTGTGCCCACCACTGTCGATAACAAAATCAATTCTACTGCAACACCCCATAAGTCCTATGGTAAATGCAAGTCAAGATGCGGTTTGTATGCAGAACTTCGTAAGCACCATCCCAGTTTGTGTGCAAAACCACACAGTGAACAGCGCACCACTCACTGGCATCTATCTCGATCACATTGTTATGGATAAGACGCGGAGTGAGGAGCGGTCCAGTATCTGACTGAACCCAGCATGAAATAATCAGAAGCAGTTCCAAAAAGAAAACACATTTATTTTTCTCCCCTTGGTGCTATACATAAAATACTAATTAATTAAAGTTCTGGTGAGGTGAAAAGGCGGCGCGCTCGCTCAACGTCTCAACAGTCGGAGTCCGAACGTTCAGGACTCAGGAGTTCCGCCGACACCCCCCCCAGGTGACTTTTTCCCAGAACTGTACTCTGCGAAGGAGGAACAGAGATGATATTATTCAACACTATTACTACGAAATATTGTTTGGAGGCAAACTTATCAGCTACACGTTTAGGTCTGAATTCCAACTTAATTCAAGGAGGCTGCTGCTCACAGCTAGTGGAGGATCATTAATCCGCACGCCACTGCCGTGAGGAGCACGCCAAACACTTTCCACCAATAATTACTTATAGCTGCGTATAAGACGCCAATTTACATTCACGGATAAACTTTTCAGAATATTCACATCTGCCGTGTGCTGACAACATTTGTCTCTCACCCTCGTCCTCCTTCACAGGCACGATGTCAGACTCTGAAACGGCCCTCAGCGTCCCCACACAGTCGTCACAAGGTCGTATTCTCCGGCAATCTTATCCAACTCACTGCTGGTTTAAAAGTAGTTCTTCATCACTACATTGGTACCAGCTGGAAGTCCTCAGATCTGCACGTGAACATCACAGGTGTCGTGGATTGTCCTGATAGAGAGCCGCACGAGAATGCAACAGGTGCAGCCAATCATCGTAACAGAGGAGAGAGACTCTTCTGCAGCACATTTTCCTCAAAGAACAGCCCCAAATCACCTGGGAAGGAAAATAAACACAAAACAACCCAACCTTGTCCAGCCAAACCCCCCCCCAACACACAACACACATGACACAAACATTGCGGCGCCCACGAGAGCTTCTCTGATGCTGTGTTTACACATAACAACGGCACGTCACACGCCACGAAGTATACATTCTTGGCTGCTGATCACGAATGTGATTTGAGGCAGAGGTGTCAGGTGTCCTCAGGAACTGCTGCAACCTGTTACCATGCGTTCTGATTAATGGAACGTGTTGGTGGAGCATTATCAGAACAATTACGCACGGTCAAGAATAATGTTCCGCGCATCAGCGCATCGTTAAGTTCTGTCACATTGTGAATGAGGTGAATTGTCCCCACACACACACCCATATTCATCCATCAGCTGATGAATAATTCAGATCACTTCAGTTTGCTCCTTTAAATCCACACCAGAAGAACGTTGTGACTGCATGCTTAGTTGGGCTCTGTGCCATAGAGTGGTGCAGAGAGGAGGAGGAGACGGAGAGAGCCAGAGGTGTGGATCCACGTGGCTCTCGTCTCACTCGGTTTCCCCAACATCATGCGCAGCAGCAGGTGGAACACCTGCAGGAGCACACTGAGGAGCATTGGAACAAACCTTTTAGCTGACTTGGCATCTCTGTCCTTCTTCAGCATACTGCAGCAATGAAACTGAATGCAGTGCAGCAGGGTTTAATTGTGCACATGTTAGAGAAGAACACTGTCCCGCTCTATTAAGGATCATCACTATCAAGACGGATCAACACCCTCAGTTGCGACCTCCATGACATGAGCTGAAATGAGGGTGGTGCGTGACATTCGTGGAAGATTTTTTGACAGCCAAAAACATGCTCCATGAAAACCACGAATATCACACACCAACACGCCCTATTAAGAAACCTATTCAGATAAGTCACATTAAGAATGTCAGGAATGTGCCAAGAATGGTGCACATATGACATCCGTAACGCATACAGCCTATGTGTAAACGTAGCATTAGTGTACATTAAAGTGATGGACTTACTGAGGTTTGCAAACAAACTGAAGGTGGAGATACCAGGTTTTGCAGCTAAATATATTAAAGGTTGCTAATTAATACATTTCTTAATAAAGGTTGATTTGTGAGATTCTGCTATTTTGTTCAGTGCAAACAAGAGTGGTCTGGTGGAGATACAGGGTTTTGCACCTGAACTCTTCATGTGTATATATATATATATATATATATATATATATATATATACTTGTCCTACAGGAAAAGCTGGTTGTCCGGACAACCCATGAGTGAGACTCCAATTAAATATTTATCACATATACTTTGCTCTAACTTGTCACTTAATAAAAACCTGTCATACTTCTTTTGTTTGTAAGTACTTTAACTTTAATATTCCAACATAAGAATTACAGCTGAAAGAGAAAAATCATTACATTTCAACATTTTCTGGGACTGAGATTCAGATGAAATATTTATCACATCTACTTTGCTGTGACATATGACTTGATGAAAAATTTAATACTGTCACTCTCCTGTGTGGGTGGTAAAAATTTGGAATTTTATTTCAGAAGATGTGGCAACAGAAACAGTTCATCTGTGGTAATACAGGGAGGCACTTATTGCCTTAATCCAAAAAAAAAAAAAAAAAAAAAAAAAAAGTCACTCAAAGACACAAAACATAAATAATGCATGGCCTGTGATCTGATAGTTTTTCCACAATGTGGTGGTGATGGACACATAATGATCCTGACATTTACTTTGTCTTCTATTTCTGTAACTGCAGACTGTACGAAACCAACACATTTCATGTTTTGTGAGATCAGCTTTATTTATTTTTGTTAATATACGAGGTCTATTAGAAAAGTATCCGACCTTATTATTTTTTTCAAAAACCATATGGATTTGAATCACGTGTGATTACATCAGACATGCTTGAACCCTCGTGGGCATGCAAGAGTTTTTTCACGCCAGTTGGTTACATCATTCGCCTGTGGGCAGTCTTTGAGTGAGGAGTCGCCCACCCTCTCATCGTTTTTTCATTGTTTAGGAATGGCTCAGAGACTGCTGCTTTGTTTGATAAAAATTTTTTCAAAACTGTAAGGTACAACTGAGTGGACACCATTCAATAAATTCAGCTGGTTTTCGGTAAAAATTTTAACGGCTGATGAGAGATTTTGGTCTGGTAGTGACGCCGTAAGGACGGCCCACGGCGCCTGACGGCGATCTGCGCTTCGAGGCGGCAGCTTCTCACCGTTTCAAGTTGAAAACTTCCACATTTCAGGCTCTGTTGACCCAGGAAGTCGTCAGAGAACAGAGAACTTTCAGAAGAAGTCGGCATGAGGAGTTTATTCAGACATTCCATTGTTAACGGACATTTTGTAATGAAAGAACGTGCGGGTAGAGTCGCATGTCGGGCCGGACCCGACCGCGGGGGGTCGCGATAGGAAAAACACCTCCGTTGGAAACCTTAACGGGCAAGTTGGAACATGCCCAAGCTGTTAAACAATTTCTCAGTTACTCACTTGTTGAAAGCCATCAAAAGCCGCCTGAATTTTACAAATGGTTTTCAACACGGAGGTGTTTTTCCTGTCGCGGCGCACACAGATTTGCCGAGTCATCACGGAAACGACTCGGCGAATTTGCGCGCACGTCTTTCATTAAAAAATGTCCTTAAACAGTGGAATGTCCGCATAAAGTCCTCATGCCGGCCTCTTCTGAATTTTCTCTGTTCTCTCACGACGTCCTGGGTGAATTAAGACTTAAATTGGGATGTTTTCAGGTGGAAACAGGCCGACGATGGCGCCTGGAAGCGCTGCACGACGTCCCGCTCCGTGGGAAGTCCTTACACCGACAGAAACACCCCATAATCTCTCATCAGCCGTTAAACTTTTCACCGAAAACCAGCTTAATTTCTCGAATAGTGTCCACTCGGATATTCCTCACAGGTCCAGAAAAAATGTTGATAAAGCAACGCGCGCCATCTCGAGCAGCGTGTGAAACAAAGGAATTCAGCCGAGAGGGCGGGACCGCATCTCACTCAAGGCCTGCCCACAGGGAAATGACGTCACCGACACGCGTGAAAAAACTCACGCATGCGCACGAGGGTTCAAGCATGATTGGTGTAATCACATGTCATTCAAATCCATATAGTTAAAAAAAAAAATAATAAAAGGGTCGGTTTATTATCTAATAGACGTCGTATATCCATTCCTACAATTGAGGCCTGCAGCATTTTCCAAGAAAAAAAAAAATCAGCAGCTTGTATTTTTATTCTGACTATAGAGTTCATTTCCTCTTTTTCCTCCTCCTCAGTCACGTTTGTGCTTGAACATTAAACAGCTACATAAAGTCATCTAAAATAAATATCTTTGGAAAATAGCAGCCTGTTAAAGTTCAGAGTTCTCAGCCTCTTTATGTGATTTCTGCTTCTGAACATCACTGCAGAGTTTCTCCACATCAGGTTTTTTAAACACACGTGTGTGATTTTTATTCTGTTCATTCATATATTCTCATTTTAAGGAATTTTGACCAATTTATTTAATCTCATAATTTCAGTATAACTGTCACCGACACGTGCACACGGTGTCAACAGGACGTACCGTCAGAACAGTCCAGAGAGAAATAAAGGCAGCACCACAGTTTAGTTTTTCACTCTATGCTCAGCTCGCCCTTCCCCTCCCCCTCCCCTCTCCCTCTTCACAGTCAGCCGACTGACGTGCGCATACACACACACACAGACGGCTGCAGCGATCAGACCCAGTCTTAATTTTAGAGGGCTTTAAGGAAATTTTTTCAGTGTCTTTTTCGAAAATTTACCGCTCAAATGACAGCAGGACGGCTCGCTGCCTAAAACCTTGGTTCCCGCTCCCGTATCATCCCAATCACGTGATAAATAGCAAAGTTGACTCCCATCCTGTGGGATTCCTGAAAAAATGTCAGCCTCTACTACGAACGCACACGCCATACAGTGGTCTCGCGCACAAATTGATATCATGTTTTCTGATTGTCCACTGCGTGGAGAGTGGCGGGACAAACCGAAGATGTGTTCGTGCGAGGTGCGAGACAAGACGTGATGTAAATAAGAAAACAAAAAGGCAGCAGTCAGGTATTTTGGTTCCGAGCGATGAAAATAAAGAATATGAACGCTTTAAACCAAAAAATGCCACTTGGACAATGATTAGAGCATATTGCTTGTACGATCACAATTTACACTTGTCCCAGTCAATCGGACAAGCGTTAATGTCGATGTCTGTATATATAACAGTGTTGCCATAGTTACTTTGAAAAAGTAATCCAATTACTGATTACTCCTTGAAAAAGTAACTTAGTTACTTTACTGATTACTCAGTTGGAAAAGTAACTAAGTTAGATTACTAGTTACTTTTTTTAGTTACTTTCCACAGCTGCCGACAACAACCCCCTGCCATCTCAACATGACAATAATACTTGTTTTGCCAAAACTCACTTTATAGTCATGCTTTCTTGACTTCAATGAAAATAAATACTTGTTTTATAAAAAGTAAAATAAAGACCTCTTTCTTGACCTCATATTTAACTGTTGACATCACTGTAACAGTAAAACTTGAAATTTCTAACCTACATTGTTTATAAATGTAACTATTAAATTTTTTTCTAACATTTAAATTCTCTCTAAACATTTTACTTGTTGAAATTATTATTTTAAGTAGTTGTATTAGTAGTTGTAGTAAAAAAAAAAAAAAATGGCTTCAAAACTGGACCTTTAATCTAGGGGTGTTGTGGGGAGGCACATCCCTGCCCCACGCCCCCATTCCATCTGGATTCGCCCCTGCCTTGGCGTTTGGGCAAAAAGAATGGATAACATTTATTTACGCAGGAAACATGACCAGATTTACAGGTAAGAAAGTTTTATTGTGTTTTCACATCATGTGGTCCTGAGAAAAAGAGTTTAGGTGTATTTGAGTGGAAAATAGTGTTAGTCGTTGACGTGCCTGACGCGTGGCGGAGGACCAGCTATTTTTAGCAGCAGATACGGAGCGGCTCAGAGAAAAAAAAAAAAAAGCATAAAAATGTCTTTGTAAAGCTCAGTGCATTTGTGCTGTTGTCACTGCTTTAAGAGGTGAGGACAAGTTGTAGCTGCTGCCCGGGAGCTGCTGCAAAAAACCGTGGATGAAAAGCTCGCAGCTCACTTAAAGTGGGCAGTTCAGTCTTCCTGCCCACGGACCACGTTTAATGCTGCTATCGACCCACAATGCAAAAATAATAGTAACGCACAGTGACTTGGAGAAGTAACTTTAATCTGATTACTGATTTGGAAAGATTAACGCGTTAGATTACTCGTTACTAAAAAAAGTGGTCAGATGAGAGTACCGGCATCACTGTATATATATATATATATATATAAAGCTTATACACGCCCATCCCTTATCTATACATACATACATACATACATACACATATACACCTACTTCCAAAAGCAAATGCCACCACAGACAGTATAATTAATCAATAAAAAAGAAAAGAAAACACAGCCAGACACAGTGCACAATCCCCCAAAATAGTAACAAAAAACAGTAACAAAAATCTATAAACCTAGTTCATCATATTATAAGAAGCAATCATATTCTTCTTATAGAGCCATGTAAATCTGACTAATGTACCAGATAATTTGATGTTATCAAGACAGTTATTCCAACTATTAGCACCTTTAACAGAAATGCAGTGACGTTTTACAGTAGTTCAAATCTTTGACTTCTCAAATACTAACGTTCCTCTCAAATTGTAATTGGACTCCCTCATGTTAAACAGATCCTGGACATGTTGAGGAAAAGTTTATTTTTGACTTTACGCATGATTTGAATTGTGGCACACTCAACCAAGTCCCATAATTTTAAAATATGTAAACCGACAAATAAAGGGTTTGTTGGTTCACGGTAGAGTTTGTCACTAATAATTCTTATGGCTTTCTTTTGTAGTAAAAATATTGGTTTTGTCAACATTTGTATGTGTTTCCTCAAACCCCAATGCAATAGGTCATATTTGGAACTAGTAATGAATGATATAAAATACAACCCCTGGCAATAATTATGGAATCACCGGCCTCGGAGGATGTTCATTCAGTTGTTTAATTTTGTAGAAAAAAAGCAGATCACAGACATGACACAAAACTAAAGTCATTTCAAATGGCAAGTTTCTGGCTTTAAGAAACACTATAAGAAATCAAGAAAAAAAATTGTGGCAGTCAGTAACGGTTACTTTTTTAGACCAAGCAGAGGGAAAAAAAAATATGGAATCACTCAATTCTGAGGAAAAAATTATGGAATCATGAAAAACAAAAGAACGCTCCAACACATCACTAGTATTTTGTTGCACCACCTCTGGCTTTTATAACAGCTTGCAGTCTCTGAGGCATGGACGTAATGAGTGACAAACAGTACTCTTCATCAATCTGGCTCCAACTTTCTCTACTTGCTGTTGCCAGATCAGCTTTGCAGGTTGGAGCCTTGTCATGGACCATTTTCTTCAACTTCCACCAAAGATTTTCAATTGGATTAAGATCCGGACTATTTGCAGGCCATGACATTGACCCTATGTGTCTTTTTGCAAGGAATGTTTTCACAGTTTTTGCTCTACGGCAAGATGGACTCTATGGACTCACTCAATTCTGAGGAAAAAATTATGGAATCACCCTGTAAATTTTCATCCCCAAAACTAACACCTGCATCAAATCAGATCTGCTCGTTAGTCTGCATCTAAAAAGGAGTGATCACACCTTGGAGAGCTGTTGCACCAAGTGGACTGACATGAATCATGGCTCCAACACGAGAGATGTCAATTGAAACAAAGGAGAGGATTATCAAACTCTTAAAAGAGGGTAAATCATCACGCAATGTTGCAAAAGATGTTGGTTGTTCACAGTCAGCTGTGTCTAAACTCTGGACCAAATACAAACAACATGGGAAGGTTGTTAAAGGCAACATACTGGTAGACCAAGGAAGACATCAAAGCATCAAGACAGAAAACTTAAAGCAATATGTCTCAAAAATCGAAAATGCACAACAAAACAAATGAGGAACGAATGGGAGGAAACTGGAGTCAATGTCTGTGACCGAACTGTAAGAAACCGCCTAAAGGAAATGGGATTTACATACAGAAAAGCTAAAAGAAAGCCATCATTAACACCTAAACAGAAAAAAAACAAGGTTACAATGGGCTAAGGAAAAGCAATCGTGGACTGTGGATGACTGGATGAAAGTCATATTCAGTGATGAATCTCGAATCTGCATTGGGCAAGGTGATGATGCTGGAACTTTTGTTTGGTGCCGTTCCAATGAGATTTATAAAGATGACTGCCTGAAGAGAACATGTAAATTTCCACAGTCATTGATGATATGGGGCTGCATGTCAGGTAAAGGCACTGGGGAGATGGCTGTCATTACATCATCAATAAATGCACAAGTTTACGTTGATATTTTGGACACTTTTCTTATCCCATCAATTGAAAGGATGTTTGGGGATGATGAAATCATTTTTCAAGATGATGATGCATCTTGCCATAGAGCAAAAACTGTGAAAACATTCATTGCAAAAAGACACATAGGGTCAATGTCATGGCCTGCAAATAGTCCAGATCTTAATCCAATTGAAAATCTTTGGTGCAAGTTGAAGAAAATGGTCCATGACAAGGCTCCAACCTGCAAAGCTGATCTGGCAACAGCAATCAGAGAAAGTTGGAGCCAGATTGATGAAGAGTACTGTTTGTCACTCACTAAGTCCATGCCTCAGAGACTGCAAGCTGTTATAAAAGCCAGAGGTGGTGCAACAAAATACTAGTGATGTGTTGGAGCGTTCTTTTGTTTTTCATGATTCCATAATGTTTTCCTCAGAATTGAGTGATTCCATATTTTTTTTTCCCTCTGCTTGGTCTAAAAAAGTAACCGTTACCGACTGCCACAGTTTTTTTTCATGATTTCTTATAGTGTTTCTTAAAGCCAGAAAGTTGCCATTTGAAATGACTTTAGTTTTGTGTCATGTCTGTGATCTGCTTTTTTTCTACAAAATTAAACAACTGAATGAACATCCTCCGAGGCCGGTGATTCCATAATTTTTGCCAGGGGTTGTAGTTAACGAATGTTGCGAGAGGCAAGTCTTTTGCTTTATATACGATTGCAATGGCTTTAGACATTTTAGATTTAACTTAATTGATATGTGTTTTCCAGCTTAATTTGTCATTAATAAAAAACCCAAGAATTTTTGTTTCAGTTACAAGATCAGTTTCAGTATCATGTAACAATAAATTTCTGCTTAAATTCCTGGCCTTACTGACAAATATAATACACTTAGTTTTACCAAAATAGAGTGATAATTTGTTTGAATCAAACCATTGTTTAAATTTCTTCAGTTCCTTCTCCATCATGCCAAAAGCTGTCCCAAAAGATCCCTACTACAAAATACAGTTATATCATCAGCAAACAAAATACAAGTCAGGGACTAAGAAACCAAACATACATCATTAATTTATAAAAGAGACAAAAATGGACAAGGACTGACCCCTGGGGCACCCCACATGTGAAAATTTCAGAATTTATCCCACATAAAAGAACATACTGATACCTATTGTATAAATAACTCACTATCCACTCATACGCCAATCCTCTGATGTCTTACTTCTGCAATTTGTCCAATAATAAGGCATGATCTATGGTGCCAAATGCTTTCTGTAAATCAAAAAAGTAAAAGAAAAAAAAAAAGCAACAGTGTATTTCTTATTCTCAATTGCATTTGTAATGTGTTCAAGAAAGTCAATTAATTTCAATGAATTTGTACGATTTTTCTTAAATCCATATTGCTGCTCACTAAGTATATGATGTTTCACTATGAAATCATTCAACCTCCTTGCAAATACCTTTTCCAGAATTTTAGAAAATTGAAAAGAAAGTGAGATTGGCCTATAGTTTGAAAATACGTGCTTTAGCTATTTTCATTTTAGAAGGAAATTTCCCAGTCAATGACAAATTATCAAAAACATCAAAATTTAAACTGTCAGTTGATTGTTTCCTTTTTACTTCATGTACTATGTCAATTATTTCAGTTTTATCTGTTTCTTTAAAAAACATTGACTCCAGAATTGTATTGGCTGTTTTGCTGTTGTCCAAGCATCACATTTTTGGGGATACAAATTAATTTGCTCCAACCCCAATTCCAATGAAGTTGGGACATGGTGTAAAATGTAAATAAAAACAGAATACAATGATTTGCAAATCCTCTTCAACCTATATTTAATTGAATACAGCACAAAGATAAGATATTTAATGTTCAAACTGATAAACTTTATTGTTTTTGTGCAAATATTTGCTCATTTTGAAATGGATGCCTGCAACACATTTCAAAAAAGCTGGAACAGTGGTATGTTTACCACTGTGTTACATCACCTTTCCTTCTAACAACACTCAATAAGTGTTTGTGAACTGAGGACACTAATTGTTGAAGCTTTGTAGGTGGAATTCTTTCCCATTCTTGCTTGATGTACAACTTCATTTGTTCAACAGTCCGGAGTCTCCGTTGTGGTATTTTGCGATTCATAATGCGCCACACATTTTAATCGGGCGACAGGTCTGGACTGCAGGCAGGCCAGTCTAGTCCCTGCACTCTTACTATGAAGCCACGCTGTTGTAACACGTGCAGAATGTGGCTTGGCATTGTCTTGCAGAAATAAACAGGGACATCCCTGAAAAAGACGTTGATTGGATGGCAGCATGTGTTGCTCCAAAACCTGGATGTACCTTTCAGCATTGATGGTGCCATTACAGATGTGTAAGTTGCCCATGCCATGAGCACTAACACACCCCCATACCATCACAGATGCTGGCTTTTGAACTTTGCACTGGTAACAATTTGGATGGTCTTTTTCCTCTTTTGCCCAGAGGACACGGCGTCCATGATTTCCAAAAAAACTTTGACATGTGAACTCATCAGACCACAGCACACTTTTTCACTTTGTGTCTGTCCATTTCAAATGAGCTTGGGCCCAGAGAAGGCGGCGGTGTTTCTGGATGTTGTTGATGTATGGCTTTCGCTTTGCATGGTAGAGTTTTAACTTACACTTGTCGATGTAACAACGAATATGTTGACTACATCGACAAGGAATATAGCAACGGTATGTTGACTGACAATGGTTTTCTGAAGTGTTCCTGAACCCATGCGGTAAGATCCTTTACACAATGTCAGCTTTAATGCAGTGCTGCCTGAGTGATCAAAGGTCACAGACTTTCAGTGTTGGTTTTCGGCCTTGCCGCTTACGTGTAGAAAATTCTCCAGATTCTCTGAATCTTCTGATTATATTATAGACTGTAGATGATGGAATCCCTAAATTCCTTGCAATTGACCATTGAGTAACATTGTCCTTAAACTGGTGGACTATTTTTTTCACACAGTTGTTCACAAAGTAGTGATCCTCACCCCATCTTTGTTTGTGAACGGCTGAGCCTTTTGGGGATGCTCCTTTTATACCCAATCAGAACACTCACCTGTTTCCACTTAACCTGTTCATCTGTGGAATGTTCCAAACAGGTGTTCTTTGAGCATTCATCAACTTTTCCAGTCTTTTGTTGCCCTGTCCCAGCTTTTTTTGAAACATGTTGCAGGCATCCATTTCCAAATGAGTAAATATTTGCACAAAAAGTTTATCAGTTTGAACATTAAATATCTTGTCTTTGTGGTGTATTCAATTGAATATACGAGGTCTGTTAGAAAAGTATCAGACCCTTTTATTTTTTGCAAAAACCTGATGGATTTGAATCACGTGTGCTTGCATCAGCCAACCTTGAACCTTTGTGCCCATGCATTAATTTTTTCACGCCTGTCGATTGTGTCATTTGGTAAGCAGCCTTTGTGTGAGGACGTGTGTAGTGTGCTCGTTGGATTTTCACTGCAAGGAAAAAGACGGAACGACTGGAGCAGCGCCGCATCAAATTTTGCCAGAAACTGGGCGACAGCCAGGTGGAAACTATTCTGATGATTCAGACGGCTTTTGGTGACAATCCTCTGGGCATCACACAGATTAAGGAGCGGTACAAACGGTTTAAAGACGTCCGCACAATGGTGGAAAGCGAGCCATGCTCCAGTCAGCCATCAAAATGCAGAAATGAGCAGATCATTTCCAAAGTGAACGCTGTGGTGATGCGGGACCGTCGTGTGACTATCCGAGAAATTGCGGAAGAGGTGGACATCAGCACATTTCAGCACATTCCACTGTGACAGAAGATTTGGCCATGAAAAGAGTGGCGGTGAAATTCATGCCGAAGCTGCTAACGGCGGAGCAAAAGCACTTCCATGTTGAAGTCTCACAGGACATGCTGTGACATGCCCACCTCTGCCACAATTTCTCGGATAGTCACACGACTAAAAAGTCACCGAAAGCCGTCTGAATCATCCGAATGGTTTCCACCTGGCTGTCGCCCATTTTCTGGCAAAATTTGATGCGGCACTGCTCCAGTCGTTCCATCTTTTTCCTTGCAATGAAAATCCGCCGAGCACACTACACGTCCTCACACAAAGGCTGCTTACCAGCAAATGATGCAATCGACAGGCGTGAAAAAATTCACACATGCGCATGAAGGTTCAAGGTTGGCTGATGCAAGCACACGTGATTCAAATCCATCAGGTTTTTGCAAAAAATAAAAAAGGTCCGATACTTTTCAAACAGACCTTGTAGTATTGTGACCTCATTGTATTGTGTTTTAATTTACATTTTACACAACATCCCAACTTAATTGGAATTGCGGTTGTATATCCATTCATAAATACTTATCAATGCATATTTTGTTTTAAGGAATTGGTATGGTGGTATTAGACGAGGAGTGCGGGTTGATTCATTGCAAAATGTTAAAGTGATGTTCGGTTAGGAGGTGGTGTTGATTTGCGAGTAATTGCGCCGCCATTAGTTGCTAACGGTAGCTAAATGTGGGTTCAGAATGGGTTTCCATTAGCCGCTAAGCGATAGTGGCTAATCGACTAACTGGTTTTAAGAAACTCATGAAGTTTTACATCCGACGATATAAATTCACATCGATCAAGTGGACAGCCTCTCGGATGGAAACAAAGTGTCCGCTTGATGATTTTCAACCATAAAATATGTTAAGCAGTTACATTTGGTTTGACAACACTTAGCAAATGCAGCTTTAGCCTAGCTTTCGCTAACACTTACATGCTCAGCTGATTAACCATTAGGGATGGGTACTAATAAGGTTTTAGCGATATCGATGCCATTATCGATTCTGCTTATCGATCTGATTCCTTATCGATTCCATTATCAATACCTCGTGAATTTTGTGCTAAAAGTAGGCTTTACAGGTTTTCTATGTATTTCATTGAGGCTTAAAGTAAATAAATATGAAATTAGTCACTGTATCCTTGATCTCTGGACATAAATAAAAATAAACAAAACTGTGTTTCGCTTTGAAGTTATTAATTCAGACTGAATTCTATCATTCTATCTTGACTTGTCAGAGAGCCGCGCAACGTTTGGAGCTGTGTGAACAGAACAGAGGATGATTCTCGTTTCTTTCTCGCAACAAGACAGGAGTCCCAGTTAGTAACTTTAATCTGCACAAAAGTGAATCACAACTCATATTCAGGGATGAAAGTGGTGAAAAACAAAAAAAGCTGAAACCCAAAATTACCCCCCAACACCACCTGCACGAAAATGTTTGAATTCTAGAAGCTCTGAAATGCAATCTGGGACTATTCCAGACAATAAACTGGAGTGAGTGCAGCACCCATTTAGGTGAGAAAAAAAAAAAAAAAACTTTCCTTATTCAAATTCATTCCAGTAGTATTCTGCTCTTACTAGGATGCAGCAGTTTTCTAGTTTGGCAGATAGTTCTGGAGGAAATCACTGAAGAAAATAACAAACTGAAAATATGGTTTGACCGAAACAAACTGTCATTAAACTTAAATAAGACAGGGATGAAATGGAGGTGTGAGAGTCACTAGGTGTTCACAGGAAACACTTATTTCTGTATGTATTTATTTATTTATGTTAGTTGCTATTATATATTTTCTGTTGTGTTTCTATTCAGGTTCTTTTTGTCTCTTTCTCTAAAATTGTGTATAATAATCATTAGATTACTAATGTATAAGCAAAAATAAATTTAAGGAATATTACAGTTTGAAAACAAATGCACCCGAACGTGATGACGGCTGCAATTGCTAAATTTTTACCATTGAAAATGCCATAGACATGCTAACGCGTTAGCATCGCTCAATATGAGGACCTCCTTAATGGAAGGTACATTATTTGAGAGAGCCAAAAAGGAAAAGAGGAAAGAATTAGAGAGCAGACAGCAGGTAGCAGCTAAAAGAATAGAAGAGGAATGTGATGAACAAATAATAGGTGCAGACAGAAGTTGTTATTGTGGGATTCTTAAATGGTTTGTAGAGAATTAAAAAATCATTTATAAATATTTTATAAAGACATCATATATTTTGTTATTAATAATTATTAAGCCATCTATTTATGTTCTTACCAATGAGTAGCTAATAAAAAAAAATGCTTAATAATTTGTGAGGGCTTTCCGGACATGTTATTGTTCTTTAGCCCTTCCCTCTGTAGTTGTGGGCACCTGTAGGGCTCTGTGTTGAAGAGTCCTGTGATTGGGGTGATCAAGAACACCTTGAGACAGAAATTAGTTCACCCTAAGGACAGGATCCCTAGATACAAACAGAGCAATGTAGTGTATTCTATCAGATGTCAGGAAAACTGTAACAAACACTACACAAAAGGCTATACCAGCACCACAGAGGGGGCACCGGTGGACCTCAGTCTGCAGTTTATCTCCACCTTAAAGACACTAACCACATGTTTGAGGACAAGGAAGCTAAATTAGATTAGAGCAATTGTTTAGTCACTAGCCTACAGCAGTCTGCCTCTCGGTAGGAGGGGTGTGGTTAGGTTTAAAACTCCAGCTTCTGTGGATCTGTTATACTTTTCTACAAGAGTCAAGACAGAAGTCAGACTACCACAGCAAGAATTTTAGTTGAGGAAGCTTCTGCGATTTGAAGCGAAACGTCCTCGCGTCAAGCAACCCAGTCCAGTCGAAGATTCAAGCTTCTCTACTATCAGTGTATGCCACACCTTCTCCACCAGAATGAAACTCATACACCTCAAAATGATTCACCACCAAGGCAAGTGCTAAAGCTTCCTTCTCAACAGTCAATTAAGTCTTCTGATGATTATTTAGCTTTTTCGAGAAATATGCCACTGGTCTGCCTCATCTGGTTTCATCCTACTGCAAGAGTACTGCCTATGCCAGTGTCACATACATCTAAAGCAAGCTTGAAAGTAACGTTAAGAGTGCACAGCACAGGTTCACACGCCAGCATGGCATTCACCCCTCCAAAAGCATGTTGAAAGGTTTCCATCCACACAAACTTAACATCTTTCTTCAAGAGGTTAGTCCATGGGTGGGCAATCACGTGCCATGAAAGGCAGACACACTGTATGTTTTCCTTGCTACCAATCAAACCTCAGCAGGTGACTTCATTAATGATCAGGTGTCTCAACAGGTGCTTTTACTGCAACAGGTGTTTATCTTCAGGGGAGAAGCTCATCAGCAAACCCACCTGCTGAGGTGATTGGTTGCAAAAAAAACCTGCAGTGTCTCTGCCCTCGTTGGGTTAGGCAGTGGTGCTGGAACCATTAAAAACTTTGGAATAAACAACCTGTAAAATCCACCCAAACACCCCACTCTCATAAGCTCTTGTCTATTTGTTGTTACTGAAAGATCAAGGAAGGTCTCCACTTTGACATGTCTAGTCATCACCTTTCCTTGCCCAACCCCATGTCTGAGATAAGTTACTTGTCCTTTCCAAATTCACACTTTAGGAAATTTACAACCAGACCTGCTGTTTGTAACCTTTCAAGGAAATGTCGCAATGGTCAGTGTGCTCTCCCCAAGAGTCACTGTTTACAACCACATCATCAATGTAGGTTGATGATGTGGTTGTAAACAGTAACATATCAAACTATTTGGTATGGTTGTCATTATGGTTATCATCTACTGAAAAGTAGCAAGTGCATTTTTCCATGCCAAATGAAACAACACTGCATCACACCATCAGGCATCACAAAAGTAGAAATTTCCTTTGTCTGTGGGGTCAGAGGCACCTGCCAATAACACTTTTATTTTATTTATTTTCATTTATATAGTGCCAAATCACAACAAAGCTGCCTCAAGGCAATTCACACAAGTAAGGTCTAACCTTACCAACACCCAGAGCAAGCACACAGGTGACAGTGGTAAAAAAAAAACTCCCTCTGATGATTTGAGGAAGAAACCTCAAGCAGACCAGACTCAAAGTGGCGACCCTCTGCTTGGGCCATGCTACCGACACAATTTACAAAACGAGTATACAGGAAATTATGCCAGTGCATAGGATGGGGGGGTGCATAATTACACACCACTCCTATCTCTGGATACAGTTGCACCTCAAACAGAGAGAAAAAAAAAACAAACATCAGGCATTGGAAAGACAACAAATACAATATAATTTGTCAGCATTACGCAACAAGGAAAACAGAAGAAATACTAAGGTGATCGCCGGCCACTCGCCCTAAGCTTCACTAAAAGACCCAGAATATAGATAAAGTTGAGGCCGCGGCCCACTCCGTTTCCTAATAAAATGAATTAAAAAAGGTAAAAAGCATAGTAACATACCATGCCATTAAACTCGCCATACAAAAGGGAAAATAAGTGCATCTTAAGTCTGGACTTGAAAGTCTCTTCAGAATCTGACTATTTTATTGATGCAGGGAGATCATTCTACAGAACAGGGGCACCACAAGACAAGCTCTGTGACCCACAGACTTTTTATTCACCCTAGGGACACAAAGTAGTCCTGCACTCTGAGAACGCAGAGCCCAGGCCGGTATGTAAGGTTTAATTAGGTCAGCTAGATAGGGAGGTGCCAGTTCGTGAACAAGTTTATAGGTTAGTAGCAGAACCTTAAAATCTGATCTCACAGTGACAGGACGCCAGTGAAGAGATGCCAAAATGGGTGCAATGTGGCCAAAACACTTCAGTAAATCAACTTTGTCACAACCTCTGTTACGCCAATCTTGTGTTTGCAGTATTTCGATCTCGGAATTGGAAAAGCATGAGCATGAGTCACTTGTTTCACTTTTCTGTAGTAAATAGAAGGTCTGAAAGTATTTTGGGGTTTTGACCAGAAGAACAACTGGAGAACTCCATTCACTCTGCCCATGTTCATCACTCCTATATCCAACATATAAGACAGCTTTTCCTTTAAACACTGCGATTTGGAAGCTGATAGCCTATAGGGGTACTGTCTGATTCGAGCTGCACTGCCTATATCCACATCATGGACAACTTGCAATGTCTGCCCTGGAACATCTTGGAAAAGAGAAGGAAATTCAGCTATCAGAGCTTTGACCTCCCTCTGCTATTCAGCTAGTAAATGCCTAAGTTTTGGCATCAATTTATGGAGATATTGCTCAACATTGCCTTAGTTGCCTGTAGTCAACTGGAGTTATTGAATTTGTTTTTGTTTTAGCCACCATGTTCTGTAACAGCCGTTTGAGGAACAGCATGCCATTTTACTGTTGTGGCGCCAAAACATAGTCCTTAAATATAAGAAAAGCTGTAGGAATCAAACAAACACATCTTCGTTGTCTTCACACAACGTTGAAGACATACCTTCCTAATTATTGGATTGTAATCATCTGCATGCCTGATCTATCAACATTAATGAAATGGCTCCTCTGTGACGCTGCACTTGGGTATCAGTGAATTTAAGTGTTCTCTCAACCAACAAAACAGAAACAGACTGAATACTGAACTGGTTTTCTATATCTTCATGAAATGTCGTGAGGAAAGATAACAATGTATGCATCTGATTAAGCTCACCAAGCCACCAAGCAGACTATACCCTTCTCTCCTTGCTCCAAAGTGCCTCTTTCTTTTTATCCCTTATTTCTTAGCAGACACAGGACATTTGTTATTTGTCCCCAAACTCATTGTGCTTTCTCCATCAATGATTTATAAATAGAGTGCTATTTAACATATCAAAAGACACTGTGGCAGGGACAGAAAGAAAAACAACTTCAAGAAAGGGAAAAAGAGACAACAGATGGGAAGACAGGATTGTGAAGAGAAGACAAAGAGTAAGAACGCTGAACTCAGCTCAATCACATGGTGCGCTGTCAGTCACACCATATTTGTTCATTTCATGGACCATGATTTTACTAAGTTGTCATTGGTTAAATCTGAATTGATGAGATGATGCCACTCTCTGGTATCAGCCCCCATCACCCCATGGTTTGTATGGGTATCTAAAAGATGCTATTCATCAACATGCTAAACTCTTCTTTAAATTGTAAAGATAGTACTTATTGTTAAGTTCCCCCCTTTGTACTGTAGACTAATTGTGATTCCTCAGTTATAAGTCACTTTGGATAAAAGTGTCAGCTAAATTAATCTAATGTAATTAATTTTATTCATTTATTTACTTATTGTTTTGATTCATTTTTATATTTTGTGGGCTTGTTGGGAATTTGAACCTCGGACTTCTTGAAAGATGTATCTACTGGTAATGCATCAGTAAGATGCATAACAATATCTGGTTAGATACAAAAATGCATTTCAAACACGCACACACTCCAGCCTTATAACAGACAAAGAACGATCATTCCAACTGCGTCACAGCACACAGAGCACACAGACAGAGAGAACATGAACGTACCTTGCACTCCCTACCTTACTTTAAAAAGTGCTGCATGCAGTGGGTCCTATTCTATTACTATCTTTCATAGTATTTTCATCAGTAACAATATAAATAATGATATGAACATAGCACCATTCATCAAACTCACCCATGGTCACATTCACCACACTTACATCAAGAACGTGTGTGAGGTGGAGATGGATGATTCTGTTGTTTAAAATTCTGAATGGGAGCAGCTGAAAAATGAAAAGAAAAAAAAAAAGCTGCAGCACCGGATGGGGCCATTGGGAGCAAAAATAGAAAAAAAAAAAAAAAAAAAAAAATGTGGGCTTTGACTTGCTTTGTGTGTGCACTACATCTGCATTCATAGTTTGATTTGATTAATTTTTGCACAAAAGTTAATTATTAAATGAAAAGCAAGTACACACCTGGATGCAAATGTCCAGTTCAATATGTATATATCATGTTTGGGACTGTGGGGTGGTTTTGTATTATTCTATTTTTGTTCTCTCTGTTGTTATTCTTGGTGCTTGTGTTTTGTTGAGGGGAGTTTTCTTGTCTAGGTGTCTGGTGTTTGGGGCTGGGTGTTTCCCACCTGTCCTCCCGTCCTGTTTGCCATGCCCCCTTTCAGATCTTTCTTCACACATCTGTCCTGCATTTCCTCATTATCACACCTCCTATATTAGTTACACCTTTTCCCCTCATTCTGTTGTGAGATTGTTGTGCCTTTGCGTTTAGTATCCTGTCCAGTTTTGCTTACCTGTGGTTTTGACCTGTCTGCCTGCTTTTTTATCCTGTCTTTGCAGTTGTTTATATTGGTTTGCCTTTTTGTGCACGAACTCTGTGTGGACTGACATTAAACTCTGTAACGCTGACTTCTGAATCCTGAATTTCTGTCCTACCACTTTGTGCCATCCAGCGTGTCATCAGTACATTGAACATGGAACACATTTTTATTCGTTGCCTTGAAACTCGACAGTCATGGGAAACATGCCACAATTTTGTCCCTCCCCTGGACACTCAGCGTCTTTGGGGGTGAATGGATCTGTGGGTGGGCCTCGTCTGGCCAGGGCGCTTAGCTTCTGCATGATGATTGGAGGATCAATTGATAGGGCAAATCCTGTTTTGATTGACAGCTATTTTGAGATATGCACCCTCACTTAATCATCGGGACCTCAGTCCATCACGGATTTTGCAAGTGAAGTCAAAAGACAAATTGCAGCCCATTTTTTGCGATTTGCTTGGTGAAATTACTTGACCATTTCCATTGTTCATTTATTATACTGTAAATAAAATAAAATCATAGTATTTCTTGTTTCAGTTTAACGGAATTTCAACATTTCCTCGTTTGAGTTTAATATTGTTTCGTTAGTACGTTCAATCAATCATTCATACTGTTGTTTAGGACGGAGTGAACTAGCCAGCTAGTAGGTGCACACATGATGGCAGACAATGCTAATATTGTCGACCTGATTTTGGCAAAACCATTTTATTGTCTTCCTTACGAGGAGAAAGTTAGAAGTAAACAGTAGGGAAGATAAGGACCTAAGATCGATTTGGTGCTAAAAGTGGGGAAATGGGGAAAAGTAACAGGTCTTTCCAGCTCTCCTGGTGTGACAAAGTTTGCTGGCTGACTGGAAGTGCAAAGAAAATGTGCTGTTGACCTCGTGATGAAACCATTTCAGGGATGTCTTGTCTGGTCAAAATTGACTTTTGGGGATCTGTCTAACTTTGATTGGGCATATAAAAGACAAGAAAAGAGCAATTTGGTACTTTAAAATGTCCAATAATCCCCTGCACTTCCCATAATGCACCACAGCACCAGTAGAGTTCCGGTGTTTCAAAGCCATGTAAACAATGGCTAGCGAGGATGTGGATGGCGCCGATTCAGAGTTCACGAGCGATTATGATGATGACACATTCTCGCAAGCTGAGAGGGTTATCTAGAAGAGGTGTAGCACCTGTGATGAACTTCTGCTGTGCCCCGATGTTGTCCTGTTGTCCATACTTTACGAGGTGTGTTTACATCGTGCCCTAAAGGTCTTGTCTCAGAGTGATGCTGAAAAACTAATTCATGCATTTATTTCCTCTAGGCTGGACTATTGTAATTCATTATTATCAGGTTGTCCTAAAAGTTCCCTAAAAAGCCTTCAGTTAATTCAAAATGCTGCAGCTAGAGTGCTGACGGGGACTAGAAGGAGAGAGCATATCTCACCCATATTGGCCTCTCTTCATTGGCTTCCTGTTAATTCTAGAATAGAATTTAAAATTCTTCTTCTTACTTATAAGGTTTTGAATAATCAGGTCCCATCTTATCTTAGGGACCTCGTAGTACCATATCACCCCAATAGAGCGCTTCGCTCTCAGACTGCAGGCTTACTTGTAGTTCCTAGGGTTTGTAAGAGTAGAATGGGAGGCAGAGCCTTCAGCTTTCAGGCTCCTCTCCTGTGGAACCAGCTCCCAATTCAGATCAGGGAGACAGACACCCTCTCTACTTTTAAGATTAGGCTTAAAACTTTCCTTTTTGCTAAAGCTTATAGTTAGGGCTGGATCAGGTGACCCTGAACCATCCCTTAGTTATGCTGCTATAGACGTAGACTGCTGGGGGGTTCCCATGATGCACTGTTTCTTTCTCTTTTTGCTCTGTATGCACCACTCTGCATTTAATCATTAGTGATCGATCTCTGCTCCCCTCCACAGCATGTCTTTTTCCTGGTTCTCTCCCTCAGCCCCAACCAGTCCCAGCAGAAGACTGCCCCTCCCTGAGCCTGGTTCTGCTGGAGGTTTCTTCCTGTTAAAAGGGAGTTTTTTCCTTCCCACTGTAGCCAAGTGCTTGCTCACAGGGGGTCGTTTTGACCGTTGGGGTTTTACATCATTATTGTATGGCCTTGCCTTACAATATAAAGCGCCTTGGGGCAACTGTTTGTTGTGATTTGGCGCTATATATAAAAAAAAAATTGAATTGAATTGAATTGAATTAAACCGGTGTCCTGTCGAGATGAGATGTGCTGCGCTACTGCGCATGTGGAAATGATGTAACTCACTCAACTTGCAGCTGCGCATGTGCATTTTGTTTTTTGTTTTTCTTTTTTTCTGTCAAAGTTTTTTTTATTACTTGTATTCAGTGTATTTATAGCCAAGTAAGTACAACATTTTCTGTATTTTACGTTAGGAGCATAAATGTACAGTAGTGTTCAGAATAATAGTAGCATTATGTGACTAAAAAGATTAATCCAGGTTTTGAGTATACTTCTTATTGTTACATGGGAAACAATGTACCAGTTGATTCAGTAGATTCTCACAAATCCAACAAGACCAAGCATTCATGATATGCACACTCTTAAGGCTATGAAATTGGGCTATTAGTAAAAAAAAAAGTAGAAAAGGGGGTGTTCACAATAATAGTAGTGTGACATTCAGTCAGTGAGTTCGTCAATTTTGTGGAACAAACAGGTGTGATTCAGGTCTCCCCTATTTAAGGATGAAGCCAGCACCTGTTGAACATGCTTTTCTCTTTGAAAGCCTGAGGAAAATGGGACATTCAAGACATTGTTCAGAAGAACAGCGTAGTTTGATTAAAAGTTGATTGGAGAGGGGAAAACCTATACACAGGTGCATCAACTGGCCTAAAGAGAAATGGAGGAATATTTTGTGGACTAATGAGAGTAAAATTGTTCTTTTTGAGTCCAGGGGCCGCAGACAGTTTGTGAGACGACCCCCAAACTTTGAATTCAAGCCACAGTTCACAGTGAAGACAGTGAAGCATGGTGGTGCAAGCATCATGATATGGGTATGTTTCTCCTACTATGGTTTTTGGTCTATATATCGCATACCAGGTATCATGGCTCAGTTTGGATATGTCAAAATACTTGAAGAGGTCATGTTGCCTTATGCTGAAGAGGACATGCCCTTGAAGTGGGTGTTTCAACAAGACAATGATCCCCAAGCACACTAGTAACCAAGCAAAATCTTGGTTCCAAACGAACAAAATTAATGCCTCACAGATGTGAAGAAATCATGAAATCTGTGGTTATACAACTAACTACTAGTTTGGTGATTCACGGGATTGCTAAAAAAGCAGTTTGAACATAATAGTTTTGAGTTTGTAGCATCAACAGCAGATGCTATTATTATTGTGAACACCCCCTTTTCTACTTTTTTTTACTAATAGCCCAATTTCAATTTTCAATTTTTTTTTTATATAGCGCCAAATCACAACAAACAGTTGCCCCAAGGCGCTTTATATTGTAAGGCAAGGCCATACAATAATTATGTAAAACCCCAACGGTCAAAACGACCCCCTGTGAGCAAGCACTTGGCTACAGTGGGAAGGAAAAACTCCCTTTTAACAGGAAGAAACCTCCAGCAGAACCAGGCTCAGGGAGGGGCAGTCTTCTGCTGGGACTGGTTGGGGCTGAAGGAGAGAACCAGGAAAAAGACATGCTGTGGAGGGGAGCAGAGATCAATCACTAATGATTAAATGCAGAGTGGTGCATACAGAGCAAAAAGAGAAAGAAACAGTGCACCATGGGAACCCCCCAGCAGTCTACGTCTATAGCAGCATAACTAAGGGATGGTTCAGGGTCACCTGATCCAGCCCTAACTATAAGCTTTAGCAAAAAGGAAAGTTTTAAGCCTAATCTTAAAAGTAGAGAGGGTGTCTGTCTCCCTGATCTGAATTGGGAGCTGGTTCCACAGGAGAGGAGCCTGAAAGCTGAAGGCTCTGCCTCCCATTCTACTCTTACAAACCCTAGGAACTACAAGTAAGCCTGCAGTCTGAGAGCGAAGCGCTCTATTGGGGTGATATGGTACTACGAGGTCCCTAAGATAAGATGGGACCTGATTATTCAAAACCTTATAAGTAAGAAGAAGAATTTTAAATTCTATTCTAGAATTAACAGGAAGCCAATGAAGAGAGGCCAATATGGGTGAGATATGCTCTCTCCTTCTAGTCCCCGTTAGCACTCTAGCTGCAGCATTTTGAATTAACTGAAGGCTTTTTAGGGAACTTTTAGGACAACCTGATAATAATGAATTACAATAGTCCAGCCTAGAGGAAATAAATGCATGAATTAGTTTTTCAGCATCACTCTGAGACAAGACCTTTCTAATTTTAGAGATATTGCGTAAATGCAAAAAAGCAGTCCTACATATTTGTTTAATATGTGCTTTGAATGACATATCCTGATCAAAAATGACTCCAAGATTTCTCACAGTATTACTAGAGGTCAGGGTAATGCCATCCAGAGTAAGGATCTGGTTAGACACCATGTTTCTAAGATTTGTGGGGCCAAGTACAATAACTTCAGTTTTATCTGAGTTTAAAAGCAGGAAATTAGAAGTCATCCATGTCTTTATGTCTGTAAGACAATCCTGCAGTTTAGCTAATTGGTGTGTGTCCTCTGGCTTCATGGATAGATAAAGCTGGGTATCATCTGCGTAACAATGAAAATTTAAGCAATACCGTCTAATAATACTGCCTAAGGGAAGCATAAAGTGAATAAAATTGGTCCTAGCACAGAACCTTGTGGAACTCCATAATTAACTTTAGTCTGTGAAGAAGATTCCCCATTTACATGAACAAATTGTAATCTATTAGACAAATATGATTCAAACCACCGCAGCAGTGCCTTTAATACCTATGGCATGCTCTAATCTCTGTAACAAAATTTTATGGTCAACAGTATCAAAAGCAGCACTGAGGTCTAACAGAACAAGCACAGAGATGAGTCCACTGTCCGAGGCCATAAGAAGATCATTTGTAACCTTCACTAATGCTGTTTCTGTACTATGATGAATTCTAAAACCTGACTGAAACTCTTCAAATAGACCATTCCTCTGCAGATGATCAGTTAGCTGTTTTACAACTACCCTTTCAAGAATTTTTGAGAGAAAAGGAAGGTTGGAGATTGGCCTATAATTAGCTAAGATAGCTGGGTCAAGTGATGGCTTTTTAAGTAATGGTTTAATTACTGCCACCTTAAAAGCCTGTGGTACATAGCCAACTAACAAAGATAGATTGATCATATTTAAGATCGAAGCATTAAATAATGGTAGGGCTTCCTTGAGCAGCCTGGTAGGAATGGGGTCTAATAGACATGTTGATGGTTTGGATGAAGTAACTAATGAAAATACCAAATACCGGCATCACTGAAAGCAGCCAAAGATAACGATACGTCTTTGGGATGGTTATGAGTAATTTTTTTTCTCTAATAGTTAAAATTTTGTTAGCAAAGAAAGTCGTGAAGTCATTACTAGTTAAAGTTAATGGAATACTCAGCTCAATAGAGCTCTGACTCTTTGTCAGCCTGGCTACAGTGCTGAAAAGAAACCTGGGGTTGTTCTTATTTTCTTCAATTAGTGATGAGTAGAAAGATGTCCTAGCTTTACGGAGGGCTTTTTTATAGAGCAACAGACTCTTTTTCCAGGCTAAGTGAAGATCTTCTAAATTAGTGAGACGCCATTTCCTCTCCAACTTACGGGTTATCTGCTTTAAGCTACGAGTTTGTGAGTTATACCACGGAGTCAGGCACTTCTGATTTAAAGCTCTCTTTTTCAGAGGAGCTACAGCATCCAAAGTTGTCTTCATTGAGGATGTAAAACTATTGACGAGATACTCTATCTCACTTACAGAGTTTAGGTAGCTACTCTGCACTGTGTTGGTGTATGGCATTAGAGAACATAAAAAAGGAATCATATCCTTAAACCTAGTTACAGCGCTTTCTGAAAGACTTCTAGTGTAATGAAACTTATTCCCCACTGCTGGGTAGTCCATCAGAGTAAATGTAAATGTTATTAAGAAATGATCAGACAGAAGGGAGTTTTCAGGGAATACTGTTAAGTCTTCTATTTCCATACCATAAGTCAGAATAAGATCTAAGATATGATTAAAGTGGTGGGTGGACTAATTTACATTTTGAGCAAAGCCAATAGAGTCTAATAATAGATTAAATGCAGTGTTGAGGCTGTCATTCTCAGCATCTGTGTGGATGTTAAAATCGCCCACTATAATTATCTTATCTGAGCTAAGCACTAAGTCAGACAAAAGGTCTGAAAATTCACAGAGAAACTCACAGTAACGACCAGGTGGGACTTCCAATTTGGATGGACAAGACTAAGAGTCAAACTTTCAAATGAAGTAAAGCTCTGTCTGGGTTTTTGATTAATTAATAAGCTGGAATGGAAGATTGCTGCTAATCCTCCGCCTCGGCCCGTGCTACGAGCATTCTGACAGTTAGTGTGACTCGTGGGTGTTGACTCATTTAAACTAACATATTCATCCTGCTGTAACCAGGTTTCTGTAAGGCAGAATAAATCAATATGTTGATCAAGTATTATATCATTTACCAACAGGGACTTAGAAGAGAGAGACCTAATGTTTAATAGACCACATTTAACTGTTTTAGTCTGTGGTGCAGTTGAAGGTGCTATATTATTTTTTCTTTTTGAATTTTTATGCTTAAATAGATTTTTGCTGGTTATTGGTGGTCTGGGAGCAGGCACCGTCTCTACGGGGATGGCGTAATGAGGGGATGGCAGGGGGAGAGAAGCTGCAGAGAGGTGTGTAAGACTACAACTCTGTTTCCTGGTCCCAACCCTGGATAGTCACGGTTTGGAGGATTTAAGAAAATTGGCCAGATTTCTAGAAATGAGAGCTGCTCCATCCAAAGTGGGATGGATGCCGTCTCTCCTAACAAGACCAGGTTTTCCCCAGAAGCTTTGCCAATTATCTATGAAGCCCACCTCATTTTTTGGACACCACTCAGACAGCCAGCAATTCAAGGAGAACATGCGGCTAAACATGTCACTCCCAGTCCGATTGGGGAGGGGCCCAGAGAAAACTACAGAGTCTGACATTGTTTTTGCAAAGTTACACACCGATTCAATGTTAATTTTAGTGACCTCTGATTGGCGTAACCGGGTGTCATTACTGCCGACGTGAATTACAATCTTACCAAATTTACGCTTAGCCTTAGCCAGCAGTTTCAAATTTCCTTCAATGTCGCCTGCTCTGGCCCCCAGAAGACAATTGACTGTGGTTGCTGGTGTCGCTAACTTCACATTTTTCAAAACAGAGTCGCCAATAACCAGAGTTTGATCCTCGGCGGGTGTGTCGTCGAGTGGGGAAAAACGGTTAGAAATGTGAACGGGTTGGCGGTGTACACGGGGCTTCTGTTTAGAACTACGCTTCCTCCTCACAGTCACCCAGTCGGCCTGCTTTCCCGGCTGCTCGGGATCTGCCAGAGGGGAACTAACGGCGGCTAAGCTACATTGGTCCGCACCGACTACAGGGGCCTGGCTAGCTGTAGAATGTTCCACGGTGCGGAGCCGAGTCTCCAATTCGCCCAGCCTGGCCTCCAAAGCTATGAATAAGCTACACTTATTACAAGTACCGTTACTGCTAACGGAGGCCGAGGAATAACTAAACATTTCACACCCAGAGCAGAAAAGTGCGGGAGAGACAGGAGAAGCCGCCATGCTAAATCGGCTAAGAGCTAGTAGCTGCGCTAAGCTAGCGGATTCCTAAAAATACGCAAAGTGAATAATGTGTAAATAATTTAGAGGTGATTCAGTAGAAGGAGTGCTTTAGTTAAGGCACGTGAAGATTACACTGTGAAACAAATCGTTATCTAGATAACTAGATCAATCTAACTGCGCAGATTAAACAGCTAACAGATACAGAAAAACACCGCTGTGCTCCGGAACAGGAAGTGATACAATACCGCAGTGAGAGCCAACCACCAGTCTCATAGAGTGTGCATATCATGAATGCTTGGTCTTGTTGGATTTGTGAGAATCTACTGAATCTACTGGTACCTTGTTTCCCATGTAACAATAAGAAATATACTCAAAACCTAGATTAATCTTTTTAGTCACATAGCACTACTATTATTCTGAACACTACTGTGTGTATATGTATATTTTGCCTGTCGAAATAAGCTAACTCCAGGTTAAAAATGCTTATTGTTTTATAGTGAGTAGATTTTATACATTACTACATTCGGATGAACAATTTATACATTTACTTGCCCATCAAAATAAGCGAACTCCGTCAAGTAATTTTTTCAGTGCACACATCTGCAGTTACGCGAGGAACCTCATCTTGACGATGCACCTCATCTCTACAGAACACTGGCAATCTGCTGAAACCAACCTCTCGCGTGAGTCACTTACTGTGAGACGGCGCGAGATTCACAACTGTGAAACAGCTAATGAACATGTGAGTCCATGTGCAAGGTTGAGTTGCCTGTGCAAGGTTAGGGTTGAACATGCAACTAATGAAGGTGCTCACATTCGAGTGGCAAAACATAATGAAACAGTCAAACAAATCAAAGCCTTTCTAAATCACCAGAGTGATGGGACGTCCTTCCTTGGCTGGCATAATGACAGTAGTGAATGACAACAAGAATTACAGGGAGTTCACAGAAACATGATCTAAATATGACTCTGTCCTGGACAAGTGTTTTCTGGTGTGTCTTATTACATCCAAAAATGACTTGATCTCTGCTCTTGCAGCCACTGATTCTGATGAGATCAGAGATGAAATTCAGACTGCTCCCTTTTTTGAATGGCAGGTGAATGAATTAACTGATATAACTTGTCGTGCCAAACCTTCTGTCATTGTTTGCTATGTTGACAGTGCAGGTAAAATTCAGGAGTGCTTTATTGCTTATTGGGTGAGATGCTCAGTCTGTTTTTCACGTAGTCTCTGAAAACATGCAGAGCTATAATTTTAGGGATAAACAGACATACAGTGGGGCTGCTGTCATGGCTTCAGCCTTCAATGTTCTGCAGGCCAAAGTGAAGTCAGCAGTCCCCCAGTGCAATGCTTGTGCGTTACTATGCACACAGACTTAATCTGGTGCTGTCACAGGGGGCTAAATGCTTCTGAGTGCAGAATATTTTTTGTATCACTCTAGGTTTACCACATTTTTCTCCAAATCCACAAAGAGGACATCTTTTCTTGAGTCTGCAGGCTGTTCAAGGTTGCCCAGAAATGCTCCTACTCGATGGAATTTCACATCACGTATAGTGATACTCTGACACTGTCCAGCAGATTGCCATGGATGTTGTCTACTGCAATTAAAGAGTCTCTTCTTGTATTTTTCAAAGAGAAGAAGTCAAAGGGGTCTTCCCAAGCTGTTTATGCCAAAGCAGCAGGTTTCACATCCGACCCACGAGATGAGTCCATGAGAAAGTGTCGACTCTTCTAATTCCAGGATCCCTAGGAGCACTACAGAAAGCTGTACATGGCCATCCTTGATAAGGGTAAGAGTACAGGGGAAAGCTATGTAATTTCTTGGTTTTTCTAAAAGACATGGAGTTGAACAGTCCAATGCCTCAGCTGTACAAACCGTTATCATTAGTGGCAACAATTGGAGCTACATCTGTGGGTGTAGAAAGGGGCTTATCCTATTTACAAAGGCTGAAGTCTTACACCCCCAACACAGTGGGTCAAGGCCATCTAAGCAGCCTAGCTCTGCTGGCCATTGAGAGGACTCTGATAAAGTCTTTGGAAAAGATGCCTACTTGGTGTGGTAGGGTCACAGACCATTTCCTTGTAAAGGAACAAAGGGCGGAATTTATGTATAAATAAATTCACTAATTTTATGGTGTATGCTGACAATGAACTTCCCCTCTTTGAAAGACCAGCTGCCACAGGTAGAAATGAATTAATCACATCATACAAATAAATGACATTTTATATGCACAAAGTAGTGTTTGGATCACTGTACCTTTTGGCATCTTTTATGATGTTTTGTTTTCTTTTGCACAGATAGGACATGATGCTACGCCACGCACATTCCCTGTGCCCTGTTCGTTTTTTCTACACTGAGCACAAAGGAGAGCGTGCAACACATTTTTCTGTGATTCTACAAACTCTTCTTCCTCATGTTGACACATTTAGCAGTATCACATTGTATCTTCATGTAGCTTAAGGTTAGTTTAATTTTCTTTAAACCCTCACTTTGAACTCACCGTCCATCATCATTCTGCATGAGCTGCCCACACATAGTGGATATGTAAACACATCAAGAATATCATTTAGAGCTGGATGACAAATTCCTACTATGGCAATAATTTTTACTGGTATAATGAAAACAAAATGATATGGCCCATCCCTAATCTGCATGGGTAAGGTACATCTCTAAATCTAATTGGGGCAGCTGCACCTTACATGCATGGTTTGTGCATAATTTGGTGTGAACACTCAGAGGAGTAACAGGTTTGTCTTTTTTGCCAGCTGATTTTCACTCTTTCTCCCTGTGCACATCAGTTTCCTCATCAAAAATGTCTTCATGCCTTTTCCACACTGCAGCACTGTGCACCAGTTTGCAGAGGTGGGACGAAGTCACTGTCAAGTCATTCTCAAGTCATCAATCTGCAAGTCTCAAGTCAGCTTGCAAACAACTGGTGGTCATTATGACTTGAGACTTGTCTTGGGACTTGCTGATTCATGACTTGAGAGTGACTTGATGCTGACCTCGTCCCACCTCTGCCAGTTTGACAGGTGACACTCTGATTGACTGAATCAATGATATGCCTACAAAATACAAATGAATAATGATCCAGAAAAATCCAATCCCTCTGCACGCTGCGCCCAGCTTTGTGCTCAGTTGGTATGTCACATAGCAACACGGACTTGGACATCCCACCAATGAAATGTGCATTCTGCATTTTTAACTGTGGACCATAGGTCCTTAAATTAGGGCTTAGTTCCACGCAATGAAACAGACGGTGAGAGTAAGTGTTGAAGATGTGAGCCAGCCACTCTGTCTGTCGTCCTTGTAATGTCCTTCTTACTATAGGTTTTGGAATTGGTCCATTGCTGCTCTCAGAACATAGTAGGGTGGAGACTGGGCGTGGCTTTCCTATCACAGCTCAAGCAGTTTGGCAAGTGGAATGTCCTCATTCAGTCACTGCTAATTTATTTGTGAACTGTTGGTGTGAAAGGGGCTAATGAGAGGTTACAACTGCCATTTCAGTTCTGTTGTCCTCTGATTTTACTTTTGTATAAAGACACCCCCCCCCCCAGTTTTGTTTGATCGGTCCACCACCTGTTGCTGGCACCATTTTGGCATCACTGTGAAGATGTCACTGTGTTCCCAGATCTCAGCAAGAACGCTGGCGAGCAATCTCTTCTCATAATAAAAGCAATGATTGCAAAACATTAACAAAATGAGACACAGGTGGAAATGGCCGCCCACCACCAGAAACAATCTAAATATAGATATTCATATTGTAACAATAATTCTGCAGAGCCCTGAGCAGTGCACAGGTTTATGGATTAGAGGAAAAACCTTTAGTTGTGCATAAGGTGCTGGAGGACAGTCCATGTAAAGCGCTGCCTCTGTGCAGCCCAACGGAGCAGCACGTAGTGTCTGAGGCCAATTATCTGCTCTCTCTGTTTGTGTGTCGACAGAAACACAGGAGCTGAACCATGATTCAACCACAACAAGCACAAACAGCGGCGACATCACCCGGATATCATGCTGCAGTTTAGCCACCTGAAAGCCTCAATTTTTAATCACACATTTTTGACATACTGGGCTCAATTTGAACTTTAAACATGTGAACAAGCAGCTAGTCTGAGAAACCAAACAGTTCATCATTGCTTGCCTGTGTCAGTGAGTCTGTTGGAGGTTTTCTGTTTGATTCTTTTTTTTTTTTTTTTACCCCTGGTTCTCCACCTGGTGTCTCAATCTTTTTTAGGTACAAGTTGGGGGGGGAGAGTTTGTCCAGAAAAACATTTGGGAACCATTACTTTATGTATGTTATATGCAGGGGTGGTGGCCAAGTGCTTAATGCGCTTGGTTTCAGTTCAGAAGGCTCCGGGTTCAAATCCCACCCCTGACACATTTCTCCATGTAATGTGGAGTTGCTTCAGGAAGGGCATCCGGTGTAAAACCTGTGCCAATTCAACATGCAGATCCACCTTGGATTTGCTTGCTGCTGAATAATTAGTGCAATATTACTGTAACCAATGACAACAGGGCACCACAGTCTCTTTGAACCCTTTGTAATATCGTGGGATTTGACCACTTATGGGGACAGCTGCTACCATTGTGCAATATATACACAGTATAACATCAATTTCAATTACAATTTAGTTTCATTTATATAGCGCCAAATTACAACAAAGTTGCCTCAAGGTGCTTCACACAAGTAAGGTCTAATCTTACCAACCCCCAGAGCAAGCACACAGGCAATAGTGTTAAGAAAAAACTCCCTCTGATGATTTGAGGAAGAAACCTCAAGCAGGCCTGGGCCATGCTAGTGACACAATTTACAAAACAAACACGACTTCACATGGAAAAATGGTGTACGGTTTTGTTTTCAGCTGCAATCACCAGTAAAAGTAAAAGTGGATTTTTTTTTTGGTTCTCAGTGGAGAAAGGAAGACGAGGCAAATGGGCGACATCGTGTCTGTAAGTGTTAGCCTACACAGCTGACAAGAGTAGCTGCATTCTCTTGCCTGCAAAACCGCCTCGACATATTTATGCTCCAGGTAATGAACAAACCGTAACTCATGTCCACTTTCCATCGCATTATCACTTTTTCTTTGCATTTTTACTTTGTTTGTGTGTGATTTGCCCAAAAAACTCAGAGAAAATGCCTTGTTTTTGTCCCTGAAATTTCATCATATGCAGCATATTTTACTGTTTAGCGCCCGCCCTCAAATGAGACTGCACTGCCCAACTAATGGAAAATCCCCCCACTTGACAGAAATTTATTTTTATGCTGTTTCTCATTGAAATAATAATATCTGCATGCAACACAGCTGTCAGGGCGGGCAGATGCCCGGTTACAGTAGCGGTTGGACCTGCAAAGATTCCCAGACTTGGCTTAGGTGTAGGAGTAAACATGGTCTTTATTCCAGGCTCTGGTATGGTACACAGGCGGTCAATCAGTGAAGCGGAGGTACAATCAGGGTCAGGCAAAAACGCAGCCATATTCAGGCAGGGATCAATGGCATGAGCAGACACAGACATAAAAGATGAGGCAAGAGGCGTGGTTGAGGAGAACAGAGAAAAACACGGTACACGGCAAGGCAAAAGTCAGGACTGAAAACAAGGGGCTGGAATGTGTGCAAAGACGACAAACTGGCAGGGGAGTGATGGCTGGGAGGTGTTTAAATAAGGCAGGTATTAACTAGGTGTATGTGAGGAACAATCTAGAAAGGGGACGCGACAAGTGGACAAAGATTATCAGGCAAGATAGTGAGGAAGGGAGTGCACAAAGTGGAAGGATGTAGGATACAAAGATGCGTGAGCGAATGGAAACACAAAGCGGACAGAATCAAAGTGTGAGATGGGGACACAATGCCAGGTGCAGGGAGTGAGAACGTAATCAGAGAGCATGAGGAAAACAGGGAACTATAAACAGACACCCAGTGGTGGGCATTCATTCATTCATCTTCTACCGCTTAGTCCAATTAAGGGTCGCGGGGGACTGGAGCCTATCCCAGCAGTCATAGAGCGTGAGGCGGGGTACACCCAGGACAGGACGCCAGTCTGTCGCAGGGCCACAAATAGACAAACAAACACAGACACACCTACGGACAATTTTTTTAAAGAGTCCAATCCACCTAACCCGCATGTCTTTGGATGTGGGAGGAAACCGGAGCACCCGGAGGAAACCCACGCAAACACGGGGAGAACATGCAAACTCCACACAGAAAGGCCACGGGAATTGAACCCACGACCTTCTTGCTGTGAGGCAACAGTGCTAACCACTAAGCCACCATGCTGCCCCCAGTGGTGGGCACACAGTTCTGCTAATCCGCTAATTATCAAAGCTAATCTTTTCATTATCAGATTAACTTTTCAGATAACTTTGAAAACCATCAGCGGACTAATTATCTTCTGATAAATTTTGGATTTAGAAATTTTAGACCGCTAACATATTTTTGCCGGTGTGGTGAACAATGCTTAACAGTTACAAGCATTTATAAACTCTGAAATCAAGGATTTGAGTATCTACCTGTTAAATGTTTTGTAGTAGATGTACAGTTCTATTCTCTGCAAACAGAGAAACTGCTCTATCCTTTGCAAGTAAAGGAAAACTGGTCACAAAAAAGGAAGAAGGTGAGGGGAGATACCCACAAAAGAACAAAGCTCATTTCTTTTGACCCCATATTGATGCACTGGCAATATCACCCAAGTCATCCAGAGGCATACAGTTTTAACGTATGGTTAAAATTTTTACCATTTTAACCAAACTAATTTCGGACAAGTTATTTAAATTAACATCACGTCTGAAGTTTTATAAAGTGAAAATAATAGATATATATTTTACTTTTCCAGTAATGCACTCATTTTGAAGGTTTTAGTGTGGACATGCTGTGTCCAGGTGCATTATGGGTAATAACAGTACATTCACAACAGAAGAAATGCATTTGAGACGTTCTGATCAGGCTCCACACAGACAACAGCATTAAACCCTTTGTATATTGTGCCTGAAACTCTTGTGAATATATTCTCTTGGTTTATAGACATTGTTATTGTGTTTATTTTATGTAAAAATGCCAGAAGAAGCCCAGGGGCCTGTACTATGAAGCAGGGTTACTGGCTTATCAGGGTAACGTCAGGAGTAAGTTGATGATGTGTGGAGTAACTTCCCGGTTAACCCGTACTACGAAAGGTGGATAGGTTTTGATAGGAGGTATGCTGCCATGGCAATTTAGGCTGTGTGCCAAACCTGCTCCGAGCAGGTTATGTTCTCGGTTAGCTTGAGGTTTTCCCTCAACCACTCCCTTTATAAGTACTGTCCATCCACCTTCAATCACTCCGAAGACAATGCCGGCCTACCTGGATGATCCGTTTGATATTGGGGCACAAATTGTGAGGGGCTCTCTTCACAGGGCGAGGGTTTTTAAAGACCGCCAGAATCCGCTGACATACCCGGACGATATTCTCTATGAAAGATATAGATTCTCAGCCGAGGGAATTCGTTATCTTTGACAGCTGATCGGGCCAGAAGTCTGTAACATCACCCATCATAGACTGTAAAAAAAGACTGTTGTTTTTACAGGAAAACACTGGCAGCTGTGGTTACCAGGGAATTCCTGTAAAAAATACAGCAGTTAAATGTGCAAAAAAAGAGAGCTCTTGTTTGTAGATTTAACAGTTCCTTTAATGTGAGTCAGCCGTGGTTCATTCACTGTAAATCCATATACATATTATGTCTGTAATGTTATCTACTGTGCTGCTGTATGTGTTATAGGAATTCCCTGGTAACCAGAGCCGCCAGCATTTTCCTGTACAAAAAAGTAATTTTTTACAGTGTAACAATACCCCGACGATCGAGCAGATAATGTGCCTTGTGCCTATTTTGCCAGTGGACAATTTATGTATTCCATCAGTGATGCTGAACATCTGAGCAAGAATACTGTATGTCGTATGATTCGCAAGGTAGTACTTGCTCTATCTAAACTGTTGGATGCATTTGTCGTTTTCCCTGGCCATTTATCCACAATGCAAATCAAAGAAGGGTTTTATGCAATCGCGGGTAATTACTAATATCAAAATAGGTCTAATGCATGTCCATTAATTAGGCGAAGTGGGGCTTATCAAGCTATGAATATAAACCTACCGTTCTGAAGGATGTTTTTATATTTCATCTTCACCTGCTGCCAGGTGCATTTGGCACTGCTATTGCATCTGAAATATTGACAGGATGGGAGTTCACCCAACCAGTCCACATGTGTTTTGTGGATCTGGAGAAGGCATTCGACCGTGTCCCTCGGGGCACCCTGTGGGGAGTGCTCCGGGAGTACGTGGTCCGGGGTCCTTTACTAAGGGCTATCCGGTCCCTGTACGACCACAGCAGGAGCTTGGTTCGCATTGCCGGTAGTAAGTCAAACCTGTTTCCAGTGCACGTTGGCCTCCGCCAGGGCTGCCCTTTGTCACCGGTTCTGTTCATTATTTTTATGGACAGAATTTCTAGGCGCAGCCAGGGTGTAGAGGGGGTCTGATTTGGGAACCACAGAATCTCATCTCTGCTGTTTGCGGATGATGTGGTTCTGTTGGCTTCGTCAAATCAGGACCTTCAGCGTGCACTGGGGCGGTTTGCAGCTGAGTGTGAGGCATCCCGGATGAAAATCAGCACCTCCAAATCCGAGGCCATGGTTCTCGACCGGAAAAAGGTGCTTTGCCCTCTTCAGGTCGGTGGAGTGCCCTTGCCTCAAGTGGAGGAGTTTAAGTATCTCGGGGTCTTATTCACGAGTGAGGGACGGATGGCGCGTGAGATCGATAGACGGATCGGTGCAGCGTCTGCAGTGATGCGGTCGCTGTATCGGACCGTCATGGTGAAGAGAGAGCTGAGTAGGGGGGCAAAGCTCTCGATTTACCAAATCGATCTATGTTCTGATCCTCACCTAGGGTCATGAGATTTGGCTCATGACCGAAAGAACGAGATCGCGGGTACCAGCGGCCGAGATGAGTTTCCTCCACAGGGTGGCTGGGCACTCCCTTAGAGATAGGGTGAGGAGCTCGGTCACTCGGGAGGAGCTCGGAGTCGAGCCGCTGCTCCTCCACATCGAAAGGAGTCAGTTGAGGTGGCTCGGGCATCTTTTCCGGATGCCCCCTGGACGCCTCACTGGAGAGGTGTTCCGGGCTCGTCCCATTGGGAGGAGGCCCCGGGGAAGACCCAGGACACGCGGGAAGGATTACATCTCTCGGCTGGCTTGGGAATTCCTTGGGGTTCCCCCGGAGGAGCTGGGGGAGGTGTGTGTGGATCGGGAGGTCTGGGCGGCTTTGCTTGAGCTGCTGACCCTGCGACCCGACTCCAGATAAAGTGGAAGAAAATGGATGGATGGATGGATATTGACAGGATTAGGAATAGCAATCATACAGTCAAGGTAGCCTATTTAGGAAACATTAAATTAACCTAACATTTATTAGTAAGCCTATGCCCACTTCTGAATCGTGTTGCATCTGGGCGTAATTAATGAAAGAAGGTCATTATTTTACACATATTAGACATTAATCATCTGTAACAGATTTGGGGAACAATTGAATTGTACTTACGCATTTACCCGATCAGCAATATGTTGCCAACAAGCCTGTCTTGCTTTATTGGCAGACGATGTGTTCGATTTCCCCCTTAACATTAATTTAAATTCCTCGTAGCGCCGCATAATAATCGTGCATTCTTCTTCGGTAAAGTAAGGTGACTGCGCCATCATTGAAAAATGGTGACATGTGCTGCAACCTGCCCCTTTTATGTGAACGCGCAGAAACTCCAATTAGGTTAACACAGGTTCAACAAATCAACATCTTATTCAGCGTCGTAGTACCGATTAACCCCGGTTTAAGAGGTTGACCCTGGGTTACATCTGAATAAGTTAACCCCGCTTCATAGTACAGGCCCCAATGTGAGCTGCAATCACTTCCTGTTTGCTGTTTAGAGTCCTGCTTATGTCAAACACTGTATGTCGTCTTTGCAGCTTAATTGTAGCAGACACGGATTATCTGGAATATTTGTTTTGGTAAGTTTTCATGGTCTCTACTGCCATCTGCAGTGTTCTTTTTATTTTGACCCCGGATCTATCAGACGGTTGTCTAATCACAACTTGATTTTTTGGCTTTTGCAAATGTTTTTTTTTTTTACAAATAAAAAAGGCACATTTTACAAAAGCATATTTACAACCCTGGCAAAAATTATGGAATCACCGGCCTCGGAGGATGTTCATTCAGTTGTTTAATTTTGTAGAAAAAAAGCAGATCACAAACATGACACAAAATTAAAGTCATTTCAAATGGCAACTTTCTGGCTTTAAGAAACACTATAAGAAATCATGAAAAAAAATTGTGGTAGTCAGTAACGGTTACTTTTTTAGACATATTTAGAAAAAAATATGGAATCACTCAATTCTGAGGAAAAAATTATGGAATCATGAAAAACAAAAGAACGCTCCAACACATCACTAGTATTTTGTTGCACCACCTCTGGCTTTTATAACAGCTTGCAGTCTCTGAGGCATGGACTTAATGAGTGACAAACAGTACTCTTCATCAATCTGGCTCCAACTTTCTCTGATTGCTGTTGCCAGATCAGCTTTGCAGGTTGGAGCCTTGTCATGGACCATTTTCTTCAACTTCAACCAAAGATTTTCAATTGGATTAAAATCCGGACTATTTGCAGGCCATGACATTGACCCTATGTCTCTTTTTGCAAGGAATGTTTTCACAGTTTTTGCTCTATGGCAAGATGCATTATCATCTTGAAAAATGATTTCATCATCCCCAAACATCCTTTCAATTGATGGGATAAGAAAAGTGTCCAAAATATCAACGTAAACTTGTGCATTTATTGATGATGTAACAAAGTTACAATGATGAACAAAGAACCACCACATAGCTACCCATGAGGTAGCAGCTAGCTTCAAATGGTTGGGCCTTTGTGCCGTGATATCGACGCTGTGACTATCAAAAGAAGGTAACGGATCCTGATGTGAGCACAAATTCGTTTTAGCCAGAAATAACAAAAGTTGCTTGAAGCTTGATTATGCCAGCCATAGATTAATGGGAACCAAACCAACACATTTTTGACTAGCACAGAGCTAACGTTAGCCACAGAAAGGCACAGGCCTAATTAATATTTTGACTAAAACATGGCTAAAATATATACTCTCTTTTATTAGGTGTTGACGCATTTGAAATTTAAGTAATGTCAGTGCCCAGAAAGAGACTTTATGAAGATAAGCTTGTGATAATATTTTTGGATTATTGCTTGTTTCCCCCCAACAGCAACCACACCGGCTGCCATAAGAGTTGTTGAATCAGTGAATCCTCCATCTGATCAGTGGGTTGAGTGTCTGCCTGCAGTTGATTCACATCAGCCCGATTATCCCGAGGTTTGTACTATAATGGTTAAATAAGATTGTATAGTGTCTTGTGCCAGTAGATTCTAAAATTCATGTTCAGCAAGCAAAATATTCAAACATTTCTGGCAAGAAATACTCTGTTCTATTTGGGATATAATCTGAAAATAGAGTAAAATCTGTCAGTAATGAAGATGTATATGCTAACTTTCCTTCCTTAAAGAAATAATTTACAGGCCCTGTTACTCAATAAACATATTTAGTTATTGCTGATATAAAGTTTCAGAATTTCTTATATAAAAAAATTCTGTGTCCCTTGCATAATGTTTCATTTGCAGAGTGTGTGCATACTGTCTATGGTACCATACACTTGAAACATAAGGACTTCTATGCTGTACTACTGAGGTTTCCACCTTATCTGGCGTGGAAAAACTGACCTGTGCCAACAAAAAAAATTATTTTTGGAGATTCTTTTGGAATAGACCTGAGTAAGCACCAGCACCAGGAATGCATTTGAGATTTCACATTTTTCTGGGGGACAACCACCAGACCCCGCCAGGGCCTTTTCAAGATCTTTCAAGTTTTTTTTTTTTTTCCATAGCTCACTTTCATCACTCAGTTCATTCACAGATTTATCCGTGCTCATGATGAAAGGTCAACAGCATTGGCTTAATCATTTGTGAAGCATAGGATTTAATAAAAAAGTGGAACTTCTGTATTAAGGTTGTAACATGTGGAACTATAAACATTTTGTGTTCCAGGAGAAGCAGAATGACATCATTCACAGTATCGAACAGCTGAATGACAAAGTTGATGCACTACATCCTTGGACCATCCCTGAAAGTGTCGGTTCCCAGACATACCAGGAGAGAGAACACTGTGGACGCTGCTGACACGATTATCCGAAGGTTGGCCAGCTCTAAACCAGAAGTGTGTGCTTAAACCAATTACAAGCAGTGCCTGGAAGAAATGGGGCTTCCAGTAAAGTCATTCAAAGAAGTGAGTTAATGTGTTTTCTGTTTGTTAAATCCTCTTCACTTCAATAAAGTTTTGCCTTTTTTTTTTTTTAACACAGTGTATTATAAACATGCTGTATTTATGGAAACTAATAACTAAAGGGCCTTTCACATTGCATACTTTATACGCATCAGGCAACAACTCCCAATGTGTCGTCAGTCATGTTGTGTCAACGCCTCCCTACACCCTGACGTGAAGCGTGCAGCAGGGGGGCGGAGATTTTCACTCTGATTTTTTTCCAGAGGAAAGCTGAATGATCGGCATGTTGTATGTGTGTCGATGAACCAAGAAAAAGCTTTAATATAGCAATTTGATTTCACAATCAAATTAATTTTTGGGTTAAAAAACATTTGCAAGGATTTTTCTTCAGAAAACTGCTCTGTATAAATGAGCAGTCCTGTGACACGTTTCTGTTTTGTAGAGATCAGTGGTTTCTTCCACGAGTCTTCCATGTTTGGACCCAACACATTTCTATTGGACAGTGCGAAGTTTTGTCACAGTTCAGAGCGCCAAAAGTTGGATTGGGTTGAACTTTGAACGTCATTCTGTTGACCAGCAGGAATGCGCACACTCCTGGTAGAAGCATCTGTTTAGCTCAGCTTTTGTCGCGACACTTCTAACGCCTGTAAAAAGCTACGTGTTTCATTGAAAATAATGCTTTTTAGGCCGATTTGTGATGCCTCTGACACTTCCAAGCATGTGGTGTGAAAGGCCCTTTACACAAATAGCGTTGGGTACAGAGGATTAATCATTTTTGTCTGATCTGCTTTCACCTGTGTGGTATACCTCGCTGATAACTAACCTGAGAAAAATTCTGCAAGCAAATAAACAGCTTGTTAAAAATATAGGGCCTGTCCAATGAGGAGTTGAGTTGAATATCAGTTATGACCATGCTGCTCACATTATACAGTAACTGAACAGGAAAGTATATATAATTGCTTATGACTAAGTATTCGACCATTCTACAAATGTTCATTTAATGTTTTGGTTCAACTGTTCACATGATGTTTGTGAACATTTGTGAACGTTTGTATAATGTTCATTGAATGTTTGCATGCAAACATTACCTGTCCTCATTCTTTGTTCATATGATGTTCATCCAATGTTCATGCCATGTTTGCAAACATTCTCATGCAAACGTTCAATGAACATTCAAAGAATGTTCAGTTTCCGGGTGGGACATCCCCCCCCCCCCCCCCCCGATGTCACGGTGCTGCCATACAAGGCGCTCACTACACACAATGGGAGCAACTAGGGGATTAAGGACCTTGCCCAAAGGCCCTTAGTGATTTTCCGGTCAGGCTGGGATTTGAACCAGGGATCCTCTGGTTGCAATGTTTCTGTGTAGGCTCTCAGTTGTCCAGGTGGTTTCCATAGTAGAGAAGCTTGAATCCTCGACTGGACTGGGTTGCTTGATACGAGGACGTTTTGCTTCAAATCGCAGAAGCTTCCTCAGCTAAAATTCTTGCTCTGGTAGTCTGACTTCTGTCTTGACTCTTGTAGAGAAGAATAAACAGAAGCCACAAAAGCTGGAGTTTTAAACCTAACCAGACCCCTCCTACTGAGAGGCAGACTGCTATAGGCTAGTGACTAAACAATAGCTCTAATTAGCAACTATTGTGCTCTAGTTAGCACCCTCCTAATGACAGGGCAGCTGTCCCTCCTAATGATGGAACAGACGCCCTTCCTGATGGCTCCCTTGACGACTCTCCTGATGACGTGAATAACTTATAACCATGAACAAAAGACTGATACCCCATTGTAAACAGGGGACAAAGCATGTCTCAGACCCCCTCCCCGGTTAAGGCTGGGTTCCAACTGTTTCACATAGAATGCCTCCTTGACCCCTCTCTCAAACGATTTCTTCTCTCTGGCTAAGATTTTTACTTCCTTGTCTTCAAACGTGTGGTTAGTCTCTTTAAGGTGGAGATGAACTGCAGATTGAGGTCCACTGGCACCCTCTCTGCAGTGGTATAGCCTAACAGAGCAATGTTTGTTGTGCAACATTGCTCTGTTTGTAACTTGAGCAATGTAGTGTATTCTATCAGATGTCAGGAAAACTGTAATGAACACTACATAGGTGAGACTAAGCAACCTTTACACAAAAGGCTATACCATTTTTTACAATCTTAGCCAGAGAGAAGAAATGGTTTGAGAGAGGGGTCAAGGAGGCATTCTATATGAAACAGCTGAAACCCAGCCTTAACCGGGGAGGGTGTCTGAGACATGCTTTGTCTCCTGTTTACAATGGGGTACTCAGGTCAAAGCAGTTTCACTCTTTTGTTCATGGTAATGAGTCATTCACGTCATCAGGAGTGTCACCAAGGGAGCCAACAGGAAAGGCGTCCGTCCCGTCATTTGGAGGGACAGCTGCCCTGTCATTTGGAGGTTACTAACTAGAGCACAATAGTTGCTAATTAGAGCTATTGTTTAGTCACTAGCCTATAGCAGTGTGCCTCTCGGTAGGAAGGGTCTGGTTAGGTTTAAAACTCCAGCTTTTGTGGCTTCTGTTTATTCTTCTCTACAAGAGTCAAGACAGAATTCAGACTACCAGAGCAAGAATTTTAGCTGAGGAAGCTTCTGCGATTTGAAGCCAAACGTCCTCGTGTCAAGGAACCCAGTCCAGTCGAGGGTTCAAGCTTCTCTACCAGGGATCCTCTGGTCTCAAGCCCAATGCTTAACCACAAGAACAAAATTACAAAATACAACCCTTTTTTCATCTTGAAAGGGGAACAGAAATACTTTTTGAGAATTTGTTTGTGCATTCCTTGGTAAAAATCAAGTGTTATTCATACACTTGCAGAATGTTTGAGTGCAGTGTAAATAATATTATTTGAATCAAATTTGCCGCTAAATTGACATGTAAATCTCCATTGGCTGAAGTCAGTGGAGGGCACTTCCGGTTGACGTCACTGGTTGGGGTCTCCTCTGCTGGGGACGAGTGCAGTTCACTGAGCTCGCTCATTGAAGTTCTGTTAGTCTCGTCAAGAAACAGGTGGAATATGCCGGAAAGCTGCGCATGTTGGCAAAGGCACAAATGGAGGAACAAGGGAGACAAATTTTCCTTCCATAAGTAAGTGGTTTTGGTTGCACAGGTGGTGGCCAAGTGGTTAATGCACTTGTTTTCAGTGCGGAAGGCTCCCGTTTCAAATCCCACCCCTGCCACATTTCTCCATGTTTTGTGGAGTTGTGTCAGGAAGGGCATCCAGCATAAAACTTGTGTCAATTCATCATGCAGATCCACCTTGGATTTGCTGTGGCGATCTCGAGTGCAAACAAGGGAGCAGTCGAAGGGACTTACTTTAAGTACGTGGTTTTGGTTATTCTTGTCACTTTGTCCGTGACATTTGGTTGATAAACACATGTATGTTTCCTGCCCGTGTCTGTGTCATCCAAGGACACGGACAATTCTCACACACAGAGATGTGCACACACACCGACTTCATCAATGAAACTCAGTCAATAAAGGATAATTGTGTAAAAATATAATATATATACACTGGGGAAAATAAGTATTTGACCCCTGTCAATTTTGCAGGTCTCCCATCTACAAAGAATGGAGAGGTCTGTAATTGTTATCGTAGGTACACTTCAAAAGTGAGAGACAGAATCTAAAAAAAAAATCCAGAAAATCACATTGGATGATTTTTAAATAATTAATTTGCATTTTATTGCATAAAATAAGTATTTGACCCCCTAGAAAAACAGAGCTTAACAATTGGTACAGAAACATTTGTCTGCCATTACAGAGGTCAGACATTTCCTGTAGTTCTTGACCAAGTTTTCACACACTGCAGCAGGGATTTTGGTCCACTCCTCCATACAGATCTTCTCCAAATCTTTCAGGTTTGGAGTTTCAGCTCCCTCCAAAGATTTTCTATTGAGTTCAGGTCTGGAGACTGGCCATTCCACTCCAGGACCTTGAAATGCTTCTTACGGAGCCACTCCTTAGTTGCCCTGGCTGTGTGTTTGGGGTCATTTTCATGCTGGAAGAACCAGACATGACCCATCTTCAATGCTCTTACTGAGGGAAGGAGGTTGTTCGCCAAAATCTCACAATACATGACCCCATCCATCCTCCCTTCAATACGGTGCAGTCGTCCTGTCCCCTTTGCAGAAGAGCACCCCCAGAGTATCATGTTTCCACCCCCATGCTGCACGGTTGGGATTTCTTGGGGTTGTTCTCATCCTCTAAACATGGTAAGTGGAGTTGATTCCAAAAAGCTCTATTCTGGTCTCATGACCTTCTCCCATGCCTCCTCTGGATCATCCAGATGGTCACCGGTGAACTTCAAACGGGCCTGGACATGTGCTAGCTTGAGCAGGGGGACCTTGCTGCCCTGCAGGATTTTAAACCATGACAGCATCATGTGTTACTAATGTAATCTTTGTGACTGTGGTCCCAGCTCTCTTCAGGTCATTGACCTGGTCCTCCTGTGTAGTTCTGAGCTTTCTCAGAATCATCCTTACCCCACAAAGTTAGATCTTGCATGGAATCCCAGACCAAGGGAGATTGACAGTCATCTTGTGTTTCTTCCACTTTCTAATAAATAATCATAACAGTTGTTGTCTTCTACCAAGCTGCTTGCCTGTTGTCCTGTAGTCCATCCCAGCCTTGTGCAGGTCTACAGTTTTGTCCCTGGTGTCCTTAGACAGCTGTTTGGTCTTAGCTATGGTGGACAGGTTGGAGTGTGATTGATTGAGTGTGTGAACAGGTGTATTTTATACAGGTAAGTTCAAACAGGTGCAATTAATACAGGTAAAGAGTTCGGAATGAGAGGGCTTCTTAAAGAAAAATTAACAGGTCTGTGTGAGCCAGAATTCTTGCTGGTTGGTAGGGGGTCAAATACTTATTTCATGCAATAAAATGCAAATTAATTATTTAAAAATCATACAATGTGATTTTCTGGATTTTTTTTTTTTTTTTTTAGATTCTGTCTCTCACAGTTGAAGTGTACCTATGATCAAAAATACAGACCTCTCCATTCTTAGTAGGTGGGAAAACCTGCAAAACTGACAGGGGATCAAATACTTATTTTCCCCACTGTATATAAATGTTTCATAATGGTTTTAGGAGCTGCTCTACGCTGAAAACAACAGCAGCAGCAGCAGCTGGTTCAGCCCAGCAGCTCAACTTAACAGCGCAGAGCCGTGTAACTTTCATCACTAATATTTTGGAATGCATGGGTGTCAGAGTTTAATACTTTCCTGACATGATTCAATGTTAATTAATTTTACTGGCTCAATATCCAGGTCAGAATGGCATTTTAACATGTATTTTTCCAGTGTTTTTCTGAGTGTGTTCAGTTGCAAATCTCCATTGAAAATGCATTAACATCCGGGAACTTCATCAATATTTTGCCCGGTTAGGAGACGTCATGTCGCTGTCCATGAAGAGACGTTCGTGTTTAGTGGGCAGCATTGGGAGTGCAGACTTAAGTAGTCATATATAACCTTTTTGTTGGTGCCTCTGGCATGGAATCTCAGAACAAGGCTCATCTTCCCCCAACCGGTGACGTCATCCGTCTCACCTGCATAAACCGCGGCAGCCGGTCGATGTCACAGTGTCTCAGACCACGACTAACACAAGGTTTTCTGTAGATGTTTTATGGTCTTTAGTGTTTCTTGAACTATCAAAAGAAAGCTTTTTTGTGTTTATTCATCCTATAAATAATCAGTGGGTGTTTCTGTATCATCTTTAAAATAGACACGTAATTTGATAAAGAATTGAGGGTGTGTCACTCAACACTTGGACACAAGAATAATTTGGCCCTGAATGAGACAGAGATCCTAATCTTGCAGATTACAGTCCAGATTAGACCCAGGTCCACATGGTGACACAGTGCAGAAGGCTGAACTGTGTTGTTTTATTTTTGTTGCTTGGAGGTGTTAGTGGGCTGTTGGCCTATGGTGATGCGTTAAGTGATGATCTGTCCCTCTTTGTGAGATCACAGGGTGTATAAACTGCACTTTCGGGCCTCTTTCATACATTGACACTGTGATGCACTTTTTCTTTTCAGAACTGTCATTCAAACTGAGGTGTGGATAAATGAACTGATCTATGACAACATGAGCCTGGGTGTCTGCTTCCAAATGAAAAGGTTCACCTGAAAATAAAAGGATTTTCAAACCTGCTGTGCCCTGTTTCATCTGTTTATGGAAACAGTTTAGTTTGGGGAACAGAACAAAATAAGCAGCGGGGTACAGATCACTTGTGGTGACAATTCAAACAACAAGGGATGAGGCCCTCACATGTGGCTTTTTATCTCCACAGACGATCTTATATGGTCATCACTGACTGAACGTATTTAATTAAACTTGAGACGGATGGGGCATGAGCCAAGAGATTGTCTAGCAATCAGGACTGAATTTCAGTGATTAGGACCAAAGTTCAACACCAAGATCAAAGCTCAGCAATCAGGATCAAAGATCAAGAACATGATCACAGAAGAGTGATCACGATAAAAGGCCAGGAATCAGGGTTGAAGCTCAGTGACCATGTCCAAGAGCAATTAGGATCATAGTTCAGCAATGAAAATCAAGGCTGTTCAAAAATCTTTACATTCAAAGATCAGGGACTATAGTGAAAGGTCAGCACTCAAGGTCAAACTTCAGATGTCAGATCACAGACCAGGAATACAATCAAAGACGAATCATCAGATTGAAAATTGGGTTTGGGATTAGAGTTTTTTTCTGTTTTTGTATTGCAGGGTTTTGTTACTCTTTGTTTACATGATCTTTGCTACTGTTAGAAAGGCCTTAGCAATCCCTCTGAGTCTGTTCTGCTTTAGGTTTCTTCTTCAAAATACACTACCAAGGAGGTAGTGGCAAGGAAGGTGGCAAGGAAGTGTTTCCTTGCCTCGGTTACCTATGTGCTTGTTCAGGGGTGTTGCTCATTTAACGCGGTGAATAAAATTGCCCCTTTTCTCTTTTATTTGTGTCAATGCATTTGTGCAATTTTATAAAAAAAAAAAAAATATATATATATATATATATATATATATATATATATATATATATATATATATATATATATATATATATATATATACGAGGTCTGTGAGAAAAGTATCAGACCTTTTAATTTTTTTCAAAAACCATATGGATTTGAATCACGTGTGATTGCATCAGACAAGCTTGAACCTTCGTGCACATGCGTGAGTTTTTTCACGCCTGTCGGTTGCATCATTCGCCTGTGAGCAGGCTTTGTGTGAGCAGTGGTCCACCCCTCTCATCGGATTTTTATTGCGAATAAATGTCTGAACGATTTGGAGCTTTGCTGCATCAATTTTTTTCCAGAAACTGTGAGAGACCTCCAGGTGGACACCGTTCGGAAAATTAATATGGCTTTCAGGGATGATTTTATGGGGATTATACAGATTAAGGAGTGTTACTGCCGCTTTAAGGACGGCCCACAACTGCTGAGAGCACGGCGCGCTCCCAGCGCCGATCGACATGCTCAAACAACCAGATCATTTCCAACGTGAAGGCTTTGTTGATCCGGGACCTCGTCTGACTTTCACAAAAAGGCAGGAGACGTGGACATCAGCACTTTTTCGGCACATTCCACTGTTACAGGAGTTTTTTTCATGGAAAGAAAAGCAGAGGGACGCACCACGGAGCCGTTCATTACGCGGCACAAAACCACCTCCGTGTTGGTCTCACAGGACGGCTTCCAGGTGGATTTCAGATGGATTCCGGTTGCTTTTCAGTCGTGTGATTATCTGATTGTGATTGTGCATGAGCTGGACATGCCCCAACATGGGCCCCAACTCACGCATGCACATGAAGGTTCAAGCTTGTCTGATGCAATCACACGTGATTCAAATCCATATGGTTTTTGAAAAAAATAAAAAGGTCTGATACTTTTCTCACAGACCTCGTATAAGAGGGAGTGTGATCCTCTCTATATCCCCAGTTATACAACTTCATGATGAAGTGGAACAGAGGAGCATTTTCTTAAAAAGAATATCTGAAAGTTCACCTACAATTTGACAGAAGGTACATCTGAGATGCAAGCCTAGATTTGATGTTTTAGTGAAAGAAGACCCTCATCTATACCACTTCATCATGAAGCTTTATAAATGAAGATACAAAACGCAGAATTTGCACTGTGCACAATTTCTTCATTCACAGCCATATAAGCCTAAAACTTTTTCTGGGTTGTGTCAGGGATTTGGCAGGGTCGGGGAGCTGAGTCCTTGTTTTCCTCCTTTCTGTTGCTTCTGGTCTGCTTCGGCTTTGATTTATTAATATTTGTTTTATTTGGGATTTATTTGGTTATGTTTTTCTTGTTACTTTGTTTCTTGTTATTCTGTTGCCATCATCCAGTTCTGTTCTAGTTTTGTTCTGTCAGGTTATGTTTGCTTTACTGATCATTAGTTCATCATCTGTGTATTTTTTCATTTGTGTTGTCAGTTACATTGGGTTTTGTATCTGTATCATGTATCATGTAGTCTCTGTTTTCCTTGTTGCCTTGCTTTAGGATTTGTTCCCGTTCTTGCTCAGTTCTGTTATGTTCTATTCTGTCTCCTGTCTAGCCTGTTCATCATTCCCTGCTATTTCTCACTTCCAGTTAATCATGTTCACTTCCCTGCACCTGCTCGATGTTTTCATCCCTCTTCCATCTCCATCTGTGTTGTCATGTCACTCCACTAGTTCTGTGCCCTCCTCTCACACTTTGTCCCAGTCTGCTTTGTGTTTTCATTTAGTCACATTCTTGACACCTGTTCACACATCTTTGTCTTTTCTTCTCTCCACCTTGTGTTTTCTCCCCACACTGTCTTGCACAACATAGTATCTTTGTTCATTAGCCACCCCCCCTTTCTGGATCCTTACTCTCACATGCACCTTGTTAACACCACCTGTTCCTAATTAGTCCACAGGCATATAAACCCTCACAGTCTCACAGTCCCTCGCCAGATTGTTGTCGCTTCCAGCACACTCTCCAGCCTTCTAGTTCTCTGTCCTGATTGTCTTGCCGTGTACCAGTTCTGTGCTCCAAGTTTCTTGACCGCGCCTTTTGCCTCAGCCTACATGCCAGTGTTTGCTCGTGCCTCAGACCTCTGCCCGGAAATGACTACGTTTGTGTCTCGCCCAGCTTGTACCTCTGCTCTGCTATATGATCACCTGTGTTCCGAACCTCTGCCTGAAATAAACCTGACGACTTCTTATACCTCAAAGCCTGGTTTGGGAGTTTGTACCATGGGTCCACCCGCTCCTGGTGTCGGGCAGCCGCCCGACATGACAGGTTGTCTGGGTGTCTTGGTGGCTTTCCTCACTGTTCTCCTTGCACAGTCACTCAGTTTTTGAGAAGGGTCTACTCCACACAGATTTACCATAGAGTGCCATATTATTTATATTTCTTCATAACTGATGTAAATAAAGTTCAAGACATATTCAGTGACTTGGAAATGTTCATGTATCCATCTCCTGACTTGTCTGAAGAAAACTGGCAATTAAACTGATTATTTACAGGTATTATACCAAAGGGGCTGATTACTTATGCAACCCATTATCTTGGCTTTTATATTTTTAATTAATTTATATCAAGTTGTAAAGATTTACTTTCAGTTTGAGTCTAAGGAAGATAATTTTAGAAATTTTTATATTGAGAATCCTGATTTACTTTTTGTACTTGAAATGCCATAAACAAATTAAAATATGTGAAATACCAAGGGGCTGAATACTTTTGCAAGCCACTGTATTTATAGGGCAGCACAGTCTCATTTGAGCCCTGCATGATATTGTGGGATTTGACCACTTACGGGGACAGCCACTCCCATTGCACAATAGAATATACACAGCATTCACATGGAAAAAATGTGTACTGTTTTGTTTTCAGCTGCAATCACCGAAGCAGTCGCGAAAAGTGCAGGTTTTTTTCAGTTCCCAGTGGAGAAGGGAAGCCGAGACGAATGGGACATGTTGTGTCAGTAAGTGTTAGCCTACACAGCTAAGCAGAGCAGCTACGTTCTCTTGCCTACAAAACCGCCTCGACACGTTTGAGCTCCAGGTCATAAACAAACCGCAACCCATGTTCACTTTCCACCACGCTGTCACTTTTCTTTGTATTTTCACTTTGTTTGTGTGTGATTTGCCTAAAATTTCAAGAAAGTGCTGTGTTTCTGTCCCCAGAAGTAGAGGAAATATGTCATATGTATCATTTTACCCCATTAGCACCTGCCCTCAAACAAGACTGCTGTACCCAATTATATTAAGTTGATGGGAGCACAAGCTCGAGAGGCCATGTGGCTCTGCCCCTTGTCGAGTTTGTTTTGATACCTCATCTTGGTGTGTTAAGACCAGTGTTAGGCACAGCTAACCAAAATGTTAGCTTCAATAACCGCTAATCCAATAACTGAAAAGTTAACTTTTACAACGCCAAAACATTTATCAGAAGTTACAGCTAACTGCTCACTTTTATTATGATTCGGCACACTGTCAGCTACTGATGAACCAGTTTCAAGTTTAAGCACCACAGGGGCTTAGAGTAAATTCAAAGGCGATCACAAACCCAAAACGAATAAGCCAGAGCTTTTGTCTTTATGGAACCCGTCCCACTACTGCAAGGACATGTCAGTTACTTTTCACACACAACTACACAGACGGTGGCAAAAGAGATCAAACCCAAGGCACTTTTCACTTATGGTTTCATTTATAAACAAAACTAATTCCAGACAGCTTATTGGGCATTGTCAACTCTGTCATTTTTACAAAGTGAAAATATCACACATATCTTTTAAAGTAATGCACTAATTCTGCCCTTATAAAAAATCTATAGGAAATTCTATAGGCATGGCCTATAGGTTGCTATAGGCTAGTCTATAGAATTTCCATAGACAAGCCTATAGAGCAACCTATAGGCTTCTACAGAAAAACCTATAAGTGCCTATAGGCAACTGGGACGTTTCACCTATAGGATTCCATAGGCGGTCCTGTAGGGCCAGCTACAAGAACCTATAGGCCAACCCATAGGATCTCTATAGGAACCTATAGGCCAACCCATAGCATTTCTATTGGATCCCGTAGGGCCCCCATAAGAACCTATAGACCAACCTATAGGAATTCTATAAGAACCTATACACCAACCTATAGGATTTCTATCTAAACCTATAGATCAACCTATAAGCTCTCTATAAGAACCTACAAGTCATTATGCCATAATATATACAAAGGATAATAGGAACAATTAAACATTTAAATATAACATTTATTTCACAAATACACAAACAATACACAAACAGTGACAATTGAACTTTGCACTGGATGAAATATTGAACATTAGGGGAAGGCTTTAATCAGTGGTATTACACTTCTTCTTCAGTAAGCGTTTGCTTTCCGTGTTCAACAAGTGAGTGATGGCCGTTTTGACTGGTTTAGCATCAGGAGACCGGGGCTGTGCTTTGATATAATCTGCATATGAAAAAAATAAATAAATAAATTACATCTGTGAATTGTGGATGCAGCATACAGATAAAACAAAACCCACCAGCATAGGGTTAAACAGCAATTAAAACGGTTATTCAAAAATAATTCTCCAAGAAATATTACTTAAAAATGATACCACCAGTTCCCAAAGCAGGGGAAAAACATTACCATATTTCCTCTATTAGAAGCACATGGGCTTATATAAATAATGGGTTTTTTAATGGTCAAAATGTTTCTGTTTCGAAAGAATTTAGTTTTTGGTCTAGGTGCGCCTCTATTGGATGTGTGCTTCTCATAGAGGAAATATGTTATATGTAAGGCATTGCATTAATATTGTTATCGTTCTACCAGTTCTGCCACTAGGTTAGGCACAAAATAAAGCTTGAGATGATGTACAACAGTAAGAAAAGTTTCCTACAACAAACAGTATACAAAGCATTGTCTAGAATAACAAAAACATATTTTTTTTCCACCAGGGAGGCTTGATGTGCACAAATGGAAGAAAAAAATATTATTGCCTGGGTTTAATTTTGAATATTCCATTATTATTGCACCTACCATGACCTCGCCACTAGTGTCTTTGGAATGAGCTGGTGAACAAGCAGCAGAAGATGAAGTGGACGCATGTGCAGGAGAGGCATGCTGTGAAGCAGAAGAGCATGGTGCAGCTTTTAACTTTTTTTTACCACATCCAGTAAATCAGGCAAGTCTAAAAGAAAGAGATTTGTGAGGATTAAAAATTCAAGCTAAACTACAAAAATCGCCAAAGGTTCATGACAACTGAAGATGGCCTCTCACTGCTTGTGGTAAGATTTATATATACAACTGTCATCATTTCTGTTCAAACGTGAAAATTTGTTTATATACACAAATTATAGAAATAATTCATGGAAAATAAATGTCTAAACTTCAACAAGTAATATTTGTCACACACTTGATACTGGGGCTTAGTAAATCACTTTCTAGACTGATTCACTGTGCCCCGGTTACATGTGACACACATGAGTCATGTTATCAAATAGCTGATAGTCTGGAGAAGACATAACACATGCTCATCAGTTGGACGGGGTAGTCTTCTAATAATTTTTTGGGCCACCTTTCCTCTGTTGTGAGAAATAAATGCAAAGATACTGACATCCACTTAGTTTTACCCTTAATGCATCCAAAAACAAAACACAAATTTATAAGGGTAATGTCTTTATGTATAAAAATATGGCATAACTGCTGTAAATATATTTGTAGTTTTGCAGATATAGCTACTGATTTATTGTGCCCCAGTTTCCCCTACCACCAAAACTGTTAGATATATGATTTTTTTTTTAATCTCCACATGTGTGGTCTCTCAAGTTTCAGGCATACTATTGTTATTTCTACGTGGTTCTTTTTATGTAAAATTCTGCCCCTTACCAAAAACCAAACCATTGTATTCCTCATTTTGAGTTTATTCAAGGTCACGTTAGAAACCAGGCCTGGGACCCCCACAGACAGTGTCCTTCTTGTGAAAGGCCCCTAAAATGATTCATACAACACTTTTTATACCTTGTGGGTGTTAACATAGGTGTGGTTTAGTCTAACATTTCTAATGTTACTGGCTCTCACCAACAGGGGGAGCTCTCCCTGTGTCTGAAACTTGGACAGATGATAGAGTAAAACTTAACATATTTCTCAGAACGTCCAAACAAATAACACAAATACTTAATAGCTAACATAAAACAAAGAATTAGCACAGATATATATATATATGCAAAAACTTCCATTTTGTGTGATAGAATTTAAGATCTACAGTGAAGTTTTAGGCTAGAAGGTAGGCACGGTTGAAGTCAGTTTGAAAAACAAGTTCGGTCTTTCATTTTAATTTCTCACCTAAAAAATGAACTGAACTTTGAACTAATGCAAAATTGAAATGGTGATCTATGAATGTGAACAGTTCACTTTGAACATGTGTGAACTGACCTTTGAACTAGTTCATGAAAAGTGTGAACTTGCACAACACTGATCAAGACTACACATGGACATTTTATACTTACTTCTCAGATTCTCAAGGGCCAAATGCAGCTGCTTATTTCTTGCCAAAAGTTTAGCATTTGCTTTTGTGAAGTTGTTGACCTTCTCTTTCAGCTGTAAATAAATGCAGATTGTTCAATAATTATACAAAGTCAAAATGATTGACACTATTGCCACTGGGTGTTTTATATGAGTTAAAAAGGACAATGGGGTGCTCACCAATGCAATCTCCATGCCCTTGTCCATTACTTCATCATTATCATCTTCACTCTGTAACAGAATAATAATCATGATTAATTTAACCCTACTGAAATTAAACAAAGAGTTGCGATGATAAATAAAGCAAGCAAAGAACAATAAGAATTGTAGATGTAGCTTACCTCAGGACTCAAAATGCATTCTTCCGCTTGTGAAGCCACTGGGGTCTGTACATGTGTGGTAAAAAGAACAGTTTAATATGATGTGTATGTAAAGCATGCCATACCATTCCTTGGAAACAATCATAATGTTACTTTATACATACATTCTCTTTCATTTCCTTCTCTATAGCTCTTGCCAGTTCTTCATCATTGTTCTTTGAAACCACTTTCTTTTTCTTCTTAATCTACAGAGACAAAATTATATTGCAGCATTAACAAAGTGAAATCCACACATGACAAGGACATACACAGACACTATCATAGTGCATTCATGAAGAAAACAATCCCTAAACTGCCATTAAGAGAGCAATGTTACTGGTTGGCATATGCTGTCACAATCACCATCAAATTCCAGAAGAAGTATTTCTTTTACAAAAACTGCACAAATGCTGTGAATTTATTTTCAGTTTCTCAATCGATGTAATGGTAAAATTTGCAGGACATGAAAGCATGTAACACATGTAACACAATCCATACCTCTGTTTTACTTCCAGTCGTAGACTCTGCAATCTGTTCGTGGCCAACAGTCCACTTGAATTCGTCTACTTCAGTGGCATCTTCCTCAAAAAACTCAAAAAGGGCATATTTCACCATTATACAAGCGTAAATGTGAAATAAAGGAAACAGACAAAAGTGACGTGGTCTTTCTCCAAGATCGGCCTCGTTTTGAAATGGCGCGATCCTATGAGCGCGTGGCATCATGGGATATAACGACCTATGACCCGAAGACAGATTCATGACTTATACGTGTTTATTTGTTCACACTGATCTAAGTTTTAGATGTTTTTATAAAGAAAACTGAAAAGTTAATTCTATTTTAAATTTTTGTTTCATTTATTTAAAAAAATGTATTTATTTTGAATCATTGTGCTGTTCTGTTGTACGCATGCGCACATAACCTGACGGCCCCTCCTGACAACACTGCAGTCCAGGTGGCGGTAATGCTCCGTATAAGTTGGTTACCAACCGCCTTTAAACACGAAGACGGTGAAGAAGAAGAACAACAACAACAACAACCCGACGTCCACAGCCAAAGCAAATATGTTTTGGAACAAATATGTTTTGGAACAAATATGTTTGTTTTTTCTATGTGCTGTAACTGTATGAATTAGGGGATTGTCTACTCATTTCATGACCTTAACCTTAACAAAAGAAAAACAAATTAAAATATTTTCTTACTTCAAACACACATGTACCATATTTCCTCTATTAGAAGTGCATCTTGGGCCAAAAATTTCATTCTTTGTATACAGGAATTTTAAATTATTTATACTTATTTTATTTTAACCATATACAAGATAAATGGCATAGGTAACCTAATTATTATGCAGTTCAAACAATATACTTTAGGTGTTTTAAATAAATACTGTCATTATTGATTTAGAGTAATTATATTTTATTAATACTAAATACATAAAGCTGAGGATTATGCATTTCAAATAAATAGGAATTATTACAGTAATGAATATGAATCATGTAAGGTTTATTTGGTAGGTTTGTATTAAAACTATCTAAAAAAGTAAATGGGAATTAGTCATGTAATAAAATTACATAAATCTTAAAAGTCAGGGTTAAATATTTCTGTGAGTGTAATAGTGTCGCAATTAATGTTCGTATAATAAAAAATTAAGGCTCAACCAACTAGAAACAGTCTCTGATGAGTGCAGCCACATGTTTATCTAAGGCTCTTTCTGATATCAGCCCCATGACTAATGTTACACCTTTCTGATGCTCACTGTTTTTTTGTTGTTGTTGTTATTGTTGTTGTTTTCACAGAGTCTACTGCTAATAGTGTCCTATGTCTTGCGGCATGGTCTTTCTGATAGTGCTTTGGATGATCTTCTTTCTTTGATGACTATACACTGTCCAAACAGTGTTCCTACATCAAAGTATTTGCTGTACAAGAGTTTTGAATATTCAATGTACGAGGTATGTTTATTTTATTTTTTATTAAATCATCATCTGTACTGACCAATGTGTTTCATATAAAGGGAGTTATGCTGCATTTACACATAGGCAGAATGCATTACGAACATCATATTTGCTTCATTCTTGGCACATTCCTGACATTCTTAACGTGATCAGCGGCCAAGAATGTATACTTCGTGGCATTCATTTTTTGTTGTTATGTGTAAATGCAGCATTAGTCTGTGCTGTTATCATTCGCCATGGTATGCTAGTAAATCATGTTCTTGTTGGTGTATGGTGTTTTTTGTTGCTATACAGATTGCTTATCATTGATCATCAATGTTGCTCAAGCTTCTGTTGTGCATTACATAAACGACCATGCTCTAACAGGTTTCAATGTTCTTATATTCATACCATTCTTCTATTTCAATTTCAGGTTCACTATTATTGCATGGAGTGCACTGCATATCTTGGCCCCGAGAAATTGACAAGGAACTGTACAAACTGCAGCAATGAATTCAGTGCAGACATCTCAACTGCAGAAGGTAGTTTTTTTTCTCAGGATGCCCGTCAAAACACAGCTGCAAAGAATGATGAATGTACCAGAAGTGGCAGCTGCCCTTGAAAATCGAAATATTGATGAACTCTTGAGAGAAACTAACATAAATGACATTGTTCATGGTAAACTTTATAAAAACCTTCTTCATGATGGCATAATAGGTCCCAATGACTTGTCATTATTGTTCAATACTGATGGAGTTTCTATTTTTAAATCCTCCAATTTTTCTGTTTGGCCTTTGTTTGCCACAGTAAATGAAATTCCACCACATATGCACAGGAAACATATGATTATGGCAGGCGTGTGGTTTGGAGAATGTAAACCCAAAATGAATACTTTCTTAAAACCATTTGTGGATGAACTTAGAGATCTGGGAGCAGATGGTTTGCACTCACCTCTTGGCCAAACCAGGATTTTTGCTCTTTGCCTGTCAGCGGATGCACTTGCCAGGGCTTTAATGAGGAATTCCAAACAGTTCAATGGGAAGTATGGATGCGACTGGTGTAAGCAGGAAGGCAAACCAATACCAACTGGAAATGGTCCTCCCATTCGTACTTACCCATACAGTGGTGAAGCACTCCCAAGAACTGACGATGATCAGGTGAGATTGTCAATAGAGTCACAGAGAACAGGGATGTGTCAGCAAGGTGTGAAGGGGCCTTCAGTTGTCATGCAGTTACCACATTATGACTCTGTGAAAGGCATTTGTTCTGAATCACAACACACAGCTTTCTTAGGAGTTACTAGACATTTTGTGGGGACTTGGCTGGATTCAGCAAACAGAGCAGAGGCATATTACATTGGGGACCAAGTGAAGAAATTAGATGAGAGACTGCAGGATATAGCACCTCCAAGTGAAATAACCAGATGCCCCAGGTCTCTCAAAACGCGGAAGTATTGGAAGGCATCTGAATGGCGAGCTCTCCTGTTATATTCTTTGGTGGTATTTCAGGGAATTTTACCTGATGTGTATATGAAACACTGGTTCCTATTTGTATTTGGTATTTATTACCTCATGAGTGAGAGTGTTTCTGAAAGAAAGGTTCATGAGAGCATGCCTCAGGATGTTTGTTCTGATGACTGAGCGTTTGTATGGAATAAGACATTGCACTTTCAATGTCCACTCATTGATTCATTTTGCCCAGTCAGTTATCAACACTGGCCCTTTATGGGCAACTTCCACCTTTGTTTTTGAGGGATACAACAGGACTTTGATTAGGTGTTTCCACGGTACCCAGAAAGTTGGTTTTCAGATTTGTGAGACATTCTCTCTCATGAAGGTGATGACAGAGTTAGCAGTTAGTTGCATGGAGGAGAACATTGATGTGTCTGTCCTGTATACCTCATTGGCCAGCAGACACACTAAATCAAAATGTACAAACGTACTTTCAAATAATTTGCGTGCTCTTGGCAAAGGAGAGCAAGTTATTCTGCCTCCATCAAAGTTACTGGCTGCAAGCAGACTGACAGGGATCCAAGTGCACACTTCCGCCATTGTATATAAGAGATTTATTTTTCACCGCCAGCTGTATTCCAGCAGTGACTATTTTCAATCTGCTCGGCATTGCAACTGCTATGTTGCATTTACTCATGGTGTGTATAAATATGGAAGAATTGAAACTTTTCTCTGTGTTAAATTGGGACCAGACTGCATGAATGATAATGGTTTTTGTTTGTGTGATAAAGCAAATATCATACTAGTAAAGCCATTCAGCATTACACGAAGACCATCATTTGTTGATGCAAGGCTAGGCTGTTCATCTGACTTTCTTGTAAATATTGACCAACATGCAGATAACCCAAATATTTGTATTTATCTAGGAGACATCCTGCAAAAATGTATTTTTATGAAAACTGATGTTTCATCTTACCTGTGCCCACTGCCTTCTCGGTTCTACTGGGATTAAGTTGTGAATTGATGGTTACACATGAATGTTTTACATGTTAGCAGAACTTGGCCCTCTATAGAATGCTATAGGGCAGCCTATAGAATTCTCCAGGTCCCTCTATAGAATCCTATAGGGCAGCCTATAGAATTCTCCATGTCTGTCTATAGAATCCTATAGGGCAGCCTATAGAATTCTCCATGTCTGTCTATAGAATCCTATAGGGCAGCCTATAGAATTCTCTCAAAGTCACCGTCAAGTCACTCTCAAGTCATGAATCGGCCATCAATTGTTTGCAAGCTCACTTGAGATTTGACTTGAGACTTGCCGATTCATGACTTGAGAATGATTTGACAGTAACTTCGTCCCACCTCTGGCATATAGGATATAGACGGTCCTACAGGATTGTATACACTGGCGTACGGGTTGAACTGATATAACATATGCATGTGTAGTTTCAGTTACAGATGTTATAGTAACCATTTGAAGCAAACTGTCTGCATTAATGCTGACCTGTTTGGATGTTTACATCTATACTTGTGTTTGATGATACTGCAGTTTCCAAGTTCCATGGTTCTACAAAGAAAATGATATATGTGATTATGTATATACATTTAATAATTTTTAACTTGTAATAAAAGATATTGTTCAATTTGTAATGTTGTGTAACTTTTTTTATACTTTGTCTTTATCTGCTTGTGTATAAGCGTGATGTGTATATACACACTTCTCAAATATATTATAGTTACAAGTGAACAAAAATTAATGTGTCCTTGCTAGTACAGTGGCAACGTTATCTTGCATAAAAATATGCAGACAAAATAAAACAATCTGTTTTTTCATTCAAATTCCACATTTTTTTCTATCAGATAATTTATCGGCTACATTTGAGTAGAATGCCAGAAGTGATTAATATGGTGATTCTATATGCTGGCATGTCTATAGAAACCTATAGGTTTCTATACGCAATGGCACCTATAGGTCCTTATGTCTGTATAATGCTATTGGTTTCTATAGGCCAAGACCCCTGTAGGTCGCGTGTCTATAGGTGTTCTATAGAAAGCTACGAGGTCTGTCAATAAAGTATAGGTCCTTTTTATTTTTTTCAAAAACTATATGGATTTCATTCATATGTTTTTACGTCAGACATGCTTGAACCCTCGTGCGCATGCGTGAGTTTTTCCACGCCTGTCGGTGACGTCATTCGCCTGTGAGCACTCCTTGTGGGAGGAGTCGTCCAGCCCCTCGTCGGAATTCCTTTGTCTGAGAAGTTGCTGAGAGACTGGCGCTTTGTTTGATCAAAATTTTTTCTAAACCTGTGAGACACTTCGAAGTGGACACGGTTCGAAAAATTAAGCTGGTTTTCGGTGAAAATTTTAACGGCTGATGAGAGGTTTTGAGGTGATACTGTCGCTTTAAGGAATTCCCACGGAGCGAGACGTCGTGCAGCACTCCCAGGTGCCGTCGTCAGCCTGTTTCAAGCTGAAAACCTCCACATTTCAGGCTCTATTGATCCAGGACATCGTGAGAGAACAGAGAAGTTTCAGAAGAAGTCGGTTTCAGCATTTTATCCGGATATTCCACTGTTAAAGGAGATTTTTTTAATGAAAGATGTCCGGGCGGATTGCAGCGTCGGCGCGCAGCCGCCGCGACGCTCCGCCACAGGAAAAACACCTCCGTTGGAAGCCTTAAGGACAAGTTGGAACATGTCCAGCTGTTAAACAATTTCTCATATACTCACTCCACTGAAAGCCATCAAAAGCCGCCTGGATTTTACAAATGGTTATCAACACGGAGGTGTTTTTCCTGTGCCGCCGCACCGCGCCGGCTGCGTCCCGACGCGCGGACCTGTCCGCACGTCTTTCATTAAAAAAATCTCCTTTAACAGTGGAATATCCGGATAAAATGCTGAAACCGACTTCTTCTGAAACTTCTGTTCTCTCACGACGTCCTGGATCAATAGAGTCTGAAATGTGGAGGTTTTCAGCTTGAAACAGGCTGACGACGGCGCCTGGGAGTGCTGCAAGACATCTCGCTCCGTGGGAAGTCCTTAAAGCGACAGTATCACCTCAAAATCTCTCATCAGCCGTTAAAATTTTCACCGAAAACCAGCTTAATTTTTCGAACCATGTCCACTTCGATGTGTCTCACAGGTTTAGAAAAAGTTTTGATCAAACAAAGCGCCAGTCTCTCAGCAACTTCTCAGACAAAGGAATTCCGACGAGGGGCTGGACGACTCCTCCCACAAGGAGTGCTCACAGGCGATTGACGTCACCGACAGGCGTGGAAAAACACGCATGCGCACGAGGGTTCAAGCATGTCTGACGTAAAAACATATGAATGAAATCCATATAGTTTTTGAAAAAAATAAAAAGGACCTATACTTTATGGACAGCCCTCGTATATGACCTTTATAGAATCCTATAGAAACCTATTGAACTTTTTCGTAAGGGTGAAGGTTTGAGTATTAACCAACACACGTGTCAAAATGCATTATGGGAAATGAGCAGTGGCGGGCACAGTTCTGCTAATCCACTAACCGCTAATTAGTGAAGCTAACTTTTTTGTTAGCGGATTAGATTTTCAGATAACTTCAAAATCCATCAGTGGGCCAATTAGCTTCCACTCAATTTAGTTCCACTTACTTTCAGTTCACTAACATTTTTTTGCTGGCATAATCAGTAAACCCGAATGGTCAAAAACATTTGGAAACCTTAAAATCATACATTGTAGCTCCTGTCTGTTATGTGTTTAGCAGCAATCAAGCAACTCTACCCCAGCAGACGAGACCTGGTTAACAGACTACTACAAAAAAAGAAGAGTCATTTGCTTTCAACATACAGTGCCCCAGACATGTTGCAGAAGACAACAAAAGCAAAGCAGTTTTCACTTATGGTTTGATTTAAAAACAAAACTAATTCTGGATAGTCTATCGACATTAACATCAACGCTGTCATTTTTACAAAGTGAAAATATTGCACATATATTTTAGTTTTACAGTAATGCACTAGTTCTGAAGGTTTGAGCATTAACACACACAGATGCCAAAAGACATTATGGGAAAATGAGCCTCTTCATCACTGGTTGGTTGGCTTATTTATTTGTAAACACCAACACACAAGTTATTGTAAAGTGTGTTGGTGTTTACAAATAAATGTGGATTTGTAAATTTTTTCATTTGTAAAGCAAAGGCATTTGCAAAACTGAAAATTTTGTTTGTTAAGTGAGATTCAGCGCAAAGTGACTGTGTGATTGTTGGACGCTATTCACACTCCTATCCAGTAGATGGCAGTGTTCTATGTATTTTGGTTCAAAATGCATATAACACTGAGTCTTTTTAACTGTGAACAATGTCTCAGACTCGTGGTTAACATGAATAACTGCAGTGAAAATACAAATAGACACTGAAAATGTATTCCAAGATTAACATGAAACATAAAAAGGCAATGGAAATCCACAGACCAAACTCCTCAACATGAAGTCATCTGTGTGTGTGTGTGTGTCTGTGTGTGTGTGTGTGTGCGCGCGTGCGTGCATGTGTGCCAAATAAGATTTTAGTTCACAACAATATAAGGAGGCACATTTCAGAATCAGAATTGAATGATTGCCAAGTAAGTTCTCACATACAAGGCATTTGATCTGGTGGTGTTGGTGCATAATAAAAAAGAAAAATAAATACATACTTCTGTAAGCAGTATTAGAGTCAAATAGTCAAATAGGCAAGACTATGTTCACTATTAAATAAATATAACATAGTGGGATGGGGCTCTGCAAAAGTGTATGATTGCTGTGCAAAGGTACAGTACCTTTCAGTGCAGGGATGACTAATCTGTACTTTGTAGAAGTGGGAGCAGGATAAATGGGTGTCTCTGGCATTATTTATTAGCCGAGCTGCAGATGGAAAGAAGCTGTTTTTGTCTTGAGGTTTTAGTCCTGATGGACCTCAGCCATGTGCCATCGGAGAGGGTGCCAAAACGTTTGTGTCCTGGTGAGAGGGGTCGGCCACAATCTTCCTTGCTCGCCTCAGGGCCCTGGAGGTGTACAGGTCCTGTAGGGATGGCAGATTTCAGTCGATCACCTTCTCTGCTGCGTGAATGATATGCTGCAGTCTGCTACTGTCCTTAGACAGTGATGGAAGGAGATGATGGACTCGATGGCATTTAAATGGTAAATGGACTGCCTCAGACACTCAACAAATGCTTTACAAATAATGCCTCACATTCACCCCAATGTGAGGGTGATGCCATACAAGGTACTCACTACACACCGGGAACAACTAGGTGATTTTCCGGTCAGGCTGGGATTTGAACCGAGGATCCTCTGGTCTCAAGCATTGGGCTTGAGACCATCACCTTCCTTGGTTCTTAATGCACTATTTTTGGTGAAATGTAAAATTCTTTCAATGTTAATGTACATTTTGATGGGTTACCATGTGCTTACAGTAATTCCTATGCAATGCTAAATGCATTTGCACAGATAGGATTTTACAGATACAGGGATGACTTTAAAGGAGAATATTGGGGGTAGTAAACCAACATACTCCTTTGTCATGTGATAAATTGATTGTATTTCATTTCACTGTTTATAATAGCTAAAACAAATAATAAAATAAATCAATAATTCAATTGGATACAGATATTAAGCATAATTTCATGTTTACATACTTTAAAGAGATAAAAAGAGAAATTAATTTATTGTTTTACATGGGTTAAGAAATCATGTACAACAAAGGATCTTTTGGGTTAAAAACATGCATGTACAATTTTACTGCATATTGTTTCAGTTGTAATATGAGGAAAGAATATAAAAAAAACTAAGTTATAGGTGTGAGAAAAAGTAGGAGAATGGACTTCATTTAGCTGTGTACAATTATATCATTATTGTTGTGCAGGCTAGGTTTGTTTCTCCTAAAGATTAAAACCTGGATTGGTTTCCTGTATTCTCTATGGACAGAGATGGCGAGCCTGTGCTCGAACTGAACCGAACCGTCATTTGAAAAACCTCATCCTCTTCAGTGTCAAACACCAAAGTTGTAACAACTCAAACTTACCACCGAAAGGAAAAGGAACTGAACTAAAAGAAGTAGAGAAGCTTGAATCTTCGACTGGACTCAGTTGCTTGACGCGAGGACGTTTCGCTTCGAATCGCAGAAGCTTCCTCAGCTAAAATTCACCCTAAGGACAGGATCCCTAGTTACAAACAGAGCAATGTAGCGTAATCTATCAGATGTCAGGAAAACTGTAACGAACACTACATAGTTGAAACTAAGCAACCTTTACACAAAAGGCTATACCAGCACCGCAGAGAGGGTGCCAGTGGACCTCAGTCTGCAGTTAATCTCCACCTTAAAGACACTAACCACACGTTTGAGGACAAGGAAGTTAAAATCTTAGCCAGAGAGAAGAAATGGTTTGAGAGAGGGGTCAAGGAGGCATTCTATGTGAAACAGATGAAACCCAGCCTTAACCGGGGAGGGGGTCTGAGACACGCTTTGTCCCCTGTTTACAATGGGGTACTCAGGTCAAAGCAGTTTCAGTCTTTTGTTCATGGTAATGAGTCATTCACGTCATCAGGAGAGTCGTCAAGGGAGCCATCAGGAAGTGCGTCCGTTCCATCATTAGGAGGGACAGCTGCCCTGTCATTAGGAGGGTGCTAACTAGAGCAAAATAGTTAATTAGAGCTATTATTTAGTCACTAGCCTATAGCAGTCTTCCTCTCGGTAGGAGGGGTGTGGTTAGGTTTAAAACTCCAGCTTTTGTGGCTTCTGTTTATTCTTCTCTACAAGAGTCAAGACAGAAGTCAGACTACCAGAGCAAGAATTTTAGCTGAGGAAGCTTCTGCGATTTGAAGCAAAATGTCCTCGCATCAAGCAACCCAGTCCAGTCAAAGATTCAAGCTTCTCTACTATGGAAACAACCTGGACAACTGAGAGCCTACACAGAAATATTGAACTAAAAGAACTTTGACTTGACTAGCGACTAAAAAGACTACTTAAATTTTGAGCTCAATAGGACTGGGGTTATTTTGAAATGCTGGCTTGTTATTATTATTGTTGTTATTATTGTTCATTATTGTATGTTATTTTTTCCAATTTTCCTACATAATAATAAGCATTATCCTTGCTCATTTACTGCCTCCATCTATTTCATTCCACATTCACTTTAGTTCTATTGTAATCCTGCTGAACTGAGCAACGAGTCGTTTATGCTTCTGACGTATCCTAGACTACTTAACATGAGTTTGGGGTTACACTAAGGATTCACCTTACTCTTTTATGAAACACCTTGGGGCAACCTGTGTTCAGATTTGGCACCATATACATAAACTCAAATGAAAGTGAGGTGTTGAGGGAGTTTTATACTCTTCTCTTCATGTATTTAAACATTTTGGTATGGAAGCAAGTGACAGCCTAAAGTGCTCCAAGAAGCTCCTGTTTTATTTTTAGGCCATTAGAGGGCACTCTCAGAAGGCTAAGAACGCCTTTATTGCCATTGATGAATACATACAATGAAATCTGTCCCTGCATTTAACCCATCCTAATTAAAGATAGACACAATCCAACCACTATGAGCAGTGGGCAAGCCACAGTCCAGCACCCAGGAACAAACTCCAGATGTAGAGATGCTGCCTTGCTCAAGTGGAAAGAAACAAGCATTTTTTTTTTTTTTTTTAATAGTGGGAGGAAACTGGAGTGCCCAGAGGAAACCCTGGGAACATGGGAAGAACATGGAAACTCCACACAGAAAATACCAGGTGGGACGCGATCCCACGGCCTTCTTGCTGTGTCAAGGCTCGTGTTTAAACGAGCATAGCTGGCAGAGTCCAACAAATCAGACAGGGGTTGTTGTGGGTTGCTTGGGGTTTTGTTTTGTTGTATTTGCTGTCATTTTATTCATGATTAGTTTTGTGTTAAGGATTTCTCTTGTCTGGTGTTTGGTATTGGGTGTTTCCCTCCTGGCCTCTCTCCTGCTTGCCACACCCCATTCCAGATCCTTCTACTACACCTGTCTTGCATTTCCTCCTAATCACTCCCTCTTTCTTAGTTCAACTTCTTTGCTCATCTCATTGCAAGATTGTTGTGCCTTCTACTTCTTTCGAGCGGTTCTTCAGAGTGTCTAGTCCTGTCTGCCTTCCCATGTTTTTGACCTGCATGTCTGTATTTTGCATCATTTTCTGCCTGATGCTTTGGACACTGTTTGTAATGGCCAGCCTTTTTGTGTACTGAACCTTGCTTGAACAATCATTAAACTCTGTCAACCTCATGTCTGAATCCTGCAGTTGTGTTCTACCACCTTGCATCACAGAATCTGACACCAATTCCCCTATATATATATATATATATATATATATATATATATATATATATATATATATATATATATATATATATATGCATACAGTCGTAAAGCAGTGTTGCCAAAAAAATGCTCCGGGATCTACTAGGAGGCAGAAGCACCACTGAATAGGTGCTCAGAGAACAACATTGGTCACTGAAGTGTGGCACAGAGGAAGCATTAAGATGGTCACAGGTGGTTGCACAGAGGAAGAGCAGAAGATTGCCAGTGTTAAAGGACAAGTTGGGACATGCCTATCTCGGCTTTCAGTGCTTACCAGTCGAGTGAGTATAAGAGAAATTGTGGAGAGCTGGACATGTCCCAACTTGTCATCTGGCACTCCGAAACAGAGGTGTTCCTTTGTCTCGCTCTACCAGCGAATCGGTCGTGACGCGCGAAGCCTCCGCACGGCTTTCCATGACGAAAAGTTGTTAAAAGTGAAATCTGCCGGAAAATGGCTGATGTCCAGCTCTTGTGATAACCAGAGAAATTGCACACGACGGTCCCGGCTCCACAGAGCCATCTGTTTAGAAATGATCTGGTGGTTTCTGCCTTGTCATCGCAGCTCGGAGCGCGACACGCCGAGCGCCATTGTGGGCTGTCCTTAAAGCTGTAGTAACACTCCTTATTCTCTGTGAAGCCCGGAAAATTTTCACAGAAAGCCAGATAAATTTTTCGAATGGTTTCCAGCTGCATGTCTCTAACAGTTTCTGAAAAAATTCTGATGGAAAAAAAGCCCAAATCATTCCGCCATTTCCTGACAATGAAAATCCGACGAGGGAGCTGGACCACTCCTCCCACAAGGCGTGCTCACAGGCGAATGACGCAACCGACAGGCGTGGAAAAACTCATGCATGCGCACGAAGGTTCAAGCTTGGCTGACGTAAAAACATATGAATCAAATCCATATAGTTTTTGAAAAAAATAAAAAGGACAGTTACTTTATGGACAGACCTCGTACTTTTCTAAATATATCACAGATTTACATTTCCTGAGGCATCTGGCAAATGCTGTTTGCTGGTGGGATATAAAAACCAGCAGAATGGTGTCACAAAAATGGACTATTAAAATCAACCAACACAAATAATGATTGGTCATATTAAGTACAGAGCCTTGTGAGAAGGTCTGTAAATCGAAGATCACATGAGCTGAGCTCACCCCAGCTTTAATGTTGTTCTGATTTCAAGTTAACTGAAGGTTGAGACAAAAAAAATGGCCCCAAGGCCAGAAAACCACCAGAATATCATGAAGTCTTCCCAAATACCAGTCACACAAAATACTATTTAAATCCTTCTAAAACTTTTTTTTTTTTTTTTTTGGAGTGGGGGCTCCAACCCACAAACAGAAAGGACCTGTGTCCATCCTCTGTGGATTGGTACAACGAAAAACCTGACACCAGCCTCATTCATTCTGAGACATGATGGAAAAGAATTGCCTATTTTTTTTTTCACATCTAATGCCCAATGCAGATCTTATACCCCATCACACATAGCCGGAATCACGCAGAGTGGCGCTGGACTTGTGAATTGGTGCACATCCTAAAGGTGTTGGATTTCAGTTCCAAAATGTTCTGACAGCCATCTGCAGAAGTCGACAGTTGGTCAAAATTGGCCGGTGGCCTCGAGTGTGATGCAGACACCTATCCAACGGCGGTCCATTTGTTATTTGAGGACCATCAAACCACAATTTACATGTTCCGATGGCAAAAAAACAAGATCCGAAATGAGCACATACGAGGGAACCTTGAGATTGCTGTACAAAAAAAAAAAACGCCTGAAGCACTCCTGCATTTTAATGCAAACAGATGTGTATAACTTTGTATTTGCTACATTTTTGCACATTTTTCAAAATTTACAATTTATATTTGCATTCTAAGTTATAAAAATGGTTCATTAAAGATATTTGTGGTTTTCACAGGAAAAAAACCTTTTTCATTTTTGAATTTCATGTTTTTACATGAATTTAGGTTCCCTGTGCTAATATAGCATGTCAGAATGGAAGAAAAACTGTAAAGTCACACAAGTGAGGTTGTGCTGAAAAAATGACACCAAACAAGTCATAGTAAACAGGTTTTTTTTAAGTTGAATTATGAAGGTAAAACCAAAAGTAGTCAAAATCGCCCAAATATACTCCAGACTCCAGAGGGTTAATGATAAACTATAATAGGCTTGAGTGGTACATACTGTACATATGGGTTTACTAAAGGTACAGTGAGGAAAATAAGTATTTGAACACCCTGCGATTTTGCAAGTTCTCCCACTTACAAATCATAGAGGGGTCTGAAATTTTCATCTTAGGTGCACATCCACTGTGAGAGACATAATCTAAAAAAAAAAACCATCCGGAAATCACAATGTCCATCCATCCATCCATCCATTTACTTCCACTTTATCCGGAGTCGGGTCGCGGGGGCAGCAGCTCAAGCAAAGCCTCCAGACCTCCCGATCCACACACAACTCCCCCAGCTCCTCCGGGGGAACCCCAAGGATTTCCCAAGCCAGCCGAGAGACGTAGTCCCTCCAGCGTGTCCTGTGTCTTCCCCGGGGCCTCCTCCCAATGGGACATGCCCGGAACACCTCTCCAGCGAGGCGTCCAGAGGGCATCCGAAAAAGATGCCCGAGCCACCTCAACTGGCTCCTTTCGATGTGGAGGAGCAGCGGCTTGACTCCAAGCTCCTCCCGAGTGACCGAGCTCCTCACCCTATCTCTAAGGGAGTGCCCAGCAGCTGTGCGGAGGAAATTCATCTCGACCGCTTGTACTCGCAATCTCGTTCTTTCGATCATGAGCCAAATCTCATGACCATAGGTAATCGGAACGTAGATTGATTGGTAAATCGAGAGCTTTGCCCCCCTCCTCAGCTCTCTCTTCACCACAACGGTCCGATACAGCGACCGCATCACTGCAGATGCTGCACCAATCTGTCTGTCGATCTCACGCTCCATCCATCCCTCACTCGTGAACAAGACCCCGAGATACTTAAACTCCTCCACTTGAGGCAAGGACACTCCACCGACCTGAAGAGGGCAAAGCACCTTTGTCCGGTTGAGAACCATGACCTTGGATTAGGAGGTGCTGATTTTCATCCCGGACGCTTCACACTTGGCTGCAAACCGCCCCAGTACACACTGATGGTCCTGATTTGACAAGGCCAACAGAACCAGATCGTCTTCAAACAACAGAGACGAGATTCTGTGGCTCCCAAACCAGACCCCCTCTACACCCTGGCTGCACCTAGAAATTCTGTCCATAAAGTTAAGGAACAGAACCGGTGACAAAGGGCAGCCCTGGTGGAGGCCAACGTGCAATGGAAATAAGTTTGACTTACGACCGTCAATGCGAACCAAGCTCCTGCTGCGGTCGTACAGGGGCCGGATAGCCCTTAGCAAAGGATCCCGGACCCCATACTCCCGGAGCACCCCCCCACAGGGTGCCCCGAGGGACACGGTCAAATGCCTTCTCCAGATCCACAAAGCACATGTGGACTGGTTGGGCGAACTCCCATGAACCTTCAAGCACCCGATGGAGCGTGTAGAGCTGGTCCAGTGTGCGGCGACCAGGACGAAAACCACACTGCTCCTCCTGAATCCGAGGTTCGACTATCGGTCGAATTCTCCTCTCCAGTCTCTGGATTAGACCTTACCGGGGAGGCTGAGGAGTGTGATCCTCCTGTAGTTGGAACACACCCTCCAGTCCCCCTTCTTAAACAGAGGGACCACCACCCCGGTCTGCCAATCCAGAGGCACTGTCCCCGACCGCCACGCGATGTTGCAGAGGCGTGTCAGCCAAGACAGTCCCACAACATCCAGAGACTTAAGGTACTCAGGATGGATTTCATCCACCCCAGGGGCCTTGCCACTGAGGAGCTTTCTAAAGCCCAGGTTACACATAGACGGTTTTGCCGGCGAGTAGTACGTAGACCAAAGTTCGCAGTAGTCTGGCTGTTTTCGCGGTGGAAAGGGGCGGAGCGCGCGCATGTAAAAAAAAAGAAAGAAAAAACGAAACTCCGTTCCCCGCTGCTGTTTGCTGCGGGGCTGCTCCTCGCTCTTTCCCCAAAAAAACTCTGTCATAATTTTGTTTAGAAGCCAATCACGATTTGTTTTATTATACATCTGTGTAGTTAATTAATAAAATATTCTCTACAGACGATTCGCTCGCGCACACGTAAAAAAAAAAGAAAGAAAAAAAGAAACTCCGCTCCCCGCTGCTGTTTGCTGCGGGGGCTGCTCCTCCGCTCTTTTCCCCAAAAAGCTCTGTCATAATTGTGTTTAGAAGCCAGTCACCATTTGCTTTATTATACAGCTGTGTAACTAATAAGCAAAATAATCTCCAGGACGATTCGCGCGCGCACGTAAAATAAAAATAACAAGAAACTCCCCTCCACGCTGCTGTGGTGCTGCTGCTCACTCCAAAAACTCTGTCATGATTGTAAAATAAAGGACAAAAGAGACATAAGTCCTGCTCACGGGCTGCTACCAGATACAGGACATGTTCACATCTTCAAACTCCAGACATCTCCACGTCACTACCTATTCAGTCCCTGATTGGTCATCACGGTGCGACGAGAACTGCGGCACTACAGGAAGCGGCAGGATGAAACGGCGATTAAAAAGTATCAAACGCCGTTGCTCACGTTGTCGCTGTCGTCACGGGAGGTCTCCGGGAGCGCTCCCGGATTTATTCGACATGTTGAATAATTTTTTCGATGATTCCCGGTGAAGCCGGAACTAAGCCACGCCCCCTAGTGCTGGCGTTAACAACGGCGTGTGATCCTTAAGACGGCAAAAAACTCTTCTGGGACGCTTCCGGGAGCTCTTACCGTCTGTGTAAACGGGGTTTAACCATCTTGGTGACTTCGGCCTGGGTAATGGATGAGTCTGCCTCTGAGTCCCCAGTCTCTGCTTCCTCTTCTGAAGACATGACAATGGGATTAAGGAGATCCTCGAAGTATTCTTTCCACTGCCCGACAACATCCCCAGTCAGGGTCAACAGCTCCCCACCTGCACCGTAGACAGTGCCGGTGGAGAGCTGCTTCCGCCTCCTGAGGCATCGGACAGTTTGCCAGAATTTCTTCGAGGCCGACCGATAGTCCTCCTCTATGACCTCCCCGAACTCCTCCCAGACCCTAGTTTTTGCCTCTGCAACCACACGGGCCGTGGCACGCTTGGCCTGCCTGTACCTGTCAGCTGCCTCCGGGGACCCACCTACCAACAAAGACAAATAGGACCCCTTCTTCAGCTTGACGGCATCCCTTACTTCCGGCATTCAGGGACTGCCGCCGCGACAGGCACCAGAGACCTTGTGACCACAGCTACGAGCGGCCGCATCAACAATGGAGGTGGAGAACATGGTCCACTCGTACTCTATGTCTCCAACCTCCCCTGGGATCTGGGAGAAGCTCTCCCGGAGGTGGGAGTTGAAGACCTCACTGACAGAGGGTTCCGCCAGTCATTCCCAGCAGACCCTCATGATACGTTTGGGCCTGCCAGGTCTGACCAGCTTCCTCCCCTCCCAGCGGATCCAACTCACCACCAGGTGGTGATCGGTCGACTCAGCCCCCCTCTTCACTTGAGTGTCTGAGACACATGGCCGAAGGTCAGATGATACGACTACAAAGTCGATCATCGACCTCCGGCTCAGGGTGTCCTGGTGCCACGTGCACTTATGGACACCCTTGTGCTCGAACATGGTGTTTGTGATGGACAAACTGTGACTAGCACAGAAGTCCTACAACTGAACACCACTCGGGTTCAGATCAGGGAGGCCATGCTTCCCAATCACCCACCTCTAGATCTCACTGTCTCCGCCCACGTGGGCATTGAAATCCCCCAGGAGAACAATGGAGTCCCCAGTGGGAGCGCTATCTAGTACCCCTCCCAGGGACTCCAAGAAGGTCGGGTACTCTGCACTGCCACTCGGCCCATAGGCCGAGACAACTGTGAGAGACCTGTCCCCGACCCGAAGGCGTAGGGACGTGACCCTCTCGTTCACCGGAGTGAACTCCAACACATGGTGACTGAGCTGGGGAGCAATAAGCAATGTGACCCCAGCTCTCTGCCTCTCCCCGTGGGCAATGCCAGAAAAGTGGAGAGTCCAGCCCTTCACCAGGAGTTGGGTACCAGAGCCCAAGCTGTGCATGGAGGTGAGCCCGACTATCTCTAGTTGTTATCTCTCAACCTCCCACACAAGCTTAGGCTCCTTCCCCCCCCAGTGAGGTGACATTCCACATCCCAACAGCCAGTGGCTGTGAGCGCGGACTGGGCCACCGGGCCACCCGCCCTCGATCGCCACGCATTTTAAATCACAATGTATTATTTTTAAATAATTTATTTGTATGTTACTGCTGCAAATAAGTATTTGAACACCTGTGAAAATCAGTGTTAATATTTAGTACAGTAGCCTTTATTTGCAATTACAGAGGTCAAACATTTCCTGTAGTTTTAAACCAGGTTTGCACACACTGCAGCAGGGATTTTGGTCCACTCCTCCATACAGATCTTCTCCAAATCTTTCAAGTTAGGAGTTTCAGCTCCCTCCAAAGATTTTCTATTGAGTTCAGGTCTGGAGACTGGCCAGGCCACTCCAGGACCTTGAAATACTTCTTACGGAGCCCCTCCTTAGTTGCTGTGTTTGGGGTCATTGTGATGCTGGAAGACCCAGCCCTGACCCATCTTCAATGGTCTTATTGAGGGAAGGAGGTTGTTGCCAAAATCTCACAATACATAACCCCATCCATCCTCCGTTCAATATGGTGCAGTCGTCCTGTCCCCTTTGCAGAAGAGCACCCCCAGAGTATGCTGTTTCCACCCCCATGCTTCCCAGTTGGGATGGTTTTCTTGGGGTTGTTCTCATCCTCTAAACATGGTAAGTGGAGTTGATTCCAAAAAGCTCTATTCTGGTCTCATGACCTTCTCCCATGCCTCCTCTGGATCATCCACATGGTCACTGGTGAACTTCAAACAGGCCTGGACATGTGCTGGCTTGAGCAGAGGGACCTTGCTGCCCTGCAGGATTTTAAACCATGACAGCATCATGTGTTACTAATGTAATCTTTGTGACTGTGGTCCCAGCTCTCTTCAGGTCATTGACCCGGTCCGCCTATGTAGTTCTGAGCTTTCTCAGAATAATTCTTACCCCACAAAGTGAGATCTTGCATGGAATTCTAGACCGAGGGAGATTGACAGTCGTCTTGTGTTTCTTCCACTTTCTAATAAATAATCATAACAGTTGTTGTCTTCTACCAAGCTGCTTGCCTGTTGTCCTGTCGTTCATCCCAGTCTTGTGCAGGTCTGTAGTTTTGTCCCTGGTGTCGTTAGACAGCTCTTTGGTCTTGGCTATGGTGGGCAGGTTGGAGTGTGATTGATTGAGTGTGTGAACAGGTGTCATTTATACAGGTAACAAGTTCAAACAGGTGCAATTAATACATGTGAAGAGTGCAGAATAAGAGGGCTTCTTAAAGAAAAATTAACAGGTCTGTGAGAGCCAGAATTCTTGCTGGTTGGTAGGGGATCAAATACTTATTTGCAGCAGTAACATACAAATAAATTATTAAACTAGAAGCACTCAGAGAGTGCAAACCTCCGCCAAGGCCATAGGGTCACTGACCCTAAAGAGATTCCCTCCTTGGCACAGTGATCTATTCAACAATTCAGTGTTACAACCAAAACTATGATACATACACTTTTCTTTCCTGTATATTTGACATCCCTGACCATGAAAACATACCACTAGAACTTGGAATCACTTTTATGTCTTTATTAGTTCAAAAGTTATTGTATAAAAACGATTTTTCTGTAATTTTCTGTAATGGTTTTCTTCTGGATCTAACTCCATAACATTTGAAGCTACATCAAATCTGATGACACCTTACTGAATCAGTACAGATTCAGCTACAATTTGGTGTTTGTTGTGCATCTCTAGCTTCATTTGTCACCTCACACTGACACATTTTCTATTTTCCCTATATTTTTGCATATTCTGGACTTACGCGTAGCCAGGGGTGGGCCTGGGCCTGCCCACTTGTCAGCCAGGCCCGTGCCATCCAATGAGAAGGCTGAGTCGACAATTGACAGTCACCTGTTGTTGCCTCATTGTATTCCTATGATATGGTATTGCATTAGCACTGAGTGACAATTAATAAATTGTGTCAAAAAAATGTGGTTCATCTTCTGTGATTTTTATTAATTCATTTTCAGAGTACAGTGGTTCGCGGTTCACCTTTTGCGGCCTCGCAGTTTCACAGATTTTTTTTAGAGCAATTTTGCATGCTTTTTTTTAACAGCGCATTGTGTTCTGCGTCCTTATCAGGCGGGCCGGCACTGGTCAGCATCACCGCAATTGCTCTCACTGCCTCCGATGCGCTTTCTGCGGGCTCGATAAATGCAGCAGCGGGCCACTCACACTGCCCTCCTGTCTGATGTGCAGAATTGCGCCAAATCTGGCAACAGGTCCAGAGACTACGCTCGCTGTTTTGATGTGGATGTTGACCGCAGCTGCAGAGCTCCGTGGCCACCGAGAGAGGACTTGGATTCTTTGCGGGTCCCGCATCCGTACCTCCGGAGGCAGTGAGCGAAGGGAGAGTACGCCCATTGCGTTCTGCGTGTGTCTGTTTATAATCTTCTCGCACAAAAGAAAAAGAGAGTGTTTACACAAGAGAGAAAAGTGAGAAAATGTTAATGCCTGTTTGAGAAAAGTGTATAAAGTGTGTAGTGAGGGGTTTTACAGCCTTAAAACAACTATAATAATTGCAAAAAATAGCGCTGACTACTTCACGGATTTCACTGTTTTCTACTGTTCTACTGCTATATATATATATATATATATATATATATATATATATATATATATATATATATATATATATCAATTTATAAAAGCACCAAATCACGACAACATTGCCCCAAGGCGCCTCACACAAAACAGTTCAAAACAGTTTAAAATTAATTAAAAACAAGTTTAAAAACACAATTAAAAGCAAAAATTAAAAGAATAACATTTATAAAGATTTTTTTTTTTTTTTAAAGCAGAATAACACACTATATTAACCAAAGTCAGTCTTGACTTGAAGGTCTCCACAGTATCGGACTGTCTTATCAACACTGGGAGACCATTCGACAATACTGGGGCACAAGAAGAAAAGGCCCTTTGACCGATAGACTTTTTCATTACCTTCAGGACACAAAGCAGTCCTGCATCAGATGAGTGCAAAGCCTGGGACGGTACGTAGGGTTTAATCAGATCAGTTAAGTAGGTTGGTGCCAGTCCATGAACAACTTTATAGGCTAATAAAAACCTTAAAGTCTGATCTCACAGAGACAGGTAACCAATGGAGGGATGCCAGAACAGGTGTAATATGGTCAAATCAATCAATCAATCAACTTTTTTCTTATATAGCGTCAAATCACAACAAACAGTTGCCCCAAGGCGCTCCATATTGTAAGGCAAGGCCATACAATAATTATGAAAAACCCCAACGGTCAAAACGACCCCCTATGAGCAAGCACTTGGCCACAGTGGGAAGGAAAAACTCCCTTTTAACAGGAAGAAACCTCCAGCAGAACCAGGCTCAGGGAGGGGCAGTCTTCTGCTGAGACTGGTTGGGGCTGAGGGAAAGAACCAGGAAAAAGACATGCCGAGAAGGGGGGCAGAGATCGATCACTAATGATTAAATGCAGAGTGATGCATACGGAGCAAAAAGAGAAAGAAACAGTGCATCATGGGAACCCCCCCACAGTCTATGTCTAAAGCAACATAACCAAGGGATGGTCCAGGGTCACCCGATCCAGCCCTAACTATAAGCCTTAGCGAAAAGGAAAGTTTTAAGCGTAATCTTAAAAGTAGAGAGGGTATCTGTCTCCCTGATCTGAATTGGGAGCTGGTTCCACAGGAGAGGAGCCTGAAAGCTGAAGGCTCTGCCTCCCATTCTACTCTTACAAACCCTAGGAACTACAAGTAAGCCCGCAGTCTGAGAGCGAAGCGCTCTAATGGGGTAATATGGTACTATGAGGTCCCTAAGATAAGATGGGACCTGATTATTCAAAACCTTATAAGTAAGAAGAAGAATTTTAAATTCTATTCTAGAATTAACAGGAAGCCAATGAAGAGAGGCCAACACGGGTGAGATATGCTCTCTCCTGCTAGTCCCCGTCAGTACTCTAGCTGCAGCATTCTGAACCAACTGAAGGCTTTTTAGGGAACTTTTAGGACAACCTGATAATAATGAATTACAATAGTCCAGCCTAGAGGAAATAAATGCATGAATTAGTTTTTCAGCATCACTCTGAGACAAGACCTTTCTGATTTTAGAGATATTGCGTAAATGCAAAAAGGCAGTCCTACATATTTGTTTAATATGCGCTTTGAATGACATATCCTGATCAAAAATGACTCCAAGATTTCTCACAGTATTACTAGAGATCAGGGAAATGCCATCCAGAGTAACGATCTGGTTAGACACCATGCTTCTAAGATTTGTGGGGCCAAGTACAATAACTTCAGTTTTATCTGAGTTTAAAAGCAGGAAATTAGAGGTCATCCATGTCTTTATGTCTGTAAGACAATCCTGCAGTTTAGCTAATTGGTGTGTATCCTCTGGCTTCATGGATAGATAAAGCTGGGTATCATCTGCGTAACAATGAAAATTTAAGCAATACCGTCTAATAATACTGCCTAAGGGAAGCATGTATAAAGTGAATAAAATTGGTCCTAGCACAGAACCTTGTGGAACTCCATAATTAACTTTAGTCTGTGAAGAAGATTCCCCATTTACATGAACAAACTGTAATCTATTAGACAAATATGATTCAAACCACCGCAGCGCAGTGCCTTTAATACCTATGACATGCTCTAATCTCTGTAATAAAATTTTATGGTCAACAGTATCAAAAGCAGCACTGAGGTCCAACAGAACAAGCACAGAGATAAGTCCACTATCCGAAGCCATAAGAAGATCATTTGTAACCTTCACTAATGCTGTTTCTGTACTATGATGAATTCTAAAACCTGACTGAAACTCTTCAAATAGACCATTCCTCTGCAGGTGATCAGTTAGCTGTTTTACAACTACCCTTTCAAGAATCTTTGAGAGAAAAGGAAGGTTGGAGATTGGCCTATAATTAGCTAAGATAGCTGGGTCAAGTGATGGTGGGTCAAATGTTCTTCTCCGTGTCAAAAGTCTGGCAGCAGCATTCTGAATTAGAGATCCATGATACTGGACTGCGGCAACCCTGAAAATAGGGCATTACAATAATCCAATCTGGATATATTCAGTCTCATCAAAGATGAAAGAACTCCAATTTAAAATTATTAACAAAAAAATAAATACATTACAAATAAAAGGGGGGGGGGCATGCCATTGTCTCCTTCAGTGATCTGGTGGTGTAATGGTTTGGACATGATTTAAGAGGTTTTACTTTGCCATCTGAAGGTTAATAATCATATTATTCCCTTTGATCGGTTTTGGTGTAGAGAGTCAGACTCAGACGTGCCGAGTTTCATTAACCTCAGGTGGTTTTCGGACTTTCTGTTGTGAAAGTGTTGGAACACGGACCCACAACAGGGGGCGCAATGAACGGACAATGGAGAAGGTAAAGAACAAGATTTACTTCTGTGAAACAGGCACAATTAATATAACAAACACAATTTGGGGTCGAATCCGCTGGTGTCGTGTGGGCAGGCTCGAAGGTAGGAGACGTCCGTCTCAGTCGAACCGGAACCACCCAGATCTCCTCTGCCACCTGAACCCTGGAAATACTGGAACCGCCAAGTCCCGAATTCCCAGGTGGCCACTGCCTCCGCTCGTCGGATCCGGTACTGCTGGCAGGAGAGAGCGACAACACACAGGCGTGGATGACCGCACCCAGTAACGGAGAGGGGAGAAGCCGCCTCCACCTCTTGTCAAAGAACAGCAGGAAGGTGAGTACTTATCCAAAACAGTGAAGCTATCTGTAGTCACCAGTCCTGAAAAGGTTTAATAGGTTTAGCTGGTTAATATATATAAATGCAGAGAATACTACCTTAGTCTTAGGCGATATCTCGGCACTGAGGTGGAGACGCCGTCCTCCTGATATACCTCGGTGCTGAGTAGAAACAGCTGTGTTTGGTGATGGGTGACAGCTGTCACCCAGATTACTCCCATGATGCGGTAGCGCCCTCTGGTGCCTGGAGCCCGCACTCCAGGCAGGGCGCCCTCTGGTGGTGGTGGGCCAGCAGTACCTCCTCTTCAGCGGCCCACACAACACTTTCTGTAATTTATTAGATTAGAATAGAACAGAATAGAATGCTTTTTATTGTCATTATACACAAGGTACAATGAAATTAAAAGGCAACTCCCGTAGTGCAAAGGTGTAAAAGTAAATATAAAAATATAAAAAGACAAATAAGAATATATACATGTATTTACAAGGGAGCCAGTAGGTGTATATAAATAGAAGTCTGTGCTATTCATTGCATTCACCTTTATAAAAAATAAATGCAATGAACAGTGCAGACTGTAGGCTAATGTGCATTCAATACTCGTATTGCACTTGGGTCGAACATGTTGGTGAGTTTGGATGTGCAGGCCTTGATGGACCAGTACCTCTTTCCTGAGGGCAGCAGTGAGAACAGGCTGTGCCCGGGGTGTGAACCATCGAAGCTGATGCTTCTGGCCCTGCGCAGACATCTGGTGTTATAAATGTCTGACAGAGAGGACAGCTGCGCTCCTATGATGTTCTGTGCTGACTTCCTGACTCTCTCCAGAGCCTTCTTGTCAGCCTGAGAGCAGCTCCTGTACCACACCAAGATGTTGTTGGTGAGGACGCTCTCTACAGAACACCTATAGAAGGACAGCGCAGTTCCTGGGACAGGTTGACCTTCCCCAGTGACCTTAAAAAGTACAGATGCTGCTGTGCCCTTTTTACAAGGGCATAGGTGTTGGTGCCCCATGTAAGGTCCTGAGAAATGTATGTTCCCAGGAACTTGAAGTCACTGACCCTCTCTACGGTGCCTCCCTGAATGAGAAGGCGGGGGGGGGGGCATCCTCCCTCTTCCGCCTAAAATCTAGCACCAACTCCTTTGTCTTTGAGGAGTTAAGTGCCAGGTTATTTAGGGAGCACCAAGTAGTGAGGTTCAGCACCTCCTCTCTGTAGGCTGTCTCATCTTTGTTATTAATCAGCCCAACTACAGTAGTGTCATCCGCAAATTTGACAAAGATGTTGCTGCTGTGGGTTGGTGCACAGTCATGGGTGTACAAAGTGTACAGCATGGGGCTCAGCACACAGCCCTGAGGGGCCCCAGTGCTTACTGTCAGCACTGAGGAGTGGTGGGACCTCATCCTGACTGACTGCAGACGGTTGGTGAGAAAGTCGCTGATCCATCTGCAGGTGTGCTTGCCACTTTGAACATCAGTCTGCTTGGAACAAGTGTGTTAAAAGCAGAACTGAAGTCCACAAACAACATCCTCGCATAATTGCCAGATTGTTCAAGATGTTGACACACTGTGTGGAGGGCTGTTACATTATTACATAATGTTGAATTTATGCGGAATTAATTGTTGTACTGAAGCTTCAGATATCTGTTGCTGAGATAAATGATTGGAGTGCAGTTTGAAGCAGAAACGAGGTGATAATCATTTAACACTGTTGTCTCTGAATGACTTCCGTGTCAGAGGATGGCTGTCAATCAAACCTTGCTCTTCAGAAATGAACAGTCACAGCAGAGCCAGTGCCGACCTGGTTCCCTCCCCCCTGGGTGCAACCCCACCCCACATTGCCATAGGTTTCGAGCGAGAGAGAGGAATCAGCTTTGAGAGGGCGGGGGGACAGGGTGGTCCTCTCTTACAGCACCTTTTCACTCGCTCAAGGAGCAGTTTCCTCCGAGTGTGCGCACGTGTCAGGTCGGTGCCCAAGCGCATTTTTTACACGAGTGTGGTTTTGGCACCGATCTGATGCCATACTGTGATACATATCCATGCATGTGAGAATGGGACTTTAAGCACAGGATCTGCTGAGGTAGAAGTCGAACAAGGACGTGATGACGTCACATTATCATTAACAAAATGAAAGTTTGGAAAACGACAAAACCTAAATGTTTGAGCAAGTCCAGTTTTGCCATTTTAGAACAAGTACAAATGGCTTAACATCAAATTGTGGGAGGGGGACGAGGCTCTATATGTCAAAGAGTGAATCTGCAGCACCTGGGAGAGCTTCAGCTGACATAAGCTCTCTCCCGTGTCAAAGTGTCTCTGACGTTACAGAGTGACAAGTCATCCAAGAGTCACGTCACTTGCTGACGTTGTGGACTTCCAAGGAGGACCGATGTGAGAACCAGCACTTTAATTTCTTGTTGCTTTGATGTGATCACACATGATGCACACAGGAAGCTGTCCTGTGTGCATCAACTGATATTTCACAGCAAACCTCCAGTCATGTTCTTAGTCGATGATTCACTGCGTTAACTAATAGTGCAGCAGATAAGTGAATATTTACCAAGGGATCCTTCAAATGGTGATGCAAGCACCAAATTTGGCACACATACTCCTTTGACATTACTCTTTTAAAAATGCAGAGTGGTCAAATGAACTTTCAATAGGCGGCCAAGAAGGGGTCAACTGAAGAATTTCACAGGGGTCAAAATTAAAAAATGCTCCACTCATATTGAAAGGTATTCCATATTATTAGTCTGATCATAAAGATTCCAAAAAGGTATAGTTTGGACTATCTGTGAATGAATGTTATGGAGTTATGGGGTAAAAACAGCAAAAACACTGAGAAATGTCAATTTCAGTTTGTACAGGGGTCAAAAGTTAAAGTTGCTCCAATTTTGGAAAAAAGTGGTGCATATTACTGGTTGAGCTAATAACATTAATAAATGGAATAGTTTTGACTGTGTTGTGTGCTTGGTTTGCAAAGTAAAGGTTAATGTCGGCATCCTTTGGATTCTATGATATGTGACATATGCAACCCTCTAACATGATATCTAAGCATGACACACGATGCAAACTATTCCTTTTTAAAACCATATTCACTCAACTAATAATATGCATCACTTTTTACCAAAATAGGAGCAACTTTAACTTTTGACCCCGTACAAACTGAAATTGACCTTTCTCAGTGTTTTAGCTGTTTTTAACCCCATAACTCCATAACATTGATTCACAGATAGTCCAAACTATACCTTTTTGGAATCTTTATGATAAGACAAATAATATGGAATACCTTTCAATATGTGTGGAGCATTTTTAAATTTTGACCACTGTGTAATTCTTCGATTGACCCCTTCTTGGCCGCCTATTGAAAGTCCATGTGGCCACTCGGCATTTTTAAAAGAGTAATGTCAAAGGAGAATGTGTGCTAAATTTGGCGCTTGCATCACCATTTGAAGCATTTTTAGGGCACTATAAGGCTAAAATCACATTTTACTGGACTAAGAGTGACGTTTCAGATAAATTATTGTTTTGATCATCCATATTAAACATCCTCAAAGTCCCACAGCAGCAGTGCATGTGGAGCCTCCTGTGCTTCCAGCTAAATTTGGCCTCAAATGGCTCATTTCAGACTTCTGTGACATTTATCAGTGACGTCGATATATGGGCTGCTGCTTGCATTGTGAACTATGCCCACTGAGTGGGTCTGGTCTGTGTGACCCACCCACACAGTCTGTGCAGAGCAGAAGCAGATCTGCCCCCTTGTCAAAGGCAGAGGGGACATGGCTGTCAATGGAGAGCATTCACATGACGTTTGTCTGCAAATTTTACAAATATCTGATTGAAAACATATAAGGACCTGCATTAGATTACTTAAAAGGTGGCTAATATACCCCTTTAAGGGTGATCTACACTCAGCACGAGCCCAGTAAATGATATTAAGTCACAATATTTGGAGGCAAATCTATGTCAGGCAATTTTTGTACTAATAATAAAAATATTCAAGTGTCTGTAACAATGAATTTCTTTAGAAAATCATGTCCTTTACTGTGTGTCAGGACACAAATTTGTAAATGATGGAATAACTTACAGACAAAACAACTGAACAATAGCACAGCCAACAAAAACAATTACACAGTCAGAATAGAGGCTGCTTTCCTTTAGGTGGGGCTGTTCTTCATCACGATGTGAAGTTTTCCAGGTTCTGGTTCTTCGAAGAAACAGTCTCACAATAAAATGGTCGTTAATCATGCACATACAAAAGCAGTCGTGTCTTGTATCAGTGGTGTGGACGGTGCAGTGCACCAAGTCTGACGGGTGCTATGGAAACTGGGAGCACTGCAGGGACGGATCAGTGAGGACCTGAAGATGAAAACATGATTTTGAATGGCAAATATTTAATTTCTGATGGAGTTATACTGGTTTATACACACCAGCTTGCTGGGATTTTCACCAAAATCTACAACCGGTCCCTGACACAGTCTGCTGTCCCATCATGCCTGAAGACCACCATAGTCCCCCTACCCAAGAAATCCCCCATAACCAGCCTCAATGACTACAATCTAAAAAAGGACCTGCTGTCTCAATGAGAAAAACTGATGTAACAATTTGCATATTTTTTTAGTTATTTGTATGTTATTGTCCAGCTGGTTAGTAATTCCTGCAGTTGTAGCAGTGCAAAGGTTGTACAGCAAAAATTTAGATGAGTGGGTGAATGAGTTACACCATCCAAGCCAGCAAGTGTAGGCAACACAGACTGGATATATATTGGACAATGCCTGCGTGATGTCATCCAAATATCTGGAACAGCCCATGTCAAGCCCATATCTGGGCATCTCCATTTTGGCGGCCCTTGCAGCACTGATTCTGACTACGTCACGATGAACTCATGAATGCATAAAGACGAGAAGCATAGTGTGAGCTCAGTGTGTGATTAACAAAAAAAAAAAAAAGAAACCTGAACACAAGTCTGAACCAGTTAAGCTAACATGCTAAGATGTTTTCAGGTGTTTATAGACGTCTTTCCATTCTTTGCGTGGTTACCTATGATGCACCATGCAACACATTTTATCAGGCAGTCCGTTGCAGACAAACGCTGACGTTGAAGCGAAAATGTTCAAAATGTCTTAAAAAAAATCCCTCCGTTTTGATGTTCCGCGCATGCTACAGTGATTTTTTTTTTTTTTTTATAGATGAAGCAACATTTGCTCACTACAAGGAGAACATAAAGGCATTTCAAGGCACTGATCCTTATGATGGAGAAGAGTTTATCAGCTTAAATAAGTCTGAGGGGGAGGGGCTACATTTTCATTTAACAATTTGCGAGTCTCATCGCATCACGGACGCATCAACCCCCAACCACCTTGCCTCATCGCATTACCAAAGTCTGAGGATTGAAATCACTTAGTCTGTTGTTTTAGATAAACTCTTATGTATATTTTAGATTATTTTGATAAAATTTGATGTTTTAAGCTTTGAGTTCTGCTGCAGACTGATTAGCCCTTTAGCCAGTTGGCAGTGGTGGGCACAGATAACCAAAAAATTAACTTTGATAACAGATAATCAGATAACTGAAAAGTTATCTTTGATAAAAGATAAAACAATAAATCACTCAAAAATGTATCGGAAGTTACAGATAACCGATAAATTCCAATATTACTTCTGACACATCTACAACTAATAGTAAAACAAATTTAATAGCTTATAATAAAAATATAAACAGACCCCAACCATGAGACAACACTTTTTTTCAACATTCTGCCCCTGCTGGAAGCTCTTGTTTACTACAGCACTCCCAGCACAGTGACACTCCAAGAGCAGCCATAAAGCCAACTCTCTATTGACTACAATGCTCGGTCAGGCGCAGGTCTTGAAAAATAAAGTCATGCTGACTTATGGTTTTGATTATAAATGACATTAATACCGATAGAATAACTCCATTAATGTCAATTATGTCATTTGTACAAAGTTAAAATATAACATATATCTTTTAATGTTGAATAATGCACTAATCCTGAGGTTTTGTAACAAACAGACAAATCGCAAAGGATTCTGGGTAAAAGTGCCTCTTTTTGGAGCGAGGCGGAGGGGAAGGCGAAGGGCTACAAATCCCTCAGTTTGGAGGGGTAGGAGGAGCTTACTGCTGTCTCTGAAAAAACAAACATGGCGCCGAAAGAGCCGCACAAATGACGCGGCTTTCATTACAAATTACGCTGTTTAGAAAGTTATAACTTGCCAAAAAACTTTACAGGCAGTTGTCTATAACAGCAGCGTGTCTGCTGCTGGATGCATGTTGCGTATGTTGTCGTTCTGAAGAATATCGTAACGTCGCTCGTGCGCTGCATTATAATGCATATACATACGAACGTTACAATAAGACACTTTTGTATCTCACAACAGAGAAAATCATGATAAAGGATAAGCACGTTAATTTGTATGTTCATAAATCTTTGGATAATATCAATCCCTGCTGTTGGATTTCAAGGTCTGTAACACGTATTTTGTAAACAAATGGAGCCCTGAACACACTCATCTAATAAGCTTTCAGGCAGAAAATGAAAAGTTTCATCAATGGGAATAAGTTGGAAAATATATACACACACATGTATATGTGTAACACATAACCTGACGTCCTAATAGACTGATATTATTTGTCAAGGAAATTTATAAAGGAAATAAGGCTGGATGCAAAAAATGGGAGAATTTGAAAAAGAAATAAGGTTGTAATTCCATTAAAAAAGTGAAACTTGTATAATGTATACATTCATTGCACACAAAAAAAGCCATTTGCAAAGCCAAAAAGTTGATTTGACAATCATCTGACATAACCGGGGTCAAAATAAATAGAACACTGCCATCTACTGGTTCCCACACGCTTAGTGAACACTACTGACCAGTAGATGGCAGTAGAGGCCTTGAAAACAAAATTCCAGATACAGTAATCCCTGTCTGCTACATTTAAAATGCGTGGAATTTAACAAACGCAAATAAAACCAACATCTATAAACGCAGAGAATATATTCAAGAGAGTTTTAGGCACTAGAGTTTAATAATGCTGTTGTCTGTGGAGCCTGAACAGAGTGTCTGAAATGCATTTGTCCTGTCGTGATGTACTGAGATTACATCATCCTACCCAAAATGCATTGCGGGTCACAGGATGTGCTCACAAAACCTTAAAAATTAGCACATTACTTTAAAACTAAAACATATATCTAATATTTTCACTTAATAAAACTTCAGACATGACAGTAATTGTAAATAGCTTGTCCAAAATTTGCCTGATTAAAATTTGAACCATAAGTTAAAAACGTATGCCTCTGGAGGACTTAGGTGATATCGGCAGTCTATTGGTATGGTGTTAAAAGAAATTTTTTTTTTCCTTTTGGGGTACTTTCTCTTTTGTTTGTAGAGGCTCTCTTCTGTTAACAAAGCTTATAGCTGTGCATCTGTTACAAAATTTTTAACAGGTGAGTGCTAAACTAAGTTTAAAAATGCTTGTTGCTGTTCAGCTTTATTTACTTTGTTTATCAGCTTAAAAGTTATCGGACAAAGATTAATTGGAAGATAATTGGTCTGATAATGGTTTTTAAAGTTATCTAAAAAGATAATGTGATAAAGAAAACATTATCTTTGATAATTATCTGTTATCGGATTATCGGAAGTGTGCCCACCACTGCCTGTTAGCCTGGTTGCGGAGTTAGTGACAGATTCACTGCGCTATATTTGGGGAGTCTTTAAATTGAATTGAGCTAAATTTCACAATATTTCTATTATAACACACTAAATTATTTGTGCAAGTGTTTCTGATGTTCACAAAAGGGTGAAGAGAAGAAAAAAGTCTGATTCAACAAAATGTAATAGTAAATGGTGAGACAAATAGCCAAAGATCACAATCATTATATAATTGCATCTTATATTACTTTACTCATTCCACAATTATCCACCAAAAACACTTATACCTGAGATGAAATGCTCAGAGCACACTTTGTAATGCTGTTTGTTGGGTTAGGGTTGAAATGAAAGATGCTCCATCCTTGATGCGTAATGACTGTTGGGATGCCAAAAATCTTAGTGACCTCTTGTCTGCATTTCCACGGTTTGTACACCCAAACACCATGCATGAGTTAAGCATTGTCTCCCTTTAGCACTATCTGGCGCTTCAAAGTGTCGCATACTAACATTATATGTTTATGTTTTATGCTCTACAACATGGAGGCTTGCTAGGAATCATGGGTAACCATGCCCAGAATAGAAAGGGTTATACTAAATCATATTTTTGGGGACTGTGCTGTGATTCTCCTTTGGTGTGGACATTAAACATTATTGGCCATTTATTTTCTTAGTAATCATGCATTAGGGCCCCTTCACGAATAGTGCAAAGTTTGGACGAAGTGCACACTTAGTGCGCATGATGCAGGAATCGTGTGCAAACCGTGTAATGTCATCCCTGTCTCCACTGCCTCGTACACCTGTTGCTACAACTATTTGCGCACACAAGCACCTGGGAGACAAAGTGTGCACTGTGCGAACACATCGCACCCTCTTGTGGCAGGTGCCAGTCAAACATCTAACAGTGCTCATTGGGCACTTAGAAAATGTGTGGCCAGTCGCAGTTTTCACATGACAACAGAGTGCAGACAACCACTGTCATACTGCTGTGAAATTTGTCTAAGTTCCCCACGGGAGGCATGGCTTCTGAAAGCTGTGGTGATCTGTCATTCTGAACATTCAAGCTAGACAACACCTACTGTGTTTGGACAGATATGGACTAACAACTGTCCACTGTGAGGCGTGTGTGTCTGATTGTTGTATTTATGTGGACATGAATAAAAACATATATTGCCCGTCAGCGCAATGTTTCCTGTGTGATGTTTTGTGCACTAATTTCAAACTGTTTCATGTTGTTTTGCCGTTTTTGTCCAAACTTCGCACTGTGTGTGAAGGGGACATTAACAGGGCTTAACAGATCAGGCTACCAATAGCTGATAAAGTCTCCTGTTATCCTACAAACATTAATCAGAAGTGAATTTCACACAAGACAAGTATTGTCACTGGACATCTTAGAATGTTTTCACCATACAACAAATCATATTTTTCCAAGTTTGTAATGAAACAAATAGCGACCACATTGAAAGGACAAATGACACAGTGAGAGTCAGGATTGGCTCAGCAGCTTTCACTCAAATTGACCACACCCCCAGTTATACATAACTTTATGCATAACTTTGCCATTTTAAAAATAGACTTGAATATGACCCTGCTTCCTTTTAGAGCCAACCTACATAGACACACACCTTAATATGAGCTAACAACTTATCAGCAAATACAGGACAAACTATACAACAGAAAATTAAACAAAGCTGGAATTAAAGGGTAGAACATGTCAGTGGAGATAATAAAACGTTTTTTTAATGAGTGCAGCAAATTTCCCTTGGAAACTCAAAATAATGTTATGAAATGTTAAAAATTTTAAAGAGCTGTTTCAAACACTGTTTCAAAGACCATATGAAAACAAAGACTGCCACCTGCTGAACATTTCAGGAATGTGCAACTATAGCAAATAATTAATTTCATATTTAAAGGAAGGAGTCCGTGCAGGCACTGAATGTGCACAAGCATGTGTGATGCTTTTCATTTTCTGTAAAGGAGAGAGGAGTTGGATTTTTTTTCTGATATCGGAGTTGAATCACTGCAGCAAACAGGTGCAACAGCACAAGTGTGTGTGTTAAATGGATGAAAGCGAGCGGGAGCCTCCGGGCTGGACGATCCCTGTCACAGGAATCAAGAAGCACTGCTGCTTACAAATGTGCTGCAGTTACTCCTGTAGCCAGTGGAGGGCAGCACATCAAACAGCCATCCTTACCTCATCCTCACCAGTGTAAGAGAATGTCATGGACAAATGAAGACTGCAGCGGAGGAGTCCTTCTGAACAAACACTAAATGATGTGTTATTCCATGGCACCTGATGGGATCAGTGCACAAGAGTGAAACAGTTCAAGGTTTTTCTCCATGTTTGGACACAGGAAGCAGTGTTTCGGCCGCATGGCCAGACTATCAACGACAGCTGAGACGGAAGTGGCATCTTTGCCAACTGTCTGGCTCATTCTCTGGTCAGGCTGCTTCCCTCAGGCTCCTCAGCCAGTGCAGGAGCGTGTCCAACCCCAGCAAATATCAACACAAATTACCGCACGCACGCACCAACAGCTTGGAACACTTCACAGCGAGTGCCTGATTTGCTGCTTACTGCTTATGTGAAATCAAGCAATTTGCAATTGTTCATGAAAATATTCTAGTGGATTTTTATCATCATTACTGAAGACGAAACTGCATTGAAGGCCATTTGATTATGAGTGAGAAATAATTATGACTGAGTGGTGGATCAAAACATGATAACTTGCAGTTTGCAGACTCTTTAATTGGATTTTTGGAGTAAATGGGATTAAATTAAAACGGCATAAAAAACCTCCATAATCAAATTAGTGTAAGCAACTTTATTATATGTACATTTCTGCTTTGCACAGTAAGACAGCAGTCATGGATGCAATAAATCGACTGTTATTTAAAGCTGATACATGTCACCAAAAACAGGCTGGAGTGGATTATTTTATTTTATTTTAAATAAAATGTAGCATAATGATCTTTAAATAAATCAGTGGGGTGTACAGCCAGTGCATTTGGAGTGCACGGCTCGGGCCCGGATAAATGTGTAGAAATGTGGCAGGAAGGGCATCTGGCAAAAATTTTGCCAAACCAAACATGCAGATCACATGATTCATAATTTTCTTTACTGTCACAGTTCATTCACATAATGAAATTTGTCCTCTGCATTGAACCTGTCATACTTACAGTTAGACACAATCCAACCACTAGGATTGTGGGAGGAAACCAGAGCACCTGGTGGAAACCAACACAGACACCAAAAGAATATGCAAACTCCACACAGATGGTTGGGATGCAATCCTGCAATGTTCCTTCTGTGAGGCATCAGTGCTAACTAACCACTAAGCCAAATGAGCATGTGTCTAGAGATGGAAAAAGTATGGGAATGAGAATCAGGGTTTTGAATGTTGGCAGTATGACTGGTAAAGACAGAGAGGTGACTGAAATGATGAGAGGAGAAAGGTAGACCAGGACTGAGTTGAAGGGAAGTAAGCTCAGGAGCACTGGAGGTGAGTTCAAAATGATGTGCCATCTTGTGGATGGGAGGTGACATGGTGTCGGAGTCATTTTAAAGGAATATATTCAGTGTGTGGGGGAGGATAGTGTTTGACAGGGTGATGAATGTGAAGTTGGAAAGTGAGTGTGTGATGATGAATGCCATCAGTGCATATGCCCCACACAGGGAGGTTATGAGATGAAGGAAATGAGGTGAGTTGTGTGGAATCCAAGGAGGATGTAAGGCAGGTACTGGATGGAGGTGAAGTAATTTTGGACAACTACTGCAGTTGTTGTGAAGGAAACTGTAAAAGTACTGGGTGTAACAACTGGACATGGAATGGAAGACAAGACATGGTGGGGAAATGAAGATGTTCAGGAAACTATAAGGAGAAAGAGGTTGGTGAAAAAGAACTGGGACATTTCGAGAAATGATTCAAGATAAAATGATTGTGGGAAGAAACCAGAGAGCCCAGAGAAAACCCACGCAGACACAGTGAGAACATGCAAACTCCACACAGAAAGGGGGGGGGAGCAATCCCATGACCTTCTAACTGTGATGCACCAGTGCTAACCACTAAGCCACCGTGCCGCCCCATACACATATACATGAAGCGGAATACTAAGGAAGGGGAAAAGACCTTGTGCCTGTTGGCTTGACAGAGTCTGAGCTGGAAAGAACGTGCAGAAGGTTTGAGTGATAAATGGAATTACACACTGCTGTTCTATCTGAATCACAAAGTACTTTACAATGATGCCTCACATTCACCCACTGACCCCAATGTCAACATGCTGCCATACAAGGTGCTCAACTGTCCACCAGGAGCAACTTAGAGATGAAGGACCTTCCCCACATGTACTTGATGATTTATCCTGGTCTAACAGGGATCTGAACTTAGTGGACGCTGTGGTCTCAAGTTCAATGATTTCAACACTAGACTGTCCCCATTCTTTCTTTCTTTCTTGCAGTGGTGATGGACAATTTAAAAGGCGAGTTCAGACAGGAGTCTCCATGGACTATGATGTCTGCAGATGACATTGTGATCTGTACTGAGAGCACAGAACAGGCTGAGATGAGCCTGTAGAGGTGGAGAGAAGAGACTAAAAATAACTATTTATATTGTGCTTTACAAAAATGAAAGCGCTGAACAAGTAAACCCCAGAAATAAAACTCCAGCACAATATAAAATACATAAAATAGATACAAATATCACATTTAAAAAGTGATTTAAAAAACTATCAAAATTTAAAAAGAAAAACAATAAAACACCAAGCCCTCATGAGGAAGGAGATGTTAGTCAGCAAGGCTGCACACGTGTGTGAATGAGAGGGAGTCTGGTGGAATAGTGCGGTTACAAGGAGTAGAGGTGTTTAAGGTAGATGAGGTTAAATACTTGGGGTCAACTATCCAAAGAAATGGAGAATGTGGTGGAGAGGGCAGGTAGGGTGGAATGGTTGAAGAAAGGTGGCAGGAATGATATCTGCCAGCTATGTTGCAAATTTATTTGGGAGAGACGTATCAGAAGGACAGCACAGGTAAGACGGTTTGGAGACAATATCAGAGATGTTATGGAAGTCTTGGTGGCTTCCCTCACTAGTGTTCCTCTTGTATGGTCATTCAGTTTTTGGTAACTTTCTACTCCAAACAGATTTTCCATACAAGACAATCCTGTTTGTTTTTCATAAATGGCTTACATGAATGAAGCCCAAGAATTGACTTGGAAATGTTCATGTATCAGCTCCTGACTCGTGGAAAGAAAACTTCAAGTGACAGGGATGATTTACGGTAAATTCATAAAAGGATGGCAATAGCCAGCATCAATCAATCAATTCAATCAATTTTTTTATATAGCGCCAAATCACAACAAACAGTTGCCCCAAGGCGCTTTATATTGTAAGGCAAGGCCATACAATAATTATGTAAAACCCCAACGGTCAAAACGACCCCCTGTGAGCAAGCACTTGGCTACAGTGGGAAGGAAAAACTCCCTTTTAACAGGAAGAAACCTCCAGCAGAACCAGGCTCAGGGAGGGGCAGTCTTCTGCTGGGACTGGTTGGGGCTGAGGGAGAGAACCAGGAAAAAGACATGCTGTGGAGGGGAGCAGAGATCGATCACTAATGATTAAATGCAGAGTGGTGCATACAGAGCAAAAAGAGAAAGAAACAGTGCATCATGGGAACCCCCCAGCAGTCTACGTCTATAGCAGCATAACTAAGGGATGGTTCAGGGTCACCTGATCCAGCCCTAACTATAAGCTTTAGCAAAAAGGAAAGTTTAAGCCTAATCTTAAAAGTAGATAGGGTGTCTGTCTCCCTGATCTGAATTGGGAGCTGGTTCCACAGGAGAGGAGCCTGAAAGCTGAAGGCTCTGCCTCCCATTCTACTCTTACAAACCCTAGGAACTACAAGTAAGCCTGCAGTCTGAGAGCGAAGCGCTCTATTGGGGTGATATGGTACTATGAGGTCCCTAAGATAAGATGGGACCTGATTATTCAAAACCTTATAAGTAAGAAGAAGAATTTTAAATTCTATTCTAGAATTAACAGGAAGCCAATGAAGAGAGGCCAATATGGGTGAGATATGCTCTCTCCTTCTAGTCCCCGTCAGTACTCTAGCTGCAGCATTTTGAATTAACTGAAGGCTTTTTAGGGAACTTTTAGGACAACCTGATAATAATGAATTACAATAGTCCAGCCTAGAGGAAATAAATGCATGAATTAGTTTTTCAGCATCACTCTGAGACAAGACCTTTCTGATTTTAGAGATATTGCGTAAATGCAAAAAAGCAGTCCTACATATTTGTTTAATATGCACTTTGAATGACATATCCTGATCAAAAATGACTCCAAGATTTCTCACAGTATTACTAGAGGTCAGGGTAATGCCATCCAGAGTAAGGATCTGGTTAGACACCATGTTTCTAAGATTTGTGTGGCCAAGTACAATAACTTCAGTTTTATCTGAGTTTAAAAGCAGGAAATTAGAGGTCATGCATGCAGCATACATTTTGTTTGTTGTGTTTTTATTTCATGTTACTTTATGAAAACATCTTGTTTTTGTTTCTCATGAACTCTGGACTTCAAAACATAAAAAAAAAAAAAAAAAAGAATTGGCCTGTTTAAAATTACTGCATGCAAGTCAGTCTATCCTTTCACACACAATAACTGCAAATCTAAGAATGCCAACATTTTAGAATTTACAGTGCCACATACTGGTTTGTAAGAGATGATGTGATTAATTTTTCAGCAATATAAGTATTTGGTAACATGTTCAAATATTGACTTACTCATTTAAAAAGCATCTGTTACCAATCAAACCAGATCATCTTCCAACCACATATACCCTGTATTACAAAGTGAAAAAAGATGCACAGTCTGTCCAGCTGATAGGCCTGTATATTACAATATTAAAATGTGTACTTAAAATACAGGTCAGCTCTAGGATGCCTCCACATCTGGAAATAAACATTACTTAATTTAGAATATGTGTACCAAATTTGGGGCAGCATGGTGGCTTAGTGGTTAGCACTGTTCACAGCGAGAACGTTGTGGGTTCAATTCCCGTGGCCTTTCTGTGTGGAGTTTGCATGTTCTCCCCATGTTTGCGTGGGTTTCCTCTGGGTGCTCCGGTTTCCTCCCACATCCAAAGACATGCGGGTTAGGTGGATTGGAATCTTTGGAATTGTCCGTAGGTGTGTGTGTGGGTGTGTCTGTGTTTGTCCATTTGTGGCCCTGCGACAGACTAGCGTCCTGTCCTGGGTGTCGCGCTCTATGACTGCTGGGATAGGCTCCAGCCCCCCGCGACCCTTAATTGGACTAAGCGGTAGACAATGGATGGATGGATGGATGTACCAAATTTGGTGCTTTAGTCACAAAGTGTACAATTGTTATGGAAATTTTAGGTAAACTGCACCATTACAACTTTTTCCTCCACTAATCCCTTTGGTGACTGTTTGACCTCTAATCACAGGTTCCCTGAATTCATTATTTTCCACTACACTACATCCAGGTGTGTCTGTGAACATGATGAGTCAAAAAGTGGATATCAGATTTCAATGAAATTTGGTGACTGTTTCAGGTACATTTTGAGGCAAATATGATTCAAAAGCTTTGAATTCTTTCTCAATGATCTGTGGCGTACAGTTTATGGCACATAACTCCCATCCAACTTATATTTCTGTTTTACACAGTGTGAAATCTGAGCACAAAATAACACAGGACTCAGAGGGGCTCTAAGCTCTCCTCCTACATAGTAATGGATGCTGTTTATCCCTCTGGGGTCCGAGGGCATTTTTTGGACAGTTCACTCGCCTGGCATAAATTATTTATTATTATTGCTGTTAACAGCTCTCCCTGCATCCCACAATCAAGTTTTATGTCTCTTTTTTTTCAGGACAACCTGTGCTTTCAGAATATATATGTTTTTGTTGTGTTTTATAAGTGTAATAAAGGTTTACAATCAAAAATAGGCAAGGAAAAAATAAAGTGAAAAAGTAATTTTCCACACACATTTATTCAAAGCACACAGCAAACTACAATAAACAACTGTTTTGACACTTTATAAAGGTAATTTGAGGTCTTGTGTGAAAGACTGGACAAAAAAAAGGTTCAAACAATAAACACAAATGCACATTTTGAACAATATATACAAAATGGTCTATGCATTTTGTTGTCCATTGATATGGTAAACAGTGCTTATACGCCGAGAAAGCAACAGAGTTATCAGGTAACATTCACATGCAAACTAGTGGAGCAATCCTGATAGTTACACACTCTTCGTTTGAGCACAGGAGATTGTCATCAGAGGCTCTCCGTCTGCTCCTGCTTTCACTGATCGCTGTGCATAATGACGCAGGGCACACTGAGTATGTACTAATAGTATGTACTCATTGGAGCACCCAAGGGGCTATTCAAAAGGGGCAACTAGTAATATATCACTCCTGCAAATGATCTTTTGGCTTTTCAAGTGAGGTAAATCTGTGTGTTCTCCCTGTGTTTGTGTAGGTTCCCTCCGGGTGCTCCTGTTTCCGCCACCATCCAAAGACATGCAGGTTAGGTGAATTGGAAACTTTGTAATTGTCCAGGTTTCCCTTGTAAAAGAGATCTTGAACTTGGTGTGACAAACCTGGTTAAATTAAATTTTAACAGTTGTAATTCATTTTATTGCATTATAACCATATATATATATATATATATATATATATATATATATATATATATATATATATATATACAAGCATGTCTACGTAAGGTTTATCAGAGTATTGCACCATTTACATACCATAAATACAGTCAAGTTTGTAACTATTTGGACAGTGGCACAATTTTTGTGATTTTGTGTCTACATCACAACAGTGCATCTGAAATACTACAATCAAGATAAAAATCTTGAATCAACCTTCAGATTTAATTCAAAGGGTTTAACATAAATGTGGCATTAACATTTTGGTAACACAGCCACTTATGTATATGGTACATTTTCAGAGGCCATAAGTATTTGGACAAACTAAATATATAAGAATTATTACAAAATACAAATCACTTTTACAGCCAACTGTTTAGACAAGTCAGGAGACACGTGAACATTTCCAAGTCTCTGAATATGCCTTGAGCTTCATTTACATCCATCATTATAACATGAAAAAAGCAAGCAGTTGTCAAAAGCTAAATCACTGTGCAAGAAAGAGACCACTGAGGGAAGCCACCAAGACAGCTCTGATGTAGTTGTAAGCTTGTGTGCATGTGACTGGAGAAAGTGTACACAGTGCAACTTTTGTCTATTGCATCACCAGCTATAGAACTTCACAGTGGAGTGGAACAGAGAAGGATTTCCTTTCAAGAAAACAGATTCCTTGTGTCACTCCACTATGTAAATGTGTGAGTGATGATGCAACAAACAAAAGTTGGACTGCACACAGTTTCTTCAGCCATGACAACAGAAGCCTTTAACTGCATCAGAATTGTATGGCTGTTTTTGTGGCTTCCCTCACTTGTCTCCTTCTAGCACTGTCACTTAGTTCTTGACAACTTCAGACAGATTTACAGTACAGTATTATGTTTGTGTTTCTTCATGACTGGTGTAACAGAAGTCCAAGACATATTTTGGTGACTTGGAAATATTCAGGTATCCGTCCTCTGACATTTATCAGGAAATCTGGCTGTATGGTTTGTATTAACAATAATCCTGATGTTATTGGCTCCAAAATTGGAGACCATGTGTATAAATGCCCATAATTTCAAAGTGATTAATATGATATTCTTGTAAATGCACCCCCCCCAAATAAAATTAAATAAAAATAATAAAAATGATAACAGTTTACAGTACATGCATGCCCTTATTGTTTGATTTCAGCTCCACTGTGGTGGTGCACAGAGGCAAGATTGCATTACAATAAATTATACTGCAAATCCTTATAGAGTGGAGCATAGTAAAGATATGAGCGTATCCAACACGAATCATGTCAGTGCAGCTCAGGCGCAACAGTTTGATTTTACACATCCCCGCTGACAAACAAACCCGCTGCCACTGGCCGGTGAAATCCATCCTTCCCATATTTCCTTTCTCCAGCCTGCTTGTAGTTGTGCATCACTTGGCTCCAACCACTTGCTGCAAGAGAAAACCACAGGTGAGACTCCCGCCGAGGCCAAACGCGGTCAGGTTTCAGTCCTGCCTCGGAGTGGTCTCATGGGTCCTACCAGGAGTGCACCTTTTAATCAGTTTATGGCAGAGAACAAAAGTCAGCCAGCAGCTCAACGGAAGGAAACGAAGGTGCGCTCACAGTGTGCTCATATTTATCACCTTTTAATGAGGAGCAGCACAACACAATCTGCAGATAAACATGGAAGGATACCTCCAAGCTCCATCTCCTCCTTCCCCTTCCTCCCTGGTTCTTCTCCTCCATCTCCTCTCCTCATGTTCCTGCAGAAAATACAAAAATATGTGAAAAGTGAAGCGCATTAAGCCTCTGACTGACTGCTTTCCCTCCTTCTTTCTTGCAGCTCGTCTGACTGCAGCACTCCTGAATAATAACCCTCTCTGCTCCTCCTCCTCCACTCCCTCTCTCTCTCTTCTGTTTAGAATGCTGCACACACGCGCGCTCCCGCTCCACCTTTTAATCTCTCTCTCTGCTACGACCGCGGGGACGCGCTGCGGCCACGACGCGCATGTCAACCCCAAAGCGACGATTTGGCACAAAGCAAGTGCCCCCCCCTCGCCAAACACAAACACATCTCATAAATGCTTTCACCAGTTTCGATCTAAAGCCTGTCTGAGGATGTGCACAGAAATCAAAAATCAAACTGGAGCGGCGAGTGACAGTCAGTGTGCACCGTGCGCGCTCAAAAATAACAGATCTGATTCTGTTTTTTTATGTGATAGACCTTCTCTCTCACTCTCTCTCGCTCTCTCTTTCTCTCTCTCTCCTCCCTCCTGCCTCCACAGCTCTGCATTCTCCTCTTTAGTCGTGTGGGAAGCTCGCTGAACGCGGTCGCTGAAGGAGTCCGCGCACTCATTACGCGCCTGGCACAGACACTGAGAGAACCCGAGCTCGCTTCCTTCTCTTTTAACTCCCTCCATTTCGACACCCAGCTGGATAATTTTTGAAATTGTGTTTTATTTGTCTTTTTTCTCTTCTTTTTTTTTTCCTTTTTTCCCCAGTGGGAGAGAGCGCGCACAGACTTTTCTGCCTCTCGCACGCACCGCAGCAGACCACAGACTGAATAACTGCATTATTCATTTTTACGCACTGGCTTCTGTTGTGGAGACTCTCGTTTCTCTTTGTGATCAGCCTCTTTCTGAAGTGCACCAGATGACCTTAAATTTTACGAATGCCTTTTTTTGCCTCCGTCCATTGATTTGATTTTATTTATATTTAAAGTGAAATAAGTATATTTTAAATTGCTGCATGCAAACAAACTGAAATAACCAGATAAACTGTTGGAATCAAAGCAGAGGGCAGACTGACATTTCCTTGGAATATTTGGAAATTATTATGTTGAGGGGGAAATTGTGGCATTTTTCATCCCTGTGCACAACTTGAGCGCTCCAGATCGCTCGAAACAAACCAGCATTTATCCCGTGGATCTGTTGGGGCTGCTGAGGCAGACTGAGCTGAAAGCAGACGCACAGTATTGGCCACCCTGTCCCCATAAATCCCTTTTTTTTGCCATCCTTAGAAAAATGCTATAATGATGGAGTTGTTTCTCTGCATTACTGATCAACTTGCGCCTTTTTTTGCACCGTGGTTCCACCGGACGCAAAGACAAGATTTCTGAAAGCTGTCTCCCCTTATCTCACTCGCTCATTTCTCCCTTCTCTCTCTCTTCCCTCTCTCTCTCTCTCTCTTTCTTTCCCTCCCTCCTCCCTCTGTCTCTCTCACTCTGTCTCTGCGCTGCAACCAAATGAGCACTCTCCCATGGAGGTAGTACATCCACCGTGGGGACAGAAGCAGAGGGGCGATTTTCCAAGGAAGAGGAGCCCGTCAGTAAGAGACGGATCGAGTGAAACAGGACCTTGCGCCGCACTCCCCGCTCCCCACTTGCGTGCGGGAGCCTGCATGGAGACGTAGGCGCCGGAGAACCTTGTTGCGCCCTGACAAGTGTCTGCGCTTTTACTTCAGTTGGGAAGAGGGTTTGTGCACGTCCACATATGTCTGACCATATTCCTAGAGGGAGCCGCAGTCATTCCCACCTTTGCTTTGGGTAAGTCTGATTGACTGATAATGCACTTTTAATAATGCATTACTTATCTTTTGGTGGGAAAAAGTGATTCTGTGTCTTTAATCTGAATCTGAAATCCTCTCAATATGTCAGCAGTGGAAATAGCCCCAGCTCTTGCGCACTCACAGTTGCTCCTAAAATCATGTGAATGTGCTGCTAAGAGTGCTACTGTCTTAAAATGAGACCCCCATGAAAGACCCAACTGCAGCCATTTGACTTTGATTATGCTGAAGGTGCTAAGAGGGGAACACCACAGCCAGCTGCTGTCTTAGAAATCACATTTTGACTATGAAAATCTGAGATGGAGATGTTTATTTGAGCAGCTTTGCAGGTTTTGTAGGTCAAATGGTTTGGCTGCAATACCCATCTTTAAGTGAACACGATGTGCTAAGAACAAACACTGCAACTATTTTTTTAAAAAGTGCACTGATCATCAGCAGTTTAAATATTGGGATTAAATGCCAAATCTATGGTTTGGTGTCTTTGTGCATGTGTGTGTGTGTCTGGGTTTGTTTGCACATACGTGTGTCGGTGTGTGATTGTGCCGCCTCTGTGTTTTTTCTCTCTCTCCAAAGGTTACTAAATGATTTTCTGGGGGAGGATTTCTAACCGGCGAGATGCTGCTCGTACTCCTACTGGCAGCCTTTTCTTCTTCCATCTCCGGCTCCCACTCCTCCTCAATCTCCTCCCCCTCCCTGTCGGACAGACCTCCGATGGCAGACCCTTCCGCCTCAGACTTGATGGCAGAGACCTGCAGCGCTTGCTCCTGCATGTCGGTGGAAAACGTGCTGTACGTCAACTGTGAAAAGATCACCGTGTATCGGCCCACGCAGCTCATCCCGCCGGCATCGTCATTATACCACCTGAACTTCCAGAACAACTTCTTAATCATACTGTACCCAAATTCATTCCTCAACTTCACCCACGCTGTGTCACTGCAGCTCGGGAACAACAAACTGCAGAACATTGAAGGCGGAGCGTTCATGGGGATGAGCGCATTGAAACAGCTTCACCTGAACAATAATGAGTTAAAAGTACTGCGAGCAGATACTTTCCAAGGAATAGAAAATTTGGAGTACCTTCAGGCTGATTACAACCTGATAAAATACATTGAAAAGGGAGCATTCAACAAGCTGCACAAGCTAAAAGTGTTGATTCTGAACGATAATCTCATACAAGCTCTTCCTGACAACATATTTCGCTTCGCCTCTCTCACACACCTGGATATAAGAGGCAACAGGATCCAGAAACTTCCTTATTTAGGAGTTCTGGAGCACATAGGACGGATTGTAGAGCTGCAGCTGGACGACAACCCATGGAATTGTACCTGTGATTTGGCACCTCTAAAGGCATGGCTTGAAAACATGCCGTATAACATTTTTATTGGTGAGGCCATATGTGAAACGCCGAGTGACTTGTATGGGAGGCTCCTGAAAGAGACAAACAAGCAGGAACTTTGTCCGATGGGAATGGGGAGTGACTTTGATGTGAGGATGCCACCTGCACAGCCTGAAAATGGGCAGTCACCCTCTAAAATGTCCCCTACAACTGCAGCACCCATCGCCACAAACGCGCCAAAAACCACTGACTCCTCTAAGATTTATGGTAACGGAATTGTGGCTGGTTTGCCTCCTTTTGGAAGAAATAGTCAGATTGTTTCCTTTCAGACACGAACCCCTCCGTTGTTGTGCCCACAGCCCTGCAGCTGTAAAGCCCATCCCTCTGACTTTGGCATCAGTGTCAGCTGTCAGGAGAGGAATATTAAGAACCTAGCTGAACTCATTCCCAAACCCCTAAATGCCAAGAAACTTCACCTGAGTGGGAATTACATCCATGACATTAGCCCGACAGATTTCCAAGGTTTCGAGGGCTTAGATTTGCTGCATCTTGGCAGCAATCAAATTGTTACTGTTCAAAAAGGTGTGTTTGTTAACCTCACTAACCTGAGGAGACTGTATCTGAACGGAAACCAACTGGAACAGTTACACCCAGAGATGTTTTTGGGCCTCACAAACCTGCAGTACCTATATTTGGAATACAACGCCATCAAAGAAATTTTAGCAGGCACATTTGACTCCATGCCAAACCTGCAACTGCTGTATCTCAACAACAATGTCCTGCGGAGTCTCCCTGCCTACGTGTTTGCCGGTGTGTCTTTGGCCAGACTTAATCTGAAAAACAATCATTTCATGACCCTTCCCGTAAGTGGTGTGTTGGACCAGCTGCGATCACTGACCCAGATAGACCTTGAGGGGAACCCTTGGGAGTGTTCCTGTGATTTGGTTGCCCTCAAACTCTGGCTGGAGAAGCTAAATGATGGAGTGGCTGCTAAAGAGGTAAAATGTGCCTCCCCTGTGCAGTTCTCCAACATTGAGCTGCGACTCCTGAAAAATGAGATTCTTTGCCCTAAACTTGTTGCAAGGCCGCCGTTTATTCTCACTAGCGCCACCCCTGTCTTGACCTCTGTGTCACCAGCTGGTGTTGGCAAAGCCCCACAGGGAGGGCCTGTGCCCCTCTCCATCATGATCCTCAGCATCCTCGTAGTGCTTATCCTGACTGTGTTTGTGGCCTTCTGCCTTCTGGTGTTTGTGCTGAGGCGGAATAAAAAGCCAGTCGGGAGGCAGGAGGGGCTGGGGAATCAGGAATGTGGGTCCATGTCCCTGCATCTCCGCAGACACAACCACAAATCTGGCAAAAAGGGTTCCATCCCGGGAGACGACCTGGGAGGCGAGACTTTCATCCCTCAGACCATCGAGCACATCGGCAAAAGCCACACATGCGGGATCGGACGCTCCTCAGATTTGGACACCAGCTTCAAGTTTGCTGACTCGCACAGGCAAAAGATTATCCTCCGAAACAGTTCTGAAAAAGACAAAGACCCGCTCTCCACAATAGAATGCAACAAACGCCTGAGCACGATCGACGAGCTGGAGGAGTTCCTCCCGAACCGAGAGCCAAGCATGTTTATTCAGAACTTTCTCGACAGCAAGAGAGACTTTAGCAGCATAGGGCTGGGTGGGTATGAAATCCGCTACCCTGAGAAAATGCTCGAAAAAAAGATGAAGAAGTCATCGCTGATAGGCGGAAACCACAGTAAGATTGTGGTGGAGCAGAGAAAAAGTGAGTATTATGAGCTGAAATCCAAGCTCCAAGGAACGCCTGATTACCTACAGGTGCTCGAGGAGCAGACTGCACTGAGCAAAATGTAGGACCGCTGTTTTATTTGGTGCAATGATTACACTCACACTGAAAGTCACGCAGGCTGACAGCCAAATGCATCTGCCTTTCTCTGTTAGAGCCCCCCCTCCCCCTCATGCACACACACACAGACGCATCATTCACACACACACACACCCTCCCCCAACACTTGCTCTGTAGCCACACTTACACAGCGAAAAAGTGCCTTCTGGAAATCCTTAATGATCAATGCAGAGATGGACAAAATGGCTACATGACGCGACGCTATCGCTAGAACCAGCGTGGATGTATTTGACGGTCAGACCTTTGGATAATCAATGATACTCTTAGTACATGTATGAAACCTGCGTCCGCACCACAGCAACCAGACAGCCACAGTGTTTTTGCTGCTATTGAAATGCTACTTTTTCTTTTCCCACTGTTCTGTTTCTCCAGTTGTTTTTCCAACCAAATCAAAGGGTCTGGACGGCGGCACTTGCTGTCGTCGGCTCTTGCTAAAACAACACAAATGGCTCGGATTAGGGTGACTCAGTGGATGCTATTTTTTTTTTTAGTTGCTTTGTTCTTGGGGAAGATCTCTGGAGTCGGCTGCAGACTCTTTGCCATCTTGTCTGGATTATTCCTGCTCAGTAGTGTTGGGAGGCCGCTGTTTTCCACACACGGGAAACCTCTTTGGAATGAATTGATGACTTGTTTTCTTTGTGTAAAGAGCCATGTTAAATACGGTGTCGTCTGAATGGAGTTGTGTTTCTCTTCAAATGCTTCTTACTGTCCGTTTCGGGTGCATTTCGATGGCACGTACACTGTCAGAAGACATTGTTTCTGAAAATGAAAACCCAAGAAAAAGAAAATTACAAGCTGCTTGCCATGTAAGCGTAACCTGGAATTTATTTTGTAAGTCTTACATTATTTGTATCTGTGGGACTGGTTTGTAAATTACAAGGAGAGACCAACAAATAAACGGTCAACAAATTCAATCAAGCATTTTCATCAAGAGACTACAACCCAGAAATATCAAACCTTAATGGAATTCAATCAGTGATTCACCCCCATCAGCTCTCAATTCGTAGTGAAAAATTTAACAATATAGTTAATTTATTTTTCTACACAGGATTATTTAAAGAGTTATTGCTATTATTGACAAAGGACTCACTAGATTGAAGCCTCAGTGCTGATTCAGTCTACCAGAAGTGACTGTTCAGGTGATTGGAGTTGCTTTTTTTTTCATTTTTGTTTCTCTCGGTTTGCTAACGAACTTTCCCCACTGGAGGTGATCAATGAGAGATGTCAAATGTGATCTGTGATGTTTCCTTTTGTGTTGCACAGCGAGCTGAGGCTTGGTACAGTGTGTGAAGTTTAAAGCAGTTTCCTTTTTCTTATATCTCCCACAGTATCTTGTAAAAGGTTTCTTATTAACATTATGCAACCAAAATAAATGTGCATTAAACATTGATATGTTTATGGATCTTTGGTTATGGGAATTGAGCATCAAATGGTTGTGAGATTTGGACAGAATCATATCATAAAACACCATGTGCAATATTCGTACAAATGCCTAGTCACTTGCAATGGCTTCAAAACAATTTTCTTTCATTTACTAAATTTGAGGTTGTATTGTCAAGGCAAGGTCTACTTCAATTTTTATTTATTTTTTTTAATCAAATCTATTCTGGTCCCTGTTTAGAAAGTATGTTAAGTTAAACCTATGAGTGTTTATTGACATTACAAATGAGTAGAATGTATGTTGGAAAACATAATAAATACAATTTTCTATTGGCCAAAAATCTCCTGTATATTGGTTGATTTCTCTATTTTATTTTTTTGGGCTCTTCCCGTTTCTTGTGCAATTATGCTGAAAGCCAGGTGTTAAATTCAGACATGACAATCATGTTTTCTCCAACAAACTTGACTTTGCAAAAATCCTCAGTTGGAGTTGGGCAAGTGAGAGCTCAGGTGACTCTAATTTATTTACTTTGTTCATCTGCAAACAATAATGGGCCTTTGAGCATAATATGTATTTTATTAGTGTGTTTATTTCAAGATAAATGTCTGCAGGAACGTGCGAAAGAAGAGCCTGTTATGCCTGTAGGCATGGAGTCAGTTTTTAATTATTTTTTAAGATAATGCGATATATATAACTGGTTTGTTTGGTTGCGGATGGAGGCTACAATGCTTCCAAATTAAGACTCCAGCAAATGATGAATACATTAAAAACAACAACAAAAAAACAACTCAAAAATATATAGTTACAGAAAAAAAGTCTTGCAAATTGCAAATCATTTGCAAACATTAAGAAATACTGTTTGGTGCAGAACAAAAAAAAAAAGAAAAAAAAGAATGAATGAATGAATGAATAATTAGAATAATAATGCTGACAAGAGGTTTATTTCACAAATGTAAAATGTATAAATCCCTGATGAAGGCAAAAGCAAGGCTTCACGCAGCTTATGTCACACATCCCACCTTCATACATCACTAAAGACAATCCAGACAGAATGAAAGTTTGTGGGATCACCTCCCACCTGGTGCCTTTCTACAACCCCTGGCAAAAATTATGGAATCACCGGCCTCGGAGGATGTTCATTCAGTTGTTTAATTTTGTAGAAAAAAAGCAGATCACAGACATGACACAAAACTAAAGTCATTTCAAATGGCAACTTTCTGGCTTTAAGAAACACTATAAGAAATCAAGAAAAAAAGATTGTGGCAGTCAGTAACGGTTACTTTTTTAGACCAAGCAGAGGAAAAAAATATGGAATCACTCAATTCTGAGGAAAAAATTATGGAATCACCCTGTAAATTTTCATCCCCAAAACTAACACCTGCATCATATCAGATCTGCTCGTTAGTCTGCATCTAAAAAGGAGTGAACACACCTGGGAGAGCTGTTGCACCAAGTGGACTGACATGAATCCTGGCTCCAACACGAGAGATGTCAATTGAAACAAAGGAGAGGATTATCAAACTCTTAAAAGAGAGTAAATCATCACGCAATGTTGCAAAAGATTTTGGTTGTTCACAGTCAGCTGTGTCTAAACTCTGGACCAAATACAAACAACATGTGAAGGTTGTTAAAGGCAAACATACTGGTAGACCAAGGAAGACATCAAAGCGTCAAGACAGAAAACTTAAAGCAATATGTCTCAAAAATTGAAAAATGTACAACAAAACAAATGAGGAACGAATGGGAGGAAACTGGAGGAAACTGGAGTCAACGTCTGTGACCGAACTGTAAGAGACCGCCTAAAGGAAATGGGATTTACATACAGAAAAGCTAAACGAAAGGCATCATTAACACTTAAACAGAAAAAAAACAAGGTTACAATGGGCTAAGGAAAAGCAATTGTGGACTGTGAATGACTGGATGAAAGTCATATTCAGTGATGAATCTCGAATCTGCATTGGGCAAGGTGATGATGCTGGAACTTTTGTTTGGTGCCTTTCCAATGAGATTTATAAAGATGACTGCCTGAAGAGAACATGTAAATTTCCACAGTCATTGATGATATGGGGCTGCATGTCAGGTAAAGGCACTGGGGAGATGGCTGTCATTACATCATCAATAAATGCACAAGTTTATGTTGATATTTTGGACAATTGAAAGGATGTTTGGGGATGATGAAATCATTTTTCAAGATGATAATGCATCTTGCCATAGAGCAAAAACTGCAAAACATTCCTTGCAAAAAGACACATAGGGTCAATGTCATGGCATAGGGTCAGTGTCAATGAGCAGATCTGATTTGATGCAGGTGTTAATTTGGGGGATGAAAATTTACAGGGTGATTCCATAATTTTTTCCTCAGAATTGAGTGATTCCATATTTTTTTCCTCTGCTTGGTCTAAAAAAGTAACCGTTACTGACTGCCACATTCTTTTTTCCTTGATTTCTTACAGTGTTTCTTAAAGCCAGAAAGTTGCCATTTGAAATGACTTTAGTTTTCTGTCATGTCTGTGATCTGCTTTTTTTCTACAAAATTAAACAACTGAATGAACATCCTCCGAGGCCGGTGATTCCATAATTTTTGCCAGGGGTTGTATGTGGAGGTTGCATGTTCTCCCTGTGCCTGCCTGGGTTTCCTCCTAGTGCACTGGCTTCCTCCCACATCCAAATACCTGCAGGTTGGGTGGATTGGAAACTTTAAATTGACTGTAGGTGTGTGTGCGGGTGTGAATGTGTTTGTCAGTATATGGCCGTGCGACAGACTGGCATCCTGTCTGGGGTGTATCCTACCTCACACCCTGTGGCTGCTGGGATATGGTCCAGCCTCCCGTGACCCTATATATCCCTTATTACAGTCTTAATTGAAAAAATACCTTTGCAAATCAATCTGCCAAGTCCATTAAAAAAGCTCTTTGTGAAACCTATCAATAACGTTAACAATTATCAAATGGGTAGGTAAGTCCCTTCGGCTGCTCCCTTGTTTGCACTCGGGGTCGCCACAGCAAATCCAAGGTGGATCTGCATGTTGAATTGGCACAGGTTTTACGCCGGATGCCCTTCCTGATGCAGCTCCACATTACATGGAGAAATGTGGCAGGGGTGGGATTTGAACATGGAACCTTCTGCACTGAAACCAAGTGCATTAACCACTTGGCCACCACCCCTAACAATTACCACATGGGTAATATACTAAAATACAATATTCACAATGATAAACTAGAACACCACACTCATAGAGCGCAAACCTCCACCAACACTAGTTTCCAATTCAATTTTATCTTCGAAAAAAATTTCAAAGTCAAAGTCCTGTTAATAGTGGCTTTTCATTAACTAAATTAGATGTGATTAAATGTTGAATATGCATTTAGTTCATGCACTTAAATTGAAGGTTTTTTGTGGTGTCAGTTTTTGTTTTTTCAACTTTTTCGGTTTCTAATTTTTTTTTTTTTTCTGATAATTTTCACAGAGCATTGGTTATCTCTGCTATGCACACTTTGTCATTCCTTTTTGGCACTTCGTTTCTGACTGATAACTGGAAGATAGACAAACAAAACCTCCATCCAATTCTGGTGGTGTAGGTAAATTTAAAACAGAAAAATGAGTAACTGAGGTATTTTTTTTAAATTTTTTTTTAGATATGACGCAAAATGTACACCAAATAGCATAGGTCAGACAAAGTAACCATCAAGTCACTCTCAAGTCATGAATCAGCAAGTCCCAAGTCAAGTCTCAAGTCATAATGACCAATTGTTTGCAAGCTGACTTGAGACGACTTGGGACTTGCAGATTGATGACTTGAGAATGACTTGACAGTGACTTCATCCCACCTCTGCCAAATGGATTTTTCAATATGAACTTAAAATGTCCACAAAATCCACAATCTGGATCAGATCCAGATCAAGCTTTGTCGGGTCACAGTGAGTGCCAGTCTGCACCTCTCTTTCAAATATGACAGTGACTGGGCCATGTTTGATTAAGATAAAATGGAAAATATACATTAAAAGGGATTTTCAATGTGAAATTTAAATGGCCACAAAATTTAAAAATTTGGATCAGAGCTGGGTTACACTTTGTCAGTGAATAAAGGATACAGCCTACAAAATGTTCTCAGATATTTAAGAAATTTGATCTTTTTTGATCGAGGTATGATTTTTTTTTGAAAATTTGCCAGTCTATCCCACAATCACATAGACAGACAAACACATACACAGATGAACAATTTAAAGTTTCTACTTGATCAGACCTGCATGTTTTTGGATGCGGGAGGAAGCCTGAGAACCCGGACGGAACCCTCGCAAACATGCAAACACCATACAGAAATGTTCTGAATGGGAAGTGATCCCACAATCTCCTTGCTGTGAGGCAACGGTGCCTAACCACTAAGCCGCCGTGCTGCCTAGGAGAGATTAACCAAACCTGGCTTTTTGCTGTGCAGGATATGCCTCCATAGTAACGTGCACTATGTTTGGCTGCTTTTGTGACATTTAGCCAGGATCACGCAAAAATCCTAGTTAATCCACTGCCTTGTTTTGGTGAAATACCCCTCAGGGAAAGACAAAGAGTGGAGCGCCGTAGTGCACTGAACTGTCAGTTAAAGTCCTCCAGGCAGAAGCCTCTTTTTGTTTTGTGAGTACTTCCATGGTGTTGTTATTACTGTTTGCGTGCATTGTGTGAATTTGTGGCAGACATGTTATCAAATTAGACTGGCATACGTATGTGCTGCAATATTTGCTTGCACACATTTTTTTTTTTAATTTGCCCAACAGTATTTGATGCAATGGCCTGTTGTTGAATTGATGTAAATACTTTTTTTTCATCTGTGCTTTCTGCAGTTTCTGGCTCAGGACATATTGTGGTCCTGAACGGCCACCGCAGGGCTATACATATTTTGTGATTTACAATTTGTTATTGTAAATGTGTATCAAAGCATATAATAGATCATATACAAATAATGAATGTTTATGAGTGCAATGTAAGTATATTTCCCCGTGACCTGATCCCGGATAAGGGGTTGAAGATGTATGTAAGAATATCTGCACGAGTTGAAAGATGAAACATACCATCCATTAATGCTGATACCTCTTTGAACGGTATGTTCCCTCTTTCAACAAATGAAAATATTCCTTCCATTGCAGGAATGGAAAACATTCATTGTTTGTTGTATATGACAACTAAATTGATCTGCATCATTTGATACTTTACACAATGTTAGGTGTTGCTTCTCAGAGCAGTTCACTTTGCCTGGCAGCTGAGTCCGAGCTGCTGAGGACTGAAGATGTGTGTGTGGGGGGGGGGGGCACCTACCTTCCTAAATTTAGCAAAAGAACTTGTCCAGTCCATCTGACAGCACCTCGACAGCTGCTGTCAGTCATGTTATTTTATTAAGGATATATTTGACTTGATATAAGAGATGTGTTTCTTCTCAGAGTAGGAACCAAACCCAGCAGCTTGTCCATCACTGAAGAGAGCGAGAACCTGAGGAGATTTTAGCAGCGTGTGTGGAAACCCACCTCTGCTTTATTAGATCCAGCAAGAAATCACAACAAGAAATTGTCCAATTGTTAATCCGACAGTGCTTCAGCAGCTCCTAAAGTTGTCCCCTGTGAATACTGTGGCTGCTGGTTTTAGCATTTTTACGGAAAGGCATAGTATGAAACAGACGAGAGATAAATGCATGGATAGTATCAAAACTGCATGCTAGTGACATCACCCATGGAGTGGGACAAATGTCATGTGACATACAATCCACCAGTCAAAAGACAAAGACCTGTTCGGGTGTCAAATAAAAACAAAATGTGGCACCCATTTAGGTTTTCAGATTTTAAATGCTGAAGCTATGACTGGCGAAGCATCACTTAAAAACTGCCCCAGTCACAGTCACCTGAAGGTTATATTGTCAGAGTTGTCTCTTAGTGTTTTTGTGCCTCCTCTCACTTCTCTCCATACATGATTACTGAGTTTTAGAGGACACTTTCTTCAAGACAGATTTATTACACTGTTCTTCTAGTTCTATTTCTTAATGCTTTTACCTAATGGAATACACTTGAAATCAACTCAAACCATGTGCAGCTGAAATGGCAATGTAATAAAAAGGCAATAAAATGCATTGCTCTGTGCTCTACGTACCACAATATAAATGAACAAGTAAATACACATACTGTATTTTCCAGAGTAAACATTTCCTCTTGAAGAGGAGAAACTCATATATAAGTCACACTGGAATGCACCCCCCCACTTTTTTCTGTATTATCAACTTTTTAATTTAATGATTAATTTAATTTATAATCCTATTTATGTAGTCATCTATATAATAGCCAAGTGGCCTCTGTGTGCGTAGATGTGTGTGCATATGTATGACTTTGATCACAGTGAAACTAGGGAGAGCTGACATTTGACATTTGGTTATACTTATGTACGAGGGTACGCTGAAAAGTTCTAAGGCTCACTATAATGCAGTTAATGCATTACTCCTTCATGGGGAGCTTTAGAACTTTTCAGCCTACCCTCGTATTTTGGTTCAAGGATGAATGCTGCAAAACTGGAGAGCTGATAGGACTAAAGGTTTTGGAGAAATTAGGGATATTAGCTAACAGCAGTGACCAATGGACATTGTACTGCAATGCACATGGGAGTATGGGGTTTTGGGTTTTAAATGTTGTTATTGTGGTTCATGATAGTTTAACAGTGGTGTTAGTGTTACTGATGCATTGTGTTTTTGTAATTCAATTGGTTTAGTCAGTTTAGCCAAGTGTCATGTTGCCGTTACCATGAATGAAAACTGTACTGCATTTGATGTTTTCTGCCACTGTCTCTGGTAGTGGGTGTGTAAAAAAAGCTCTGCATGTGTGTGTGCGTGTGTCCATGCACATAATTGTGATCATGGACAAACTGAAGAGAGTTGAAATTTGCTGTTTGGTATGCTTGGGTATTTTTGGTGTGAATTCTGCCAAAACGGAACATTGACAGGACTACTATTTTTTCGAGAAACTACAAATATTAGCTAATAACACTGAACAATGGACGTTAATAATGACATTCTGGACTCACACAGCTTTCCAGCAGGGGACAGTAAATCATCTTTATATTAAAAGCGTGAGTGCACACGTGCGTGTATGCATGAATTTATTTAGTAAGTTCAATGTAAGTACATGATGTATTTATAAATACAGTATGTTAGTAATATATGGATGACACAAGAAAGTGAAAACACTTATTTCCATTATGGCCCATTTAAAAAATCAAATGACAAAATAGAAGTAATAATAAAATAAAATAATGTTAATAATACTGATAATAATAACAAAACAATAATATCAAAAGTGTGTACATAATAAAAAGAACCTAAACAATTTATAAATACATTAAGACAGTAAATTAACATTTAAAAACTTACATAATTGACAGAGGAAAAAAAGGGTTAAGTTCTAAAAACTGTTGAAGTCTAAGGTTCTAAACCATTCTGGACTCACACGCCTGTTATGTGTCGGACGCAGCTCGGAGAACCGACCAGCGTTTGAAGGACCCAGTATGAAATAAGCAGAGCACGGTACAAAGGCTAACTGAATTTAATACATAACAGTGATAATATAATAACAAAAAGGTGCGGCCTGGCGTGGTGCGCTCCCAGCAGCGCTAACGGTCCGGAGCCAGAAGCTGTTTCGGACCCAAGGACCCCGCCGACACCCCCCAGGTGGCCGCAACAACCGAGTCTCAGGAAGTGTGCTGACGAGCGTGAAACCTCACCCCCTCCTCTTTCACAGACTGTGCATCAAACCTGGACGTTCTCAGCATCCGCTGCTGATGAGATGGCTCCCGAGATGACGATCTCACCCGTCTGGTCACAAGGTCGAGTCTCTGGCAAATACACACTGTGCACTCCAGTCTTAAATGCCAACATGTTCCAATCCATCCAGATGCACCACAGCTGTGAGTCCTGACGAGTCGCAGGTGATCAGGGTGAGGTCCTGACAGCCTCAGCAACACAGCCACTCAGTCCCAAACGCACGCCACCTGGGAGGAAAACCAAAAGACAGAAACAAACCGGCAGCCAGGCCCCCCCAGCCATATAACAGTACCCCACCCTCACGGGAAGCCTCCCGGCGACCACACACACCTGGCCCAGGAGAAACACCCCCCTCCAGGGACCATGGCTGGAAACCGTGTCCGCGTTCATCCTCCAACAGACTGGTTGAACTGGCTGCATCTTTGCCCTTGTTTCTGACAGTCTCTTAGCACAGGTGTGGCCAGGAGTTCCTACACCTGTGCGGTCAGCCTTTATCCAAACATGTGTAATTAGTCATAAAACAAAACACAAACAACCAAAACACCCCCCCCTCCCCAGGGGACCGTTCCATCAAACCCCAGGGAAGGGGAGAAAAGAAAAACCCAAACTTGAGCTCACAAACAAAAATGCTACAACACCCCCCCCTCCTCCCCCCCCAAACGACATGTAGGGACCAACACCCCCCAGAGGGCCTCCCGCCAGCTCCAGGAGTAATAACCACGACCGAGGTCCCTCTGGGATCCAACGTCACCCACGGGGACTACCAGCGCCTCCCAGAGGACCACTCGTCAACCCCAGGAGACGCCTCCCCTCATGACCAACGGACCCAGCCCCGGCCGTCCATGGCTAGATGGGTCTACAGCCCTTTCCCCCCCCAGAGGACACCACAGTCAAACCCTGAGGGCGGAAACTGGGGGGGGGGGGAAAACAAAAAGATACCCCAAACCCCCCCCCTTCCCTCCCGGGTGCAGAGGCTACCTGGGAAACGCCCAGCACAACCCAACTGCACCCCTCCAGCAATGCCGACACCACGGCACACCCGGCTGGAGTCAGAGGAGAAGAGAGGGCATAACAAAAAACAAAAAGAGAAAAAACAACCCAAGTACCACCCCATCACCCCCCAGGGGACCGTTCCATCTAACCCTGGGGAAGTGAAACAAAAAAAATAAAAGGAAAAACAAACAGACCAACACACAGTTGTTTGGGTCCCCTTTTTTTTTTTTTTTTTTTTTTTTGTCTTTTGTTGTTCTTTTTCAGACAGGCTGCAGGGTCACAACCCCAGACAAATAGCGGAAAACAAAAAAATAAAATCCCACACAAAAACCAACTCAAACAACACCCACACAAAATGAACTAACACAAAACAAATCAGTGAGTTATACCGTCAAGCTCAACCAAATGGAACACACCTGTTCCTACTCAAGAGCTTGACGGTAACGTGATTCAGTCACCACAAGGGGGAGCCAGAGTGCTAAAAATGAAAAAACCCCTTTGGCGACAGAAAAAACAAACGAGCTGCTTTTATGTGCGCAGCTGAGTGCAACACACAACCAAAATGTGCTCAACTAAATAACGCCGGAGCTGAAACAACAGACGCAGTAGTTACCTTTATCCGGGGAAACGGGGCTACGACTGTAACACAGGAAGCCCAGCGACCCGTGCTAACAGAGCTCCGCCGTGCGCGTGAACCCATTACAAACGCACTCTTGCAGCTCCCGTTTAAACCTCTTATCCGGTCGGAGTGTGACGCGAAGCCGTCGCCAGTCACACTCCACCACGACCCACGGATAAGGCACAACACAGGAACATGGCTGCAAGAGAGCACAAATCAGTATCCAGTAATGGGTTCTCAAACACGCACCTTCCGGGCGGAGAGCACCCGCAACTGATCCGGATAACCACTGAACGTCTGCTGCCATCTTCCCGGCGCGTTACCGTCTGTGCTACCGCTGGGTCCGTGATGTTTGGCCAGAGACTACTGTTATGTGTCGGACGCAGCTCGGAGAACCGACCAGCGTTTGAAGGACCCAGTATGAAATAAGCAGAGCACGGTACAAAGGCTAACTGAATTTAATACATAACAGTGATAATATAATAACAAAAAGGTGCGGCCTGGCGTGGTGCGCTCCCAGCAGCGCTAACGGTCCGGAGCCAGAAGCTGTTTCGGACCCAAGGACCCCGCCGACACCCCCCAGGTGGCCGCAACAACCGAGTCTCAGGAAGTGTGCTGACGAGCGTGAAACCTCACCCCCTCCTCTTTCACAGACTGTGCATCAAACCTGGACGTTCTCAGCATCCGCTGCTGATGAGATGGCTCCCGAGATGACGATCTCACCCGTCTGGTCACAAGGTCGAGTCTCTGGCAAATACACACTGTGCACTCCAGTCTTAAATGCCAACATGTTCCAATCCATCCAGATGCACCACAGCTGTGAGTCAGGTGATCAGGGTGAGGTCCTGACAGCCTCAGCAACACAGCCACTCAGTCCCAAACGCACGCCACCTGGGAGGAAAACCAAAAGACAGAAACAAACCGGCAGCCAGGCCCCCCCAGCCATATAACAACGCCATTTCAACTAATTATAGAAACTTTGCATAATTTATTACCACCCTTGAAAAATGTCAGCTACCTATTTTGTAAGCACTACCCAATCTCGAGCCCATGGATCCCTATGAGCAACACACTAGTTATAATTACCTTCATTAATCTTAATAACTAATGTGTGATTTTTCTGTATTAAGTAACACTGGAATATAAGTTGTAGGCCCTCCCATACTAGTTAAATAAATAAAAACATGATTTATACTCTGGAAAATACAATATGTTTATCATGAAGTTTTTGACTGTGTATGACTTCATCACATGATTTCTGTGTGACTTCATTATGAAGTCATTCATCCTTTCCTGATCAATATATGCTTTAGATAATCTATATAGGCTCCTTAGTTTTGGAGATACACAAAAACAGGTGTTTCTTGGAGCATGTTGTCCTTGGCCTTTGACCTTGAACCAAACTACTCTAAAATTTAATCACCTCTATATATCTGTATCTCCAAGTGATATTCCAACCAAGTTTGATCCATCTAATGTTATTGGTTGTTGAGAGAAATAAACAAAATGTGTGTGTGTTTTAACCATGTTGTCAGTGACCTTGACCTTTCACCAAAGTACTCCACAATGTAATAACCTCTAGATATCTATCAAGCATTATTTTCCCCAAGTGTGAATGGCATCTATCAAGCCATTTTAGATGTATCTCATCCACAGACACACAGTGTCTGTGTGTCTGTTGCCAGTGTTATACGCCAGCTTGCCGCAGGGTAACAACCTCAGTGTGAAGCAGCTCAGTAACTAATTGTCCAGTTATATTTGAGCCCTTAAAAATGGGCCAGTGCACACAGAAAGCGCTGTGATTCCTGCAGTGTTGACCTGATGTGGATATAACGTGAACGCTCCACGGAAAAAGCTCTTATTAGTGATGCTGCCGGTGGTGTCTGCTCTTGCTTTTTCTATAACTGTGCTTGTATGTATCTTAGCAAGATGTGTCAGGAACCATTCAGCCAATGTTGATCAAAATTGGCAGGTACGTTAGGGCTACAGAGGGGAGGAAAGGATTTGTTTTTGGTCAGGAGTGGTTACTGATCAAGGTCAGAGGTGATGGTCAAATTCCCAGCACAGCGGCGAAGGCTGGACTGTTTTAAGGTGCGTTTACACATAAGCAAGACCCGTTACGAATGTCATTTTTCTGTCATTCGTGACACATTCCTGACATTCTTAATGTGACTTAACGCCTCTCAATAGGTTTCTTAATAGGGCGTGTTGGTGTGTGATATTCTTGATATTCGTGGAGCATGTTTTTACCTGTCAAAAAAATCTTCCACCAATGTCACACACCACCCTCATTTCGTCTCACGTTGTGGAGGTCGCAAATGAGCGTATTGATCCGTCTTGATGAGTATTGATCCTTAATAGAACGTGACAACATTCGTAGTGGTTCCTGTGATAGTTCTTGGAGCACAAACTGTCACGCGTTATTACGAAGTGACACGGAAACTGTCAAGTTTTGACACGACTTGTAACGCGGTGTCACATTTCACTGCGCGCCACGACGGATCAGTTTTCTGTCACGTGCGCACAATTAAACCCGGCTCCAAATGTCGTTCCACAGTTCCTGCTGAAGCTCCTCAGGATGCTCCTGCAGGTGTTCCACCTGCTGTTGTAACTGATGAGCGGGAGAACGAGTCTGAACCAGAGGAGCGTGAGGAGACTCACATGCTTCCCGACATCTCTGCACCTCCTCCAGTTCAGCGGAGGAAGAAGCGTGCGAACAATTGAACCCTGCTGCACAACATTGTTTGATTGCTGACACCAAGTCAGCTAAAAGTCAAATTTCAGTGCTCTTCAGCGCGCTCCTGCAGGTGTTCCACCTGCTGCATGTGCCTGATGTTTGGGAAAATAATGCCAGACGAGAGCTGCATGAAGCCACACATCTGGCTCTGTCCTCCTCCTCCATGGCACAGAGCCCAACTACGCATGCAGTCACAAAGTTCTTCTGAAAAACTGGAGCAATCTGAATTCGGTTGGATGAATATGGCTGTGTGTGGAGACAATTCACCTCGTTCACAACGTGACAGAACTTAACAATGCGCTGTTACACGCAATAGCGGAACACTATTCTTGATCATGCGTAATGGTTCCTGATAATTCTCCGGCAACACGTGTCATTAATCGTAACGTGTGGTAACAGGTTGCAGCAGTTCCTGAGGACACCTGACGCCTCTGCCCTGAATAATCACATTCGTGATCAGCAGCCAAGAATGTATGGGTGATTCTTAGACTACAGGCGCTTATTATGTCCTTTGATCATATTGTATGAAAAACAGAAAAAAAGAGGAAATTTCACACTTTTATAGTTATCTTTACAATGAAAGTGTGTTAAGAAATTTGTTCTAGTAGTCTATGATGACTTTTTCACCTTTTTCAGCATCATTATATGCAAATATTGCCATTTTGTGCTTGTCCCACACCCAGACTTTTGAGCTTCAATGATAAAAATAAATGGTAAAGAAACTTTTTTTCTAATGTTTTATAATATCTCTGAATAAAATATCAGTAAAATAATCAAAACATAATTGGGGTATTCAATGTCATACAACTGTTGTGATTTTTTTAAACAAAATGTAGTTGTCCCACACTATTGCCGTAATTTCCACCACAACACTGTAATGTCCCTTTAAACAGTTTGTATGAAGGATTGTTTGGGTAGTTTCTATGGAGATAAACAGTGACATCAGAGCACATGTATATAGCGCCAAATCACAACAAACAGTTGCCCCAAGGCGCTTTATATTGTAAGGCAATGGTGTGGTGGAAATTACATTTACAAGGCCAATAGTGCCCGTAGTTAAAGAATCACCCGTATACTTCATGGCATTCGTGACTTGTCATTATGTGTAAACGTAGCATTATTGAAATGAGATATGTTTTATTGTCTATGAATTTTGCTGTTTCATGTTTTGTCTTCACAATACTTTGAAATGTGAGGGTGTACTGAACACTTTGAGGGAGAAAACCAACAACAACCTTCTCAACATCCAAATACGTATGAACCTTTTTTTTTTTTTTTTTTATAAAAGATTCCATCAGGGAAATGTGCTTTAAAATGACATTTTGTGACATGGTAATTCAGATCTGTGCTGTAAAACAGATCCTATCACTGAATCATCATGGCCTGTACTCGTCTCGTGTACAGGCCTGTAGGATTCCACAGCGTGCTTCTTTTGTCTCTCTCCCATCCACTGTTTGCTCATTATTTCTGGGTTTTAAAGCTGCTGCATCACAGGTATCTGTCGGTCAGACTGCTTCACTTACAGAAAATCAGATTCACTCTTTGTGATTCCTCTGAGAATTTTTGTGAAGCCAAGAAGCAGAAACTATGACTCATCCACATACCAGAGAGTTGTCTTCATTAATTATTTATTGGCTTGACAGTTATGAAGTAAAAAAAAAGGATTGGGGGGGTCAGATTGTTCATCCCCATCATTCCTCTCTCTGTATATCAGCATGGAAATATAATTTGGACAAATGACATATTATACATTTTAGAATATGTAAATAATATGTATATGTATTATACATAGATATACATTTTCTTGAGTCACTTAGGTGGATAGGGAGTAGAGGTGGGCGATACCGGGAATTTTGGTGTTGATCCGATACCAAGTAAATACAGGCACAGTATTGCCGATATCGATACCGATACTTTTTCATATTTAAGCTTCATAGATCAAAAGGATCCAAAAGACCTAGGATAGAATTTCGCCAAACATTGTACGTGACAACAAAATACTTTATTATCACAATCAACATTTTTGTTGAAAAAAAATAACACAACTTAAAACAAAATCGCCTGAGGTAGAGGGCTAACAAACCACAATACAAGGGTGCGCTGCTCCGTGTTGTGTGACACAGTGCAGTGTTGCTCTTACAGAGAGTAGACTTTGATGAATCTGTGTGCGCAGCAGTCAGTGTGTGTGGGAGAGAAAAAAGCTTGAGTATCGATCTTTTTACACGAGGATCATTCAATATCAATACCAGCATTGGTATTGATATTATCAATATTATCTCTAGTAGGGAGAGTTCCCATGGGATAAAAAAGCTTTTCAACCTACCATCCCTGGTTCTCAAGACCGGGCACCTAAGTGGCTCTACTGTACACTTCTTTTTTTAGATATTTAGATATACTTTAGTATACACTAGTAGAGTTCTACCTTAGAATTGGAATGTATTATAGAAGACATACCTTACTGAATTTTCGTATAATCAGAAAAATCAAGTTGCCCATAAAAGCGCAGAGCATCTAGTTGTTGACATGTAGATCAGAAGTCAAACCATTTTGTCTCACTGCACATTGTTCTCATGAGCAGTGAGTGACACAATAGATTTGTTATCAGCCTCCTGTAGAGATACAAAAGCCAAAACAAGTGTAAAAGTGATTTTAAATGCACTGCCTGAGACTACATGCTGTAACCAGATGGTTAGTGTGTGTTTGTGTGTATTTTTGGAAGAGTGGGAAGAATTGAAAAGGCTCTGCAGGAGATGAGAGCAGCATTTCAGTTAGTGGCCACAAGGGGCGCTGCGAACTAACAAAACAGCAGAGGAACGTGATCTCACTGAGCTTCTGTTTTTACATGAAACACATACTTTAGGTTCTTTTTTTGTAGTTTGGACATTAAAATAGACTAATGTAAATAAAGTGGATGACATGAAGGACCCTCTGAAGAGTCTAACTTCGATTTGATATGTTATTTCTGAGGCTTGATTCTCCTAAATGACAGATGTCTGAACGTGGAGCAAGTGTCATTTCACATGTAAAACCTTTTGGTTGTTCAACAGAACACAGTTCTGCTTGGCTGCTAAGTGTCCATGTTCACAGAGAACTTCAACACCAGGACATTTTAAGAAAGCTGTGTTTCTGTGACTCCTTTTTCCATGTAATTATTTAGCTTATCATTTATTCTCAGATTAATTGTAGGAAAGATGTGTTCTACTTCTTTACCTCCTTTCTTGGAAAAAAAGATTCATTTGAAAATCCTTGTAATATAATGAAAATATTTAAAACACATTCCTTCCATTGTCTCACTTTTTGGATTTTTTTTTTTAATTCAGGCTACTATTTTAAAATGTTTAAAAAAAAAAAAAACTATTCAAACTAAAACAAACTAGAATAAAAATAGCAAAGCCAAAATCTGATGCATAAACATAGGCAGCTTATATCATAACACAACTACTACTACAACACACAAATATGTCTTTGACTTCATCTACATCAAAAATTAAGAAATACAAAAAGGAAGGGCTCAAAAACTGAGTGACTGTGGAAGAAGGAAACAAGTGACGGAAGCCACCGAGACACCCACAACAATGTTTAAGGTGTTAATGACAGGAAAAACAGTGCAAAGGGCAAGTTTTCAAATTTAAACCTTTTTAAGCGGTAACAACTGGCAGAATAATTGTCTGTACAGTAAAAATACTTAAAGACCTTTATCGAACAACCTGTAAATTGTATGGTATAACACTGTTGCAATTTACATTTTAAAGCAGTCAATCTAACATCTTTATTTTAATTAAGATTTTCATGCTGTTTTTAAAGTAGTTATTTTTGTAAAAAATACAGTTGTTACTTGGTGTATTTTAAATCACATTCAATGAGATTTGGTTATGATGCTCCCATTTTACTCAAGAACACCACAAGAGGTTTGGCATGGGATCCACATTTGGATCTGGTTTATCAAACACAACTCCAGCTGTATAATGTGAATGGGCCGAAAGCAACCTTGAACCGTCCTTGGGATGCTTGGCTTAGCAGACAAGCACAACAGAAACTACTCTGAAAATACAATGAATTCTATGTTGTACAGATGTTAAGATGTTAATATTAACACATTTTTGCTGTATTTGTGCAAAGTGCTTTATTATGAGTTCTGAAAACAAAATCATATCAGATTACAAGTGAGTAGGCTGTATAACAATAGTTTAAAACTGATTCTGCAGTTCATTACAGACTAATGCTCACTGTATCAATAAATGCTTTCTTCCCAAATGGAATATCCTACTTCAAGGCTGCTGCAAGTCATTTTCTTTTCATTGTCAGTTTGGCAAAGCAAATGACAATATGACAAAGACAATGGTTTTATACTGTAAAATTTACAGAATTTTTTGTAAAGTTATGTATGTATTATATATATATATATATATATATATATATATATTTTTTTTTTTTTTTTTTTTTCAGAATTATTCTGGCAACAGCTGTCAGTTTTTCCCTCTCAAAAACACTTTTTTTTTTTAAAGTGTGCACTGTGCACAACTGCTTTTCAATTACATGTTTACAGCTTTGTGGTGAAGATGAACAGAGATGGATTTAAAAAGGTCAGCTGAAGTCTCCCATATGCATTCTGACAGAGTGTCAGTGAATTTTCACAAGTTGTTTTTTTCAAACAATTTAAAAAATTTCTTCTTCTCCAAAAACTTGGTACATACAATCCCAGTTGTGCCCAATGTTTTAAATTTTTACATAACATAAAAATATACTTGATTAAATTCCACTGGAGTAACCTTGTGAAACATCCTTCAATGAGCTGTATTTTAGAGCAAACATTTTAATGTTTGTGGATATCTTTGTGGTGTGGGGTCTGAACCAACACACTGAGATGGAACACAATGCAAGCACTAAAGGAAATGTAAAAATAATACTTCCATATTGGGGAAATTAAAGTAATACCTGGGTATGATGAAATCTCCATGATTGCATGAATTACTTTAAAGGGACATGTGATTGTTGAAGTACGGGGCGGGGTGTTGTGTGGGTCATGTACAACACAGTGTGTCTGCAAATTGTTAGCAAACAAAATATCATGTACAAAGAATGGTGGGACCTTCAAAACTAGAACAAATCATTCAAGTATAGTCCAGATTAGAATTATTGGCATCCCTATATTATAAGCAGGGATGCACATAACTGATACTCATCGTGCTCGTGTGCGCTAAACATCATTGATGCACAGTTGAGGGACACAACTTTCCTACAATCTGTCATTGCTTTCCTCTTGTGAAGCACTTTCCTTGTGTTTTCTGCTGCTGGTGCTGACCAGAGGTGGGTACCACTGGCTTCAGTGAGTAAAAGTCCTACCATGTGTTTGTTCAAATCACTCACTAAACCACCCGATTCTAATTAGTTCACCTATTCATGCAGGCAGATGAGCTACTCAGTGAAATCACCTGTTTTTGTTTCAGGGGTATTATTTTGTTTGTTTGTGTACGAGTGATTTTTGTTAAGCATATGTGTGCCTAATAAATTCAGTTCAATTCAAATAATATATGATACAATCACCTTCCTAAAATAATGGCCAAAGTATTTTTTCCAAAAGTGAATTTTTTTGTCTAAATCATCTCCCTATGATGCTGGCCTCCTGTGGTAAAATCACTTAAATCTTCAGTTGAGGAGGTCATGCAATTAATTCCACCCCTGCCTATCTCAAGAGCGTGACTTAGACCATATTATTTTGCTTAAGTCAAAAGAGTGTGTGACTTAGGCAATTTTAGAAGCTTTTCAAAATGGCGACTGCTTCAGGAAAATGAAACTCTACTCAGCCACCGAATCTCTTGTGTTTTCCTTTGTGTTTTCTCAAAAACATGAAAACATGACTGAGGCTGTTATTTTAGGAAGGTGACAAATACCAACTTTTTCTTTGAGTCATAATGCTACTTGCAAAAATGACTGCACAGTTTATCCAATCACATCTAGAGAAACCTAACATATACACTAACGAACTTGAGGATAAAACAGTAAGTGGTATTCTAATGAATGACATCAGTGATCATCTACCAGTCTTTATCATCTATGATTACAACCACACCAACAGAAAGAAAAATAAGCAAAAAGAATATCAGAGAATGAGGTCAGGGGAATCAGTAAATGCATTCAGGAATTAATTATTGGCGCAAAACTGGGAAGCAGTATACCAAGAAAACAATGTGGACAATGCATATGAAATATTTCTGAAGGCATTTAAGCAATTATATAACAAAAGCTGTCCAATTAAAGAGTACACAAGAAAACTGAAGTGTGGCAACACCATGGATCACAAAAGGTTTACAAAATGCCTGCAAGAAGAAAAATGCACTATACAGAGAATTCATAAGACTGAGAACTAAAGAGGCAGAAAATCAGTGGTGGGCACAGTTCCGATAATCTGATAACCGATAATTATTGAAGATAATGTTTTCATTATTTGATTATCTTTTCAGATAACTTTGAAAACCATTATCGGACTCATTATCTTCCAATAAATTTTTGTCTGATAATTTTTAGACTGTTAACGTGGTAAACAAAGCTGAACAGCTGCAAACTCTAATAAAATTTAAAATCAGTTGAACCCCTATCTGTTAAATGTTTCGTAGCTGATGTGTAGTTCTACCCTCTGCATAACAGAGGAGAGTTGCTTCTAGAAGAAACTGCTCTATCCTCTGTAAGCAAAGGAGAAGTGGTCACAAAAGAAAAAACCAACAAACAAATTTCTTTCATCCCCATACTGATAAGACGGCAATATCACCCAAATCATCCAGAGGCATACATTTTTAATTTATGGTTCAAATTTTAACCAAACTAATTTCGGACAAGTTATTTAAATTAATGTCATGTCTGAAGTTTTATAAAGTGAAAATATCAGATATATGTTTTAGTTTTAAAGTAATACGCTCATTTTTAAGGTTTTAGTGTGGAGATGCTGTGTCCAGGTGCATTATGGGTATAGGATAATCTCAGTATGTTCACAACATGAAAAATGCATTTGAGACACTCTGATCAGGCTCCATGGATAACAGCATTAAACTCTAGTGCCTAAAACTCTTGTGAATATATTCTCTGGGTTAATAGACATTATTATGTTTGCGTCGTTTATCCCATCCCATCCCACGTCCAATCCCATCGTCACATATTCCAAAGAGGAAGCAGAGACTGGGGACTCGGAGGCGGACTCATCCATTACCCAGGCCGAAGTCACCGAGGTGGTTAGAAAGCTCCTCGGTGGCAGGGCTCCTGGGGTGGATGAAATCCGTCCTGAGTACCTTAAGTCTCTGGATGTTGTGGGGCTGTCTTGGCTGACACGCCTCTGCAACATCGCGTGGTGATTGGGGAAAGTGCCTCTGGATTGGCAGACCGGGGTGGTGGTCCCTCTGTTTAAGAAGGGGGACCGGAGGGTGTGTTCCAACTATAGGGGGATCACACTCCTCAGCCTCCCCGGTAAGGTCTATTCCAGAGTACTGGAGAGGAGAATTCGACCAATGGTCGAACCTCGGATTCAGGAGAAGCAGTGTGGTTTTCGTCCTGGTCGCGGCACACTGGACCAGCTCTACACGCTCCATCAGGTGCTCGAGGGTTCATGGGAGTTTGCCCAACCAGTCCACATGTGTTTTGTGGATCTGGAGAAGGCATTCGACCGTGTCCCTCGGCGCACCCTGTGGGGAGTGCTCTGGGAGTACGGGGTCCGGGGTCCTTTGCTAAGGGCTATCCTGTCCCTGTACAACCGCAGCAGGAGCTTGGTTTGCATTGCCGGTAGTGAGTCAAACCTGTTTCCAGTGCACGTTGGCCTCCGCCAGGGATGCCCTTTGTCACCGGTTCTGTTCATTATTTTTATGGACAGAATTTCTAGGTGCAGCCAGGGTGTAGAGGGGGTCTGGTTTGGGAACCACAGAATCTCGTCTCTGCTGTTTGCGGATGATGTGGTTCTGTTGGCTTCGTCAAATCAGGACCTTCAGCGTGCACTGGGGCGGTTTGCAGCTGAGTGTGAAGCGTCTGGGATGAAAATCAGCATCTCCAAATCCGAGGCCATGGTTCTCGACCGGAAAAAGGTGCTTTGCCCTCTTCAGGTCGGTGGAGTGTCCTTGCCTCAAGTGGAGGAGTTTAAGTATCTCGGGGTCTTGTTCACGAGTGAGGGACGGATGGAGCGTGAGATCATTAGACGGATCGGTGCAGCATCTGCAGTGATGCGGTCGCTGTATTGGACCATCGTGGTGAAGAGAGAGCTGAGTAGGGGGGCAAAGCTCTCGATTTACCGATCGATCTACGTTCAGATCCTCACCTATGGTCATGAGATTTGGCTCATGACCGAAAGAACGAGATCGCGAGTACAAGCGGCCGAGATGAGTTTCCTCCGCAGGGTGGCTGGGCGCTCCCTTAGAGATAGGGTGAGGAGCTCGGTCACTCGGGAGGAGCTTGGAGTCGAGCCGCTGCTCCTCCACGTCGAAAGGAGTCAGTTGAGGTGGCTCGGGCATCTTTTCCGGATGCCCCCTGGACGCCTCGCTGGAGAGGTGTTCCGGGCACGTCCCACTGGGAGGAGGCCCCGGGTAAGACCCAGGACACGCTGGAGGGACTACATCTCTCGGCTGGCTTGGGAATGCCTTGGGGTTCCCCCGGAGGAGCTGGAGGAGGCGTGTGTGGATCGAGAGGTCTGGGCGGCTTTGCTTGAGCTGCTGCCCCCGTGACCCGACTCCGGATAAAGCGGAAGAAAATGGGTAGATGGATGGATGGATGTTTGTGTTTCTTAAATTCCACGCAGCAGACACAGATTATTTGGAATTTTGTTTTGGCAAGTCTCTACTGCCATCTACTGGCCAGTAGTGTCAATGGCAGTATTCAAACTGAAGCTGGGGCTGATATATTCAATCACTGTACTCGGTTCCAAGCTCAAACTCTACCACAAAACTGCATGGTGTAAAAGTTCAGAGCGCCCGATTTATGTTCTCACACACATTGTACGTTCAAAAACCACACGTCGGATTCGTGTTTCCAGAAGCAAAACGTAAACAGAAGCTTTTATTCAAACTTAATTGACATGGGAGACATCCAAGTTTAAAAAAAAAAACATTACAAGACAGGTCTGCGGTGTTTGCACAGGCACAGTGCGAGATGTGGCCATGAGATGTTAAACGTAGCTGGTTACTCCATGTATACAAACAATGCAGGACGCACGATTAATCTGAAACTCGGTGCGATCCAAAAAATTCTTGCACCAATGAAAAATCAACTGAAAAAGGGTCAAAACTCGCACTGGCACCAGTAGATCATGGCAGTGTTCTATTTATTTTGACACTGGTTATATCAGACAGTTATCTTATTACAACTTGCCTTTTTTTTTTTAAATCCCTTTTTTTGGCATATTTTACAAAAGCACATTTATCTGTAAACACCAACACACGACACACCTCACATTAAGATGTTGGTTTACATAACCAATCAGTGTTTAGCGGAGGCACATTTTACCCAGAATCTCATCTGTCTGTGTTTGTTACAAAACTTCAGAATTAGTGCATTATTCAACATTAAAAGATTGACATTAATGGAATTATTCAGTCAGTATTCATTTTATTTACGCCAAACCATAACTCAGCATTGCGTTATTTTCCAAGACCTCGGCCTGACGCAGCATTGTGATTCAGTAGAGTTGAGCTTTGTAGCGCCTCTCAGCTGTGTTTGTGCTGGAAGCCATGTAGTAAATTGGAGCTTCCAGCAGGGGGCAGGACACTCAAAGATAGAAGTGCTGACTCACTGTTTGGGTCTGTGGTTGCCTTTGATGCTTTCAGAAGCGATTGTGGTGTTAAACTTAAAATCAGCTTGTTACAGTTGCAAGTGTGCCGAAGACAATACTGGAATTTATTGGTCATCGGTTATCTGTAATTTCTGATACATTTTTGGCTGGTTTATCGTTTTAACTTTATCAAAGATAACTTTTCAGTTATCTGATTATCTGTTATCGAAGTTGATTTTTTGGTTATCTGTGCCCACCACTGCAGAAAATTAATATAAACAATGTAGAAATAAGTTAACAAATATCATAAGGTCTAGCAAAAAATATTATTATAGGACATTATTAAATAATACCAAACATAATATAAAGGGAATGTGGGGTATACTAAACAGCAATATAAGAAGTAGTTCTAAACAGTTACAATATCCTGGGTATTTTATTGATGAGGGTAATGTAATTTGTAATAAAAATTATGTGGCTGACGATCTAAATATTTTTTTGTAAATGTGGGACCTGATCTTGCAGGAAAAATCTCTGATCCAGGGACAGTTGGGAAAAAAAAAACATAGATGTATTGATAGAACAAAATTATAATTCAATGTTTCTCAAAGCAGTGGAGGAAAAAGAAATATTAGATATTGTTAAAAAATGTAAAAACAAAACATCACCTGATTATAATGACATTGATATGACAACAGTAAAAGAGGTCATTGAAGGGATCTCAAAACCTTTAACATACAATAGTGTTCAGAATAATAGTAGTGACTGAAAAGATTAATCCAGGTTTTGAGTATATTTCTTATTGTTACATGGGAAACAAGGTACCAGTAGATTCATTAGATTCTCACAAATCCAACAAGACCAAGCATTCATGATATACACACTCTTAAGGCTATGAAATTAGGCTATTAGTAAAAAAAAAAAGTAGAAAAGGGGGTGTTCACAATAATAGTAGCATCTGCTGTTGACGCTACAAACTCAAAACTATTATGTTCAAACTGCTTTTTTAGCAATCCTGTGAATCACTAAACTAGTATTTAGTTGTTTAACCACAGTTTTTCATGATTTTTTCACATCTGTGAGGCATGGAGTCAAACAACTTGTGGCACCTTTCAGCTGTTATTCCACTCCAAGATTCTTTAACAACATTCCACAATTCATTCACATTTCTTGGATTTGCTTCAGTAACACCTTTTTTGATGTCACCCCACAAGTTCTCAATTGGATTTAGGTCCGGGGATTGGGCAGGCCACTCCAAATCATTAATTTTTTTTGGTTTGGAACCAAGATTTTTCTCATTTACTCGTGTGCTTGGGGTCACTGTCTTGTTGAAACACCCATGTCAAGGGCATGTCCTCTTCAGCATAAGGCAACATGACCTCAAGTATTTTGACATATCCAAACTGATCCATGATACCTGGTATGCGATATATAGGCCCAACACCATAGTAGGAGAAACATGCCCATATCATGATGCTTGCACCACCATGCTTCACTGTCTTCACTGTGAACTGTGGCTTGAATTCAGAGATTGGGGGTCGTCTCACAAACTGTCTGCGGCGCTTGGACCCAAAAAAGAACAATTTTACTCTCATCAGTCCACAAAATATTTCTCCATTTCTCTTTAGGCCAGTTGATGTGTTCTTTGGCAAATTGTAACCTCTTTCTGCATGTCTTGTATTTAACAGAGTGACTTTGCGGGGGATTCTTGCACATAAATTAGCTTCACACAGGCATCTTCTAACTGTCACAGCACTTACAGATAACTCCAGACTGTCTTTGATCATCCTGGGGCTGATCAATGGGTGAGCCTTTGCCATTCTGGTTATTCTTCTATCCATTTTGATGGTTGTTTTCCATTTTCTTCCACGTCTCTGTTTTTTTGTCCATTTTAAAGCATTGGAGGTCATTGTAGATGAACAGCCTATAATTTTTTGCACCTGCGTATAAGTTTTCCCCTCTCCAATCAACTTTTTAATCAAACTACGCTGTTCTTCTGAACAGTGTCTTGAACGTCCCATTTTCCTTAGGTTTTCAAAGAGAAAAACATGTTCAACAGGTGCTGGCTTCGTCCTTAAATAGGGGACACCTGATTCACACCTGTTTGTTCCACAAAATTGACAAACTCACTAACTGAATGCCACACTCATTATTGTGAACACCCCCTTTTCTAATTTATTTTTTTTTACTAATGACCAATTTCATAGCCTTAAGAGTGTGCATATCATGAATGCTTGGTCTTGTTGGATTTGTGAGAATCTACTGAATCTACTGGTACCTTGTTTCCCATGTAACAATAAGAAATATACTCAAAACCTGGATTAATCTTTTTAGTCACATAGCACTACTATTATTGTGAACACTACTGTACATCTGCAATTTATCATTTCAGACTGGTTCATTCCCAAACAAGATGAAAATAGCCAAAGTCATTCCACTGTACAAAACTGGGAACAAACATCATTTCAGACCTGTATCTTTACTTTTTTACTGTATCTTTACTAATTTTCCAAAATACTGGAAAAACTTTAATAATAGATTGAATATATATTCACTAAAAAGCACAAATTACTCTTCGATAACCAGTATGCTTTTAGATCAAACAGTACAACATCATTTGCAATAATAGTAGCAATTGAAGAAATCACAAATGCCATTGAACAAAAGAGATATGCAGATGAAATATTTACTGACATTAAGAAAGCCTTTGACAGAATCAACCATGACATAATATTAGAACTTGAAAGATATGGCATCAGAGGTATTGTATCAGACTGGGTTAGAAGATATTTACAACAGAGACAGTAGTTTGTTAAGATGGGTGATGTCAGTTCTGAATGTTTGGACATTGTTTGTGGCAGTGATGGGCACAGTTCAGCTAATCCAATAGCAGATAATTATCAAAGCTAATGTATTTGCTATCAGAAGATTAGCTTTTCAGATAAGTTTTAAAACCATCGTCGGAACAATTATCTTCCGATAAATTTAGTTCTGATAACTTTCAGTCTGATAACATTTTCTTTGCTGGTAAAGTTTAACGGTCAAAAATGTTTGTAAACCCTAAAATCAAACATTTTAGTCTGTTTATGGTGTGTTTATAGGCACTATAAACTGGCTGCCTGTTGCTTGCTGATGACATCATCATTAAGCACAAAATGTGATTGGCCGGTCGACGCAGGGAGCATTGTGGGTAGTGTTGTTCAGGTTCACTTTGGAAGATACAGTGAGTTGTCCACTCGACACAAAAACAAAACAGACTAATTTTAACATTATTTTATTTTATTTCTTTGTGGCTGTAATTTAAATGCCAAGACTCGGTGGGGGAGAGGAGCTCTCATGGCGCAGCTGTGTGTACAGAGGGAGGGACTTTTCTTCACATTTTAACACTGTTTTGGATTTTAAAAAAGGACCCTTTATGTGGATTATTTATTCAGATGAATCCCACTGAAACTAACAGGTAAGAATTTATATTTACTATGTGTATTTTACTCTGCCAATTAATGCATTAATGTATGTATTTCAGTTGTTTAAGCCACAGGGTTGAAAGCATGTGAAAAAAGCAGCAGCTTTTAGTTCGTAAATGATGGTGTATCTAATACCGAGATAAACTGTGACTTCTAATACGGTGTTTTACTGCTTTTGAAAGATGATGACAGTGTTTGGGGTTTTATTTTATTTTTTTGTTTATTCATTTTTCGTGTGTTCTTTGTGTTTGTGATCCTTGAATTTACCCAGCCACCCCTGCGGCGCTTAAAGTGAAACTGGTTTATCAGAAGCCGACAGTGTAATCGAATGTGGCCGCGTCCAAATCAATACTAATAGTTATCGGTTATCTGTAATAAAGGTACATTTTTTTAGCAGGTTATCGGTTTGCCGTCATAAAAGATAACTTTTCAGTTATCTGATTAATGGATATCAAAGCTAACTTTTTGGTTAGCTGTGCCCACCACTGGTGTGTGGGGTACCACAGGCGTCAGTTTTGCGGCCCAAACTATTTATATTGTATTTTAATGATATTTGTAAGTTGTCACAGATACTTGAACTGGTGTTGTTTGCTGATGACATGAATATTTTCTGTTGTGGGGAGAATTTAAAAGAAACGGTAGAGGAAATCACTGAAGAAATGAGCAAATTGTAAACTGAACTTAAACTTAAAGAAAACAAAGCTAATGTTATTTTGGAAAGGCAGAACCAATGAGTAAGTATGAATACAGATAAATGGGGTGTAGATTGAAAAGGTTAATGAAAATAAATTCCTTGGGGTAGTAATAGATGAGAAAATCAGTTGGAAACCACACATCAAATATATACAAACCAAATTATCAAGAAGCATTTCACTGTTAAACAAAGCAAAACATGTTCTGGATCATAAATCTTATACTGTTCCATTATCTTACCGTATTTCAATTAATGTGTAGAAATTTGGGATAATAACTATATGAGTTCAATGAAATCACTAATTCCTCAAAAAAAGGGCAATACGGGTCATTTATAATGTTGGCTATCAAGACCATACTCATTCTTCTTAAAATCAAAACTATTAAAATTAACAGACATACTGTAGTAAGATTCCAAACAGCACAGATCTTGTACAAGGCAAAAGAATGACCTTTTACCAAAAAACATACAGAAATTGTTCAAGGATCAAGAGGGGGACATCAATTACAAAGGAAATACAACTTCAATATGAACAAAATCTGCACAAACAAGAAACGATTCTGCTTTTCATTCTGTGGAGTGAGACTGTGGAACTGTATGAATGAGGAGTTAAAGCAGTGTCCAAACATTCAACAGTTTAAAACAAAATATAAAGAATGTGTTTTCATTGGCTACAGGTATGAAGTGAGGGAGTGAGAATCACTAGGTGTTCATGGGAAACTGTTATTGATTATTTATTTCTATATTTGTTTTATGGATTTATTTATGTTTGTTGTTAGTAGGCTCTATCTTTTCTGTTGTGTTTTGTTGGGTTCCTTATGTCTTTGTCTTTTTTCTAAAATTGTATTGTATCATTATTATTACTATTAATATTATTGTTGTTGCTATTATTATTATTATTATTGTCAATAGTAGTATTTTTAAGGAAACAGGGATTGATATATAAATCATTATACAGGGAGAAGGGGTGGGATTAGATAAGTTTTGACTTCTCACTCTTTTTTGAGCTAACTTTAATTTTACGTTATCTGTTGTTTTATTTTTCTTCTTTTGTTATGTTCAAAATAAATCTTCAAACCTATTGCACCATTTGACTTGTCATGCATGTCTTGGCAGCTTCCTTCACTTGTCTCTGTCTTGCACTATCAATGCCTACTTCACACAGATTTACCATGTAATGTGAAAGTGGCTGTATTTCTTATTAATGCTGCGTTTACACATAACGACAGCAAGTCACGAATGCCACGAAGTATACATTCTTGGCCGCTGATCACAAATGTGATGATTTGGGGCAGAGGCGTCAGGTCTCCTCAGGAACTGCTGCAACCTGTTACCATGCATTACGATTAATGGCACGTGTTTCTGGAGAATTATCAGGAACCATTATGCACACTCAAGAATAATGTTCCACATTGCTGTTGCGCGCTGTTGCGCACTATCGCACACAAGTTCTGTCATGTTGTGAATGAGGCAAATTGTCTCCACACACACACCCATATTCATCCAACCGTCAGCTGCTGAACAATTCAGATCACTCTAGTTTTTCCTCAACAGCCACAGCAGAAGAACTTTGTGACTGCATGCTTGGTTGGGCTCTGTGCCACACAGTGGTGCAGAGAGGAGGAGGAGACTGCACGTGGCTCTCGTATCGCTCCTTTTCCCAAACATCAGGCACATGCAGCAGGTGGAACACCTGCAGGAGCACGCTGAGGAGCATTGGAACGAGTCTTTTAGTCGACTTGGCATCTCTGTCCCTTCTTCAGCATACTGCAGCAATGAAACTGAATGCGGTGCAGCAGAGTTTAATTGTGCGCATGTCGGAAAAGAACACTGTCACGCTCTATTAAGGATCATCTCTAATTACGATGGATCAACACGCTTAGTTGCGACCTCCACGACATGAGGCGAAATGAGGGTGGTGCGTGACATTCGTGGAAGATTTTTTGACAGCCAAAAACATGTTCCACGAAAATCACAAATATCACGCACCAACACGCACTATTAAGAAACCTATTCAGATGCATTGTCATGTTAAGAATGTGAGGAATGTGCCAAGAATGATGCAAATATATTCGTAATGTGTCTTGCCTATGTGTAAATGCACCTTAAGAGCAATCAGAGATTTCTGACATCTGCCAGTCTGTATCTGGATCACCTCCAAAATTCAGTGGGGTCTTTCATACCCTAATATTTATCTGTGGTCCAAATTTGGTGAGAATCCATGAAGTAGTTTTGACTTAGTCCTTCAAAGCCTATATAAAGTGAAATCTTGATCCAGAATTTGGATTCAGATCCAGATCACTTCTATAATTCAGTGGAGTCTTCCATGCCCGAATATATATAAAGTGAAATCCTGAGCCAAAATCCAGATCTGGATCCAAATCATCTCCAAACTTCAGTGGAGTCTTCCATGGCCTAATGTGTATTTGTGATGAAACGTTCATCAGAATCTGTGCTGTAGTTTTGACTTAATCTTTCTAACAGTAATTCCTCAAAGCCTATATAAAGTGAAACTTGATGCAGAATCCGGATCCGGATAACCTCCAAAATTCAGTGGAGTCTTCCATGTCCTCATGTGTATCTGTGGTAAAACGTTTCTCACAATTTGTGCAGTAGTTTTGACGTAATCCTGCTAACAGATGGACAGAAAAGTAAATAAATAAATGCCAATTATTTTATTACATTCTTAGCTGACATAATAATTGATGAAAATGAAGTTCAAGACATATTCAATAACTTGGTTCACATATTCATCTCCTGGCTTGCCTAAACTGTCTGAAATAGTGATAGTTCATGTAAATTTTATGTCTGTATTTTTCATTATTCGTTTTGTTGGTGTTGTTGATAACTCTGGACATTTCATTGCATATTTTAATAACACAAAATTGGTTTATTGGAATTACTTTTTGACCATATTTTAAATTCTGTGAATAAAACATCAAGGTGATAATAATTCTCACCACGACTGTAGATATCTGGTGTCTGAGTGTTGGATGACTGAGAACATTCATCATTTTTTTCAGAAAAAAAAAATACAAAAGGTTGGTTAAAATTAGTAAGAAAGAGGTTAACCCTTGTGTGGACCCCAGAGGCCACTTTGTCGCCACTTATTTTCATCATATTTTTATCAAACTGTCTGAATTTTAGGATATGCATTCACCTCTATGACCTTTAGAAGGAAGAAAATGCGCAAGTAGTTATAATAGTTAGTGTCCAAATTATTTTTATTTTTTTTCAAATGTACTAAAACCTTTTTTCCCCATATTTTTGTTTGAGGGACAATTTATGAAAAACATAAATAAATAAAACAGATACTGATCAAGCAATTGCAAAAAAAACAAACAAATAAACAAACAAACAAAAAACAAGGATAAATCTAATTCTGAATGTGTTCTGGACTATTTGGTCAATTGGAATCTGGAATAATTCTAAATTTAGTATAGGTGCCAGTTTATATTTTTTTTGAATTTGAGCTAATAGTTGCGTTGGTGTCTCTCTGGTATTCCTTTGGCCAGGGCTCTGGTCGGAGTCTCTCAGAAGAGGAGGTGCTGCTAGGGCTGCTGAGTAGGATTGTGTCATCTGAATCGGTGTGTGTGGATAAGGAGCTCGAATCTAGGTCACTTGCAATAGTTGGGTTAATGAATTCAAGAATAATATCAGTATCAGGAACAGTCGGTATGACTTTGATGGTGGTAAGATCCTTGATTGAGGAGGTTGAGCTCAAGTTAACAAATGTTCCACCAAAGTCCATATCCTTATATTGCAGCCTGATGCCTCCAGTAAGTATGCATGCTTGTTTGATCTGTTCAATGAGGTCTTCAATGGCATCTGGGACCATTTCCAAATCAATTCTCTCTGAGCTATCATCACTCAGTAGAATGAGGAGACGAATGAGAATTGCCATGCTGCTGTAGACAAACCACGCCCTGGATGTCTGTAGAACAGGAGACAAAGGGCGAGAGGGAGAGCAAAGGTTTAGGTGTGTTTTAGAGCTAAAATTTCACCAGAAAGTCAAATATCTCTAACTTTGTGAATAGTATAAGCAAATATGTTTTAATGAAAATGTAGACCTTAAACTTGAAGATATCTCTTCAGGGTTATCAAACGGACTCCTCCAACATTGTAATCCTCCAACGGATATGGATCCATCAGTTCATCTGGCACCACAAGTATAATGTCTTTGGTGGGGCTCACTAAAAGTTCAAAGGCCCTGAAGTGTTCCCTGTGCCATGCAGTCAGTTTCTGAACAATGAGAAAAGATTGTCCTTCAGAACCAACATATGGATGATTTCAGTGAATTCAGGGATTCCTGCCAAATATCCATGTGCAAGGATCATTCCATTTCTGTAACTGAATTTATCATAAGTGACATGCTTTGTCAAACACGCATTGCATACAGTTGAGTGTTTCAGACGTATTGCTTGTGCAATATTCACTTTAAACACATCAAGTGAAAGAGTTGAAACATTTGACACTTCCAGAAGAGGTTTATGAGAGTACATAAAAATCTGCTTTGCCATGTGAAATTGGTGTCGCTCTGCCAAAGACAACACATTCTTGAAAGATCTTATGTGTCGAACAACTCTTTAAAAAAACTGTGCTTTGCTTCGAATCTTTAAGTCCAAAGACAAACTAATTGTCCAAATTGATGAATTAGCTGGGGATAATGTTCCAAATAATGATGTTTGGCAGCAGGTTGTAGTCTGGGAAAACCTCTTGAAGTTGTACTCTGTGCTCTGAGATCTTAAAATTCAAATAAGCAATTGATTCCTTTGTATGAACAGGTGAGACAGTAAGGTCCACAATATCCTTTAGATTGGTCAGTATTTTCCATGCAGGTTCTGTAACGGGCACTTTCTGGCCAACAAAAAAGGGGAAAAACCTTAATGTTATGTGGGCCGCTAAAGAGGAGGTACTGCTGGCCCACCACCACCAGAGGGCGCCCTGCTTGGAGTGCGGGCTCCAAGCACGAGAGGGCGCCAGACCCAGAAGAAGTGACAGCTGTCACTCATCACACCAGCTGTCACTCATTTACACCACTACATAAGCCGGACTGCAACTCCACCTCCCCGCCGAGAAATCAACTACCGAAGAGGTAATCTTCTCTGCTGTGATTATTTGTTGTCCAAGACATTGTTCTGTGTGCAGCCGTGTTCCTGTGGACTCTGTCGGAGGCTGGATTGGCGGACAGTGAGAGGACGACGTTCTTCGCCTCTCACTCCATCCAGGAAAGAGACCAACAGGAGCTGCACGAGTGAAATTGTTTCTGGAGGTGGAGGTTTCCCCTCCTAACTGACTGCAGACTGTGGATTACTGAGTGTGCGAATTCACACTCATCCATCCTGTCTTTGTTTTCTGCCAGCAGTACCAGGGTCGACAGCCGAAGACAGAGGCCACCTGGGGACTCAGGACTTGGCGGCTCCGGTGTTCTTCAGGCCGTTGGTGGTGGAAGCCGTGTGGGACGCGGCTCATCTCTCGTCAGGGGTCTTCTATCTTCGAGCCTGCCCACACGTCACCTGGTGTTAATTGTCTATTCATATCTTGTGTGTTTAGTTGTGTGTTGTCACAACATTAAATTGTTACTTATTGGCTTATTCATTGTCCGTTCCTTTGCGCCCCCGTTCTACGACACCTTCCCAACACTTAAACTCCAGTTCTCATGTGAAATTCCCCCTATAGTCTTTCAAGATGCAAAGTTCAATGGCACTGGATAGGGACAATTAACTTTGTCACTCCACTTAAAGGGGAACTGTAGTATAGACTCATTTAAATATGCAAGAGTAAAGTATTTCTTACACATGAAGATGGACAGACATAAAGCTATCTCTGCAGGAAAAATCCCTTCGAATAAATCATGCCGAAAAAGTGCTGATGTCAAACTCTTCTGCCATTTCTGTGGTAGTCAGATGACGTCCCGGATCAACAAAGCCTTTACTTTGGAAATGAATGGCACATTCCACTGTTACAGGAGTTTTTTGTCATGAAAAGACGTGCGGAGGAATTCGCGCGTCAGGACGGAGGCGCAGTGCACAGAACAAAAAGCAACGCCGTGATGAAGCCTCACAGGACATGTTGTGGCATGTCCAGCTCGTCCCCAATTTCTCGGATAGTCACACGACTGAAAACCACCGAAAGCCGTCTAAATCTTCCGAATGGTGCAAGAGCTGGGCATGTTGTCCTGTGAGACCAACACGGAGGTGCTTTCGTCCCGCACCATGAGCGGCTCTGTGGCAAATTTCTCCGCTCCTCTTTCCATTACAAAAACTCCTGTAACAGTGGAATGTGCCAAAAAAGTGCTATGTCCAGCTGTCTTGCCATTTCTCTGGTAGTCAGACAACGTCCCGGATCAACAAAGCATTCACTTTGGAAATGATATGGTCGTTTGAGCCTGTCGATCGCCGCTCGGTGCATGGCGCACCCTCAGCCGCTGTGGGCCATCTTTAATCCAGTTGTAATTGTCCTTAATCTGTGTGATCCCCATAAGATCTTCACCGAAAGCCATCTGAATTTTCCAAATGGTTTCCACCTGGCTGTCTCTCACACTTTCTGAGAAAAGTTTGATCAAGCAAAGCGGCAGTTGATCAGCCAATTTCCTGACAATGAAAATCCGCCGAGGGGGCTGGACCACTCCTCCCACAAGGCGTGCTCACAGGCGAATGACGCAACCAACAGGCGTGAAATAACTCCCACATGCGCACGAAGGTTCAAGCTTGGCTGATGCAGTCACACATGATTCAAATCCATATAGTTTTTGCAAAAAATAAAAAGGTCTGTTACTTTTCTAACAGACCTCGTATGTGACCACTTGTAAAACTCTCAATAAATCCCGTGATGCTGTGGGCTCCAAGATTGTCTGCTATGACACATTGTACTCTTCCCTTAACACATTTTCCCAACTTTGGCAAATATACGCCGTGTTTTTCCAAATAAATTAAATCACAAATGAACGACTCAAGTACAGCTTCATAGCCATACAACTTTAAATCATCACTTCTGACTAAAAGAGCCAAGTGTATCGATGACAGTGAAGATTGACAACCAGGAAACAGAGTCCAATAGAGGGCACAAATCTTGTTTTCTTCATGATGTCCCAATGGGGTTACAAATTTCAAAATCATCAATATAAAGGTTAAGTGAAATTGCACAGTCTTTAGACAAAAGTGGATTGTTTCTGAAAACATTCACCATCAGAGGGACACCTGTAAACTGCTTTATCACTATTAGGTGACTGGTATTTCCCCTTCAAATTGAAAGTCATTATCAGAACAGAATCTAAATTTAGAATCTGCTGCAATGTTTTTAGCACTGATACATACTGCAATGATTTTTTTGTTCCTTTTGTCAAGAATATACTCTACTGGTGACACTACTTCAAATTCTCTTTTATAATATGACTTCCGCTACCAAGAAGTAGACAATGGGCCTTGTTTCCCTATTGCTTTTTGAATCGGATGCGAAGAAGAAAAAATTGTGGCTACCTCTTCTGCAACAGATACTTCCACATGACAATTGTTACCTTCCAAAACCTCATTGTTTTTAGACAATGTGGCACAGAAACAGTTCCAAGAAGATGTTGTAGTTCCTCAAGCAATTCACTGACAGCTGTACTGGAGACTAAGTGTGTATATTCCAGTTTGAGTAAAAGTGAACCTAATTTCAGTTCAAATTCCTTTTCTAAATCCTTAGTCTCCTCAGTGGTTGGTTCATCCAGCTGTACTTCATTTTGGTCATAAATCAGAAGGAGTCAGAAGGATTAGAACTGAGTGATGTGACAATTATACCACTTTTGAAATCATTGGCAGTGCATGACTGATGTTTTCTCCATTTATGGGTCCTGAAACATGTTTGTCTTTTATGAACATCCAACAAACATACAAGAGACTTGTTAATTTTTTTTTTAAATGTTGATTGATATGAAGAAAAAAAATCATACACTGTGGAAAGCTGATTGTTCTCACAAATGTAGCACTTGAAAGAATAGACCTTTTGTGTGGACTCCTGAGAAGCATGATTCCTATCCATCCATCCATCCATCCATCCATTTTCTTCCGCTTTATCTGGAGTTGGGTCGCGGGGGCAGCAGCTGAAGCAAAGCCGCCCAGACCTCCCGATCCACACACACCTCCCCCAGCTCCTCTGGGGGAATCCAAAGGCGTTCCCAAGCCAGCCGAGAGATGTAGTCCCTCCAGCGTGTCCTGGATCTTCCCCGGGGCCTCCTCCCAGTGGGACGTGCCCGGAACACCTCTCCAGCGAGGCGTCCAGGTGGCATCCGGAAAAGATGTCCGAGCCACCTCAACTGACTCCTTTCGACGTGGAGGAGCAGCGGCTCGACTCCGAGCTCCTCCCGAGTGACCGAGGTCCTCACCCTATCTCTAAGGGAGCGCCCAGCCACCCTGCGGAGGAAACTCATCTCGGCCGCTTGTACTCGCGATCTCGTTCTTTCGGTCATGAGCCAAATCTCATGACCATAGGTGAGGATCGGAACGTATATCAACTTCAATCAACTCAATCAACTTTTTTCTTATATAGCGCCAAATCACAACAAACAGTTGCCCCAAGGCGCTCCATATTGCAAGGCAAGGCCATACAATAATTATGAAAAACCCCAACGGTCAAAACGACCCCCTATGAGCAAGCACTTGGCCACAGTGGGAAGGAAAAACTCCCTTTTAACAGGAAGAAACCTCCAGCAGAACCAGGCTCAGGGAGGGGCAGTCTTCTGCTGAGACTGGTTGGGGCTGAGGGAAAAAACCAGGAAAAAGACATGCCGTGAAGGGGGGCAGAGATCGATCACTAATGATTAAATGCAGAGTGATGCATACGGAGCAAAAAGAGAAAGAAACAGTGCATCATGGGAACCCCCCCACAATCTACGTCTAAAGCAGCATAACCAAGGGATGGTCCAGGGTCACCCGATCCAGCCCTAACTATAAGCCTTAGCGAAAAGGAAAGTTTTAAGCCTAATCTTAAAAGTAGAGAGGGTATCTGTCTCCCTGATCTGAATTGGCAGCTGGTTCCACAGGAGAGGAGCCTGAAAGCTGAAGGCTCTGCCTCCCATTCTACTCTTACAAACCCTTGGTAAATCGAGAGCTTTGCCCCCCTACTCAGCTCTCTCTTCACCACGACGGTCCGATACAGCGACCGCATCACTGCAGATGCTGCACTGATCTGTCTATCGATCTCACGCTACCACAGAACCACAGAATCTCATCTCTGCTGTTTACGGACGATGTGGTTCTGTTGGCTTCGTCAAATCAGGACCTTCAGCGTGCACTGGGGCAGTTTGCAGCCAAGTGTGAAGCGTCTGGGATGAAAATCAGCACCTCCAAATCCGAGGCCATGGTTCTCGACCGGAAAAAGGTGCTTTGCCCTCTTCAGGTCGGTGGAGTGTCCTTGCCTCAAGTGGAGGAGTTTAAGTATCTTGGGGTCTTGTTCACGAGTGACGGACGCATGATTCCTAGTAAGATGTTTTTGTAGACCATTCCATGTCTTCGACGAACAGGGACAATTTGCATGGATGCATGGGTAAGGATGGCGCCTCCCGTGAAACTGATGGTCAGTGCGATAGTGTTGTAGTAACTTAGATTGTTCTGAAAATGACAGGCTGCAGTCTTTGCATTTCCACATCCAATATCTGAGAAAACAAAGGAAGAAATTGTGAATTCCACCACAGGTGATACACTGATCAGTGTTGGCGCAAACAACCAAGTAAAAAAAAAAAATCCTCCAAATCCTCCGTCACTTTTTACAGTGTATATACATTTTGCAATTATCATTCCGGCACACAGTGGCAGGAATTACGTCTTCATAATGAGGTGAGAAGAACCTGAGAGATAACATGCATGTGGGCTTTAAATTTTTAAAATAAATACATAATTGTCCCATGAAGGCAGCATCAATGCATTTACCAGCAAGAAAAAAACTCTCATGCATTAATGATGTCACCACTGCAGGCTTCAAATAAAACAGCGCTCATTTACATTCAACATTTATTCATTGACACAAAATTATGTTTATCCAGCCCTGCAACTTGAGATTATTATTTTCATTATTATATTATCCTGATGATTACTTTATACAATTAATAGTTTCATCTCAAAGACAATAACAACAAAAAACATTGAGAAATTTAAATAATCCTACAAGTTAAACAAAGTATTTGTACATAAACGAGACATTATTATGTCTGGCATAAATTTGATGGAATATTGTGATGTTTTTTCTGCACATGAACATAAAAGAAGCTAAATTTAAAACATGTGTGCACACTTTAATACTTTGAAGTGAATATGTTTTAATTTATTGTTAAACTGAACTCACCAACTCTGTCTTATTGTTTGTACAGAACACAAACAGCTTTGGCTGATCCTGGCCATGTGAGGATGATATTACTGGCAATGATATCAAAACAGAAACCTTGAAATAAAGATTAAAAAAAGTTGGCTCCCATCCTGTGTTTGGTCAGAGCACACACAGTGGAGGGTTCCGTTTTAAATTTTAATCATTTTGCAAACAAGTCTCACACACACACATACACTGAACAAAAATATAAATGTGACACTTTTGTTGTTGCTCCTATTTTGACAGATTTACTTGAGAACAATATTTCAGAGAAATAGGTATTTTGTGTATATAGAAAATGTTTTAGATCTTTGAGTTCAGCTCATAAAAAAGACAGCAAAAACAGTGTTGTATTTATGTTTTTGCTCAGTGTATATATATATATATATATATATATATATATATATATATATAGATTTTAGGGATGCAATCCCAATACCAGTATCGGGTATCGGCCCAATCTCGTTTTAATTTAATTGTACTTGTAATCATAAAATGTCTCAGATAATCCGTGACCCGATACACCTTTACAGCAGCATAATGCCAACCTCTCAATGTGGGATTTTCGTGCACATGCTCCGTAATGTCTGGACTATTAAGCCGCTATTTTTTTCATACGTTTTGAACACTGCGGCTTAAACAATGATGCATCTAATTTATGGATTTTTATATGCTTTCATGTAATTTACTCTTTTAAGTCGAAATATATCCGTCGATGCTGTCCATTGATTGGCTGAAAGCTGCAGTCCATCATGCGGAGTAAATTCACAGACATAGTAAATAATAAAGTCTTACTTGTTTGTTTCAGTGGAATACATCATCATACGATCCTGATGAAAAATAATCCACACAAAGCCTACTGAGTTTGGAAAACAACATCTGAAAATACTTTATTCCTCGTGTGGCTGAAAAAAGTTCCTCCGTGAGTTTGCCACTTTGCACCTGTTTCTCTGTCAGAACTCAGATCATGGTTTCAGTGGCAGAGGATGTCCATCAGGTTGGTGAGTTTCAGCCCTTGGTGTGGGTGTTCAGGCCGATGGGAGACCGGCTCGGTCCGCGACAGGTGTAATTCGTTTTCAGAATCTCTGTGGGGCTGAGTTTGGACCCTCTGCTCCTCCTCCACCGGCCGCAATTTGGGCCAGAAATTAAGTCACTGCGCCTTGTTAACGGCTCATTTATCATAGGCAACGGGCTATTCTGTCTGAACATGAGGAAATTATCCCATGATCCACAAAGAAAAAATAAAATAATGTTAAAATTACTCGGTTATGCCTCCGTGTGTTGCGGAGATGCCACGCGACAGTGTGTGTGCATATGCGTGTGCGTGCACGCTGTGCTCCTCCAGTATTAACATGTTCCACCTTTGGAGAAAAAAAAACAAAAAAACAAAAACATTTACGGTTTATATTTATGTATGTTACCGGTACATATTTAATTAAAAGTTTAAAAATAGTGTGGAGAGTGAAAGGCTGTTTAGCTCACTGCACACGTAGATAAAAACAGAAACAGGCTCACAGGAGATAGCACAGAAGCTTTTTTTTTTAATCAAAATTAATCTGTCCTCAATTTTTCCAAAAAAAAAGGCTTAGTGCTCACAGACATAAATAGTTAATGATGGACAATTTCAGTTCTGTTACTGGTAGGGATGTCCTGATCAGGGTTTTTTGGCCCTGATCCAATTCTGAGTCATCTGATTTTGAGTATCTGCCGATAGTGTGTCCCGATCCGATACTTTAAAAAACTGAATGAACAATGAACAAATGCTAAATATATAATATTTTCATTTTAATCACCTTCTTTTATTATTTATCACTTAAACAGTGCACTTCTCTTTGAGGTAGCTTGCGCAATCAAGTAATAATCTACCAGACTTAAAAAATGTACAAATTTCCATGTTATTTTATTTGTCTAAAAGTAAATGTCCAACGTTCCTTATGTTAAACAAGAAATTATCTAATCTGAAATCTGAAACAATTGGTTTTAATTTACAGATGGAGGGTTTCTAAAAAAAAACATTTATTGATTTAGCTATTTTAATTACAAGTGTTCTAAACATTTTTTTTTTAACAGTAATCAGAAATTTTGAGGTAACAAACAACAACAAAAACATTTCCAAGGATTTTTCTTCAGAAAACTGCTCTCTAAATGAGCAGTCCTGTGACACGTTTCTGTTTTGTACAGATTGGTGGTTTCTGCACCGATCTGTTTTGTAGAGATCAGTGGTTTCTGCCACTAGTCTTCCATGTTTTGGCCTGACGCGTCGTTCCTATTGGATAGTGCGAAGCTACGTCACAGCTCAGAGCATCGAAAGTTGGATTGGGTTGAATTTTGACCACTTCAGTCTGCCGACAAGCAGCAATGCGTGCTCCCGTCAGAAGCGTCGCTTTAGCTCGGCTTTTGATGCGACGCTTCTGACGCCTCTAAAAAGCAATGCCTCTCATTGAACATAATGCTTTTTAGACTGATTCCTGACGCCTCTGATGCTTCCGAAGTGTGAAAGGCCAATTAACCTGCAATAATGAGCTTGAAATAGTGCTGATCAAAGTAATGAGGATAAAATATATATGAGATTCCTGATCGGGATGCAACGTCTGATTTTGATCAAGTCTGAAAGCACGTGATCGGGCCCAATTTCCAATCACTTGATCGGATCGGGACATCCCTAGTTACTGGTGTGGTGTTTTATATTTTGTAGTGCTGAAGTCCACAAGTTCCATTTAAGTGAAATGTCTGGCAGGGTCATGTTTGTTAAGAAACACATGATTAATGTTAAAGGACAATTTGTTGTAGTCAATAAGTAAATTTACTTGATTTAAGTGAAATGTTTGTAAATAAAAAAAAGGTAATGATATTGGTGGCGGTTACAGTCAAAAAGTAAGGAACAACATGAATAAAAATAAAGGTTAAGTCATCATAAAACTGTAATGGCATCGTTCAGTATTCATATCGGTACTCGGTATGAACTAGTACCAAAACATATGTACTCATATTCGGCCTGGCAAAGAGTGGTACTGTGTGTATACACACACACACACACACACATATATATATATATATATATATATTTATTTTTTTTTCTGGTTATATTACAGGTTACATGCAGTGAAACCTTTCAAGGACAGAATTTTTTTACACTCAGGCTACATTTTTTTTTTCAGTATATTCTTTTTGTCATATGAACTATACTCAATGGGAGCAGTTCCGCTAATCAGCTAACCACTAATTACTGAAGCTAACTTCTTATTTTGAGGATTAGCTTTTAAGAAAACTTTGAAAACCATTAGACCACTTACCTTCCTCTAAATTTAGTTCCGCTAACGTTCAGTCCACTATTTTTTTAATGTATTGTTATTTATTTTTTTTTTGCTGGCATAGTGAGTCAAAATCATACATTTTACTAATTTCAATTTCAATTTTAATTTCAATTTACTTTCCTTTATATAGCGCCAAATCACAACAGAGTTGCCTCAAGGTGCTTCACACAGGTAAGGTCTAATTACCAACCCCCAGAGCAACAGTGGTAAGGAAAAACTCCCTCTGAGGAAGAAACCTCAAGCAGACCAGACTCAAAGGGGTGACCCTCTGCTTGGGCCATGCTACAAACATAAATTACAGAAACAATTCACAGACGAATATACAAGAATTGGTGTAGGTGCACAGGACATCTCTGGATGGAGCCGCACCTTAAACAGAGAAAAAACAATCAGCCATCAGAAAGACAAAAAATACTGTATAATTTGCCAGCATTAATCAACAAGAAAAACAGAAGAAATACTAAGGTGATAAATGGTAAATGGACTGCATTTATATAGCACTTTTCCATCTGATTCAGACACTCAAAGCACTTTACAATTATGCCTCACATTCACCCCGATGTCAGGGTGCTGCCATACAAGGCGCTCACTACACACCGGGAGCAATAGGGGATTAAAGGCCTTGCCCAAGGGCCCTTAGTGATTTTCCAGTCAGGTGGGGATTTGAACCCATGATCTTCTGGACTCAAGCCCAACACCTTAACCACTAGACCATCACCTCCCCTATCACTGACCACTAGCCCTAAGCTTCACTAAAAGACCCAGAATTTAGGTAATGTTGAGGCCGCGTCCCATTCCAATTACTAATAAAATGAATTAAAAGAGTAAAAAGCATAAAACAAAACTGTACCAGTATGCTAGCCATATGAAAGGGAAAAGAAGTGCATCTTAAGTCTGGACTTGAAAGTCTCCACAGAATCTGATTCTTTAATTGATGCTCGGAGACCATTCCACAGAACAGGGGCACGATAAGAGAAAGCTCTGTGACCCGCAGACTTCTTATTCAACCTAGGGACACAAAGTAGTCCTGCACCCTGAGAACGTAAATCCCGGGCTGGTACATAAGGTATAATTAGGTCAGCTAGGTAGGGAGGTGCCAGTCCATGAAGGTTAGTAGGTTAGTAGCAGAACCTTAAAATCTGATCTCAATGGGACAGGAAGCCAGTGAAGCGACGCCAAAATAGGTGTAATGTGGTCGAACTTTCTGCTTTGTGTCAAAAGTCTGACTGCAGCATTTTGAACCAATTGGAGAGCCCTAATGCTAGACTGCGGTAAACCAGAAAATAGAACATTGCAGTAGTCCAATCTAGAAGAGATGAATGCATGGATCAGGGTCTCAGCATCAGCCATAGACAGGATGGAACAAATCTTTGCTATATTTCGCAGGTGGAAGAAAGCAGTCCTCATAATACACTCAACAAAAATATAAACGCACCACTTTTGGTTTTGCTCCCATTTTGTATGAGATGAACTCAAAGATCTAAAACTTTTTCCACATACACAATATCACCATTTACCTCAAATATTGTTCACAAACCAGTCTAAATCTGTGATAGTGAGCACTTCTCCTTTGCTGAGATAACCCATCCCACCTCACAGGTGTGCCATATCAAGATGCTGATTAGACACCATGATTAGTGCACAGGTGTGCCTTAGACTGTCCACAATAAAAGGCCACTCTGAAAGGTGCAGTTTTGTTTTATTGGGGCGGGGATACCAGTCAGTATCTGGTGTGACCACCATTTGCCTCATGCAGTGCAACACATCTCCTTCGCATAGAGTTGATCAAGTTGTCAATTGTGGCCTGTGGAATTTTGGTCCACTCCTCTTCAATGGCTGTGCGAAGTTGTTAGATATTGGCAGGAACTGGTACACGCTGTCGTATACGCCGGTCCAGAGCATCCCAACCATGCTCAATGGGTGACATGTCCGGTGAGTATGCCGGCCATGCAAGAACTGGGACATTTTCAGCTTCCAAGAATTGTGTACAGATCCTTGCAACATGGGGCCGTGCATTATCCTACTGCAACATGAGGTGATGTTCTTGGATGTGGCACAACAATGGGCCTCAGGATCTCATCATGGTATCTCTGTGCATTCAAAATGCCATCAATAAAATGCACCTGTGTTCTTCGTCCATAACAGATGCCTGCCCATACCATAACCCCACCGCCACCATGGGCCACTCGATCCACAACATTGACATCAGAAAACCGCTCACCCACATGACGCCACACACGCTGTCTGCCATTTGCCCTGAACAGTGTGAACCGGGATTCATCCGTGAAGAGAACACCTCTCCAACGTGCCAAACGCCAGCGAATGTGAGCATTTGCCCACTCAAGTCGGTTACGACGACGAACTGGAGTCAGGTCGAGACCCCGATGAGGACGACGAGCATGCAGATGAGCTTCCCTGAGACGGTTTCTGACAGTTTGTGCAGAAATTCTTTGGTTATGCAAACCGATTGTTTCAGCAGCTGTCCGAGTGGCTGGTCTCAGATGATCTTGGAGGTGAACATGCTGGATGTGGAGGTCCTGGGCTGGTGTGGTTACATGTGATCTGCGGTTGTGAGGCTGGTTGGATGTACTGCCAAATTCTCTGAAACGCCTTTGGAGACGGCTTATGGTAGAGAAATGAACATTCAATACACAAGCAACAGCTCTGGTTGACATTCCTGCTGTCAGCATGCCAATTGCACGCTCCCTCAGAATTTCAGCACAAACTGTCAGAAACCGTCTCAGGGAAGCTCATCTGCATGCTCGTCGTCCTCATCGGGGTCTCGACCTGACTCCAGTTCATCGTCGTAACCGACTTGAGTGGGCAAATGCTCACATTCGCTGGCGTTTGGCACGTTGGAGAGGTGTTCTCTTCACGGATGAATCCCGGTTCACACTGTTCAGGGCAAATGGCAGACAGCGTGTGTGGCGTCATGTGGGTGAGCGGTTTTCTGATGTCAATGTTGTGGATCGAGTGGCCCATGGTGGCGGTGGGGTTATGGTATGGGCAGGCGTCTGTTATGGACGAAGAACACAGGTGCATTTTATTGATGGCATTTTGAATGCACAGAGATACCGTGACGAGATCCTGAGGCCCATTGTTGTGCCACATCCAAGAACATCACCTCATGTTGCAGCAGGATAATGCCCGGCCCTATGTTGCAAGGATCTGTACACAATTCTTGGAAGCTGAAAATGTCCCAGTTCTAGCATGGCCGGCATACTCACCGGACATGTCACCCATTGAGCATGGTTGGGATGCTCTGGACCGGCATATACGACAGCGTGTACCAGTTCCTGCCAATATCTAGCAACTTTGCACAGCCATTGAAGAGGAGTGGACCAAAATTCCACAGGCCACAATTGACAACTTGATCAACTCTATGCGAAGGAGATGTGTTGCCCTGCATGAGGCAAATGGTGGTCACACCAGATACTGACTGGTATCCCCGCCCCAATAAAACAAAACTGCACCTTTCAGAGTGGCCTTTTATTGTGGACAGTCTAAGGCACACCTGTGCACTAATCATGGTGTCTAATTAGCATCTTGATATGGCACACCTGTGAGGTGGGATGGATTATCTCAGCAAAGGAGAAGTGCTCACTATCACAGATTTAGACTGCTTTGTGAACAATATTTGAGGGAAATGGTGATATTGTGTATGAGGAAAAAGTTTTAGATCTTTGAGTTCATCTCATACAAAATGGGAGCAAAACCAAAAGTGGTGCGTTTATATTTTTGTTGACTGTATATATAAACCACTCCTAAGATTAACACAAGAGTAAAGTACTAAGCTAAAGTTCACAACAGAAGTTAACTAACAGAAGTATATAAAAAAATTAAATGAAAAAATGAAAACGAGGGTCCAAAGTAGATAACACAAGCTAACCACTAGCAAAAAGCTAGCCACTCCAAAGATTTACACAGGAGTAAAATAATTACTTAAAATTCACAGCAGTTCCACTGAAAAACTAACAGAAGTATTAACCGGGTAAAAAAAGAAACAGTTATAAAAATAATGACAGGTGGGAAGAGTCGACCTAGCTAGCGAAAGCTAACAGATAGCGAATGCTAACTGCTAGCGAATGCTAACTGCTAGCAAATGCTAACTGCTAGCGAAATACAACAGGACTATAGTTAAATAACGTACAGAGTAGATACAATTAATAACCAGAAGAGTGCTAAACAGAAATAAAAGAAATGTATACAACCGTGTGAAGTTCAGAATAGCGTCACAACAACAAACAATCCGTCGGAAACAAGTTGCCAGATCTGTGAGCCAGAATCAGCAGTCTCAACTACTACTTACCTGTTGCATGTTTTGCAATAGTCAGACAGCTGTAAGCTCAGTCCTCCCTCAGCAGAAGAGAGTGGAGAGAGCCAGCTGCTGTCCCCCACCCCAAAAAAGAGTAATTTACTTTCAACATGTAAAAAGACAGACAGTGTGAAGGAGACATGAAGCACAACACACTTTTCACTTATGGTTTTACTCATACGTGGTCTATTAGATAATAAACCGACCCTTTTATTTTTTTTTACTATATGGATTTGAATGACGTGCGATTACACCAATCATGCTTGAACCCTCGTGCGCATACGTGAGTTTTTTCATGCGTGTCGGTGATGTCATTTCCCTGTGGGCAGGCCTTGAGTGAGATGTGGTCCCGCCCTCTCAGCTGAATTCCTTTGTTTCACACTCTGCTCGAGACGGCGCGCGTTGCTTTATCAAAATTTTTTCTAGACCTGTGAGGAATATCCGAGTGGACACTATTCGAGAAATTAAGCTGGTTTTCGGTGAAAAGTTTAATGGCTGATGAGAGATTATGGGGTGTTTCTGTCGGTGTAAGGACTTCCCACGGAGCGGGACGTCCTGCAGCGCTTCCAGGCGCCGTCGTCGGCCTGTTTCGACCTGAAAACATCCTAATTTAAGGCTTAATTCACCCAGGACGTTGTGAGAGAACAGAGAAGATTCAGAAGAGGCCGGCATGAGGACTTTAAGCGGACATTCCACTGTTTAAGGACATTTTTTAATGAAAGACGTGCGCGCAAATTCGCCGAGTCGTTTCCGTGACGACTCGGCAAATCTGTGTGCGCCGCGACAGGAAAAACACCTCCGTGTTGAAAACCATTTGTAAAATTCAGGCGGCTTTTGATGGCTTTCAACAAGTGAGTAACTGAGAAATTGTTTAACAGCTTGGGCATGTTCCAACTTGCCCGTCAAGGTTTCCAACGGAGGTGTTTTTCCTGTCGCGCCCCCCTCGCGGTTGGGTCCGGCCCGACATGCGACTCTGCCTGCAACTTGAAACGGTGAGACGCTGCCACCTCAAAGCGCAGATCGCCGTCAGGTGCCGTGGGCCGTCCTTACGGCGACTCTACCAGACTAAAATCTCTCATCAGCCGTTAAAATTTTTACCGAAAACCATCTGCATTTATCGAATGGTGTCCACTCAGTTGTGCCTTACAGTTTTGAAAAAAATTTGATCAAACAAAGCAGCAGTCTCTGAGCCATTCCTAAACAATGAAAAAATCGACGAGAGGGTGGGCGACTCCTCACTCAAAGACTGCCCACACACGAGTCACGTAACCGACAGGCGTGAAAAAACTCTTGCATGCCCACGAGGGTTCAAGCATGTCTGATGTAATCACACGTGATTCAAATCCATATGGTTTTTGAAAAAAATAATAAGGTCGGATACTTTTCTAATAGACCTCGTAAACAACTAATTCCGGACAGTTTCTCAATATTAACGGTATCTGTGTCATTTTTACAGATGGTAAAAATGACACTGTGGTGTTTAAAACTCAAGACTGATTTATCAGTAGCCGACAGTACTAAAAGTTAGCGGTTAGCTGTAACGTCAGCTTTTTTTTTTCTTTTTTTGCGGTTTATCGGTTTAGCATTATAAATGTTAACTTTTCAGTTAGTAGATTAGCGGTTATTCATACTAACGTTTTGGTTAGCTGTGCCCACCACTGACTATACTACATGTACTTTTCACAGACTCTGAAGCCAGATGTGGACAGTCATTGTTTTACTGTCATTATCTACTTGCAAAGTGGCTAATCATATATATTTTTTTATTATTAATATTATTTCTGTAATGAATTACTCATGATTGCTTACACTTGTGCATTTGCACATTTCTTATTGTTACACAAGTCTGACTCTGTCTTGATCACAGGTGGGACGAAGTCACTGTCAAGCCACTTTCAAGTCATGAATCTGCAAGTCCCAAGTCAAGTCTCAAGTCAGCTTGCAAACAATTGGTTGTCATTATGACTTGAGACTTGACTTGGGACTTGCTGATTCATGACATGAGAGTGACTGGATGGTGACTTCGTCCCACCTCTGGTCTTGATGATTTACAGCACAACATTTAAAGCAGTGAGCACAAGTGCATTTGGGGCGTGTCTGATTCCAGTGTGCATAATCTGAGTAGCCACATGGCACAGACGGGTTGAATTTAATCACGTCATTAGTCATGGCCGTGTTTTGGGCGTTACAGGAACTTAACCAATTCCAATGTCACCTGTCATTCTCTTTCAGAGACACGTGTTGCAGCAAATGGCACATTGCTGTTTCGACAGCAATGTCAGAAATGAGATGTTTTCTGTTGTCATAAAGAATCTGCACCCACAAAATCAAAGTGTGAGCAGCATTTATCACAGCTACTTGAGCACATCTACAGCACCTCCTCCTCCCCTGACCTCCTGTTCTACACCAGGTCTAGACAAACCCCACCTTCCCCACCCCTACTGCTTGTGTCTCATCCCTTGCTATGTCCAGTCACGGAGGAGGAAAATCAGTGCCAAATCATGTTAAAAACTAAAGACTTTTAACATGAGTCCTTCCACGTCCTTTGCCCAATTTCTACCAAAGGTGGTGTGTGGATTTACCCTTAAAACAAAGGTCATTGGGGTTAAATGCAGGAATTTGGATTTTTTGGTCCGATGTACACAAAACTTAGCACACATATAAGGGTGGGCTCTGAATTAACCAGGTGAGATCAAATTTAACAAAAGTCAATCAAAGAAATAGGTCAAAGGTAAAAATGACTAATTCTCACTCTGACTTGCACCATAACTTGGCATGCATATCCAGGTGGGTTCTGGAATTTTCCAGCAAGGTCAGATTTGTCAATGGTCAATCATTGGGGCCAAGGTCGTGTGTGCCTCTCTATTGGTTGGCCCATCAAAGGTCCTTTTACTTATTTGTACCAAACCTGGTGTGTCAGTGAAGGTTGACCCTGAAATTGTCATTAAATAATTCATTCTGGCGAAGCTCACAGGCAAGGAATTGGATTTTAAGCCTGATTTGGAACACACAGGGCACAAGGTAGACTGCCTCGACAATGTCAAGTGCTGGCATTTGTCCACAAGTACCACTAGGTAATACGTATGATACAAAACTGATTTTTGAAGTTTTGTATTTTTGCATTGCTTTTTACTTTAGTTTCATTTTAAATAGTTGTTTTCAGTTCACTTTAAAATGGAATTTGCTGCGCTAATACACATCTGAGTGTGTAGTAGTAAAGCATATGCATCTGTCATGGACTCACCTATGTAAGGTGTATCTGAATACTACACTGTAAAAACACCACAAAACCTCACCTTTATTCCAGGTTTTTGTTCGCCAGTGGTGCATCACAATTGCTGTCTTGATGTGGTGTGGTTTGTGCACTAATGCGCCCATGGTTCTATGGACACACTGGCTTTTTAGCCCTCTGGGATCCGTGGACATGCTGTCACATCCAAGTCTGTTTGTTGTCATATTTCTATTAATAGATCAGTAATAGAACATTGCAGAGACTTTGTTTGACCACTTCCTGATCAACAAATTCTCAGCTGTATTATGCAGCTATACTGTAGATCTTTGACTCACAGCCAGGCTTGCAAGCCAGATAATGTCACATGGGTATGTGTCTTCTTTGTCCCTGCAAGAGCATGCACTCTGCCTGCAGCAGTTCCTCACTGAAAAACATCAGTAAATGTCCATAAACTCTATAAGAATGGTCCAGTCAACCTCAAAACATTAAAACAACAAAAAAATTAGACTTACAAAATCAATAAAATCATCATGGAAAAACAGGAAGCAGTTATTTTCTTCATAATTTTGTGTTTTTTGTTTTGTTTTTTTCAAGGCAGCAGTGGACATTATTTTTTTACTGTTTTTTGTTTTGTTTTTTTTACATCAGAGGGACATTTTTAAATTCATTATACTTTTTTTTTTATATCTTTTTCATATTTTACAGTACTTTATGACCTAAGGACTTTAGAAAACCATTTCTAACACCACATGAATAAAATGTATATTCACTAAAAATTTGAAGATTTTTTTATATCATTATTCAGATTTACATGAAAATTATGTCTATTACACATAATACTATATGCAATTACTTTGCAGCCAATCTGCTCTGTGTAAGCCTAATCCCATCAGATCTCAGAAGCTGCGCGGAGTGGGACTTGGTTAGTACTTGGATGGGAGACCTCTTTGGAACACCAGCGGCTGTGTGTTTCTCCAGGTTACACTAGAGTTGCGTCAGGAAGGGCATCCAGTGTAAAACACAGCCAAACACCAATGCAGATGAATGAATGAATGAATGAATGAATGGAGTTTATTGAGCACACAATTTAAAAAAAAATAACAAGGCAACTTTACAAAGATCCCGTGTGGCTGAAAGGGTGAGGGCCCCTTATATATATAAAAAGAAATATATACACACATGCACACAAATTTTCAGAAATGCATATCTACATAATCACACACACACACAAATATATATATACTAGCTGGGGTACCCGGAGCTGCAATGGTTAACCTGTTTTAGACATAAGCCAAATGGCAATCATTTTAATCAAAACAATTGCCCAACATTTGTTTTTGTAATGCTGATGTCTTATAAATATAATAGTCAATAGGCTAAAGTTTTCCGGCAGAACTATAAGGGGTGGATTCCCAAACTAAGTGGAAATACTTGGTTAAAAGACAAACACATTTGAAGTCCTTCATGCAGACTGTGTTTTCCAATCAAATTTATAACAAAATTACACAGAAAACATAGGTAACAGTAAATCAATGAATGAATCAATGAATCAAAATTGAGGTAGTGTTTATTTCACTGTTTTTACATTGCAATTATACAAACATAAAATGAACGTATTCAGACAGGAAGGCAAACTGGGTTGTACAGGACAGCCAGACAACAGTTGAGAACATAAAGTAGCTGAAGAAAGGGATTAAATAAACGGAGATGGCCAACACATATACAGGGCTGGAAATTTGAATCTGCCTGGTCATACCCACAGCCAGCTGTTTGGGGGGTAATTTTCAGTTCAGCTTTTTAAAAAATGGTACCAGTTTGTTCCCCATGTCATGAGGATTCAGAATATATATATAGTTTTTAGGGCTACATATTATAGTTTGGAAGTTTATCCCAGACAGACAGACAGATGTAGCCCTTTATCTTTATAATATATATATATACACTCAACAAAAATATAAACGCAACACTTTTGGTTTTGCTCCCATTTTGTATGAGATGAACTCAAAGATCTAAAACTTTTTCCACATACACAATATCACCATTTCCCTCAAATATTGTTCACAAACCAGTCTAAATCTGTGATAGTGAGCACTTCTCCTTTGCTGAGATAATCCATCCCACCTCACAGACGTGCCATATCAAGATGCTGATTAGACACCATGATTAGTGCACAGGTGTGCCTTAGACTGCCCAGAATAAAAGGCCACTCTGAAAGGTGCAGTTTTATCACACAGCACAATGCCACAGATGTCGCAAGATTTGAGGGAGTGTGCAATTGGCATGCTGACAGCAGGAATGTCAACCAGAGCTGTTGCTCGTGTATTGAATGTTAATTTCTCTACCATAAGCCGTCTCCAAAGGCGTTTCAGAGAATTTGGCAGTACATCCAACCAGCCTCACAACCGCAGACCACGTGTAACCACACCAGCCCAGGACCTCCACATCCAGCATGTTTACCTCCAAGATCGTCTGAGACCAGCCACTCGGACAGCTGCTGAAACAGTCGGTTTGCATAACCAAAGAATTTCTGCACAAACTGTCAGAAACCGTCTCAGGGAAGCTCATCTGCATGCTCGTCGTCCTCATCGGGGTCTCGACCTGACTCCAGTTTGTTGTCGTAACCGACTTGAGTGGGCAAATGCTCACATTCGCCGGCGTTTGGCACGTTGGAGAGGTGTTCTCTTCACAGATGAATCCCAGTTCACACTGTCCAGGGCAGATGGCAGACAGCGTGTGTGGCATCGTGTGGGTGAGCGGTTTTCTGATGTCAATGTTGTGGATCGAGTGGCCCATGGTGGCGGTAGGGTTATGGTATGGGCAGGCGTCTGTTATGGACGAAGAACACAGGTGCATTTTATTGATGGCATTTTGAATGCACAGAGATACCGTGATGAGATCCTGAGGCCCATTGTTGTGCCATACATCCAAGAACATCACCTCATGTTGCAGCAGGATAATGCACGGCCCCATGTTGCAAGGATCTGTACACAATTCTTGGAAGCTGAAAATGTCCCAGTTCTCGCATGGCCGGCATACTCACCGGACATGTCACCCATTGAGCATGTTTGGGATGCTCTGGACCGGCGTATACGACAGCGTGTACCAGTTCCTGCCAATATCCAGCAACTTCGCACAGCCATTGAAGAGGAGTGGACCAACATTCCACAGGCCACAATTGATAACCTGATCAACTCTATGCGAAGGAGACGTGTTGCACTGCATGAGGCAAATGGTGGTCACACCAGATACTGACTGGTATCCCCCCCCCCCACTCCCCAATAAAACAAAACTGCACCTTTCAGAGTGGCCTTTTATTGTGGACAGTCTAAGGCACACCTGTGCACTAATCATGGTGTGTAATCAGCATCTTGATATGGCACACCTGTGAGGTGGGATGGATTATCTCAGAAAAGGAGAAGTGCTCACTATCACAGATTTAGACTGGTTTGTGAACAATATTTGAGGGAAATGGTGATATTGTGTATGTGGAAAACGTTTTAGTTCTTTGAGTTCATCTCATACAAAATGGGAGCAAAACCAAAAGTGTTGCGTTTATATTTATATATATATATATATATATATATATATATATATATATATATATATGCACATGCATACCTACATGTACATACATATGCACATGCATACATACATGGTGACACATGATCTGGCTGTGAGGTACAGTTAAACTGAAAAAAAAATTCTGTGGAACCCCAGAGAATTAAAGAACTTGGGTGCTGAATGAAATCAAGGAGCACCTCTAATTATTGAGGATATTATTCACGGCCACATTCCAAACATAGCTGAACTTCAGGTGCCTTTAATGGGAGGCTTCTGTTATTCTTTCCTGTCAGGCCTGACATTAAAACCAAAAGTGTTCCTTTTCCAAGCATGGGAGTGGTCAGGAGCATCTTTTCATCTTTTAAAGTGACAACCACAAAAATTGATTGTTTCTTGAGGACTTGGGAATTTTTATTGAGGACAAACCACATTGTCCACGTGCAACACTGAATATCTGTTTTTAAGAGTCTTGGTGATGCATATTGAGTGGCTGAACCATTCTATAATAATCAACTCAAACTTTTAATCCATTATCTCTTGTGTGTATATTTGTAAGACACTTTTACACCCCCTCTGACATCTTATTAAACATGTGAGTTACATTTTTGTTGTTGGTGGTGTTGTTGATGATGAATGTCCACAGTGGGTCTAGAAATGATGCTGCAGCATTTTTGGCTGTTGTTTGATGAAGATGAAAGGGGTCAGCATTTCCCTGGGTACCACACATGACACATAGCATCCCCAATGAGAGGGAAAACAATTGGCTTGTCCTCCCACCGGCTGCCTCATTAAACCTGGACAAATGCAGCAGTGCTGCTGTGTGCAGCTGTGCTGGCCATCCTGTCTACACTGATCTTCATAAAGTCAGATGTGTTCCTAAGGAAAGTTCACACCTGGAAGAGTTTGCCGCTGAGTTTTCAAGAACACCGACTCATTACAACTTGTAATAACTTGGGGGAAACTCGGCATACCGCTCAACATAACACAAGTTAGAAAACGTCAGTTAAACTAGTACAGAGTTTGATCATATTCAAAATTTGTACGAACTTAGTCAGCCTGCTAATACGAGGTGATATATTTTGGAAAATTATACATTGTGGTGTATTACCTCCTTAAAAACATGGGGACAGTTATTATGAACAAGAAAGTGCATATCATTGACCAAATGATCTCATCTAACCCCCTGTACATACCGTCTGAGGTCAAAACCCCCCAAACATACATTTTTCAGTCCAAAATGCTACAAAGACCCTGTAAACCAGTAAAGAAAGTTATTTTTCATAGCATTTTCTTTTATCACACTCAAAAATAATATTACAGGAACGTTGTAGACATTGTGAGGTTTGAATAAAGTGAGCATTTATGTCCATAATGGTAGGGGTTGGTGTTTGCACAAATATTTTGAAATCCCCCCTTCAATACAAATCATTGACCAAATAATCTAGTCTAACTGCCCTGTACATACCCCCTGAAGTCAAAGCTCCCCAAATCATGCATTGTTCACTCCAAAATGCTGCTTGGCAATTGCAGGACGTCTCTACCTTCATAATTGCTATGCTCGAGATAACTTGCTTTCCCTGCCTAAATCAAGTGACCTCTTTCATCTCATGAAGGACCACAAGAAGCTCCCCATGGACTATGACCGACATGTTCAGAGACAGACCATTATGGATATAAATGCTCACATTATTTAAACCTCACAATATCTACAATGTTCCTGCAATATTATTTTTGTGTGTGATAAAAGAAAATGCTACTAAAATAGCTTTCTGTACTGGTTTACACCCCCCACCCCCAACAACTCTGCATGGTCGCTCCCCACAACACCCTCTTTCTATCTGGATTCACCCCTGGTTTGCCATCTGAGCAGGAAGAATGTGTGCATTTATGCAGAAAGCCCGACCTGATTGACAGGTAAGGTTTTATCAGCACTTTTTACATCATGCTGTCACCCAGATACCCAGAAAGACTTTGGGGGGGACGGGGGCAATAGTATTTGTTGTTAACACTTCTCTGTTCTTTAGCGGTTTTTAATTTAGGCACAGCAGACACTCACAAAGCGGCACATAGTCTGAAAGAAAAGAAAAGTGTAAAAATGTCTTTAAAACGCTCACTGCAAGTGTGATGTCGTCACCATGCCTTGACACACAGAGAGACAACAACAACTGTTTTTCCAACACTGTGCATCATTTCGGAGCATCAGCAGTGATTCACCGATTATCGCCTTGTTTCTGCTTAATATTGCACTCCAGTCATCATCTATCTCAGCGACAGTTCTCTGAAGTTTTTGTACAACAATCATTTCCACATAAATTCAGCATTATTTCAGAATAACCTAGAAGCACTCAGAGAGTGCAAACCTCTGCCAAGGCCATAGGGTCACTGACCCTAAAGAGATTCCCTCCTTGGCACAGTGATCTATTCAACAATTCAGTGTTACAACCAAAATTATGATACATACACTTTTCTTTCCTGTATATTTTACATCCTTGACCATGAAAACATACCACTAGAACTTGTAATCACTTTTATGTCTTTATTAGTTCAAAAGTTATTGTATAAAACGATTTTTCGGTAATGGCGGTTTTCTTTTGGATCTAGCGCCATAACATTTGAAGCTACATCAAATCCGATGACACCTTACTGAATCAGTTTTGCATCTCTAGCTTCATTTGTCACCTAACACTGACACATTTTCTATTTTCCCTATATTTTTGCATATTCTGGGTCACCAGATCCGGAATCCGGATCTGATCATCACCAAACTTTGTTGTTTGATAGAACATTTGACTATGTTACACCTTAATTTTTTTCAAGCCTTTCTGCCTTGTTTTTGTGGAGTTAGAAACTGAATGTCAAAATTCCCCCTATCCCGCAATGGTGAAGAATCCTTAAAAAAATTCCTGGATCCGGATCATGATCTGGATCACCACTAAAATTGAATCATTTGTTCCTCTTGTCATTTCCAACCACTCCACAAAATTTCATAAAAATCCGTTCAAAACTTTTTGAGTTATCCTGCTGACAAACAGACAGACAGACAAACAAACCAACAAACAAATGTGACCGAAAACATAACCTCCTTGGCGGAGGTAAAAACGGGGTACCGATCAAAGCGCCACAGCAGCATGTATGGGACTGACTCTGAGTCAGACTCTACACCCAGCGATCAAAGGAAGTAATGTGATTATTAACCATCAGATGACAAAGTAAAACCTCTTAAATCATTCTAAAGTCAGTGTTAAGCAGAAATGAGGCGCTAATCTGTGAATCGCTGCTGACGCTCTGAAATGACACATGAGTAGTGAAGGCATGGGGCTGATCAGACTGTGACAGATTGCAGCATCAAATGCTAAAAGTGGGCAGGTCAGCCAGTTTTAATGCCATGGGATCTACCCGCCTTATCTTTGCAATCGACCGGTCGACCACGATCGACGTATTGGGCACCCCTGCCTTAAAGTATCCTGAATTGAGGACAAGTTAAGCCAAGTTAGTGAAAAACCTGTACAAGTTTAACTGATCTTTCCTGACATGTGCCGAGTTACACTGTCAAAATCATCGATGTGACAGTCCCCAATGACTATGGCCTGAATCGAGCGGAAAGGGGAAAGATCACGAAATACCAAGACCTGAAAAATGACCAACAAGCAACAGGCCTGATGAAGAAGAACCTGACGAAATACCTTGAGGCAATCACCGGCTACCCAAGCGCACATGAGGTGCACTTGTCTGCAATTAAAGGAACGATCACCATCTTGAAGAGAGCCCTCGGATACAAAGCCAACTATTGTTAGGGTAACTATAGAGCCTAGGGTGCAACCTTAGACCCCGGGTCTGGGGCCCACTGCATTCTGTTAAAAAGAAATCAAAGATAAATGAAAAAACAAAAGCCATATGCAAAGTTCCTTCGGGGTTAAATGTGAGATGTGCTGACTTGCTCAGTCAGGTGTGAGATCTGCTTTACTCACTGACATTTGAAGTTAAACAAACAACTTTGTTCACGTATCTGTAGTTACCTGAGAAGGTTTGGCTGAGTCATTCAACTTATGTAACTTTGTAAATATTCAAAGCAGCACATTGAAGATGGTTTTGTTTCTTCTTTCCTGATCAGCATTTCATTCCAGCAGATTTTCACATCCCTTCTTGACCTAATTGGACCTTTATGTCACAACATCAAATTAAATTCTTTTCATTCTAATTCTCTACTTTAATAACATTTTGCATCAGTGAGGGCAGACGAGGATAATGAATTCCCTGCTATGACTCACACTGTATGTTCTCTTTCCATGCTGTGTAAAGCACAGGCTTTAAATTATATTTGTACTTTGAACAGTGCGCAGTGAAGCAGTTTTTTTTTTAATCTGGCCGCACTGCTACTAGTGATTACAGCAGTACATGATAATGCTTTTTAATGCACCGTGACTAATGATGAGCTTGTAAAATGCCTCCTGAGTGACACCAATGCTGAAAAATCTTTGTTGACAGTGAAGTCACCTTCCTCACTGACCTGAAGTGTTGTTTGTGAGAGGTTTTCATTGTCTTACTTTTTTTCTCAACTGCTTTAGCACAGTTTGTCAAAGTACTTCACACAAATCGTACAAAAACTCAGATCATCTGCAAAAAGGAACACTTTCATCAAAACTTTACAAGATCTTATAAATCTTATAGATCTTAGCATTTACACAGAGAAAGTGTAAAAATAACTTCACCAACACTACATGACACCAGTTGTGCAGACTAATGAAAATATTTATTCCTCTTCATATACTCAAGTCAGCGAAATCTGAATTCATAACAAAACTTTTTTCCAGTTGTCATACAGTACTACTGACTGCACCATTGTACTGTAAGCTTATAGTAGTACTGTAACATAAATTATGTATCCAATGCAGTATTGACAAGAAAATAAATAAATAAATTAAACATCAACTCTCTGCCTAGCTGGATCTGGCCACAGGGCCTCATCAACATCACAGGCTAGATTGTCTTTTGTAAGGCAACGTGGGAAGAATGTTGTGAAGTGACAAATCCACCCTTTTCTTGATGCTGCATCAATCTGATCACATGCTTCCTCCATAGCTTGAATGAGGGGATCTGTACATAGGGCCGGAGCTCATAAACCTTCCGCCGCCATGTTAGGAAGGGGGTGTATGGTGGAAGGTATTGAACTGTAAATTGTGGATGTTGATGAAACCAGTTCTGGACCAGAGCAGAATAATGTAAAGATACTGTACATTGTCCCACATGGCAACATATTGCATCTTGTCCCTTTGGTTTGCTCCTGCGATATTATTTTGCAATCTGTCAAAAAATGTAACAATGAGGTCAGTGTTGTAAGGACCCAAGTTCTTTTAAATAAATGTTCTGTTTAATTTTGTCTGGGTCTCTTCCAATAACCTGTTTACGTAGTCAAATCTGCAATCATGGAGGCGATAAGACCTGGAAAAAGAGGCAGAGGAAGAGGACAAGGAAGACAAAGACAGATATGTGGACAAGGACAAAGACAAGGAAGCGTAAGAAGGAGAAATGTTTAAAATTAATTTTGAGCAACTTTGGGGGACCATGTGATCAACAACGGCGTCACACTGAGGGAAGCTCAACAGAGTCCACCCAAACATTAAGTGCAATATCATTCTGATGTTACCGTACCATGTATGTAAACTATAGTATTGTAAACACTTGTTTTCATTGTTTTGAATTTGAACTGTACAGTACTCTATCTTTATTTAGGTATTTGTAAGAAATGTCTATTTCTTTGGAAAACAAACAACAACAACAAAAAACAGGGAAATAACACTTTTTTTTTGCTAAATACTGTAACTTTGAGCTCTTACATAGTGTGGTGCTGTTGATTTGAAAGTGTTTCAAAATTTTGCATGTGTGTATTATTTTGTTGCTAGAATGACATATTTAGAAGGGACTGCCAGGTTTCACTTTGACAGACCTGTGAGGGGGTTTTACAACAAATCTTGTGTCTTATCTTGCTTGTGTGTAGCGTTTTGACACTGAGCCAAATTTTGCAAAATGTGTGGAAGCAATCAGCAAAAAATGTATTGGCCAAAATGAGGTTTATGATCTCAATCTCTTGCTCCTGTGTGAATATGGGGCCCCTCCCTCCTTGGTGTTCTTCACGTTCAATCCTATGTAGGCCAAACCAAATACATGTAGCTTACTGTAAAATGATACAGGAATACATACCAAAACTGTTGATATGGTACATGCAGTAAACTATGGATTTTCTGTTGACAGAAGATAGAGTTTCTCACCTGTGCTCTTGAGGAATGTCTGAACTATTGATGCCACCGTGTACCTGCTTAGTTTAGGCTGTACTCTCAGTCACACCTCCCTCTTTGTTATTCTGTGGTTTAGTACATGGTCCACAAATGTAGCTTGTATTTCATTAGACAGAGTTGGTTGTCTTCTTTGTGCACGTCCTACCCATCCTCTAGGTCTTCTCCACCCGCTACGTCTTCCTCCACCTTGTTCTAGCCAGATTCTCCCCCTCATCCACACTCTCCCACTTTCCCTGGTACTGTCCATTTTTGTTATGTACAGTAGTGTTCAGAATAATAGTAGTGCTATGTGACTAAAAAGATTAATCCAGGTTTTGAGTATATTTCGTATTGTTACATGATAAACAAGGTACCAGTAGATTCAGTAGATTCTCACAAATCCAACAAGACCAAGCATTCTTGTTGTAGAATGACCAAGCATTCTTGTTGTAGTGTGGCATTCAGTCAGTGAGTTTGTCAATTTTGTGGAACAAACAGGTGTGAATCAGGTGTCCCCTATGTAAGGATGAAGCCAGCACCTGTTGAACATGCTTTTCTCTTTGAATTTGCCAAAGAACACATCAACTGGCCTAAAGAGAAATGGAGGAATATTTTGTGGACTGATGAGAGTAAAACTGTTCTTTTTGGGTCCCAGGGCCGCAGACAGTTTGTGAGACGACCCCCAAACTCTGAATTCAAGTCACAGTTCACAGTGAAGACAGTGAAGCATGGTGGTGCAAGCATCATAATATGGGCATGTTTCTCCTACTATGGTGTTGGGCCTATATATCGCATACCAGGTATCATGGATGAGTTTGGATATGTCAAAATACTTGAAGAGTTCATGTTGCCTTATGCTGAAGAGGACATGCCCTTGAAATGGGTGTTTCAACAAGACAATGACCCCAACACACTAGTAAACTAGCAAAATCTTGGTTCCAAACCAACAAAATCAATGCCTCGTAGATGTGAAGAAATCATGAAAAACTGTGGTTATACAACTAAATACTAGTTTAGTGATTCACAGGATTGCTAAAAAAGCAGTTTGAACATAATAGTTTTGAGTTTGTAGCGTCAACAGCAGATGCTATTATAATTGTGAACACCCCCTTTTCTACTTTTTTTTTACTAATAGCCCAATTTCATAGCCTTAAGAGTGTGCATATCATGAATGCTTGGTCTTGTTGGATTTGTGAGAATCTACTGAATCTGCTGGTACCTTGTTTCCCATGTAACAATAAGAAATATACTGAAAACCTGGATTAATCTTTTTAGTCACATAGCACTACTATTATTCTGAACACTACTGTATATATCATCCCAGAGCCGATTAATAATGTTCCATCTCAGCTGTGGTACACTGAAGACACTGCATATGCCAGACCTGTTTGTGGCACTCTAACGCTCCCATGAAAAATGGAGAAGACAGTACAACATGCTTATAGCAGGCAGCAGAAACAGGATACTAAGTAAAATAAAGCTTTTTAACCCTTTGATGTGCAACATGGGTCAAAGTGACCCCACTGAGTTTTCATTTTCTATATCTTTGAAACAAATTCATTTCATCAGTCAGGATTCAAGGTATTCCTCAATTAACCCATTTTGATCATCATGCGACTTTATTTCATGTTTTTTTTTTAAGAAAAACCCTTTTTTGCATCACTACCCTTCTAATACACAACATGGTTCAAAAATGACATATCTATTTTCTGTTATTTCATGTATAGCTGAATATTTCTACAACATATATTTGAAATAAATTAATGTTATCATTTATGCAGTAAATATCTTGTTTTTGTTTAGCAAGCTTTTGTATTTCGACATCAAATTTACACACATGGGTCAGAAATGACCCACATGCATTTACTTTCGCATTTGGCATGACACTGTGAAAAGCACATTTTTGTAGCAGCATCACAATGGAGCACTTCTTCACTTTTGTCCTTCTGGCTGAGAAGCTCCTTGAGACAAATCTCACAATTGCAGGGCTTCTTCCCCACAACAAGCTGGACATACCGAAGCCATCCATATACAGGAGATTCATAGCTCAGAATTTGAATTTAGTGGCAATATGATGAGGGTGACCATATTTTGATTATCTAAAACCAAGGTACACAGCCCGGCAATGATATAATCAAATGATATGAGAAATTGAGTCCGAGATGCTCAAAGATGAAAAACAATGAAAACTAGGACATTTTCATCTCTTTAAAAAAACTAAAACAAACAAAAAACAAAAACAAACAAACAAAAAAACAGGATACAACAACAGAGACCCCGGACTGTTGAACAACCGAAGTTGTACATCAAGCAAGAATGGGAAAGAATTCCACCTACAAAGCTTCAAAAATTAGTGTCCTCAGTTCCCAAATGCTTATTGAGTGTTGTTAGAAGGAAAGGTGATGTAACACAGTGGTAAACCTACCATGTCCCAGCTTTTTTGAAACATGTTGCAGGCATCCATCCAAAATCAGCAAATATTTGCACAAAAACAATAAAGTTTATCAGTTTGAAGTTTAAAAACCTTGTCTTTGTGGTGTATTCAATTGAATATAGGTTGAAGAGGATTTGCAAATCATTGTATTCTGTTTTTTACATTTTACATAATGTCCCAATTTCATTGGAATTGGGGTTGTATATCAGCACGATGGGGGGGGACACACATGCACAAATGCGATACACATGCAGACCACGTGTGTTGCTGTTTGCAAAGCCACACTCATGGGAGCACTTAGACAAATTTCACATCCAGCTCAACAGTGATCATCTGCTGACTGTTTTCATGCTTACAGCGTGAATGGCCACACATTTTCTAAGTGCCAAGTGAGCGGTTGGCACTTGGTGTTCGTGTGTGTCAGCTGGAATTTGACTGACACCTGCCGTGAGAGGGATCGATGGGTTCTCACAGCGCACACTCTGTCTTTCAGCCACTGGTGTGCACACATAGTTGTATGCGGTGTTGGAGGCAGCTGCAATTGTACACATATTGCATACAATTCCTGCTTCATGCACACTTCATGCACAGTTTGACCACATTCGTACTATGTGTGAAGGGGCCCTAAAGTTCCTCCATGCTTGTCTGCTCTGGGTGTGATTCTCAGCCTGAACCAGAGAGGTCCAGCACTTTGTCCCATCAAAAACAAGAAAAATAAGTTACATTAAAAGTTGAAAGCATTACAGCTCTCCATATATTCATGGTACCATTCAGCAATAACTGTCGTATCTTCATCATTCTGCTCACAGTGAAACCAAGTTCCATTAATGACAATAAAATAAATAAATAAAGCATAATATTAATTCCTGTGACCCAATCCAGGATAAGCAGTTGAAGATGTATGTATGTATGTACAATAACAACACAAATAAATGCAGTGATTTTAAAGACGTCCGATGTTTTCTGCTTCAGGTGTGTTTCTTATGGAGCTAAATCCAGGCCAAAAGTTTTGTAATCTGAGAATAAAAAGATTGAAAAAATAAATTTTGTTTCAAAATTTATTTTTCAATGTTTGTTCTTGAATTTTATAATTCATTTAATATAATTTAAAAAGTATTATTAAAATAAATATAAGTGTAAGATATATATTTTTCAGTATAAATATATTTTTGATTCAGCTCTGTAATTATTTTGATCAAATAATTTATTTTCATTCATATTTCTTTTTTTCACCTTCATATCTTTTTTCACTTTCAGATCTTATTTTTTCAGTTTCAAATTTTTGGCCCTGTTCTGGCGTGGGAGGGCGTGGCTTCGATTGAGAGGGGGGTGGAATTGTGAGTGACAGCAGAGCAATCAGTCCTCACATGATGTTGCTTTCAGGAAACGTTGGTACTTTGATAGATAATGACTTAATACTTTCTCGCCACTGTATTGTCACATTGAATTTTCAGTTTAAAATTGATTTTTTTTTTTTTTATCTTTTTTTATTTTCAGATTACAAAACATTTGGCCTGGATTTAGCTCCATAGTTTCTCAGCATGAAACACAATGCTTTGTCCTGCCAACAAGACAAACAACTTAAGTGAACAACAGGAAGTGAAGCTCTTTAAAACGAAATCTTTTCAAGAATGAAAATAAATAAATAAATAAAATAACGGTTTTAACCAGTTACTGGTATTTTATGTCAACAATTCTGTTTAGGAACAATAAAAATATATAGAGAATCTGCCTATGATTTTGCCTATGATGTTTCTGTTGCCATTGATGTATCTGCCATCTGCTGGATGGTTCATGGGTGCTGGTTTGATGATGGATTATCAGCAGGTGTTTCCTCACAGAAATGTCATAAAACATTAAAAAAAAATAAACTTAGTTTTTGATTGTTTCACAGCTGTTACATTCTGTCATACCACCATAAAAATCAAGGACTCAGTATTAATTTGGCTGCACAGTGGGGGACATGGTGAAAGACACACTGAATGGGATCTGTGGGACAGAATTTACACAATTGGAACAAATTAGAGAAATAAACCATTCTTTCATGATTCTTTGACAGCAGTTATGTTCTAAAATAACACGATACAAGTCCACACAACCCTGGAGAAATGAAACTGGATTAATTTAGCTGAAGCAGACACATCCTCCTGCTCTCTATTTCTCACCTTTTGTGTGGTTTTGAAGTTACATGTACCTTTAAATTAATGTGTTTGCAAATTTCTTTCATTCAGAAAGCCTTTTGTTGGTGAGCAATATGCACCAAAAATAAATAAATAAATGATGCTAAATAGCAGTCAGAGTGTTTTTTGGCCCTTTTTCATAGGGAAAACCCTTTTGATGCTACGTCGTATCAAAACTGGTTCATGTGGGAACCACTGTTTGTGCCGAATAGCACCTGGAGCTCTTCGGTGCTACACAGCACTAAAAGTGGTTCCCTTATTATTGCGACGTTTGTCCATGCTATTTAGCACCATTTGTTTTTTGTGTGTATGGCCACTGCTCCTGCTGACAGATACACCTTGAAAATCATTGTTGAACTGTGTTAACATGGGAAACCTGTGTGTGTAACATGTCAAAGTGTAGACTGAGATTAATGCGCTGCTTCACTCTGGGTACGATATCCTACACCTGTTACTGTTATACTCTATTGATCTATGAAAGATCAATAGAGGCAGAGGAACAATGGCAGACATGTAGCCGAGACGCGCTTAGACCTTTGGGACCTCGCGTTGAGCTGGCTGTTTCATTTGTGCGGCTTGTTTTCACACAGTATGTGTGATATGTGTTGCTCTCTGTCTGCTCAAGGGCCTTATGTCCTATGAAACCTAAGCTCCTGTAAAACAGAGCACTCAAACATGTTGAACTACATTAACCAACAACAACAAAAATGAAATAAATATATGAATAATAAAAAAAAAGTTCAAATGCTCACTGTCTTCCAACAATGGAGGCATGAAATTGTTGTTATTAATAGAGAGATTATATTTTGGCGGGGGGGGTTTAAGTATTACTGCTGAAAAGCATCAGAGCAGGTTTTGGAGAATATGATGATATTTCGAATCCCCCATCCGAGAGAACCACAGTGTGTCCTCACTGACAACCATCCAAGCAGACAGGCGGTTCATGCTTATTTCCCAAATGTAGCATTTGTCTGCCTATTGGGGCTTTCACACTGAACATGCCATTTGATCATTTTGGCGCTTTGACGCTTTCATTTGACGCTTTCCCTTGCGTTGAACGCATTGAATGCAGCAAGGGGGTGAAGATTGCTATGACACTATCTGAACTTTCAAGAACCTGGTGAACTGGTGAACAAGCAGGACAATCACCATCTTGGATTCACAGGAAAATGCAAAACAGTCTGCCAGTCATAACCACAATATTTAGAGAAAAAGAGCAGAAAAAAAAATGACTCACCCATCACCCTGCTGGGAGAAGCTTTTTTTTTTTAGCAACTGTTCAGAGTGATGCCGAGCCAAGGGAGGACTGATCAGATGGGGGGATAGATCAGAATCTGACAATGGGGAGAACAACACAAAGCAGCTGGTGTTAAAGCCACAGACCTGGGCAGAGCAACATATAGCAGCAGGTGTTGAGCAGACCCACTCAATCTGAATTTCTTCATTTTGGGTATATACAAACACCCAGTTTGAGCAACACAGCTTTTGCAAATTTGTTTGAGGTGAGAATAAAATGTGACGTAGTGCACTGTTAAAGTTTTATGATTGACTAACATTAGCTTAGCCTTTAGCTGCAGAATCACTCAGTCGAACTGAGTGAACATTTTAATTTGTAAATATTTCAATCTATTTTTATTTTTTCCCAAATTAAGCTACACATTTTTGTTAGGTTCTTTTATTGTGGTGAGTGATCTCAAAAAGAATTGGACAGGAAATGGACTTTGAAGTTTATATGTTGTATTGAAAAGTTCAATCACTGATACAGTGGACACAGTTCCACTAATCCGCTAACTGCTAATTATCAAAGCTAACTTTTTTGTTAAAGGATTAGCTTTTCAGCTAACTTAAAAAGCCATTAGCGGACCAATTAGCTTCCAGTAAATTTAGCTCCAATAACCTTTAGACCACTAAGGTTTTTACATCGATAGTAATGATGAAAAACACTTATAAACCCTGTTGGCTCCTATCTGCTATGTATTTTGCAGCAGTGAGGCAGCTGAAAGGAGCTGAACTCAACTTTACCCCAGCCAAAGGGGCCTGGCCACCAGGCTGTCACAAAAAATAAACAACACAAAAATCATTACTCTTGATAGCATACAGCATGCCAGCTGTGAAGCTAATGTCTTGAAAAGGAAGGCAGGTTTGAATTATAGTTTTGACTTATGAATCAAATTCATCCGGATAGAATCACTACATTAATGTCAACTTTTAAAATGTACAAAGTGAAAATATACCACATAGTTGTTAATTTAAAAAATTCTGAAGATTTGAACATTAACACACACAGATGCCCAAATGAATTATGGGTAAACTCAGCCTCTGCTCACACTGATTGGTTGACTAATTCATCCTATGTAAACCAACACAAGTTAATGTAACGTGTGTGTGTGCTGTGGTTTACAAATAAATGGATTTTGTAAAATATGTCATTATTTTCATTTGTTAAAAAAACAAACAAAAAACATTTGCAAAACCGAAAAGTGTGTTTGTTAAGTTCTGATTCAGGTCGACAACCGTGTGATATAACCGGGGTCAAAATGCACAGAACACTGGCATCTACTGGCACCTGGTTATATGACACGGCTGTTGAATCACACCATAATCCCTTTTGGCATCTGTGTGTGTTCACATCTTCTGAATTAGTGCATTATTTTAAAATTAACAGATATGGAGGGCAGCACGGTGGCTTAGTGGTTAGTTGGTGGTTCACAGCGAGAAAGTCATGGGTTCAACTTCCACCTGTGGACTTTCTGAGTGGAGTTTGCATGTTCGCACCGTTTGCGTGGGTTTCCTCCGGGTGCTCCGGTTTCCTCCCACATCCAAAGACATGCAGGTTAGGTGGATCGGAATCTTTAAATTGTCCATAGCTGTGCGAGTGGGTGTGACTGTTTTTGTCTGTTTGTGGCCCTGTGACAGGCAGGTGTCCTGTCCTGGGTGTACCTCGCCTCGTGCTCTATGACTGCTGGGATAGGCTCCAGCCCCCCGGAACCCTTAATTGGACTAAGCGGTTGAAGATGAGTGTGTGTGTGTTACAGATATGTGTTATATTTTCACTTTGTACATTTTAAGAGTTGACATTAATGTAGTTATTCTATCCGGATGAATTTAATTGATAAATCAAAACCATAAGTCAAACCTGCTTTCCTTTTCAAAACGTCTGCCTCATGGCTGAACCTCTGTATGCTGTCAAGGTAAATGATGCTTCCTTACAGCAGTGATCAGAGGGCAGAAAGACAGAAGCGCTGACTCATTGGCTGTGTTTGGGTTTGTGATCGCCTTTGATTCTATCAGAACCATTGGCAGTATTTAAACTCAAAATTGGCTTAGTAGCTGAGAGTTACTGGAGACAGTACTTAAATTTAGTAGTTAGCTGTAACTTCCAATAACTTTTTTTGGTGGTTTATTGGTTTAGCCTTATGAAAGGTAACTTTTCAGTTAGCTGATTAGCTGTTATTGAAGCTAACATTTGATTAGCTGTGCCCACCACTGGCCATCTAACAGCACTGGGATCTCTGAACAAATCACATGCAACCATCTGGACAAAGAGGCTAGATTTTTTTCAAGAGCCAGCCCCATGTGGGTGAAGAAGAAATGCTTAAAGTGAGGTACAAAAACAAAGAGAAAAAGAGAGAAAAAAGTAAAATACAAAAATAACAAAATACCCTAAAGTACATTTAACCTACACGAGTCCTAGCTACAACCCAAATACCATTGAAGTTGGGACGTTGTGTAAAATGTAAATAAAAACACAATACAATGATTTGCAAATCCTCTTCAACCTATATTCAGTTGAATAAACCAAAAGACAAGATATTTAATGTTCAAACTGATAAACTTTATTGTTTTGTGGAAATATTTGCTCATTTTGAAATGGATGTCTGCAACACATTTCAAAAAAGCTGGGACAGTGACAAATGCAAAATATGACAACAGGGTCTCCGTTGTCATATTTTGCGTTTCATAATGCACCACACATTTTCAATGGGCAACAGGTCTGGACTGCAGGCAGGCCAGTCTAATACCCGCACTCTTTTACTATCAAGCCACACTGTTGTAACACGTGCAGAATGTGGCTTGGCATTGTCTTGCTGAAATAAGCAGGGATGTCCGTAAAAAAGACGTTGTTTGGATGGCAGCATGTGTTGTTCCAAAACCTGGATGTACCTTTCAGCATTGATGTTGCCATCACAGATGCTGCCTTTTGAACTTTGCACTTGTAACAATTTGGATGGTCTTTTTCCTCTTTTGTCTGGAAATGTGGACTCAGCAGACCACAGCACACTTTTGATTTGAGGAAGAAACCTCAAGCAGACCAGACTCAAAGGGGCAACCATCTGCTTGGGCCTTGCTACAGACAAGAGTGTGAAAATTCTAACAATGTGTGGCTATACGGTGGAAATAAACATTAAATTGTATCAAAAAGATAAAATTTATTTAAACATTTCTAAGGAATCCCTGAGCACAGTGTAACCATGTGATAGCTTTAGCAACAAAGTGAGATCAATTAGTGTAGACCCTAATCGTAGACCCTATTCTGTCTATATCAGGTGGAAGGTGATTCCTCCCCAGCAGCAAGAATGGCACCAGGGTCAAATTCTTTGGGCGAGTCCATTTCAGCATTCAGGATTTGAGCATTCTGAAATGAATGATGTATATAGGAAAATTTCAAATAGAATTTAATAAGGGTATTTAAGTTGAGTACATGCAGATCATATACTATATGACATACAGATTTATTGTCCTCTTGAATGCAGTTATCAACAGCTTGTTTATCCAGGGGACTAGTCTATTGAGTATGATAATTGGAGTTATGGTTCCAATTTCGAAAAATAAGAGCATGATCTCCAATTCAAATGACATTACCTTGAGGCACAATTGTTGGTATCAGTCTAGTCAAAGAAAAACAAGCATTAATAAGTGATGACCTGCAGTTTGGTTTTAAACCACGTGTCTCCACTACTCAAAGCATCTTTGTCATGAATGAGGTCATAAGTTATTATAACTACAAGAAAAGTCATGTTTTTGTGACCATGCTTGATGCAACTAAAGCTTTTGATAAAGGGAACTACAGCAAAGTATTTTGAAAATTATTAGCCAGAAATATTTGAGTCTTTCATGAGAATGGTTAGAATTGGACTTCAACATTTTCAAATGTATTTTCTATGTATTATTTGTATCCCGCAGCATTAAGGACATATTTAACTATCACAAAACTATTTTCCCATTTCAGGGATTAGTTTTTATTATTATTCTTTGTCATCATTTCAAAATGTGGCCTCTGTTATTCTTCAGGCTGTTATGGAAGCTATGGAAGCTGTCTGAATATGGTCATAAAATGTATTTTTAAAGAAACTAATATTTCTATATTAATCAGATGTCCCCCACACTGATTCAGTAATTTTAAATGCAAAAAATAACATAAACTCTCCCTGTCATCCTAAAGCCTGAAATGTACTTATGTGTGAAAGCACTCTTGGGATTTTTCATTAAAAAAATGTAGTTTAGTTGAAGTACTGTAATCAAAATCAATGATCTTATGATAGCTCTCAGCATTTTAGACAGCAGTCAACAAACATTATTCTCAAATTAAGTGTATAGGATTGTCTGTTAGCATTATATTTCATTTTGCAGCCATAAGAAGGAAAATAGATATAAATTGCAAATTGAATTGAGTTTTATTAACCTAAAGTAAAAACAAATTCAACAGCATATCAACAACACTGTTAAGTACCCATTGGCCTAACCTTGAAGATCTCTGTTGTGGAGGCTGCTCTGGGTGATCTCCCAGATCTGGACTGCTGTTCTTTCACTCAGGTCTTTAATTGCTTTCTTTTTCCCTGCCTCTACATTCTTTTTCCATCTCTCATGTTCACTCTGCAGGTATCTCTCCCCTCCTTCAGGATCAGTTTTAAGCCCCTGTTTAAGCCCCCATCACACATTGCAAGAATGTGGAGGAGCCATTCTGACACAGCAAATAGTGCTCTTATCAGACGCAGCCGGTAAGACAAGAGGTGTGGCCAGCTGTGGTCCAAACACATCCGGAGTACCTCGTCTACACCTGCACAATGGCATCTGAAGCCTAAGTGGACACCAGGTGGATGACACAGATTGCTGTCAGACAGCCAAAAAAGGCACTGCATACTGCCCAATCTCCAAAAGACTGCAGGGCAAACCAGAGCACTGTTTTCCTCAAGCGCACGTTCACGCGTGTGGCACACCTGCGCTCCGCGCACATGCATGGCGCTGTAATTATCACTCAGCTGTGCGTGTGTGTGTGTGTGTGTGCAGCCCAGTCTCACTTTTTTTTTTTTTTGTGCTCCCGTCACGAAATGAGTCAAATTTTCGTGACAGGTTTTTTTTTTTCAACTCACTATTACTAACCCTATTCCTACCCCCAACCCTAACCTTAACCATAACCTAACCCTACTCCTTTCCCCCACCCTAACCATAACCACCCCTACCCCCCCCCCCCCCCCAATTCACTTTTAATTTCATGCAGCCATCACGGAATGAATTAGAATGAATTTGTGCTACCGTGACGAAAATGAGGCGTGTTTCGTCACAATATCACGAACCAATAGATTCATGTATATTTCGTGCTGCTGAATTATGACTTGCCGTGAGACCATGAGACCAGGTTAGTGTGTGTGCATAACACTGCATGGGCCACGTGTGCCCCACGCGTGCGTGCCACTGGACAAGTGGACAGCTTTGCGCCAAACTTTTCTGGAAGCTGGGCCGTGCAGTCCCTCAGATGGAGCTTTTCCAGGGAACTTTCTTCTTTCTTGTTTGCCCACTTCAGCAGCAGAACGGAACTCTGGACACCGCGGTGGTTGGATTATCTCATGGAATTAATTTTTTATTTTGCGTGAGAGGATTCTAACCGCAGGCTGCTGTCCCAGCTTCATGACGCTGTGAAACACCCCTGGAGTGCTGTTGGAGGTAAGATGCATGTTTAATGGGCTGTAATGGCCTGGCACAAGCTCCATGTTATATTTCCTACAGAGTTAGAAAGTGAACATTTATTACAATGTGAGTCCCTTCCAGCTCCGAGCCTGACGTGCGCAATGATGCGTTACTGCGCACCACAGACAGACAGCTGCCCGTGTTATGATGAAGACAATAGTTCACATTATTTACATTGCCCATAGGAAGGAATGGATAGATATCTGTAATGTAAGGTCTATTGATGATATGACAGCCTGTTCAGATTTGCGGCACAATGCGCGCAGCCGCGCATAGAGCTTTCTGTTTGATAGCTGCTGAAATTCACTGAACATGATAATAATTATGAATTATTATCATGATGAAGCATGCCCCATACAGTTCAGCAGTTCCTTTGCACTCCGGGGGGGTGGTTATTATTATTTTTGGCACTGCGGGTCATACCGGCAGGCATACTGTGCCAGATCCATCTGGAGGTTCCCTCGTATGCACTTAAATTATTTTGGATCACGTTTTTCCATCATCAGAATATGTAAATTGTGGTTAGATGGTCCTCAGATAACACATGGATCGCTGTCGTATGGGTGTCCCATCTTGACCGCCCCCCGGAGAATTATGAACATGTGCGCCACACTTGGGGCCACCAGCTGATTTTGACCAAGTGTGTCAACGTCCTCAGATGGCTGTCAGAATGTTTTGGAACTGAAATCCGACACCTTTCAGATGTGCGCCATTTCATAAGTCCGACGCCACTCTGTATTATTCCGATTATGTGTTTGGGGTATTAAGATGTGCCCAATCCTGTCTCTGCCTTTCTGCTGTTGTTGGTGCCATCTTACTCACAGCTGTCTCTGTTGTCCTGTTGTCCAAAAGACTTCAGTGATGTCACCTCCTGATGGACATGCTGTTATGGATCATACCATTGTGTGATTCATGTGACGGGGTTGACGGATTACCCAGGTACAGAACTAAGTAATGTGTTTTTGATGAATAATTAACAATTAATTAAAACAAAAACCATCACCAGCAAAAAAGCCCAAATAGATGTTTTCCTTGATATCAAAATGTATTTACTTTTTTATATTTTTATTTGGTATTTTCAAGGTATACTTTCATTGAGGTCATGAGGGACATGACAAAATGGGTGATGTCAACTGAAAAATGTTTTATTTCTCATAAAAAGATAAAATTTAGTTCATGTTTTTACAATGTTTTAAAGGACATATTTTAAAGTTTATGTCAAGCTCTTTTAAATATAAATTGTGGTGCCCCAATAGATGAAATACACCTCAAGAGATGAGAGGGACTCAAATTGTTCCATTTTTGTGGAATGACTCATTTCTCCTATTGTACTTAGGTTATTGTTTTTCATGTCCACTAATCAGATACTTAAAGTAAAATGGTCTCACTATGTTCTCTCTCCCATCCAGTTTATGTATACATTGATGATTTGTTAATTAAGTTTTTAAAAAAAATGGTATCCGATGTTATTTTAGGAAGAATTATGTCGGTTGTTTGATTTACGCTGATGATTTAACCCAGCTTTTCAAATTCTTATTGAAAATCTGCAAATTATGGCTCAAAATGTGATATTACATTTGGATATACAGTCAGCTCTGTGGATAGCAAAAGTATGGTTAGCAGGGCAATGGTCAATTTTGGAAACATTTTAATATATTACTCAGTGATTTTGGGCACATTGACTCCAATGAGAGTTGTATTTCCTGGTGTAAGGCCCTTAGAAAACTATGGAGGTTACACCCTCAATCTCATGGTGCTATTGTGGCTATGATATCAGACTGTGTACCTTTAGAATTAAGCTTGTATAGGAGATATAGCAAATCTGCAGATATCTTGCACAATTCTGACAATGCCCTTGTTAGATCTGTGGGCGACAATATCTTGAGAAATCCTATGTCTACCTTCTGCAGTAATTTTCAAAAAATCAGACATTTATATGGTTCTATCCAAGATTGCATTAAATACTCCATATTCATAGAATGTACACATACCCCAGTGTTCCTACAAAGTACAGTAGTGTTCAGAATAATACTAGTGCTATGTGACTAAAAAAGATTAATCCAGGTTTTGAGTATATTTCTTATTGTTACATGGGAAACAAGGTACCAGTAGATTCAGTAGATTCTCACAAATCCAACAAGACCAAGCATTCATGATATGCACACTCTTAAGGCTATGAAATTGGGCCATTAGTAAAAAAAAAAAAAAAAAAAAAAAAAAAAAAAAAAAAAAGTAGAAAAGGGGGTGTTCACAATAATAGTAGCATCTGCTGTTGACGCTACAAACTCAAAACTATTATGTTCAAACTGCTTTTTTAGCAATCCTGTGAATCACTAAACTAGTATTTAGCTGTATAACCACAGTTTTTCATGATTTCTTCACATCTGCGAGGCATTAATTTTGTTGGTTTGGAACCAAGATTTTGCTCGTTTACTAGTGTGCTTGGGGTCATTGTCTTGTTGAAACACCCATTTCAAGGGAATGTCCTCTTCAGCGTAAGCGACATGACCTTTTCAAGTATTTTGACATATCCAAACTGATCCATGATACCTGGTATGCGATATATAGACCAAACACCATAGTAGGAGAAATATGCCCATATCATGATGCTTGCACCACCATGCTTCACTGTCTTCACTGTGAACTGTGGCTTGAATTCAGAGTTCCGGGGTCATCTCACAAACTGTCTTCGGCCCTTGGACCCAAAAAGAACAATTTTACTCTCATCAGTCCACAAAATATTCCTCCATTTCTCTTTAGGCCAGTTGATGTGTTGTTTGGCAAATTGTAACCTCTTCTGCACGTCTTTTATTTAAGAGAGTGACTTTGCGGGGGATTCTTCTGGGGGATGTTCTTTATTTGACCAAGCCTGTTGGGATATTTTGTATGATGCACATTCCCTTCTCAGTTTGGCTGGAGCAATTCCTGCAAGAACTGGAAGGAGATGTGTGGGGGTGGGCTTAAGGCAGCCAGTTATGATCCGCAGTGTGTTGTTCAGAGATACATCAAGCTTAGTGGTGTGGACACCTCGGCTCCAAACGGGCAGCATACTCTGCAATGCAATATATCTATAATATCGATACAAGTGTCAAACCAGTTTGAAATTAGTAGTTTCATCATGATCATTTATTTTTATATATGTCTATTAATGGATCCACAAAAATATTAATAATTAATCACTCCATAAACAGTTTATATATATATATATATATATATATATATATATAGGCCCAAACGTATCATGAGGGTCTGCTGGGAACGACTGGCGGAACCCTCTGTCAGCGAGGTCTTCAACTCCCACCTCTGGGAGAGCTTCTCCCAGATCCCGGGGGAGGTGGGAGACATGGAGTCCGAGTGGACCATGTCTCCACCTCCATTGTCGATGCGGCTGCTCGTAGCTGTGGTCGCAAGGTCTCTGGTGCCTGTCGCGGCGGCAATCCCCGAACCCGGTGGTGGACACCGGAAGTAAGGGATGCCGTCAAGCTGAAGAAGGAGTCCTACTTATCTTTGTTGGTAGGTGGGACCCCAGAGGCAGCTGACAGGTACCAGCAGGCCAAGTGTGCCGCAGCCTGTGCGTTCGCAGAGGCAAAAACTCGGGTCTGGGAGGAGTTTGGGGAGGCTATGGAGGAGGACTATTGGTCGGCCTCGAAGAGATTCCGGCAAACTATCCGGCGCCTCAGGAGGCGGAAGCAGCTCTCCACCAGCACTGTTTACGGTGCGGGTGGGGAGCTGTTGACCCTGACTGGGGATGTTGTCGGGCGGTGGAAGGAGTACTTCGAGGATCTACTCAATCCCATCGTCACGTCTTCCGAAGAGGAAGCAGAGACTGGGGACTCAGAGGCGGACTCATCCATTACCCAGGCCGAAGTCACCGAGGTGGTTAGAAAGCTCCTCGGTGGCAAGGGCCCCTGGGGTGGATGAAATCCGTCCTGAGTACCTTAAGTCTCTGGATGTTGTGGGGCTGTCTTGGCTGACACGCCTCTGCAACATCGCGTGGTGATCGGGGACAGTGCCTCTGGATTGGCAGACTGGGGTGGTGGTCCCTCTGTTTAAGAAGGGGGGACCGGAGGGTGTGTTCCAACTATAGGGGGATCACACTCCTCAGCCTCCCCGGTAAGGTCTATTCCAGAGTACTGGAGAGGAGAATTCGACCGATGGTCGAACCTCGGATTCAGGAGGAGCAGTGTGGTTTTTGTCCTGCATACTCTTCTACATAATAATAATTAAATGAATGATATTGATATTAATAATAATCAGTAATCACATTCTCATAACTGAAACTCTCTTACCAAAATCCATAATTAGCCTTTCCTCAGGCTGTGTTGCTTCTTCAACACCCACTTCCACAGGTTGTAATCGCACATCAATTGGATCCTGCAACAGAAACTTCACAGCCGCATAAAGCAATGCTCCTCTCATAAGATTATATGAGGTACAAGTCGACCTTCCTGTCACATACCATTCCCCTTATTGTCACTTTGCATGTTCCTTCTCATTTTGGCCTCTTTCCACAGTGATTTTGAATCATCCAACAAAAGTGGGATTTCTAAATTGGTTCTGTCCTTCTCATAATGACTTCTCTCTGCATCTATTAATGTTTATCACTTTCCTCTTCTGCTAGTTCAAAAGCCTTTTTAGCCCTCTCCCCTTTTTTTCGCCAGTGCCATGCGTTTTTATTTTTTATTATAATTATTATTATTATTTTATTTATTATTATTTATTTATAAGTTATTCTTATTTTTATTTAATTTAATTAAATGTCTTGATTTTAATTTGTAGCACCCAATTTTTTATTTTATTTTTATAAATTAAAAATTCTTAATTAGAATTTTTATCACCCAATCATTTATAGGAATATAAGCTCATTTTTTTTCCAAACCAAATAAGATGTGCTCTTACCTTGCCAACAGATGTCAGTGATACTATATATCACCAACAGATGGCAGCAGCTCACACAATGTTCAGCAAATTAAAACGGCGAGAAAGATGACCAACATATAACTTCCTGTTTATGTTGCGACTGACGACGAATCATCCAAAGAAAAAGAATAAAAAAAAAAATGGTTTTAACCATTTTTTGAACTGCATGGACTAATGTTGCTTAACCCTCTGGGGCCGACGCCATTGTATATGACGGCTGGGACCAAGCTTTACTAAATTATGAATAACTTTTTAATGATATGAGATAGAAATGTACTTTTTTTTTGCTGAAAAGTTAACTCCACGGACTTTCAATCCACCATCGGCCATCTTTGTACTCCTCATAGAAGCTGTGTGATGACGTGCGGAATGTGAGTGTCCAATTGGAATTGGTTCACCGTCACATGGTTTTCCAAAATCCAATCGTAGGGAAGATTTACCTCACATGATAAAGCAAAGATAATTTTCAAGAGTGATATCTTACTAGATGGCCTGTTTGAATCGCCCCGTAACTCCTTCAATGCGCCCTGCACCATTCCGCACAGCGAAAGTGAAAGCAGATGGAGAGCCTCGCATGACAATCTCACATGCTCAAACAAAGAGTGTGTAACTATCAGGATTGCTCCACTAGTTTGCATTTGAATGTTACTGGATTACTCTGTAGCGCTCTCCCTCTGGCGTAAAGTACTGTTTACCATATCAATGGGGTGAGGGAGAGGGGCCGCTCCATACTGGAACATAAACGCATAGCCCATTTTGTATATATTGTTCAAAATGTGCATTTGTGTTTATTGTTTGAACTTTTTTGTTGTACAGTCTTTCACACAATACCTCAAATTACCTTTAAAAAGTGCCAAAACAGTTGTTTATTATAGTTTGCTGTTTGTTTTGAATAAATGTGTGTGGAAAATTATTTTCCGCTTTACTTTGTTCTTTGTTATTTGTGATTGTAAACCTTTATTACACTTATAAAACACAACAAAAGCATATATATTATGAAAGTACAGGTTGTCCTGAAAAAGAGAGACATAAAACTTGATTGTGGAATGCAGGGAGAGCTGTTAACAGCAATAATAAAACATTTATGCCAGGCGAGTGAACTGTCCAGAAAAATGCCCTCGAACCCCAGAGGGTAATCACCGGTGCTCTTATGCACACTTCCATTGGACACCTCACCAAAAATAATGGATAATTGGTTATGCACATAAGTGTTTGCGCAAACTAGGCTAAACCAGCATTAGCTAACCTTTGTCGTACCAAATCTAACGCCTTATTCTAAGTTTGAAATATCATCAAGTGGACACTTTGATTCTGACTGTGAGGCTATTCGCTTGATCGATGTGAATTTATACTGTCGATGTAAACCACGTTAGTTATTTAAAACCACTTAGCCGATTAGCTAATGATGACACATTTGCAAAACTACATTTTAGCTATCGGTTAGCGGGTAATGGTAACACTCGCTCACAACTGCTCGTAAACTGACACCGCCTCCGGACACACTGACATTAAAAAAGGTGAGGCGCACCTCGTTGACCATTCATAATTTACACACGCGTTTATTGACAACTACTGAACACCAGGAAGCCTGTTAAGAAGCTCTGCAGCTGTCGCCATCAAGACAAAAATACATGATTATTATTAATAATAATAATAATAATAATAACCCAAATGTGCCCACTCAGGTTTTCATTCGGAAAACTTACATAAATATACTATTTAAACACAAGCACCCACTCCCATCATGCACCATGTAGCCTAATGTGCCTTGATGGAATGACATTGTTTCCTGTTAACAGAAACATATTCATCATGTGTTGGCACCTTTATAGCAAAATGTGCAGTCAGTAGCTTCGATTACAGTCGGGAAACCGGCTCTCGCTGCAAAATGTGCTGTAATGTTCGAATGTACCTGATGACATTTGGATGATTGCAGCTCGACGCAAGGTTGACTGGCACATGCCTAACCAACCAGCCAGATCACAGTGGAATGCCCCCGATGCCAGGACGCTCAACGTGGTTAGCACCTGTGTGGGCACAGACAACCCTTGGGTCTTTGTCATATTGCACTCTGGGCCAGCCGCAGTTCTGTGCGCAACTGGTCTTGTTAGGAGAGACGGCATCCATCCCACTTTGGATGGAGCAGCTCTCATTTCTAGAAATCTGGCCAATTTTCTTAAATCCTCCAAACCGTGACTATCCAGGGTTGGGACCAGGAAGCAGAGTTGTAGTCTTACACACCTCTCTGCAGCTTCTCTCCCCCTGCCATCCCCTCATTACCCCATCCCCGTAGAGACGGTGCCTGCTCCCAGACCACCAATAACCAGTAAAAATCTATTTAAGTATAAAAATTCAAAAAGAAAAAATAATATAGCACCTTCAACTGCACCACAGACTAAAACAGTTAAATGTGGTCTAATAAACATTAGGTCTCTCTCTTCTAAGTCCCTGTTAGTAAATGATATAATAATTGATCAACATATTGATTTATTCTGCCTTACAGAAACCTGGTTACAGCAGGATGAATATGTTAGTTTAAATGAGTCAACACCCCAGAGTCACACTAACTGCCAGAATGCTCGTAGCACGGGCCGAGGGGGAGGATTAGCAGCAATCTTCCATTCCAGCTTATTAATTAATCAAAAACCCAGACAGAGCTTTAATTCATTTGAAAGCTTGACTCTTAGTCTTGTCCATCCAAATTGGAAGTCCCAAAAACCAGTTTTATTTGTTATTATCTATCGTCCACCTGGTCGTTACTGTGAGTTTCTCTGTGAATTTTCAGACCTTTTGTCTGACTTAGTGCTTAGCTCAGATAAGATAATTATAGTGGGCGATTTTAACATCCACACAGATGCTGAGAATGACAGCCTAAACACTGCATTTAATCTATTATTAGAGTCAATTGGCTTTGCTCAAAATGTAAATGAGTCCACCCATCACTTTAATCATATCTTAGATCTTGTTCTGACTTATGGTATGGCAATTGAAGACTTAACAGTATTCCCTGAAAACTCCCTTCTGTCTGATCATTTCTTAATAACATTTACATTTACTCTGATGGACTACCCAGCAGTGCGGAATAAGTTTAATTACACTAGAAGTCTTTCAGAAAGCGCTGTAACTAGGTTTAAGGATATGATTCCTTCTTTATGTTCTCTAATGCCATATACCAACACAGTGCAGAGTAGCTACCTAAACTCTGTAACTGAGATAGAGTATCTCGTCAATAGTTTTACATCCTCATTGAAGACAACTTTGGATGCTGTAGCTCCTCTGAAAAAGAGAGATTTAAATCAGAAGTGCCTGACTCCGTGGTATAACTCACAAACTCGCAGCTTAAAGCAGATAACCCGTAAGTTGGAGAGGAAATGGCATCTCACTAATTTAGAAGATCTTCACTTAGCCTGGAAAAAGAGTCTGTTGCTCTATAAAAAAAGCCCTCCGTAAAGCTAGGACATCTTACTACTCATCGCTAATTGAAGAAAATAAGAACAACCCCAGGTTTCTTTTCAGCACTGTAGCCAGGCTGACAAAGAGTCAGAGCTCTATTGAGCCGAGTATTCCTTTAACTTTAACTAGTAATGACTTCATGACTTTCTTTGCTAATAAAATTTTAACTATTAGAGAAAAAATTACTCATAACCATCCCAAAGATGTATCGTTATCTTTGGCTGCTTTCAGTGATGCCGGTATTTGGTTAGACTCTTTCTCTCCGATTGTTCTGTCTGAGTTATTTTCATTAGTTACTTCATCCAAACCATCAACATGTCTATTAGACCCCATTCCTACCAGGCTGCTCAAGGAAGCCCTACCATTATTTAATGCTTCGATCTTAAATATGATCAATCTATCTTTATTAGTTGGCTATGTACCACAGGCTTTTAAGGTGGCAGTAATTAAACCATTACTTAAAAAGCCATCACTTGACCCACCTATCTTAGCTAATTATAGGCCAATCTCCAACCTTCCTTTTCTCTCAAAAATTCTTGAAAGGGTAGTTGTAAAACAGCTAACTGATCATCTGCAGAGGAATGGTCTGTTTGAAGAGTTTCAGTCAGGTTTTAGAATTCATCATAGTACAGAAACAGCATTAGTGAAGGTTACAAATGATCTTCTTATGGCCTCAGACAGTGGACTCATCTCTGTGCTTGTTCTGTTAGACCTCAGTGCTGCTTTTGATACTGTTGACCATAAAATTTTATTACAGAGATTAGAGCATGCCATAGGTATTAAAGGCACTGCGCTGCGGTGGTTTGAATCATATTTATCTAATAGATTACAATTTGTTCATGTAAATGGGGAATCTTCTTCACAGACTAAGGTTAATTATGGAGTTCCACAAGGTTCTGTGCTAGGACCAATTTTATTCACTTTATACATGCTTCCCTTAGGCAGTATTATTAGACGGCATTGCTTAAATTTTCATTGTTATGCAGATGATACCCAGCTTTATCTATCCATGAAGCCAGAGGACACACACCAATTAGCTAAACTGCAGGATTGTCTTACAGACATAAAGACATGGATGACCTCTAATTTCCTGCTTTTAAACTCAGATAAAACTGAAGTTATTGTACTTGACCCCACAAATCTTAGAAACATGGTGTCTAACCAGATCCTTACTCTGGATGGCATTACCCTGACCTCTAGTAATACTGTGAGAAATCTTGGAGTCATTTTTGATCAGGATATGTCATTCAATGCACATATTAAAGAAATATGTAGGACTGCTTTTTTGCATTTACGCAATATCTCTAAAATTAGAAAGGTCTTGTCTCAGAGTGATGCTAAAAAAATAATTCATGCATTTATTTCCTCTAGGCTGGACTATTGTAATTCATTATTATCAGGTTGTACTAAAAGTTCCCTGAAAAGCCTTCAGTTAATTCAAAATGCTGCAGCTAGAGTACTAATGGGGACTAGAAGGAGAGAGCATATCTCACCCATATTGGCCTCTCTTCATTGGCTTCCTGTTAATTCTAGAATAGAATTTAAAATTCTTCTTCTTACTTATAAGCTTTTGAATAATCAGGTCCCATCTTATCTTAGAGACCTCATAGTACCATATCACCCCAATACAACGCTTCGCTCTCAGACTGCAGGCTTACTTGTAGTTTTAATCATTAGTGATTGATCTCTGCTCCCCTCCACAGCATGTCTTTTTCCTGGTTCTCTCCCTCAGCCCCAACCAGTCCCAGCAGAAGACTGCCCCTCCCTGAGCCTGGTTCTGCTGGAGGTTTCTTCCTGTTAAAAGGGAGTTTTTCCTTCCCACTGTCGCCAAGTGCTTGCTCACAGGGGGTCGTTTTGACCTTTGGGGTTTTTACGTAATTATTGTATGGCCTTGCCTTACAATATAAAGCGCCTTGGGGCAACTGTTTGTTGTGATTTGGCGCTATATAAATAAAATTGATTGATTGATTGATTGATTGAACTCCAGTAACAGTGGCCTTGGTAATCAAAATCAGTTTATGAGCCAATTAACGTAATTTCCAAGTAAATCCACGTGTTCCCTGAATACATGCTCACTTCGGATTGAACCATTTGCAAGGTGCTTTAACAACACTAACGTCGCAATTAGTGCCATATTACGCATCACTTTGCGCATGCTTTTATATTCATCCATATAATTGCAAACACATGAGTGTGTTAAATGTTCATCAGTGTGTCTCTGATGTGCACATCACCCTGATGACTACATGTTTTCACACTATTAATGCTTCCCAGCATCACCTTTACATGTCCGCAGTGGAACAATAGCTCTAGAAACGTGCGCACACCAGCCTGGATTTTTGCGTGACGCACTGCACATTTTACCTCTCACGTTACTTTTGATACATTTGCATGTGGACGTGGAGATGGGCATGCGCCAGGTTTTTTGTGCGTAAGCACACGTTGTACATGAGGCTTTATTTGACACAATTAGAGATATTATTGCACCTGCATCTCCTGCTGCGATCATTCAGTGTAATGAAGACTGAGAACATTTTTTCCCTTTTTTTATCAACAAAATCCATTATATCAGGGCAAACATCAGTCCCTCTCTTCCTTCTCCTGTCCCACGTCTCACCCAGATATCAGTACTGGACAGTTTGACACCAATATCACTGAACGAGCTCATCAGTCTGGAAGAGAAAATGAAACCTTCCTCTTGCCCACTCGATATCATCCCCATTTTATTATTCAGTAAGGTTATTCTCAACACTGGCCCGTGTGTTTTATCAATAACCAACAAATCACTGATTTCTGGCTGTGTCAGTATTTTAAACAGGCTGTTATTCACCCTCTTTTAAAAAAGCCAAATGCTGACCCTTCTTTTCCTCACTATTTTAGACCAATTTCAAAATTGCCTCTTATCGCCAAAATGTTTAGAAAAAGTGGAGGCCAAACAGCTTAATGGGGTTTTAGCTGAACCCAATATTCTTGAAAAAATTCAATCAGGGTTCCATCAATTGCATTTTAATGAAACAGCTTTTCTTAGTGTTTCAAATGATATTTTAATGCAAAGAGATGCGGGTGAAATTCGGTACTTGTACTTTTGGATATGTCTGCAGCTTTTGACACTGTTGATCATGGTGTTTTAATTGAGAGATTAAGGGCATGGGTGGGCATCTCTGGGTCAGCCAGAGATTGTTTTTATCCTGTCTCTCTAACAGGAGTTTCTCAGTTGCTGCAGCTAAAATATACGACCTCTTCTGCCATTCTATCCTGTGGTGTGCCCCGAGGTTCCATTCTAGGACCTATTCTACGAGGTCTGTCAATAAGGTAATGGACCTTTTTATTTTTTTTAAACTATATGGATTTGATTCATATGTTTTTACGTCAGACAAGCTTGAACCCTCGTGCGCATGTGTGAGTTTTTCCACGCCTGTCGGTGACGTCATTCGCCTGTGAGCACGCCTTGTGGAAGGAGTGGTCCCGCCCCCTTGTCGGATTTTCATTGTCTGGAAATGGCGGAATGATTTGGACTTTTTTCCATCAGAATTTTTTCAGAAGCTGTTAGAGATTGGCACCTCGAAACCATTTGAAAAATTTATCTGGCTTTCAGTGAAAATTTTATGGGCTTCACAGAGAATAAGGACTGTTACTACAGCTTTAAGGACGGCTTTAAGGACGCTCGGCGCGCCGCGCTCCGAGCTGCGATGACGAGGCAGAAAACGCCAGATCATTTCTAAGCTGATGGCTCTGTGGATACGAGACCGTCGTGTGCACTTTCTCTGGTTATCACAAGAGCTGGACATCAGCCATTTTCCAGCAGATTTCACTTTTAGCAAGAGATTTTGTCATGGAAAGCCGCGCAGAGGCTTCGAGCGTAACGACCGATTCGCTGTTTGAGCGAGACAAAGGAACACCTCCGTTTCGGCATGTCAGAGGACAAGTTAGGACAAGCCCAGCTCTCCACAATTTCTCTGATACTTACTGGACTGGTAAGCATTGAAAGCTGAGATAGGCTAAAAAAAAAAAAAACAAAAAAAAAAAACATTTGTAAGGATACCCTTCGATCCCTCTCACGGCAGGTGTCGGCCAATTTCCATCTGACACTCATGAACATCTAACACCGCTCCTTTGGCACTTAGAAAATGTGTGGCCATTTGCACTCTTGGCACAACAACAGTCTGCAGACAATCACTGTCATGCCAGCAATGAAATTTGTCTAAGTTCCCCACAGTTGTGGCTTTGGTGTGTGCACTGAACTGGCAGGAGGTGTGTCCGCCCACTGAAGCGGATGTGGAGATCTGTCATTCTGGACATACCAGCTGAACAACACGTACTGTGTTTGGACAGACATGGACTAACAACTGCCCACTGTGACACGTGTGTGTCTGTTTGCTGTCATCACGTGGACAAAAATAAAAACATTTTTCGCTGTGGCGATATATGCTGTGTCCATCTCTTTGTTGATTTCAGACATTTTCCCTGCACCATTTACCGGCCAGTGATGGTAGCTCAGTGGTAAAGTTTCGGGCTGGCGGTCAGTAAATTGCATAGTAGTAATTGTAGTCGTCAGTAATTGTATGAATCCCGTGGGTGGTATTTTTTTTTTTGTTGTTTGTTTAGTTTTTTTTTCCACATCAGCGACACAATGTGGTTCCACCGGTACCAGCTGCTTTTTATGTTTTATGTATTCCACTTAAGCGGCGCAATGTGGTTCCACAGGTACCAAGTGGATTTTATGTTTTATTTATTCCACATAAGTGGCGCGATGTGGTTCCACAGGTACCAGCTGGTTTTTATTTTTTATTTAATCCACATTAGTGGCACAGTGTACTTGAGAATGTAATTGAGATCTGAGTGCACGGAAAAAAGTAAACAAAAAACACACAAAAACAAAAGAAAACTGCTGCTAAACTGAGAGCACCGAGCTGCTGCAACAATGTGCACTGCCATTTTTACCCCGCTCCCATCAGGGAAGCGATTCCGCAACATAAAAACCCGGACTAGCAGATTGAGGAACAGCTTTTTCAAAAGAGCTGTAGCCTCCATCACCCCTCCTCTTCCCCCCACTCTCATACTCACCAGCTTCAGCTATTGCCTGACCCACAGACTACTGTTCCTCCTACTGGATTTTAAACAGCTATAGGCCGTGCAATTTTCACATCTTAGTTTACACTGTAAATAACATGCCTGTTGTTGTCTCTTGCACTTTATTGCGCTTATATTTTATTTATTTTATCTTTTATATTTAATCTTTGCTGCTACTGACTGGTTGTCACCAACGGAGTTTCATTGTTTATTACAATGACAATAAAGTCTCTCTTATCTTATCTATCAGCGGTGTGATGTGGTGCACCTCGCACTGTGTTCCTGCTCAAAAGACACCACTGCGTGCACAAAACCTCGCACTGGGATCTTGCACGCCTGCCTGTCACCACAATGCTCTGTGGTGCACTAATTCGCACTGTTTTGACCGAACTTCACACTATGTGTGAAGGGGCTTTAATGATGTATCATATCAGCTGTACAGCTCCTTTTCTTCACAAAGGTTTCTATGGTATCTGTTCTTCAAAATTGTATTAATATCATAAAAACTGGATGGCTGCTAGCTATTTGTCACTTAATACAGCAAAAATTGAAGTCCTTGTTTGTGCCCCTGAGGAGTTTGTGATTAAGAACCTTGACCCTCTAGCATCTTTTGTTCACTCAGCAGTCAGAAATTTGGGTTTTACATTTGACCAGGCTCTCAAATTTGATGTATACTTGACTTGAGAGTGACTCAATGGTGACTTTATCCCACCTCTGCTCTGAGGTCCTTGGACCAGAACCTGATGGTTGTACCAAGGTTAAGGCTGAAGACTAAAGGAGACTGCATTTGAGGTGTGGCACCCAAACTGTGGAATGCACTGCCACTACACCTACATTCTGTGGACTCTGTTGGAACTTTTAAGGAGAAGCTCAAGACCTATTTGTACAGACTTGCTTTTAACTAGCTTTATGTTATTGATGTTTTTAGTTTCTCTATTTTTATTTCTGTATTCTTAAATTCCTGTAAAGCACTTTGTGATTTTTGTCTTGTAAGATGCTACACCTTACCGAGACATGTCCAGAGTCTGTTCCGATTGAGGGAATCCAGATATAGTTTAAGAGGTTGTGCAATTTTTATGAAACCACCAGTAAGAACAAATGTAAAGGGTTTTTGTGTGTCTGTGGTTGGGGTGAGGAAATGGAACAAATGTTCAACAGAGGTTAGAATGAGTAGTACCTTAGTAAGATTTAAGAAACTACTCAAAAAGAACATCATGTCTAAGTATCATAAAGAAGCAAATATAATTTGATTTATATGGAATGTTCAATTTATAAGTGGGACTCATTGTATATTTGAATGTGTGGGTATGTATATGCGTATGTAGATATCTAGATATGGGTAGGTGTATATGTATATGTATATAAGTGACTGTGTAATATGTATGTATATATTTATGTTTGTAAAGTATATAAGTATGTATATAGGTATATATGGCACAGCCCAAGCAGAGGGTCACCCCCAAGAACCTGGTCTGCTTGAGGTTTCTTCCTTATAGGGAGTTTTTCCTCACCACAGTTGCCTAGTGCTCGCTCTGGGGGTTGGTAAGGTTAGTCCTTACTGGCGTAAAGTGCCTTGATTCGACTTTCTTGTGATCTGGTACTATATAAATATAATTATAAGTGAATAGTATATTGATGTGTATGTCTGTGTGTCGACATGTAGTAGTGAATGTTGTGGCTGGCGTGCCTGGCTGGCTTTTGTTTGTCTTCTGTTTCTGTCTTTTGGTTTTCCTTCCAGGTGTTGCGCATTTGGGACTGAGTGGTTGTGTGGCTGAGTTACCAGGACCTCACCCTGATCACCTGAGGCTGATCAGGTGCGGCTCGTCAGGACTCACAGCTGTGGTGCATCTACACGGATTGGAACATGGTGGCATTTAAGTCTGGAGTACACAGTGTGTATTTGCCAGAGACTCGACCTTGTGACCAGACGGGTGAGATCGTCGTCTCGAGAGCAATCTCATCATCAGTGGATGCAGAGAACGTCCAGGTTTGATGCATGGTCTGTGAAAGAGGAGGGGGTGAGGTCTCACGCTCGTCAGCACACTTCCTGAGGTACGTTAGGTTTTGTGACTAACATTTATACAGTCAGTAAATGTGGTGTCCCTCACACCTTATTATATTGAGCTGTTATGTTAGTCGTTTAATCAGCTTCCACTGCAGTTGGAGTTTGTGAACAGGGTGTTCCATGCCTGCAGGGTGGGAAGCTGATTAGCAATTAAGCCAGGAAGTGTTTGCTGTTTATGTACACCTTTGAGCGGCCTCTCTGTGTGTGGGGTGTGGACTCACATGATGATTTCTTCTTTCACAGACTCAGTTTGTCGCGGCCACCTGGGGGGTGTCGGCGGGGTCCTTGGGTCCGAACAGTTTCTGGCTCCGGACCGTTTGTGCTGCTAGGAGCGCACCGTAATCCACCACACCAGACCGCGCACTCATTTGTTGTATTTTCCACTTCACTGTTATGTCATTAAATTTAGTTATCCTTTGTACCGTGCTCTTCTTATTTCATACTGGGTCCTTCAAACGCTGGTCGGTTCTCCGGGCTGCGTCCGACACATAACAGTGAATTTGTATTTATGTAAATATGACTGATTAGAATTGTTGTACGAGCAGGGGTGGGCGCTAATAAGCTTTGCTTCAGCCCACACTCTTTTGGACTCACTAGTTTTGTCTGTGTTTGTTTGTGGAATTGTTCATTTTTTTCTATTTGAATATTTTGTGTGCCGAATAAAAACTTTGTCACTTGTCACTTGTCACACAAATAAACTTTACTCACCTACTTACTTATTTTAACTTCAAAATGTACAGTAATCTGTTGTGTGTTGGGGGGTGTGGCTGGATATTTTGGTGTTCTTTTCTTTTCTTTGCTCTCCAGGTGGCATGAGAACTGATTTGTCTGTGGAGAAGGTGCTGGCTGAAGAATCCTTCACCCTTATGAACATCATGTGCAGCACCTGTGAATGGTGCTCACATGCAACCTTAAAGACTTTCAGCTGAAGCAGATAACTGGATGGCATTCTGCATTTAAGTCATGTGTGATTCAAGCAGAACTGCCGGGAACTCAACCTTGTGATGTTCGTTTGTGAGACGCTGAGGACCGCGCCTGGGTTTGACACATCGAGCCCGTGAAGCAAGGAAGGGTGAGGGACACATGCTGTCAGCACACATCAAAGGTGATTGTTTGACTAATTGTTGATAGTAACTTGGTATTTTGTTACGCAGTATATTTGAATATGAGATGAGAATTGTGTAGCTTGCTTCTCACTGCTGTGGCGTGCGAACGAGTGATCCTCCACCTGTTGTGAGAAGCTGCTCATTTGCATAAAGTTAAAAATACAGACCTGAATGTGTTGCTGATAGTGTGTGTCTTTTGAAGGATATTAGTTGTAACCGCTGACTTACCTCACCTCTTCTATGCTTCGCAGAGAGTCGGTTTGTCGTGTCCACCTGGGGGGTGTTTGGCGGTGGTATTGGGTCCAGGAGCGCCGGGCTTCGATCCTTTTGGGCGCTGGAGAGCGTGCCAGCCTTCACTCCACCAGAAGGATGCTATTTTGGTTTTTACACTTTGTTGTGCACCAGTGGGTGAAATAAATCAATTGTTTTTGTTATTGGAACCGCTTTCTGGTTATTTTTAGCGCTGGGTTCCGTCTGACGCAGGTCCGCTCCTCAACCCGCGTCGACACATAACAGTAATCAGAAGTTAATCTTGAGGTTAAAAAAAAAAAAAACATTTGTAAGGATTTTCTTCAGTAAACTGCTGTGTATAAATGAACAGTTCTGTGACACATTTCTGCACTCTGTCCTCTTCCATGCCTCATTTCTATTGGATGTATGAAGCTACATCACAGTGTGCAGCGGTGAACGTTGGATTGGGAATCCTTTGTGATCTGTCTGTGTTTGTTACAAAACTTCAGAATGAGTGCATTATTCAACATTAAAAGATATATGTTATGTTTTAACTTTGTACAAATGACAGAATTGACATTAATGGATATATTCTATTAGTATTAATTTTATTTATACACCAAACCATAAGTCAGCACTGCTTTATTTTCCAAGACCTCCGCCCGACAGCAGCACTGTTATTGAGTAGAGAGTTTAGCTTCACTGCTCCTCTCAACTGTTTTGCTGCTGGAAGCTATGTCATAAACAGGAGCTCCCAGCAGGGAGCAGGCAGTCAAAGACAGCAGTGCTGACTCATTGTTTGGGTCTGTGCCTGCCTTTCATGCTCCCAGAAGTGATCGTGGTGTTAAAACTCAAAATCAGCATGTTAGTAGTTGCAAGTGTACCGAAATGTATTGGTTATCTGTAGCTTCTGATACATTTTTGGGTGGTTTATCGGTTTAGCTTTATAAAAGATAACTTTTCAGTTAGCTGATTATCTGTTATCAAAGCTAATTTTTTGGTTAGCTGTGCCCACCACTGTGTTTACCACTGTGTTACATCACCTTTATTTCTAACAACACTCAATAAGTGTTTGGGAACTGAGGACACTAACTGTTGAAGCTTTGTAGGTGGAATTATTTCACATTCTTGCTTGTTGTACAACTTCAGTAGTGGGGTTTCCGTTGTCGTATTTTGTGCTTCATAATGCGCCACACATTTTCAATGGGCAACAGGTCTGGACTGCAGGCAGGCCAGTCTTGTACCCGCACTCTTTTACTATGAAGCCACGCTGTTGTAACACGTGCAGAATGTGGTTTGGCATTGTCTTGCTGAAATAAGCAGGGACATCCCTGAAAAAGACGTTGCTTGGATGGCAGCATGTGTTGCTCCAAAACCTGGATGTACCTTTCAGCATTGATGGTGCCATCACAAATGTGTAAGTTGCCCATGCCATGGGCACTAACACACCCCCATACCATCACAGATGCTGGCTTTTGAACTTTGCACTGGGAACAATCTGCTTGGTCTTTTTCCATGTCCATGATGTCCAAAAACAATCTGAAACGTGGACTCATCAGACCACATCACACTTTTCCACTTTGCGTTTGTCCATTTCAAATGAGCTTGGGCCCAGAGAAGGTGGCCGTGTTTCTGGATGTTGCTGATGTATGGCTTTCGCTTGCATGACAGAGTTTTAACTTGCACTTGTAGATGTAGCGACGAACTGTGTTAACTGACAATGGTTTTCTGAAGTGTTCCTGAGCCCACACGGTAAGATCCTTGAAACAATGATGTCGGTTTGTAATGCAGTACCGCCTGAGGGATCGAAGATCACGAGCATTCCGTGTTGGTTTTCAGCCTTGCCGCTTACATGTAGAAAGTTCTCCAGATTCTCTGAATCTTCTGATTATATTATGGACTGTAGCTGATGGAATCCCTAAATTCCTTGCAACTGAATGTTGAGAAACATTGTTCTTAAAATGTTGGACTATTTTTTCATGCAGTTGTTCACAAAGTGGTGATCCTCGCCCCATCCTCACTTGTGAATGGCTGAGCCTTTTGGGGATGCTCCTTTTATACCCAATCATCTTCTTTGAGCATTCATCAACTGTCCCAATCTTCTGTTGCCCCGTCCCAACTTTTTTGAAATGTGTTGCAGGCATCCATTTCAAAATGAGCAAATATTTGCACAAAACAATAAAGTTTATCAGTTTGAACATTAAATATCTTGTCTTTGTGGTGTATTCATTTGAATAGGTTGAAGAGGAATTGCAAATCATTGTATTCTGTTTTTTATTTACATTTTACACAACGTCCCAACTTCATTGGAATTGCAAGTTTGAGAAAACTGAAGCTTTAAATCAAGCCCACATTTGTCTTTCTACAACTTGTAAATATCATAACATTTGATGTGACATGGTTATACATGTCCCAGAGCTAATCAGCAGCACAAGGGAGAGCTAAAACCGACATCTGCTGCCTCAAGTGGTCATAGACGTTGGCCCAAGTGACATGGAGGGTGAGTGGAAGTCCTGGAGCACTCCCTCAGCTGGTGGAGCATCGGGAGGATTATAACTCAATCTGACATCATCGAGAAATGGGAACTCAAGCCAAGGTACGTTTATAAATACTGCTTAGATTCATACTTGTACTCCCGTTAGACCTTGGAATAACTGTCTTTTTGTAACTTTTCTCTGTTGTTCTTACTTTTGTTGGATGACTTTTCTAAACAGGTAGAGGTGGGGCAAAACCACTATGAAATCACTCACATGTCCAAGTGCAGTCCAAACTCTAGCAAATTAATTTAGGATTTTGCCTTTATTGTCATAACTGTGACAGGTTATAGCATAGGGGTTTTGACTATTGACTATAATGATTATTGATGTTGACTAGATTGAAAAAAACAAAAAACAAAGATTAATAACCAAAAGTATTTATCAAATGTATTTTATAGTATTATTTGTAGTGTGATGTGGCAATGATTAGTTTGCATATTAGCATGCTTTTTCTTAATTTGTGGAATAGAGTGGACATTTGAGGTCACTGTGTGTGTGCTGGGTGGGGTGTCTTTTAATAACCCAAGTAAAATTAAAGCATTGTGCTATACTTCTCTTACTTATGTCACAAAAGTCCAAAACAATCTCTATCAGATCAAATTATGTTTGCAGCAGAATATTTTTTACGACCAGAGTCAGAATTGTGGAACTTTGGAATGTTTAACATGAAAACTCACATGAAGAAAACTGTAAAATGTAGATTTAAAAGTTGCATAACATGACCCCTATCTGCCTTCTGACATCTGCCTATTTTAGAAGTAAACACTTTTCTCATACCACGCCTCTGTGCGAGTCCTGCATTTGTTACTGGAGTTTTTGTGGCCAAATTCATGACAGTGACTGATACTAGGAGAAGAGTGAGCAAAGCCACCAAGACAACCACACAACCCAGAAGAAGTTGTAGGGTTCTGTGACTGTGACTGGAGAAATTGTGCATGTTTTGCATTTTGTATCCCCAGTTATACAGCTTAATGATGAAGTGATATAGATGAGGATTTTCTTTCACCAAAACATCAAATCTAGGCTCGCATCTTATTTTTAAGAAAACTATGCAAAACTATGGATATGCAGGTTGAGAGAAGCCTGGAGAGGTGGAGGTATGCTCTGGAGAGAGAGGAAATGAAAGTCAGGTCTGTACAAATGAGGGGGAGCACGCACCATGGAATAGTGAGGCTGCAAGGAGTAGAGCTGGTGAAGTTTAAATACTTGGGGTCAAAAGATCAAAGGAATGGAGAGTATGGTAGAGAGGCAAAGTTTTGTGACACAAGGATGTCTGCAAGAGTGAAAGGGAAAGTTTGGAAAATGGCAGAGAGACCGACTACGTTGTACGACTTATAGGTGGTATAACTACAAAAAAAACAAAAAAAAACAGAAGAAGACAGGATGCCACACTGGAGGTTGCAGAGCTGAAGATGCTGTGATTTTCTTTGCGAGTGACAAGGATGGACAGAATTAGGAATGAACATGGGCATTACAGGTAGGATAGTTTGGAGACAAAGTCAGAGAAGCAAAACTAATATGGTTTGGAGGTGCACAGAGAAGGGATGCAGGGTATATAGGGAGAAGGATACTGAGAATGGAGCCAACAAGGGTAAGTGCAGAGGGAGGACAAAGGAGGTGTTCACCCCAAAACGTGAATCAGCTGCAAATCATGAATTATCCGCAAACCATTAATTGCACACGTGAATCAATGGTATGAATATTTCATGAGGTGAAAGCTGGAACAAACCATTCAATGAGGCAAAGCCAAATTAAATATTCGTACCATTGAAAGAATGTAAAACATTCATTATTTGTTTTATATAACGGCTAAAATAGATCCTTGTCATTTTATATTTGATTAATTTATAAACAACAGAAAAGGACTTACATTTTTGTGTTCCACTATAACGTGTAGTCCAGTGATGCTGTGCACTGACTTCGGACTTCCATTAAAAAAAAAAAAAAAATTGTGGAGTTCTTCAGTCCAGCCAAAAATCACATCAGCGTTTCATGTCAGCAGCTTTTCATGCATCTAGGCGGCTTACAGCGGAGTGGCTTTTGTGTGTGTGTGTGTGTAGCAGCGTCAGTTAATCAAATCATCACGTACAAAGCACCAATCAAATGACAAGGATCCACTCAGCCGTTTTATATATATATATATATATATATATATATATATATATATATTTATATATATATATATATATATATATATATATTTATATATATATATATATATATATATATATATATATATATATATATATATATATATATATATGAGGTCTATTAGAAAAGTATCCGACCTTATTATTTTTTTCAAAAACCATATTGATTTGAATCACGTGTGATTGCGACAGCCAAGCTTGAACCTTCGTGCGCATGCGTGAGTTTTTTCACGCCTGTCGGTTGCGTCATTTGCCTGTGAGCAGGCTTTGAGTGAGGAGTGGTCCACCCCTCTCGTCGTTTTTTTTTCATTGTTTAGGAATGGCTCAGAAACTACCGCTTTGCTTCATCAAAATTTTTTCAGAAACTGTGAGGGACATCAAAGTGGACACCATTCGAGAAATTCAGATGGTTTTTGGTGAAAATTTTATGGGCTTCAAAGAGATTACGGAGTGTTACTGTCGCTTTAAGGACGTCCCAGAGCGACTGGTGGTGTACTGCACTCCGAAGCCGCCATCGACAGGCTGAGCGACCATTTCATTTCTAAACGGATGGCTGTATGGATCCGTGACCATCGTGTGCAATTTCTCTGGTTATCACAAGAGCTGGACGTCAACCATTTTCCGGAAGATTTCACTTTTAACAAGAGATTTTGTCATGGAAGGCCGAGCGGAGGCTTCGCGCGTCACGATGGATTTGCTACTGGAACGAGACAAAACCACCTCCATTTTGGTCTCACAGGACGGCTTTGAGATGGCATTCAGACAGCTGTCGGTGGTTTTTCCATCAAGTGATTATCCGAGAAATTGTGGATGTGCCTGGACATGCCAGAACATGTCCTGTGAGGCTTCATCACAGTGTTGCTTTGCGCCATGCGGCACTGCCGCGATGCGTGGAATTCCTATGCACGTCTGTCTCAATGTGAAGAAAAAGTGCTGATGTCCACGTCTTTTCACAATTCCTGTGCTAGTCAGATGACATCCCGGATAAAACACAGCGTCCAGTTTGGAAATGAAAGCCACGATGCACGAAGGTTCAAGCTTGGCTGACGCAATCACACGTGATTCAAATCCATATGGTTTTTGAAAAAAATAATAAGGTCGGATACTTTTCTAATAGACCTCGTATATATATATATATATATATATATATATATTGTTTCTTGATTTCTTGATCGCAAACCCTATCACCGCAAAAAATATTTTTATTTTTGATTATTTGTATTTATTTATTTTTTGTGGGGGTCACGACAGCCTGAGGAGGTGATCCGATCAGCTCTCGATGGTGTCAAGTGCCCTGTCCCACTGGGTGTGTCCTGCTCTGGGGACAGTGTCAGGTGAGGAGTTTGATTGGGATGGTCCACTATGGTGTCAGATCAGTGCCAAAACCACACTCACAAAACAATGCATTCATGCGCAGATATTCTCTGCATGCTCACAATTTATCACGACATGCACGCAAATTATCTCTGTGCATGCACAAAGGGTGCTGTGCATGAGGACCGGCGCTCCCCCACCTGCTCGAAGTTGATTTCTGCTCGCGCGCAGAGAATTCCTGCTCTCTCGCTTGAAACTTATGGCACTATAGGGGAGGGAACCAGGTCGGCACTGGCTCTGCTGTGATTGGTGCTGGAGAGTGAGGTTTGATTGACAACCCTCCTCTCTGACACCGAAGTCAGTCGGAGACAACGGCGTTAAACGATTATCGCCTCCTTTCTGCCTAAAACTTCACTCCAGTAATTATCTATCTCAGCGACAAATCTCTGAAGCTTCTGTACAACAATCATTTCAACATAAAATCAGCATTATTTAATAATAAATTACAGAAAGTCCTAAAAATCACCTCCTGACACTGGCACGTCTGAGACTGACACTGTACAGTATACCCAAAGTGATCAAAGGGAATAATGTGATTATTAGCCATCAGATGACAAATTAAAACCTCTTAAATCACATGCAAACCATTACGACACCACCTCCCCAAAAAAAATAAAATATTTATGAATCAAATCTAGTCAGCGAGATCTTCAACTCCCACCTCCGGGAGAGCTTTTCCCAGATCCCGGGGGAGGTTGGAGACATGGAGTCCGAGTGGACCATGTTCTCCACCTCCATTGTCGATGCGGCCGCTCGTAGCTGTGGTCACAAGGTCTCTGGTAGCTGTTGCGGCGGCAATCCCCGAACCCGGTGGTGGACACCAGAATTAAGGGATGCCGTCAAGCTGAAGAAGGAGTCCTACTTATCTTTGTTGGTAGGTGGGACCCCAGAGGCAGCTGACAGGTACCGGCAGGCCAAGCATGCCGCAGCCCGTGTGGTTGCAGAGGCAAAAACTCGGGTCTGGGAGGAGTTCGGGGAGGCTATGGAGGAGGACTATCGGTTGGCCTCGAAGAGATTCTGGCAAACCGTCCGACGCCTCAGGAGGCGGAAGCAGCTCTCCACCAGCACTGTTTATGGTGCAGGTGGGGAGCTGTTGACCCTGACTGGGGAAGTTGTCGGGCGGTGGAAGGAGTACTTTGAGGATCTCCTCAATCCCATTATCACATCTTCTGAAGAGGAAGCAGAGACTGGGGACTCAGAGGCGGATTCATCCATTACCCAGGCTGAAGTCACCGAGGTGGCTAGAAAGCTCCTCGGTGGCAAGGCTCCTGGGGTGGATGAAATCCGTCCTGAGTACCTTAAGTCTCTGGATGTTGTGGGACTGTCTTGGCTGACATGCCTCTGCAGATTTGCGTGGCGATCGGGGACAGTGCCTCTGGATTGGCAGTCTGGGGTGCTGGTCCCTCTGTTTAAGAAGGGGGACCGGAGGGTGTGTTCCAACTATACGGGGATCACACTCCTCAGCCTCCCCGGTAAGATCTATTCCAGAGTACTGGAGAGGAGAATTCGACCATGGTCGAACCTCGGATTCAGGAGGAGCAGTGTGGGTTTTGTCCTGGTCACGGCACACTGGACCAGCTCTACATGCTCCATCGGGTGCTCGAGGGTTCATGGGATCGGGAGGTCTGGGCAGCTTTTCTTGAGCTGCTGCCCCCGCGACCCGACTCTGGATAAAGCGGAAGAAAATGGATGGATGGATGGATAACTCAAATCCAAACAAAACATGTTCTGTACAAAATCCTGAATTGCTGCATACATGAAAATACAAATACAAGAACATAAGGGGCTTACTGAATATTATTTACAAATAATAAAAGAAAAGAAAATATAGGGCAACCAAACATTTACAAATCAAAATTGTCTATAAAAGAAACTTGTTTTAAAACATTATTGGATTACAAATACTTAATAAATGTCTCACAAATTCACCCAAAATAGATTATTATATTCTTAAAGACTTTGGAAAGGAGGAAATACAAAAGATTAGATGTAAATATTTAACATTTCCAGTCTCACCAAAGATGAAAGAACTCTCTAATTTAAATTTTTTAACCCTCTGGGGTCCGAGGGCAGTTTTTGGACCGTTCACTCGCCTGGTATAAATGTTTTATTATTGCTGTTAACAGCTCTCCCTGCATCCCACAATCAAGTTTTATTTCTCGTTTTTCAGGACAAGCTGTTCATTTATAATATATATGTTTTTGTTGTGTTTTATAAGTGTAATAAAGGTTTACAATCAAAAATAACAAAGGAAAAAGTAAAGCGAAAAATAAATTTCCCCACACATTTATTCAAAACACACAGCAAACTATAATAAACAACTGTTTTGACACTTTATAAAGGTAATTTGAGGTATTGTGTGAAATACTGTACAACAAAAAAGTTGAAACAATAAACACAAATGCACATTTTGAACAATATATACTAAATGGTCTATGCATTGATGCTCCAGTCTGAGGAGCAGCCCCTCTCCCTCACCCCATTGATATGGTAAAAGCAAGCAAAAATTCGAGCAGGTGGGTGGAACTCTGGTCATCACGCGCAGCACCCTTTGCGTGCATGTCATGATAATTTGTGTGCACAACATGGTGTGTATATATATATATATATATATATATATATATATATATATATATATATATATATATATATATATATATATATATATATATTCATTCATTCATTCATTCATCTACTACCACTTAGTCCAATTAAGGGTCGCGGGGGGCTGGAGCCTATCCCAGTAGTCATAGAGCGCGAGGCGGGGTATACCCAGGACAGGATGCCAGTCTGTCGCAGGGACACAAATAGACAAACAAACACAGACACACCCACACACACACCTATGGACAATTTTAAAGATTCCAGTCCACCTAACCCGCATGTCTTTGGATGTGGGAGAAAACCGGAGCACCCGGAGGAAACCCACGCAAACACGGGGAGAACATGCAAACTCCACACAGAAAGGCCATGGGAATTGAACCCACGACCTTCTCGCTGTAAGGCAACCAGAGGTGTCAAGTAACGAAGTACAAATACTTCGTTACTGTACTTAAGTACACTTTTTAGGTATCTATACTTTACTCTATTACTTATTTTTCTGCCTACTTCTGACTTCTACTTATTACATTTTCACACAAGTATCTGTACTTTCCATTCCTTACATTTTTAAAACAAACAGGCTCGTTACTCTTGGCTTCAGCGCCGGTGGATGTGCGCAGTGCAGCGCAGCACACATCCACCGGCGCGGCTCCACCTGAAGCCCGAGGCGCCAGCGCAGTTCCACCGGCGCGGCTTTACCGTGGTGCCAGCGTGGAGTTATCTGACCATGGGTCCGAAGAAGGCACTGACGGCGGAGGAGGGAGACGATATCAAGAAGTCCCTGGACTTTTTGTCTGAGGAAATCTCTGTTGTTAAAATGCAGCAGAAATCCATTATGGAGCTGGTGGAAGAAGTGAAGGCCCTCCGGATCCAGAATGCCGAGAAAGACCGGCATCTGGTGTACCTGGAGAACCGTGTTGCGGAGTTGGAACAGTACACAAGGATGAACGACGTTATTATTACAGGAATTCATATTAAACCTCGATCCTACGCACGGGCGGTGTCAGAAGACAGCGGAGGGGAGGCCAGTGAGCAGGAGGCCAGCTCAGTGGAACAACAGGTGGCTGACTTCCTGCAATCTAAAGGTATTCAAATGGACTGTAATAACATTGAAGCGTGCCACCCCCTGCCCAGGAGAGAGGATGGAGACAAGCGAGCAGTTATAATGAGGTTTGTCAACAGAAAACATAAAATGGCATTGTTAAAACAGGGACGGAAACTCAAAGGAACAAACGTATTCATCAATGAACATCTGACCAAAAGAAACGCAGACATCACCAGGAAAGCTCGTCTCTTAAAAAGCAGGGAAAAATTCAACAGACATGGACATCCAACTGCAAAACATTCATCAAACTGAACGGAACACCAGAACAAGCGAAGGTTATGGTAATCAGGAACATCGAGGAACTGGACAAATACGATCAATAAGGTATGAGGACACAAACACATCACAACACCATGACACAGACCAGAGGAACCTATTCATCTACTACATCATCTACATCTGGAGACAAGAAGGATATAACTCACAAGATTGCTGATCATGGAAAACTAGAACTGAGAACATTTAAATACACAGACCACAATGTACTGGACTTGGAGCACGATATAGACCTGGACAATAATTTCTTCTCAAATATTAATGACAGTTGTTGCTATTATACAGATGAACAGTTTAATCGTATCATTAAAACGGATAACAAATTATCAATAATCCATTTCAACAGCAGAAGTCTGTATGCAAACTTTAACAACATTAAAGAATATTTAAGTCAATTAAAAAAAATATTTAACATAATTGCTATATCAGAAACATGGATCAATGAAGATAAAGGAATGGATTTGAACCGATCAAAGCAGTGGTTCGCAGATTGAAGCAATGCTTCGACCTATTGTTTCGTTTATTCTTTCTTTCTTTCGCTTAATTTTCCCCCGCTAAAACCCTAAAGAGCATACTTCTGTGAGTATTATTTACCTTTTCTATGTTAAACCGACCTGTTATGGTCTTCTGAAACAGTTGATAGATGTATTTTATAACTTAAAAACGGGAGCGACGCTAACGCGTTAGCATGTCTATGGCATTTTCAATGTTAAAAGTTAGCATGAAGCAGTTGCAGCTGTCTTCACGTTCGAGTGCATTTGTTTTCAAATTGGAATATTTCTTAAATTTATTTTTGTTTATATATTAATAATCTAATGATTATTATATACAATTTCAGAGAAAGAGACAAAAAGAACCTGAATAGAAACACAACAGAAAATAAAATATAAAAGCAACTAACAATGAACATACATACATACAGAAATAAATAAATGTTTCCTGTGAACACCTAGTGACTCTTCCACCTCCATTTCATCCCTGTTTTATTTAAGTTTAATGACAGTTTGTTTCGGTCAAACCATATTTTCAATGTGTTAATTTCTTCAGTGATTTCCTCCAGAACTATCTGACAAACTAGAAAACTGCTGCATCCTTGTATACTCAACAAAAATATAAACGCAACACTTTTGGTTTTGCTCCCATTTTGTATGAGATGAACTCAAAGATCTAAAACTTTTTCCACATACACAATATCACCATTTCCCTCAAATATTGTTCACAAACCAGTCTAAATCTGTGATAGTGAGCACTTCTCCTTTGCTGAGATAATCCACCCCACCTCACAGGTGTACCATATCAAGATGCTGATTAGACACCATGATTAGTGCACAGGTGTGCCTTAGACTACCCACAATAAAAGGCCACTCTGAAAGGTGCAGTTTTATCACACAGCACAATGCCACAGATGTCGCAAGATTTGAGGGAGCGTGCAATTGGCATGCTGACAGCAAGAATGTCAACCAGAGCTGTTGCTCGTGTATTGAATGTTCATTTCTCTACCATAAGCCGTCTCCAAAGGCGTTTCAGAGAATTTGGCAGTACATCCAACCAGCCTCACAACCGCAGACCACGTGTAACCACACCAGCCCAGGACCTCCACATCCAGCATGTTCACCTCCAAGATCGTCTGAGACCAGCCACTCGGACAGCTGCTGAAACAATCGGTTTGCATAACCAAAGAATTTCTGCACAAACTGTCAGAAACCGTCTCAGGGAAGCTCATCTGCATGCTCGTCGTCCTCATCGGGGTCTCGACCTGACTCCAGTTCGTCGTCGCAACTTCACACAGCCATTGAAGAGGAGTGGACCAACATTCCACAGGCCACAATTGACAACCTGATCAACTCTATGCGAAGGAGATGTGTTGCACTGCATGAGGCAAATGGTGGTCACACCAGATACTGACTGGTATCCCCCCCCCAATAAAACAAAACTGCACCTTTCAGAGTGGCCTTTTATTGTGGGCAGTCTAAGGCACACCTGTGCACTAATCATGGTGTCTAATCAGCATCTTGATATGGCACACCTGTGAGGTGGGATGGATTATCTCAGCAAAGGAGAAGTGCTCACTATCACAGATTTAGACTGGTTTGTGAACAATATTTGAGGGAAATGGTGATATTGTGTATGTGGAAAAAGTTTTAGATCTTTGAGTTCATCTCATACAAAATGGGAGCAAAACCAAAAGTGTTGCGTTTATATTTTTGTTGAGTATAAGAGGAGAATACTACTGGAATGAATCTGAATAAGGAAAGTTTTTTTTTTCTCACTAAATGGATGCTGCACTCACTGCAGTTTATTGTCTGGAATAGTCCCAGATTGCATTTCAGAGCTTCTACAATTGAAACATTTTCATGCAAGTGGTGTTGGGGGGTAATTTTGGGTTTTGGGTCTTGGGCCACATGTAGAACGAATCAGTTTTTAAATTAAGCTTTCAATTCATATAGTGGCATCTGCCTTTTTTTTTTTTTTTTTTAAAGGTTACTTTATACTTTTATACTTTAAGTAGGTTTTGGAGCACATACTTTTTCACTTTTACTTGAGTAAAGAGGTCAAGTTGATACTTCAACTTTTACCAGAGTGTTTTTAAACTGCAGTATCTGTACTTCTACTTAAGTAACAAATGTGTGTACTTTTGACACCACTGAAGGGAACAGTGCTAACCACTAATCCACTGTGCTGCCATATATATATATATATATATATATATATATATTTAATGGTGATAGGGTTTGCAATCAAGATTTCCTGCAGTAATTGAGCCGTAAATATATATATATATATATATATATATATATATATATATATATATATATATATATATATATATATATATCAATCAATCAATCAATCAATTTTTTTATATAGCGCCAAATCACAACAAACAGTTGCCCCAAGGCGCTTTATATTGTAAGGCAAGGCCATACAATAATTATGTAAAACCCCAACGGTCAAAACGACCCCCTGTGAGCAAGCACTTGGCTACAGTGGGAAGGAAAAACTCCCTTTTAACAGGAAGAAACCTCCAGCAGAACCAGGCTCAGGGAGGGGCAGTCTTCTGCTGGGACTGGTTGGGGCTGAGGGAGAGAACCAGGAAAAAAAAAAAAATATATATATATATATATATATATATATAACAAAAGGCTGTACTACCGTAAATGTGAATGGGATATGTTTTTTAAAACCGTTGAGTTGAAGCTTCACGTTTACACTACAAGCACACTTTGATTGTTTCACTTCCACTACATGGTGACTGGATTCAGAGGCAAAATTACCTGAGTGTAAGTTAGTAAGAAAAATTATCACTAGTTGTTTGAAGCTTGCACATTTGTGTGCAGGGCTGAACTGAAAAAATGAAGCTGCAGTCCAGTGCATGAACCCCACAGACCTCAGTGGGCCACAGTGCACTGCATGAAGAAGATATATTGATTTCAATTGCAGCGTTTTGACTGTATGCTAATTTCTCGATTGTGATGCAATTGATCATGCAGCCCTCCCAGAAAGTGTTCAGTGTTACAGTTCTGACTCCGCTGCCTTTCTTTGGCCACAACGGCAGACCTTGATGGATTGGCAGCCACTGTGGTTGGACAGACAAACAAAGGTCCAGCACAAACTTACAGTTAATCAGTGGAAATTCAAGAAAAACTACTGTACGCTGTTTGAATGACAGGAGCTGTGCAGTGCAGTGCAGATACATCACAGTTGATGCAGCGAATGCAAAACCTCTTGGGACAGCAAAACTGTCCGGGGTTACAGCTCATCGCTCTTTCTTCCTGCCTTCCCGCCAATCTGTCTAATTTTGCTTTTTGTTTATCCATCCATCCTCTCATTGTGCCGCCTTTAGTCTTTGCTGTACCTGTGTTGAATTATGATCTGTAGTCTCTGCAGATACGCTGTGATTGATTGGGCTTTCCAGCTAACTAATGAATTGGCCCCTCAAGGACATGTTGTGGGCCAGCGACGGTAATAATGTGGACTCTGCTGAAGGCAGCTCAAAGACTCCTGACACCACAGATTTAGCTCTTAGTGTTTATTTGGGGTTTGGCGTTAGTAGGGCTTTAATTTTTAAATAGCCTATGATTGCATTTCTAATAGCTGTGTGCATTCTGTTCTGCAGTAAAACACTGCAGGAGAATGATTTCTCTTCTTATTTGTGGGAAAAAAAAGCATAGCAGTGTGTGAAATGAGACGTGTTTGCGAGTCATGTATTTGGTTTTCTCTCTTGATGAAATGCTTCTGTGAAAGAGTGCACTCACATTTTGGCAGATTAGTTCACTTTAGGAAAAAAGTCATTTAACAGTGTTCATTTAAAAACTAGTACATGGTGATTCATAATAATATTTGCTTGTGTCTGTCTTGAGATACTTTGAGTAATTAACTCTCGTGATTTTTTTTAATTACTTAAAATTAAAGTTAAAACTTTTCAGTGTAATGAACTTAAAGGACAACACCATATGTGTTGGCATTCATCATTAATACATGCAGACAGGGAAAAAAAAAGGGACCATACTGTATTTAGGCTTTTTCCTTGTTTTCACTTGGGGTTACTAAAGCAGATCTGAGACTGATTTGGCATGAGTTTTGCACCAGAATTCCTTCCTGACACAACTCCACTTTAATACCCTCACCACACATTTGCCAGTTGAGGCCAAATTGCATCAGAGTGACACATCCGGCCACAATCGGGAAATATTGATTTGCGATCCGAAGACCTATGGATGGCAGTCTATGAGCAGTCTACATATTTGGTCTCATTCGCTCGGCTGTACTGAGTGTGTTGCACATGTTCAAAACACTCTTGGTGCCATCGAGATGGATCACACATCTGACAGCAGTCTATATGCAGTTTTTCATCATCTGATCGCAGTCTACATATTCTGACGGCATCCAAACAGCATCTTAAATGATTTTTTTCCCCCCTGTCTGCATGTATAATAATAGTAAATGCGACACTGGCAGAGCCATTTATATACAGTAGTGTTCAGAATAATAGTAGTGCTATGTGACTAAAAAGATTAATCCAGGTTTTGAGTATATTTCTTATTGTTACATGGGAAACAACAGCCTATAATTTTTTGCACCTGCGTATAAGTTTTCCCCTCTCCAATCAACTTTTTAATCAAACTACGCTGTTCTTCTGAACAATGTCTTGAACGTCCCATTTTCCTCAGGCTTTCAAAGAGAAAAGCATGTTCAACAGGTGCAGGCTTCATCCTTAAATAGGGGACACCTGATTCACACCTGTTTGTTCCACAAAATTGACAAACTCACTGACTGAATGCCACACTACTATTATTGTGAACACCCCCTTTTCTGCTTTTATTTACTAATAGCCCAATTTCATAGTCTTAAGAGTGTGCATATCATGAATGCTTGGTCTTGTTGGATTTGAGAGAATCTACTGAATCTACTGGTATCTTGTTACCCATGTAACAATAAGAAATATACTCAAAACCTGGATTAATCTTTTTGGTCACATAGCACTACTATTATTCTGAACACTACTGTACATAAATACACATATATGCAATTTGCTCTTGTGAGACAGATTGTATGTAATGCATGAGTGAATGTGGTGTTCGTGTGTGACCCCCATCCGCCCTTCCCAGTCAGCCTACAACATCCTACTCAAAGACAAGAGACAACATCTATCAGGAAGGGCCGACCACCAAAACGAGCATCCATAACCTAATCTTGGACACCAAATCTGCTTGAGAACACCCAAAACTGAATTGTGGTGATGACCACAAACACCTAACCATCCACACACAGAGACCCAGATCACAGCTAAATATCTGATAACTACTGTGGCTGGTGTGCTGGGCCAAAACAAAAGTACAGTATTTTGCCATATGACGTGGACCACTCTGGCATGTCAGGAGCCATACGGTCAACTGCATCATTATCAACACCTGACTGCAAACCTATATGAACTTAAAACCCAATATAATGTGTGTGAAAGTACTGAGCTAGTGAAGTGCATTAAAAGCGTGTGACACGTGAGGCCTAACCCCAAGCAGTGGAGCACACGTGAGTGTAAGGAACACAGCGCTGCCGTCCTCTCTGGTCCCGTATTTGTCATCCAGACATTTGGACATCGGGCAGTCTTCAGCACCATTTATGACCGTCTGACAGCAGTCGGTGTTATCTAAACTGCTGTCTACATGGGCTTTGGATGCCATCGTGCAGGTGTGGATGAGGTAATCTGGATATGCTCTGACACAGCTGACCATGCCTCTTTTCCTCCTGATTGATGATGGTAATATTTGCCATTTCAGCCTGGTTCCTGTACATTCTTGCTGTGTGTGACTGGGGCTTAATGGAGAATGAGTAGCAGTGGACTTAACCCAAGAACCTTCTACACTGGAAACAAGTGCACTTAACTGATTCGTCCCCACACCTGTCCATGTGTGATTCCAATACCGTATAGAAATTACAAACAGGTTGGTGGTTCCAAATTGGACAAGAGTGATTTCTTGTCCTCCTACTGTATATGTTTTACAGTACTTATGTTTTCAAGTAATTCTTGTATGATATTCAAACAACTTGGTAGCTGAAAATGTTTTTAGATGGTAATAAATCACAAATGAACATATTTTTCTGTGAGGGTGTTTTTTGATTTGTCACATAACTTTAATACGTGGATTTCTGAGCACCAGTTTGGTCCTTGATTGGGGGTATTCTATCTTTGAAACGTGGACTTGCAATAAATAGTGGGCATATCACTGTGGGTTCTCTGCCCATTAGCTAATGCTGTTTTTTTTTTTTTTTTTTTTTTTTTTTAAGGGGTTGATGGTGGTTCCATTGATCTGTATTTTCTTTGGGTCTATGTCTCCATTGTAGGGAGTTGTCTCTGGGTTCCCCTGGCGCTTGGTTGGTGAGGGTTGGAGCCCCACTGAGTGCTTCCTCGAGGAGACCTCTAATGTTTTTCATGTTACTGAAGGGTTTGGAGGTATATTTGCATTTCTGCACAGAGAAGGCTGGCCACACCTGCACAGACCATGAAGCCAGAGGGATACAGTCTGTGGACATAAGCAGCACAGCTTGCTGAAATGTCAGTGACCTATGGGAACAAATACACATTTTTATAATCATACTGTGCAGAATAATTGTAATGTGTATTCTGTGTACCGTTCTGCACCGTACAGTTCAATACAAATACATGTATTGTGACACTCCTAATGTAATTTTTTTACGAGCTAAAAGGGCTTAAGGGCTTGATGTTTCTAGTGTAGACTGTTTCTTGTTAATTGTGGTGCTGACATATTAAGAACCTGGTGAGGCAAACCCTCATGAGAGTGTGGATAACGCAGTTAATGCACGGAGTCAAGCAAATCCGGAAATAGCAGAAGCGGAAAAAGAGGTAAACGACCAAGATCACTGAGGCGAGTTTTGTTCCCAGATGTGCACTCTGAAGAGCAGAGCCGTGTAAGTGGTGAAAAAACTAAAGGTTAACCAATCTCACTGTGACATGCACACACACACACACACACACACACATGGTATAAAGCACAAATATGCTGACAATGTGATGTTTTTCCATAATAAATATCATAATTCCATGGTGGGTTGGATGTTAATCCTCTCATGTACAATGACAACGTCAGTCTGAGAATGTCATTAGAAGGATCAACATCCTTGTTGCGGTGCACTCTTCTGCATTGTCATGAAAATGATGGCCTCAGGGTGACGTCGTGTCTAAGCTGTAATAAGACACAGTTTGCCATTTCAGTCACAAGATGTGTTTTGCTTTTTGCTTCAGAAAATACAAGCACCAGCAGTCAAAGCTGCAGTATGAAAGCAGTTCAGTTTGAGCCAGCCGAGCTTGTGGCACTCTCAATAATATCAAAATGTAACCAGTGGTCACTCTAAACAGCATGGATATCATGATGAGCAGTATATTAGTATTAGTTTGGGGAACATGACTTACAACGTGAGTTAGAGTCAGGTGATGTCCTTTCAAGAATGTAACAATTAATTAAACTTTTTCAAATGCTGAAATGACTTTCCCAAAAGTACTGATTATTACTGAATATTGCTGTTGTTGATGGCCATTTGGCTGCTTCTGTTTTGGTCGGGTTTGCCACAGTGGATACAGCTAGATCCACATTGGTATTTGGCACAAGTATTAAGCCAGATGTCCTTCCTGACTCCACTTTTACCTGGATAAACACACAGCCGCTGGTGGTCCAGAGAGGTCTCCCATCCAAGTACTAACCAGATGCTGCACTGCTTAGCTTCTGAGATCTGACAGAATCAGGCTTACACAGAGCAGACCAGCGGCACTGATTATTACTGAATTATAATGAAGTAATTACTTACTTTGTACTCACCGGCAGAAAATTAAATTGAAGTTAAATTGATTTTGTTGTTTTTTTTTTGTTTTGTTTTTGTTTTGTTTTTTGTTTTTTTGTTTGATTTTTCCAAAATAAATCATTATTGAGTCATCACACTTAAATCTTTCAAATACAGGTATCAAATTAGCCCAAACCGGCTGTTCTCATTTTATGCCTGTTGCTCTTCCTGATTTAAGCTCACTGCTTGCACTACCTCAACAAATGTACTACCACACTGTATTCATGTCTTATGGTTAGTCAGGGTCACTGTAAATCATCTGGTATGTGTCCATATGTTGATTTCGCTCAGGTTTTATGACAGATGCCCTTGCTGACAAATGTCATGTCTTAATGTACCTGAGGCATGGGTGGCTTTGAACTGGGGTCTTTGTTGGGAGCCAAGCATGGCAACCACTCTGCCCTATTGCATGCTCGTACAAAACAATACCTCATCAGCAGTTGTGTAGCTGTGCTGTACCTTAGACAAACTGCTATCGACATGAATGACTTACATTGTAATCTAAAGGGATACTTGGTTCCAAAAGAATCTTTGGGTATCACTGGGTCCCATGATGTATATTGTTATCTTGTAGGCACCATTGGAAGTGTTCCTACTATCTTTAAAAGTAATGTTATTAAAACCTTTACTTTAGAAAGACAGTGTGGATCCTTGATTGCCAGCAAGTTTTCAACCCTGCTTACAATTTCTCTGTCTCTCTTATCTCTCTTCATCTCTCTCTGGCTCACTCTCTTTTCTCTCTCTTTTCCCCAAAAGGACTTGGAAAACATATTTGATAAGCAATCTTTCACATATTTGGTAGAGAATGATCTCATTGATACTTTGCAGTCGGTATTTCAGGTACATCATTTCACACAGACTGCACTCGCTAAAGTAGTGAGCAATTTGTTTCTGGTTATGGATGTGCATTCTGTGTTGGTGTTGCTATCACTGGATCTATGGGGTGTCTCAAAAAATGTACCCAAAAGTACTCTGAAATATGAATACCAGGAAATGGTTTTACTGGGGAATAATGATATTTTTCTCATTTCAGGAACCCTAAAGTTTGTTCTGCAAGACATTAAAGTCCAGGAAAAATGCTGCAGTTGACCCTAATTCAGAGAACAAAAGTTGCAAGAATTAGACTAGTGAGGGAAGCCACCAAGACATCCAGAAAACACTGAGATATTAGCTTTTGTGGCTGTGCTCGTCAAAACTGTGCCTCACCAGTTATACAGCTTCATGATGGAGTACAATAGAGAAGGATGTTCATACAACAGATCTAATCTAGGCTTGAGTTTCATATGTGCCTTCTGGACAAGGGGTAGCTGAAAGTTCATGTTGTGTTTTTAACCCCAAGCGACCGAGCTACTTTTGCAACTAATACGACCGAGTGGGATTATTTAGAACCCCATTGACTTTATATTGGAATACTTCTTTATAAATGATTGTTTTAGGGTTCTCTATATTTATTTCATTCACTCATATATTGATCCATCATCCTTTTCATCCTCACTCTGGGCATCAAGAATCAATGTGCTTGTGCAGCTGTAAATCTTGTTATTCTTGGTCTGTTGGCCATGCTTCCTTGCAAAACACTAAAATATAACGATTAGAGTTGGCAAATTACAATGCCATCTGAAGCTATAATGTTGAAAATCTCATAGATCTTCCCAGGGTCATGAGTGAATTGTACTTGCCACATGTATCAACCAATCCTTGCAAATTCTATGAAGAAATGCAAGACAAACAGATTGACAAATACATGGCAGGAAACATTTTTTTCCCAATTAAAATTAGAAAAATGGTGCACAAAATATATGCCTGGCATCATAAATAACTCCACTCGATTGCTCAAGGGTTAATAAAATCACTGTCAGTTAAAAATGGTACTATTGTTGTTGTTCAATGTTATAGTAGAATTTTTTTTTTCCATTTATAATGTTGCATTCATGACATAAGGGTGGGCATTTCACTTTAAGTTCAGTTTGAGAAAACCACAGTTAGGAATACATCATAAGCAGTATTATGTCAAGGAGAATTATAGATACTGAAGTGATTCATACACAATTTTGGAGGAACTCCACCAACAAAGAACAACAGCAAAACAAGTAGGATTGTTATGGTTTGGTAAAGTCAGATTGAAACCAAAATGCAGAGCAGTCTCAAACACAAGGAAGTAGGTTCAAACAATTGTGATTTATTTAACCACAGTGTTAAAACAGTCTACCAATCCCAGTGAAGGAGAAGAGGGGGAAACTTTGAGAGTTAACACACGAACAAAGAAACAACATGAGGTAAAGACATACTAGAACTATAACTTACACTTAACTCACACTAACAGTGACAAAACTAGAGGAGACAGCAATACGCAACATACTCACAAGTCTTGGAATGACCAGAAGTACAGACAAGAATCAACAGAACCAACATCAAGGAACCAGCAAAGTAACCCAAGAAAACACAGGCTTCAATTCTCAATTTATTTTCATTGATATAGCGCCAGATCACAACAAAGGTGCCTCAAGGCACTTCACACAAGTAAGGTCGAACCTTACCAACCCCCAGAGCAAGCATACAGGTGAGAGTGGTAAGGAAAAAACTCCCTCTAATGATTTGAGGAAGAAACCTCCAGCAGACCAGACTCAAAGGGGTGACCATCTGCTTGGAACATGCTACGACACAATTTACTAAATGAATATACAGGAAATTTTGCTGGTGAATGGGGCGGAAGGGTTGCAGAAGTAGACACCACTCCCATCTCTGGATGGAGCTGCACCTCAAACAAAGAGAAAAAAAAAACAGAATCATGCATCAGAAAACAACAAATACAATATAATTTGTCAGCATTAAGCAACAGGAAAAACAGAAGAAATACTAAGGTGATTGCCAGCCACTAGCCCTAAGCTTCACTAAAAGACCCAGACTTTAGATAAAGTTGAGGCCACGGCCTACTCCATTTCCTAATAAAATGAATCTAAAAGGGTAAAAAGCATAGTAAGATAATATGCCAGTATGCTAGCCATACAAAAGGGAAAATAAGTGCAGTTGAAGTCTGGACCCGAAAGTGTTTACAGATTCTGACTGTTTTATTGATGCACAGAGATCATTCCACACATCAGGGGCATGATAAGAGAAATCTCTGTGAACCATGGACTTTTTATTCACCCTAGGGACACAAAGTAGTCCTGCACCCCGAGAATGCAGAGCCCGAGCCGGTACATAAGGTTTGATTAGGTCAGCTAAGTAGGGAGGTGCCAGTCTGTGAACAATTTTATAAATTAGTAGAAGAAATAAAGGCTTAAATATATAGAGTAACTGGCGAACAAATGAATGACAAATGTGGGAAATTATTAACAGAGCACAGATGGGGTGTGACACAGGGAGAAAGTTAACCAAACTTACAAGCAAACCAAGATCACTAAAAAACAAACACACACACACAAAGTTTCCACTACAACACAAAACAGTAATGCAACCATAATAAAGTAAACACAGGAATGAAACCCAAATAAAACCAGACTACAAAGACTACAGGAAACAACACTGCAGACACTAAAATGAACCAAAGACAGGTGAAGGTAAAACAGACATGAGGGTTCTCAGATGCTTAGACACACACAGCACTAGGAACCATCACCAGGTGGAGTCAAAGGAAAAGACAGACAGACAGGCAGGCGGCCAACACCAGCACAAAGACAAACACTCTACAAAATAAAAAGACAAATGACTGAATACAAACCCAGAAAGACACAGACCATGATGCAGGTGCACAAAAAACAAGGATGGCACAAATGTGCCACGTCCATTAAAAAGCTCCAATTAGTACGTGATATTTATTCATATGTCTTCACAATGCTTCAATTATACCACTATTTCACAGAGCGCTGTTCCTTCCCCTTTCATCCCAAATACCAAACCAGGGTGCATTTTGTTGCATCTCAGTAACTCCTTGATCCATCTTTTGTCAATCTTGAACAAACTTGGTATTCGCAGTAGTTACAGCTATCATGGGCAGCAGTTTTGATATCAAGGTGAAAATTTCAAGCTGTTGAAAAATTTTATCCCGATTCTGTTGTGCTGCCTTTGTTTTCTGCACATTGCTGCTGGATCTGCTTCACTCCCCCCCCCCCTTCCTGAGTCTGCTGGAGGCACCTGTGGAACTGATTGAATTCTCCTGTTCACACTCATCAACCTCCTGTACAAATACTGCTTCTCTTCACGCTCTCAGATTCTGGAAACGACAGTTGCCTCCAGTGCTCCTGGTTCTGTCATCTTAACTGAGCCACCTGGTCCTGTTCTGAGCTGGTTCTGGACAATCTGTGTTTGGGTGTGACGTTCCTGCCTCCTGTGTGCTCCAGCGGTCTCTCCTTCCTCCAGTGCCTGGCTTCCTGGTTTAAACTATTACCTTACATATCAATAAATCATATTTTTGTACTTTGGCCTGTTTCCTGCATTTTGGGTCCAACTAACTGTTCTGTTGGTTTATCCCTAACAGATTCGCCAAATCGGTGTCATTATGTGATTACTCCTGGGTGTTCACAGTATTACCAGCTTCAATCCTGTTCAAACAGTCCACTACTAGTGGGTACAGCTTGAAAGTTGTGAGATTGTGCTCCATTGGGGTAAAAATTTGAATCAAAAGCAGCGTTTGTTGCCATTCTGGCTGAGAATGCAGTCGGGCGCAGCTTTACTTATGTTTTCAAGTGGGTTGCCAGGTCTGCACTTTATAAGACAGCCCCTTGCCAGGTCTGCGCTTTATAAACCAAATTAATAGGAGGCATGCTGTAAGCCGTTTCTTCCCATTTTAGCACTTTTCTGGCTCGTGGGGGATCGTAATAGAATGGTGCCCCGTGGAATAGAGGCGTTAGCCTGATCAATCACATTATTTGAATCAAAATGGTCCAAAGAACTGACATGTGGGAGGAGCTGATTCTTTCATTACCATTTACAACAGGATGCATCTGAACCACTCTGGTCTGCAGCACCACGACGCTCAGTCACAACCAACCTCATGCACTCCAATCAAATTACTGCTGACAACACATCCTACAGGAGGATCCTGTTTCACCTGTAAATAGGTCACATCAAAGAAATATGTTCATGTTCACTGTTGACTGGGTTTTACAGCAGCTGCTATTGAACACTGTCTAATACTGGATTTAACAGAATGTGTCCAGCCTCTAAAGCATTGAGACCCAGAGAACAGCTGAAATGGGACCAAATGTGTTTTTGTGTGTCACAGTGTTTCCTTACCTGCGGTGCTTTCATGCTCTCACATTACCACATCTCTCTTCCTCTCTATCCAACACCTCTCTCTCTCTCTCTCTCTCGCTCGCTCTCTGCTGTCAGGCCAGCTGGTGTTGACGAGGCACTCTCTGTTAAACACAGTGTGTTTGTGTGTGCTGTGGATCTGTTGACAGAGCTGAGAGATTTAATTGACACCCACAGAGACAATTACACAAGCTTCCAAATGCTCTGTGTGTTTAAAGTAATGTTTTTTTCTGCGTCTTTCTACACTTGTGTCTGCATGTGAGTGTTTTGCTGCAGACCGTGATGTGTCATCTATTGAGTTTTAATTCTCACAGTCCCTCACAGGATCATTCAGGTTTTATTCTCTTTCACTTGTTACTTGCCAGAGAGGAAAAAAAAAAAATGCATATTCTGGACTCTAACTTGCACCAGAGTATGAGTCACATTTATTTTTAAGCATATATTTCACAATAATCCAAGGAAAAAAAATAGTAAAAAAGAAGATAGGAAAAATCTTGTGTTTCTTGTCTCCACTCTAATGAAAATGTGCTGAAGCAACCCAATTACATGGCAAAAATGCAATGATGTCACAAAAAGTGATTGAATACAGCAGTTTGTGATATAAGTGAATGAATGAGTTTGTGATACCATCATGAAACATATTTTCTGTAATGGTATCATAAAAATTTGGTGAGGGTGGAGTTTCGTGGTTATGGTTAGGTTATGGTTAAAAACAGTAACTGAAAGTTGACCACATAACAAAATTGTAACACATTTCATGACACACACACACACACACACACACACACACACACACACACACACACACACACACACACACACACACACACACACACACACACACTCATCTTCAACCACTTAGTCCAAAATCAAGGGTCGCGGGTGGCTGGAGCCTATCCCAGCAGTCATAGAGCACGAGGCAGGGTACACAAAGGACAGGATGTCAGTCTGTCCCACATCTCATGACAGTATCACAAAAAAAAAAAAAAAGGTGAGATGGCATTTATGGACGATCCCGCTGTGACAGTTTCATTCACGCTCGAAACTGCGAGCAGCTGTAGCATGTGGAACCACATTGTGCAGCCACTGTGGAGAAAAAACAACAACAACAACAACAAAAACTGCTGGAACGTGTGGAACCACATCACGCTGCTGATGTGGAGGGAAAAAAAACAGTTTGAACGCAGCGCCACTGATGTGGAGAAAAAAAAACAAAAAAAAAACAGCTGGAACGTGTGGAATCACATCACATGCTGCTGTGGAGAAACAAAAAAATAGGAACAACCAGTGATGCCGGTAACGCGTTACTCTAATCTGACCACTTTTTTTAGTAACGAGTAATCTAACGCGTTAATCTTTCCAAATCAGTAATCAGATTAAAGTTACTTCTCCATGTCACTGTGCGTTACTATTATTTTTCATTGTGGGTCGATAGCAGCATTAAACTTGGTCCGTGGGCAGGAGGTCGGGGTTCGACTGAACTGCCCACTTTCAGTGAGCTGTGAGCTTATCATCCGCGTTTTTTTGCAGCTGCTCGACTCGTCCTCACCTCTTAAAGCGCGGTGATCAGCACACCTGCACTGAGCTTTACAAAGACATTTTTATACTTTTTTTCCTCCTTTATTTAGAATTCTGAGCTGAGCCGCTCTGTATCTGGTCATTAAAAAGCTGATCCTCCGCGACGTGTCAACAACTAACACTATTTTCCACTCAAATGCACCTAAACTCTCTTTCTGAGGACCACATGATGTGAAAACGCAATAAAACTTTCTTACCTGTAAATCTGGTCATGTTTTCTGCATAAATAAATGTAATCCATTCTTTGTGCTCAAACGCCAAAGCAGGGGCGAATCCAGATGGAATGGGGGCGTGGGGCAAGGATGTGCCCCCCACAACACCCCTAGATTAAAGGTCCAGTTTTGAAGCCGTTTTTTACTACAACTACTAATATTGCTTAAAATAATAATAATTTCGACAAGTAAAATGTTTAGAGAGAATTTAAATGTTAGAAAAATGTTAGAATTTAATAGTTACATTTATAAAAAATGTAGGTTCAAAATTGCAAGTTTTACTGTTACAGTGCTGTCAACAGTTAAATATGAGGTCAAGAAAGAGGTCTTTATTTTACTTTTTATAAAACAGATATTTATTTTCATTGAAGTCAAGAAAGGGTGACTATAAAGTGAATTTTGGCAAAACAGGTATCATTGTCATGTTGAGGTGGCAGAGGGTTGTTGTTGACAGCTGGGAAAAGTAACTAAAAAAGTAACTAGTAATCTAACTTAGTTACTTTTACAATTGAGTAATCAGTAAAGTAACTAAGTTACTTTTTCAAGGAGTAATCAGTAATTGGATTACTTTTTCAAAGTAACTGTGGCAACACTGGGAACGACACACTATAAAAAACACCACAATGTCCAATATTTAATCCCTCTTGTCAAGCCGACAATACAAGTATGATCCGTCTGTGCCTCTGTATATGACCCATGGTCACAGATGTACAGTCTTGAAATGACATGAACGAAGCAGTGCGCTCTCATTATGTCTTATTATATCCAGCCGGGTATATAAATAATTACTACAATCACCAGACACTGATAGATGAGATATTGGTGTATAATTAGTGAAATCACTGGGTTGATATAAGTAATAAATAAAAGGGGACCCAATACAGAACCCTGCGGTTAATCCTGGTAAAAAAAAAAAATGCCACTCGCAGGATTTGAACCTGCAACCTGGGCAGTCTAAGGCACACCTGTGCACTAATCATGGTGTCTAATCAGCATCTTGATATGGCACACCTGTGAGGTGGGATGGATTATCCCAGCAAAGGAGAAGTGCTCACTATCACAGATTTAGACTGGTTTGTGAACAATATTTGAGGGAAATGGTGATATTGTGTATGTGGAAAAAGTTTTAGATCTTTGAGTTCATCTCATACAGAATAGGGGCAAAACCAAAAGTGTTGCGTTTATATTTTTGTTGAGTGTATGTGTGAAGGGTCTCTAAACATCAGCTAGTTCATGTTGCTTGCACATTTCACAATAAAATATTTAATGCCACCATCCCAGCAAATACTTTTACAGTGAAAGGCATGCTGTCAGTTTTCCTTGCAATTGAGTTTAACTTGACAACACTGAGGAGACATTAGCTAAAATCTGTTTTTTGCTAACACCAACAATTCCCCCATTATTTGTACAAGGTTTCACTAAGTACATAAGCTGTGCAAAATCTTATATTTGCTGTGAGTTCAAGTTTAAATAAACTGTGTTCAGGAGGTTGGGGGAACTGAGGATTTGCCATTTTAAATACTCTAAATGTTCCGTTTAATTTTGTCTGAGTCTCTTCCAATAACCTGTGTAATAGGAACCCTTTTATTTTCAAATAATTGATCATAAACCATTTTTTTAAAACAATGTGAAATACTATTTTCAAATAACAATATAACATAAGTACACCTCTTTGTACATCCCACCTTCAAACACAGCCTCATACGACCATTGATGAAAAATCTACTCAAGTTCTCAATTTTCTATGGGAATACAAACTTCCTACGGCCACTGCACTAGTCCATTTAATCCATCCTAATTATGGTTAGACACAATCCAACTACTAGGAGCAGTGAGTACCCACAATCTGGTGCCCAAGGACCAACTCCTGATGAAGTGATGCTGCTTCGGTCAGGGGCAGAGGAAGGAGCAGATCCTAATGAGCATGTTTAAGTTAAGGCAGAGGAGCTCCCAAACGAGTTGAAATTAAAATAAATGACTTACAGGATAACACAATAATTACAACAAAGCTTGTTAAGTGATTGTCTTCACAATGTCTGCATTCACATTCATTTATGAGCAGAGATGAGTGACCCATGTTAGATAGAGGGCTCTTGCCTTTAATTAAATCAATGCAAACATCATGAATTATGTTCACAGTGATTGATGTTTTTGTATGCTTTTCAGCATTAGTGATACATAAAAACCACAAAAGCTCACTGTAGGAACAGCATCCTGTAGGTAGAGTTTCCCATGTTTTATAAGCGCTACTTCTCAACAAAATGGCAACATAACAATGATGTGGAACCTCTACTTTTTTGAAGAAAATGTGCCCAACTGTCCCCACGATAAACCCAGTGGAAACGTAACATGGATGGATAGATGGATGGATGGATGAGATTTATTGTCATTGTCATTACAAGTGCAACAACAACGATATTACGTCCACACTCACATTTCCACAGACAAACAGCAATTAATCCACAATTATTACTTGTTTACCGTAATAAAGGCACATATCAGAATTAAGACAACACATATACATTTGAAATTGCTTATATGCAATAAACTTGAAACAGTCCATTTTCCAAATTGAGGTGTTGTAATTGTGTGGTAGCCACTGCAACAGGAGTCGCGACGCCGCTAGCTTGGGGGGAACGGGGACCTGCCGCAGTTAAAACCGTGCAACCCCCAGAGAAGAGAAGGGGTGGCGTGAGCGGTTGCCGGGATCGGGTGTGTGATGGGGAGCAGGAGGAGAGGTAGGAGGGAAAGTGGAGCATGCTTCAGTCTTTGTCCATGTGTGAGTCTGTCTGTCCTTGTGTACTGGAGTAAGAGAGATAAGGAGCCAGTCAATCTTCCCAAGGCCGTAGAAATTCTTCTGGAGGAAAAACAATGGGCATTTTATCCTTGAGAGGCTGATAAGCCTGCCGTATTTGTGGTTTTCCAGCTTCATATGAACAAACCAAATCCCAATTATGAAAATTCCCCGGCCTCTGAAATCTTCACTGTCTCCTGCAAGGCACGCATTTGCTTCGAGATGTTATCCAATTTGCGTCTGAGTTCAAGGGTTAACGCACTCTGAGAATGCATCGCCTTGCCCAACTCATTAATCATGGCGGACAAGCGAGGGGTCGTGGTTTTGGCGGCAGCCGTCTTGCCAATCTTCCGGTAGGTCAGGGCAGCACATAAGCTAATAAGTACCAGCCCTCCTACTATGAATCCAAATATGAATAAATCCTCTATGTCCTCCACAGAGAAAGGCGCAAAGCATGTGACCCGCCAAGTCTCCCAGGCATCGAGAACATAGCCCGCAGGGTAAGTTCCATCTGGGCACGCAGGGTCTCCCAGCCCTGATCTTCTTGTAGAAAAAATGGTGTCAATAGCGTTCAGAGACCAGCTGATCAATTCCATGATTAATCCAATATAGTTTGAAGAATTCACAGCCTGGTGAAGTAGGGACTTTGAAGGTTGGAGCAGAGATAGAGGAGAGAGGAGGAGATGCAACCGCCCTCGCCAGAGTCTCAAGCTTTTAACATATATGCCGTGGTAAAGTACAACTGCTTTGCTTCTTGATGATATAATTTCTGGGAGGGCGTTAAGTTTTACAGTCTTTCTCTGAAATCTGACTCAAGATAAGCAGAGGATTTGATTGGGGGGTCAGTACCTCTATGAGAAATTGTTGAGACATGACAACAGTTATGTATTAACACATATCAGTGACAAAGGCCAGGTCCCTCAAGGGGACAATTAGCTGGGTACATGGAAAAAAGGGAAAGCTGGGGAAATGTTTCTTTTCAACATTTAGAAAATGGTTTGATTTTATTTGTGTGTGTGTGTGTGTTTGTGCGTGCGTGCGTGCATAGAAATCAGTGATGCACAAAATGGGTACCATTTCCATTTTCTGTCAAAACAGAAAAAACTGTGGTGTCAATTGTAACTTTTTTACTTGGTTTGTTCTAGTGTAAAGTGGAAAACAAGAGAAGCAGATTTGAAAAGTTTATTGTACAGTAGTTTCTGGAAGATGTGACAGATGAGAGTCCACAGCTGGTTTTAGCAGAGACACAGAGGAGGAAGCACTGGGGAAGGAGTCAGGAGCCATTTACTCCAGTGAAACACCAGTGGAGTGGCAGCTGGCACCCCACAGTGAAAACCTGAAGTGCAAACTGGGAAAAACAGTGGAAATGATTCAACAACGACTTTCACTGAGAGCCAACATGAACCACACAGCAAGGCGGAATGATCTGGTAAAGGTGGATTGAGGAAAAAAAAAAAAATAGATGAAGTGCATGCTGGATGATGATCATAAGACTGCCAAGTGCCTCAGACACTCCAACTGACAGCACGGGAGAGAGTGCACGGAGGGAAAGCAAAAACAGCAGGCCAAGATCAGGGAACCCTGCCATGCTCACAACCTCCAAAGGTTTCTAAAGCTGGATTTACATTTGGCAACATCACAAAAGTTCATGAGAGATGCTGGTTTCTGGCGTTCCAGAGAAATATTTATCTTAAAATAAAATTGCATGTTTGCCTAAATATTTGTCTCTGCTGAATGTGAGAATGTCCAAACTTGATGCCAACTCATTTTCTTGAAAAAGTAAAAAGGTTTACTGTGGGGCAGCATAGTTGTGCAAGTGCTGAATTTGCCTGATCTTAAAATAGAACGTTCTTGGTTTAAGACCACCATTGCCTGTTCTTTATTGAATATCTCAAGTTGCATCAGGGAGCACATACTCTGTAAAAAATCAACATGCAGCATGATATTCTGGTAAAATAAATAAATAAATAAAATATAATAATAATACGAGTGAAGCGTCGCTTGAAGCTCGCTCATGGTACAGCGTGTTCTGAACACAACGTGCCAAATTTCAAATCCATGGTAAAACAGGAAATGTTCAAATGTCAAACACTTCCTGGATTGACAGACGAGATCCCATGGAATCTCACGGGAACTCAGTGGCAAGCGCACACTCAAACAGGAAGTGCCACATTTTGGTATAATTTGTTTATTCCATTTCAAATACATTTTTTTCTAAAATTATCTTCCTTAACTCAAACTGAAAGCAAATCTCTACAACTTGATATAAATTAATAAAAAAAAAAAAAAATCAAGCTTCCTGATGAAGTGGTGGAGAGGAGGATTTTCTTAACAAGAACACCTGAAAGTTCAGCTACAATTTGACAGAAAGTACGTTCGAGATGAAAGCCTAGATTTGATGTTTTGGTGAAAGAAACTTTTGTATTTCTTAATAACTGATGTAAAGTCCAGTGACTTGAAAATGTTCATGTTTCCATCCCCTGACTTGTCTAAAGAAAACTGGCAGTAAAACTGATTATTAGTTACAGGTTTTATCAAGTTTTAGAGATTTGCTTTCAGTTGGAGGTTGAGGAAGATAATTTTAGAAATTTTAAATTTTTTTGTGTGTGTGTTTCTTGTATTTAAAATGCCATAAACAAATTAAAATGTGTGAAATTCCAAGTGTTCCAATATTTTGGAGGGCACAGTATGATTGTGATAATATTACTGTTTTGTTTAAGAATGTTTAATTTTCACTGTTGCTGCACTTTGTGTCAAATCATAGATCGTATATCATATTGATATGCAAATTCAGTAAGGTATTTTGTTATGGAAAGCTGTAACCAAACCTTCAACACCTTAAGTTTGCATAAAGCAGAGGCCATGAAAGCTTCTTCAAAAAGGAAAAACACAACACCGCAAGGCCTGGTATATCTCCAGGTGTCAAAGGGAGACTTTCTGAGACAGCACGGGATGGCTTGGTGTCATAAACCCCCACCCCTTTTCAGGATTTAAGACTGCCCAAAGTGCATTCCTTACAGAGCTGTGAATTATCTTATCAAGACCCCAAACCAGATGTGCCAGCTCCTCTCCCATAAAAAAAGTCCACAGAAAGACATACCTTCTTCCCAAAAGTCCTAAAATTACACTCAACAAAAATATAAACGCAACACTTTTGGTTTTGCTCCCATTTTGTATGAGATGGACTCAAAGATCTAAAACTTTTTCCACATACACAATATCACCATTTCTCTCAAATATTGTTCACAAACCAGTCTAAATCTGTGATAGTGAGCACTTCTCCTTTGCTGAGATAATCCATCCCACCTCACAGGTGTGCCATACCAAGATGCTGATTAGACACCATGATTAGTGCACAGGTGTGCCGTAGACTGCCCACAATAAAAGGCCACTCTGAAAGGTGCAGTTTTATCACACAGCACAATGCCACAGATGTCGCAAGATTTGAGGGAGCGTGCAATTGGCATGCTGACAGCAGGAATGTCAACCAGAGTTGTTGCTTGTGTATTGAATGTTCATGTCTCTACCATAAGCCGTCTCCAAAGTCATTTCAGAGAATTTGGCAGTACATCCAACCAGCCTCACAACCGCAGACCACGTGTAACCACACCAGCCCAGGACCTCCACATCCAGCATGTTCACCTCCAAGATCGTCTGAGACCAGCCACTCGGACAGCTGCTGAAACAATCGGTTTGCATAACCAAAGAATTTCTGCACAAACTGTCAGAAACCGTCTCAGGGAAGCTCATCTGCATGCTCGTTGTCCTCATCGGGGTCTCGACCTGACTCCAGTTCGTCGTCGTAACCGACTTGAGTGGGCAAATGCTCACATTCGCTGGTGTTTGGCACGTTGGAGAGGTGTTCTCTTCACGGATGATGCGAAGGAGATGTGTTGCACTGCATGAGGCAAATGGTGGTCACACCAGATACTGACTGGTATCCCCCCCAATAAAACAAAACTGCACCTTTCAGAGTGGCCTTATATTGTGGGCAGTCTAAGGCACACCGGTGCACTAATCATGGTGTCTAATCAGCATCTTGGTATGGCACACCTGTGAAGTGGGATGGATTATCTCAGCAAAGGAGAAGTGCTCACTATCACAGATTTCGACTGGTTTGTGAACAATATTTGAGGGAAATGGTGATATTGTGTATGTGGAAAAAGTTTTAGATCTTTGAGTTCATCTCATACAAAATGGGAGCAAAACCAAAAGTGTTGCGTTTATATTTTTGTTGAGTATATGTATTTCCAACTAGACTCAGGAGAAAAAAAACAACTCACTGAAGAATGCCATCAACTTGTGATCACAGTCTAGTTTCTCTGATTAAAATCGGTTTAGTATTGACCTCATTCACATTTTGGGAACGATATCCAAAATCCAGTCCATGGAACAAGAGTGACCCCTGTTGGACGAATAGGGGAAGAGCATGTGACCAGTCCGGCAGATTTAAGTATAACCACGTTTAAAAGAAACATTGCATTGTATTGTTGTAACAGAAAAAAAAAGAAAAGGAAACAGAACAACCTGTAACCATTTAACCTCACGCATGAAAGGATCATACCTGATGTGTTTTACTCTGTTCATTGTGGAACATTTATTTAGTGTGTTTTTCACATATGTTTGTGTGGTATAATTCCAGGTAAAACAAGTTACAAGATTTATCCAACAAGACTTGTTTGGTTTTTGAGGTGGGAATTTTGGAGCCATGCTGATTTATCTTTATAAAACCAGACAAAATAATTCAGAGAAACTACAGTACCCAGAATTCTTGGGGGTGGCACTTTTAAACATTTAAAAGAGCCTGCGCCCCGGGAAATCTCTCTCTTGTTTTTTGCCAATCTCTTGCCTTTCTGCTCTCGGCTCTCCTGCATCTTTCTTTTTTCAATGAGTCTGAAGATGCCACATAGCCATCAGATTTACAACTCTTTGTTGAAACCACATGCTGCTTAAAACTTAATTTCTTGGTTGTGCGCGCCAACAAGAAATTACTTTTCTTTGTCAACAGATAACTTTTGCTCAACTTTTGTCAAGTTAAATGCGCAAATCAAAACTTTTTCTTCTTCAAATCCAAATTCCTCTCATGAACATTTTTATCCTAAAGTCAGCTATTTTTGTATTGAGTTTTGATTTGACCAAACTTCCAAAAGTACGATGATGAAAGACAAATTTTTGATTTTTGATAGAGAATAAAGAAGCTCAAACCTTTATTCTGATGGCCCAGACTATGGAGCGCTGCAGAGATAAAACATCCAGGTCAGCTAAGCCACCCAGAGAGTGAACTGCCGTCGCAAGTCACAGCAATTACACGGAAAGCGTCCCCGGTAACCAACGAAACCGAGTTCCTCTGCCAGGGTACAGGAGACAGCTGTGCAGATGGACGGGTCCTTGACTGAAAAAACAGATGGCTTCCAGCATCGGACCTCACGGAGACCAGCAGCACTGCCTCCCAAGTAAGACCGGAGCCTGTCAGATAAACAGAGTGGCTTTGTTTAACTCTATCCAACATCATTAATCTTCTCTCAAGTTAATAAATACCAAAGTAAATTACCTGCTAAATGAGGACGAATTTAACTCCTAAAACTCCCGCTATGAAACCAAATTATCTGAACGTCATATAATCATTGCTCATTGAATGTCATCATCATTAAATTGCTCACTGTGATGTGTCCTGTTATTTAACTCCTGCCAGAGTTAAATAAATTGTTGGGGAAAGTGTAGTGACATGAACCCACAACAGGGGGTGCAAATGAATGGTCAATAGATGAGCCAAAAGGTAACAATTTAATGTTGTGAATGTGCACAACGATTATACAGACAATCACAGAATCTGATAGTCAATACACAATGGTGACGTGTGGGCAGGCTTGAGGATAGAAGACATCTGTCCTGAGAAGAGCCGGAACCACACGATTTCCACCGCCACCGAACCTGGTGAATGCTGGAGCCGCCAAGTCCCGAATTCCCAGGTGATCACCGTCCCTGACTGTCGGATCTGGTACTGCTGGCAAGGAGCACAAACAGTGAGATGTGGGTGTGTGCACACCCAGTAACAAAAACAGTCAGAAGGTGGAAAGTCACCTCCACCTCTAATCACACACTCGTGCAGCTCCTGTTAAATCACTTATCTGGCTGGAGTGTGAAGCGAAGCCGTCGCTGATCACACTTTACGCCAATCCCACTGATAAGGAAATGCCACAGGAATACGGCTGCAAAGAAGTTCAGATTATTACTCAATGTTTAAGTCAGCAGAGACAGTTACCTTCACAGGTAGATGTTATCTTGGCAGCGAGGTGGAGATGACGTCCGGCTTTTATGGAGTGGATTGATGAAGTGGAGATGGGTGACAGCTGTCATGAGTTGACAGCTGTCAACCCCGGCTGTGTCCGTGGCGGCAGCGCCCTCTCGTGCCTGAAGCCCGCACTTCAGGCAGGGCGCCCTCTGGTTGTGGGCCAGCGGTACCTCCTCTTCTGGCGGCCCACACAACATAAATATCTTAAACGTGTGACGTTGTCTGTGATTTTTGTATGGTTTTACAGAGGGTGTCGGATCTGACCTGCAGAGCTTACTCCTGAAATTTTGAGACTGATTTTAATATTTCCTATCGACTGACCCTAAAATCAATGATATTATAACCTTGTTATAATAACATTCATGCAGTGATAGGTGGTGCCCTTTTCCGAGGTAAAATTATCCACAAGTGATAATTTCAAATATCCTATAACATATTATATTCTTCCTGTTTCTCCTACAATATCTTCTATTATACATTCCAAATCCAAGGTGCTTTACTAAGGTACACCTAAATATCTTAAAAAAAGTACAGCCACTTAGGTACCTGGTCTAGAACCAGGGATGGTAGGTGGTAGGTTGAAAAGCTGTTTTATCCCATGGGAACTTCCCTACCCACCTAAGAGGCTCAAGAATTATTGCTGGTTCGTAGGTGTTCAAATACTTATTTGCAGCAGAAACATACAAATAAATTATTAAAAAAATCATACATTGTGATTTCCGGATTTTTATTTATTTATTTATTTTTTTTTATTATTTGATTTGAATATATTCAGCACTAGTTATTGGAACACAAAATGCGTTTGGCAAGTCATTGACCCTTGCATCTCTTCTAATGAGTGGCAACATGGGGCCCTCTAAACACCTGTCAAATGACCTGAAAACAAAGATTGTTCAACATCATGGATTAGGGGAAGGATACAAAAAGCTATCTCAGAGATTTCAGCTGTCAGGAACATAGTGAGGAAATGGAAGACCACATGCACAGTACTAGTAGTTAAGACCTGAAGTGGCAGGCCAAGAAAAATCTCAGATAAGCTGAAGCGAAGGATGGTGAGAAAAGTCATAAAAGTCAACCCACAGACCTGCTCCAAAGACCTACAACATGATCTTGCTGCAGATAGTGTCAATGTGCATTGTTCAACTATACAGCACACTTTGAACAAAGAGATCCTGCATGATGCTGTAATGCAGACAAAGCCTTTTCTGCATACATGACACAATCAGAGTTGCTTGAGGTATGCTAAAACACATTTGGACAAGCCAGCTTCATTTTGGTATAAGGTGCTGTGGACTGATGAAACTAAAATTGTTATTTGGACAAAACAAGGGGAGGTATGCATGGCTGAAAAAGAATGCAACATTCCAAGAACAACTCTTGCTTCCTACAGTAAAATTTGGAGGTGGTTCCATCATGCTGTGGGGCTATGTGGCCAGTGCAGGTACTGGGAATCTTGTTAAAGTTGAGGGTCACATGGATTCCAGTCAATATCAGCAGATCTTGAGAACAATGTTCATGAATCAGAGACAAAGTTGAAGTTGCGCCGGGGCTGGATATTTCAACAAGACAACAACCCTAAACACTGCTCAAAATCTACTAAGGCATTCATGCAGAGGAATAAGTACAATGTTCTGGAATGGCCATCTCAGTCCCCAGACCTGAATATTATTGAAAATCTGTGGTGTAATTTTAAGTGGGCTGCCCATGCGTGGAAACCAACAAACCTGAGATGTTTTGTAAAGAAGAATGGTCCAAAATACCTTCAGCAAGAATCCAGGCTCTCATTGGAAGCTATAGGAAGTGCTTACAGCAGTCATAGAGCGTGAGGCGGGGTACACCCAGGACAGCAGGCCAGTCTGTCTCTCTCTCTCTCTCTCTCTCTCTCTCTCTCTCTCTCTCTCTCTCTCTCTCTCTCTCTCTCTCTCTCTCTCTCTCTCTATATATATATATATATATAAACTTTAGAGGTAACACTTTTTTCTTCAGGGTGGTGGGTTGGTAGTGTTAAGATTAACGTAGCATGGAGAATCGTGCAAAAGCATTAAAGCTTATTGTGAATCAATATTAAATCAATGCATTTTCTAAATTGACAACATTAAACATGCAACTGTTTCTATGGCAGAATGATCATTTTTCAGCCATAGTTTATGTGTAAATGTTCACATATGTGACAGATACCATCAGGCTATCAGTGTTAAGGTGACAGCAGCATACATTACAGATGCATATCACAAAATAATCCTTTGTATTCAGAGCATGATAAAGTCTGGAGAGCAATCTAAGGAACAAATTTCCATATAAATTAATGCTCTGCACTCAGCCTGAAAGTCAACTCATGGTGATTTACTGTAATTCGTTAAACTGTATAAACATTCTGCACTCTGAGGAAATTGCCACTATACCTCCTTCACTGCTGTTTGTGAAGGTGGTTTGCTGTGACCTCTGCATCCTGCACTTCAGCAGTAATTATGGTTAAATCTCTGGGTGTTCTTTAAATGCACTGAACATGTATTTTACTTTGCTTTGTGTCACTTGACTGAATGTAGCCCAAAGCATGATGTTGCTTCGCTTTGTTTCAACATCACTTGTCACATTTTTGCAGGTACACCACATAACAAAGGAAAATAATGTCACTGTAACAGTGTTTGTTCCATGTTTTCACCTCACTGGTCCTCACGCTGAGTGATCTGATCACACATTAAATCATTTTCAGATCAAGCATGCTGTGGTATCCCACCGCTACAGATATCTCCATATTCACAAATTGCTTGAACAAATAAGGTTTATTTCTGCATAGTTGGGTTTTAAACAAATGGAGAAATAATTAGATTCAATTGAGAGCACAAGTGACCCTTCAGGACAGAAATGTGAAGCCGCTTTATGAGGTGACCACCTAGAATGAACACTGCCAGATTATTTAGTCAATATGTATGCCTTGTGTTCATTGGATTATTGGATTTGTAATTCTGAAAAAAAAAAAAAAAAAAAAAAAAAATATATATATATATATATATATATATATAACGGCAGCCATTACTAAGCTGAGAAACACTGAGGCTCAACAAACCTGTTATGTTTGCAATTTCAATCCATGTTTGCACACACACAGCTTACGAGGTCTGCGAGAAAAATAACGTACCTTTTTATTTTTTTCAAAAACTATATGGATTTGAATCACGTGCGATTACATCAGCCAACCTTGAACCGTCGTGCGCATGCATGAGTTTTTTCACACCTGTCGGTTACGTCATTCGCCTGTGGGCAGGCTTTGAGTGAGCACTGGTCCACCCCCCTCGTCGGAATTCCTTTGTCTAACAACTTGCTGAGAGACTGGCACTTTGCTTTATCAAAATTTTTTCAGAACCTGTGAGGAAGATCGAAGTGGACACCATTCGAGAAATTCAGCTGGTTTTCGGTGAAAATTTTAACAGCTGATGAGAGATTATGGAGTGTTTCTGTCGCTTTAAGGACTTCCCACGAAGCGGGACGTCGCACTCTGAGGCGCCGACGTCAGCCTGTTTCGAGCTGAAAACCTCCAAATTTAAGCCTCTGTTGACCCAGGACATCGTGAGAGAACAGAGACAGAGACCTCCGTGTTGATAACCATTTGTAAAAACCAGGCGGCTTTTGATGGCTTTCAGTAGAGTGAGTATCTGAGAAATTGTTTAACAGCTGAACATGTTCCAACTTGTCCTTAAGGCTTCCAACGGAGGTGTTTTTCCTGTGGCGGTGCGCCGCACCGGCTGCCTGCCAACGCGCGAATCCATCCGCACTTCTTTCATTACAAAATCTCCTTTAACAGTGGAATGTCCGGATAAACTGCTGATCCTGAGCTCTTCTGAAACTTCTCTGTTCTCTCGCATGCCCATGAGGGTTCAAGCTTGTCTGATGCAATCGCACGTGATTCAAATCCATATAGTTTTTGAAAAAAATAAAAAGGTCCGATACTTTTCTCACAGACCTCGTATATATACGGTACAGTGAGGAAAATAAGTATTTGAACACCCTATGATTTTGCAAGTTCTCCTACGTAGAAATCATGGGAGGTCTGAAATTTTCATCTTAGGTCCATGTCCACTGTGAGAGACACAATCAAAAAATAAATAAATAAATAAACAAATAAAATCCATAAATCACAATGTATGATTTTTTTAAATAATTGATTTGCATATTACTGCTGCAAAAAAGTATTTCAACACCTGTCAATCAGCAGAAATTCTGGCCCTCAAAGACCTGTTAGTCCACCTCTAAAAAGTCCACCTCCACTCCACTTATTATTCCAAATTAGAAGCACCTATTTGAGGTCGTTAGCTGCATAAAGACACCTGTCCACCCCACACAATCAGTCAGACTCCAACTACTAACATGGCTAAGACCAAAGAGCTGTCCAAAGACACCAGAGACAAAATTGTAGACCTCCACAAGGCTGGAAAGGGCTACGGGGCAATTGCCAAGCAGCTTGGTGAAAAAAGATCAACTGTTGGAGTAATTATTAGAAAATGGAAGAAGCTAAACATAACTGTCAGTCTCCCTTGGACTGGGGCTCCATGCAAGTTCCCACCTCATGGCGTATCAATGATCCTAAGAAAGGTGAGGAATCAGCCCAGAACTGCACGCGAGGAGCTGTGCTTCACTGTTGCAAGCTATGTAGTAAACAGGAGCTTCCAGCAGTGGGCAGGGTGCACAAAAACAGAAATGCTGACTTAATGTTTGGGTTCATGGTTGTCTTTGATGCTACCAGAAGCAATTCAGCTTGTTAGTTGCAAGTGTACCGGAGACAATACTGAAGGTTATTGATTAGCTGTAGCTTCTGGTAATTTTTTTGGGTGGTTTATCGGTTTAGCTTTATAAAAGATCATTTTTCTGTCAGTTGATTATCTGTTATCGAAGCTAAGCTAACTTTTTGGTTAGCTATGCCAACCACTGCACAAAATTGCCAAGTAGCCTCTGTGTGCATGCATGTGTATGGCTTTAATCACAGCAAAACCGGGGAGAGCTGACATTTGAAATTTGGTATGTTTATGTATTTTAGACCAAAGATGAACACTGTGAAAATGTAAAGATGATAGGATAAATGCTTTTGAAAAAAAATAGGGGTTATATCTAACCAGTAAACAATGGATGTTGTGATGCAATGCACCATGGGAGTTTGGTGTTTTAAGGTTTCAAATGTTGTCATTGTGGTTCGTTAGTTTAGCAGTGCTGTTAGTATTATTGCTTTATTGTGTTTTGTAGTTCAGTTGTTTTTGTCAGTTTAGTTAAGTGTTATGAAGCTGTTTCCATGAGGTAGTTAGTTAAGCTTCACATTGGTACCATGAGTGAAATGCATATTGCTTTGAATGTCTTCTGCCACTGTCTCTTTGTCAAATTAAAAGCACCTGCTTACATTAGATTGCACAAAAGACAAAAAGCTATATGCACATGTGTGAGCGCGCACACACACAATTTTAATCACGCACAACCTGTGGAGAACACACATTTCCCTTTTGATATGCTTATGTATTTTGGGGACAGCCAGGTGGAAACCATTCGGATTATTCAGACGGCTTTTGGTGACGATCCTATGGGCATCACATAGATTAAGGAGCGGTAGAGCCAGTTTAAAGATGTCCGCACAACGGTGGAGAGCGAGCCACGCTCCGGGCAGCCATCAACATGCTGAAATGACCAGATCATTTCCAAAGTGAACGCTGTGGTGATGCGGGACCGTCGTGTGACTATACAAGAAATTGCGGAAGAGGTGGACATCAGCACTTTCTCAGCACATTCCACTGTGACAGAAGATTTGGCCATGAAAAGGAGTGGCGGTGAAATTCGTGCCGCTGATGGCGGAGCAAAAGCGCCACCATGTTGAATTCTCACAGGACATGCTGGACTCCGAAAAATGATGCCCACCTCTTCCACCATTCGGAAGATTCAGATGGCTTTCGGTGGCTTTTCAGTCATGTGACTGTCCGAGAAATTGTGGAAGAGGTGGGCATGTCACAACATTTCCTGTGAGGCTTCAACACAGAGGCGCTTTTGCTCCGTTATCAGCTTCATGCCGAAGCCATCGGCATGAATTTCACCTCTCCCGGACGACCTGGGGAGGTGTGTGTGGATCGGGAGGTCTGGGCGGCTTTGCTTGAGCTGCTGCCCCCGCGACCCGACTCCAGATAAAGCGGAAGAAAATGGATGTGTGTATATATATATATATATATATATATATATATACTGTATTCCTCAGTTTGTCTTTATTGAAATTCACGTTGAAAATCAGGCCCGGGTCCCAGAAACAGAGCCCACATACTGACTCCATTTTCTGAGAAGATGTCAAACATGGCCGGCCTCATGCTTTTATGGGACTGTTAAGCTCTGAGGTAACATAAATCTCTTTCCGGTCCAAACTAAACATTTATGATTTTGTAAATTGGCGAGATTAATTTCATAAATGGTCAGTACAGCCGCTACAGCATCAGCAATCACAACAAAAAGGCCAGGGTAGGGGCCTACCTGATCAGTTGTAGCCACTTCTATTTCTGTTTGTCATCCACTGGGAATCTATAAAATGACAGCTCCGGTGATGTTTCCAACCTATTGACTTGGTCACACATCCTGGAACTCTGCCTGTGAGGTCTTAGCTTCGAAAGAAGCTCAGTTGATGCGGACGACTAATGACTACAAACAGCTGACAAAGCATACTTTTTTTTTGTTTGGACCCAGAAATTGAAAATCATGTGATGCATTACATCACACTGAATACAAGGCAATATAGGTGGTACAGTGGGTGGGTTTTAGTCACCCAAACCTAATCTTACTGGCTCCCCACAGGCTAAGGTGAAGTTCCCCTTGTCTTCAACCAAGTTGTTTAGTACATGGTGGAACCTAATTCCTCTGTTTCTGATCAGATAAAACCAGTTCAGACCAGTTGACATACATGCTCAAACAGATGACCAAAACTCACCAAAGCATAACCATTTAAGCATAGCAAATACTTGATATCCAACATGAAATAATAGAATAAGAAATTAGCACAGATATTATCTAATAATGCATATAATGTGTGCGTATAAATTTTCAGTTTGAAATAAATGACAGCACTGAAGTTAGTAATTTAGTTTACTGCCTAAAACCAGCATACTAATGTGTTGGTTCCAACAATGTGCTTATTTTTTCTTCTATGTAAAAAGCTTAAAACTTGGTAACTGCAGGCAACTGCATAAAAAAGTCTAAGCACATGGTGGTAAAGACTCTAAAAAGTGAATACTTCCTCCTCAGAAAAATGCGAACTGAATTCTTTTATGTCAAAGGCCATGCAATCACTACTGGAAATTAAATGAGTGGTAAAACAACAAACCTACCTGGCTGTTTAAGCAGGACATCTTGGCACCGAAGATATTGTCAAACACATCAGTTGCTGCCTGATGCACAAGCTGCCAGGAGATGTTTCAGTTTATTCCTCTATTGGGAATAAAAGGTCAGTTTAACTGAACAGAACTTTGTTAAAGCTTTGATTGAAAATGTAATAACATTCTATTTCAATGCTGAAATACACCAGTTCAGTTCAGACTGAGGTTTTCTTTTTCGGTGGCAAATGAAGAAAAAGCTGTCAACTGTCCCACTGAATGCCTTCACAGCCTTGAGCCCCTTGTCTGCCCCCATGCAAGATGGCCTTGAAGGCTGGAACACCAGTCGTGCTCCTTAGAAATCTGGATAACCCAAGAATCCCCTTACATGAAGCCTGCCCACTGGCATTCACATTTAGTCACATCCCTCGTGATATGATGCAAGGTGGGGGTGTTAGTCTAATTTATAAATCTGGGTTTAGCGTACTACCTTTTGGGGGATTAAAATATAATTCATTTGGACATCTGACTCTCCGCTCTGCCAAGGATACTACATATAGCCAAGGTCAGAAAAACAAAAATCCATGTTATTTTGTCAACGTATATATGCCCCCAGGCCCATATCCTGTATTCTTACAACCCTAATTCCAGTGAAGTTAAGACATTGTGTAAAATGTAAATAAAAACAGAATGCGATGATTTGGAAAACCTCTTCAACCTACATTCAATTGAATACACCACAAAGACAAGATATTTAATGTTCAAACTGATAAACCTTATTTTTTTGTGCAAATATTTCCTTATTTTGAAATGGATGCCTGTAACACATTTCAAAAAAGCTGGGACAGTGGTATGTTTACCACTGTGTTACATCACCTTTCCTTCTAACAACACTCAATAAGCATTTGGGAACTGAGGACACTAATTGTTGAAGTTTTGTAGATGGAATTCTTTCCCATTCTTGCTTGATGTACAACTTCAGTTGTTCAACAGTCCGAGGTCTCTGTTGTCATATTTTGTGCTTCATAATGTGCCACACATTTTCAAAGGGTGACAGACCTGGACTGCAGGCAGGCCAGTCTAGTACCCGCACTCTTTTACTAAGAAGCCACACTGTTGAAACGTGCAGAATGTGGCTTGGCATTGTCTTGCTGAAATAAACAGGGACATCACTGAAAAAGACGTTGCTTTGATGGCAGCATGTGTTGCTCCAAAACCTGGATGTAGCTTTCAGCATTGATGGTGACATCACAGAAGTATAAGTTACCCATGACATGGGCACTAACACACCCCCATACCATCACAGATGCTGGCTTTTCAATCAATCAGTCAATTTTATTTATATAGCGCCAAATCACAACAAACAGTTGCCCCAAGGCGCTTTATATTGTAAGGCAAGGCCATACAATAATTCCGTAAAAACCCCAACAGTCAAAACGACCCCCTGTGAGCAAGCACTTGGCGACAGTGGGAAGAAAAAACTCCCTTTTAACAGGAAGAAACCTCCAGCAGAACCAGGCTCAGGGAGGAGCAGTCTTCTGCTGGGACTGGTTGGGGCTGAGGGAGAGAACCAGGAAAAAGACATGCTGTGGAGGGGAGCAGAGATCAATCACTAATGATTAAATGCAGAGTGGTGCATACAGAGCAAAAAGAGAAAGAAACACTCACTGCATTATGGGAACCCCCCAGCAGTCTAAGTCTATAGCAGCATAACTAAGGGATGGTTCAGGGTCTTGGCTTTTGAACTTTGCACTGGTAACAATCTGGATGGTCTTATTCCTTTTTTGTCCGGAGGACATGACGTCCATGATTTCCAAAAACAATTTGATATGTGGACTCATTAGACCACAGCCCACTTTTCCACTTTGCATCTGTCCATTTCAAATGAGCTCAGACCCAGAGAAGGCGGCGGCATTTCTGGATGTTGTATGGCTTATGCTTTACATGGTAGAGTTTTAACTTGCACTTGTAGATGTTTGGACGAACTGTGTTAACTGACAATGGTTTTCCGAAGTGTTCCTGAGCCCATGCAGTAAGATCCTTTACACAACTATTAGAAGCACTCAGAGAGCGCAAACCTCCGCCAAGGCCATAGGGTCACTGACGTAACATGGAATACCCTTTGGCAAAGAGACTTATTCCACGTCGTTTCACGCATCTACCATCATGTTTCAGATTCAGTGGTTAAACCCTTAGATTTTCATCAAATGTATTTATAATGAGAAACTGCATGAACTGCACGTTTTTTTATTTTCTAATAATTTTATTCAGTGAGGAGAAACAAATGCAAAATTATTGTTGTGTCGTAACTTAATTTTTGCTCAGCCTTTGTGACCCGTCTTCATGAAATGTTGAAATGTTGAAAATGTTGAAAATGGCCCTATCCTGCAATGATAAAGAATCCTTAAAAAAATTACTGGATCCGGATTGTGTTCCGGATCACTACCAAATTTTAATGACTTCTAAGTTAGGCCGAGATACACCCCTGGTAAAAATTTCATTGAAATCCATTGAGTTATTTTTGAGTAATCCTGCTAACAATCCAACCAACCAACCAACAAACAAATGGATGCGACCGAAAACATAACCTCCTTGGTGGAGGTAATGTCGGTTTTAATGGAGTGCCGCCTGAGTGATTCAATGTTGGTTTTTGGCCTTGCCGCTTACGTATAGAAAGTTCTCCAGATTTTCTAAATCTTCTTCCATTTCAAAATGAGCAGATATTGGCACAAAAACAAAAAAGTCTATCAGTCTGAACATTAAATGTCTTGTCTTTGTGGTGTATTCAATTGATTATAGTTTGAAGATGATTTGCAAATCATTGTATTCTTTTTTTTATATACATTCACTCAACATCCCAACTTCACTGGAAATGGGGTTGCAGATGAATTTGGGGAGTTCATCTCTAATTTGGCAGCCCGTGCAGATAACATTCTGATTGTTGGTGAATTCAACATTCATATAAGTTAATAAATTAAACCATTACTTAAGAAATCTAATTTTAACGCAAGTGTTTTGAAAAATTCTTGGCCGATATCTAATGTATCATTTTGTTCAAAATGTTGTGTGGGCCGCTGAAGAAGAGGTACTGCTGGCCCACCACCACCAGAGGGCGCCCTGCCTGAAGTGCGGGCTTCAGGCACGAGAGGGCGCTGCCGCCTCACGAGAACAGCCGGGAGTGACAGCTGTCACTCATCGACTCATGCCAGCTGTCAATCAACTCAATCAACTTTTTTCTTATATAGCGCCAAATCACAACAAACAGTTGCCCCAAGGCGCTCCACATTGCAAGGCAAGGCCATACAATAATTATAAAAACCCCAACGGTCAAAACGACCCCCTATGAGCAAGCACTTGGCCACAGTGGGAAGGAAAAACTCCCTTTTAACAGGAAGAAACCTCCAGCAGAACCAGGCTCAGGGAGGGGCAGTCTTCTGCTGAGACTGGTTGGGGCTGAGGGAAAGAACCAGGAAAAAGAGATCGATCACTAATGATTAAATGCAGAGTGATGCATACGGAGCAAAAAGAGAAAGAAACAGTGCATCATGGGAACCCCCCCACAGTCTACGTCTAAAGCAACATAACCAAGGGATGGTCCAGGGTCACCCGATCCAGCCCTAACTATAAGCCTTAGCGAAAAGGAAAGTTTTAAGCCTAATCTTAAAAGTAGAGAGGGTATCTGTCTCCCTGATCTGAATTGGGAGCTGGTTCCACAGGAGAGGAGCCTGAAAGCTGAAGGCTCTGCCTCCCATTCTACTCTTACAAACCCTAGGAACTACAAGTAAGCCCGCAGTCTGAGAGCGAAGCGCTCTAATGGGGTAATATGGTACTACGAGGTCCCTAAGATAAGATGGGACCTGATTATTCAAAACCTTATAAGTAAGAAGAAGAATTTTAAATTCTATTCTAGCATTAACAGGAAGCCAATGAAGGGAGGCCAACACGGGTGAGATATGCTCTCTCCTGCTAGTCCCCGTCAGTACTCTAGCTGCAGCATTCTGAACCAACTGAAGGCTTTGTCACCAATCTAAACTTCATCAGCCACTCCATAAAAGCCAGACAACATCTCCACCCCGCTGCCGAGATATCGCCTACCATTGAAGCAGTACCAGATCCGACAGCCGGAGACGGTGGCCACTTGGGGACTCGGGACTTGGTGGCTCCAGTATCCTCCGGGTTCGGTGGCGGTGGAAATCGTGTGGGATCCGGTTCTTCTCTGGACAGACGTCTTCTATCCTCGAGCCTGCCTACACGTCACCTCTGTAGATTGACTACATACAAATTCTGTAACCGTCTGTATTTCGTTGTGCACATTCACAACAGTAAAGTGTTCTATTTTCGGCTCATTCATTGTCTCTTCATTTACGCCCCCTGTTGTGGGTCCGTGTCACTACACTTTCACAACAGGATATCTCGGCCAACGTCATGGATCCCGAGGGGTGTCAACCATCTGTTGGACAACCAATGGGAGAGCAGGATGCACGGGCGTCTGCAGGAGGCATGATTGGTGAGTTGCAGCAAATCCTCACCGCCTTTACTGCTCGGTTGGATCTAATGACTGAGCAGAACATCATCCTCAATCGCAGGATGGAGGCTCTCACCGTGCAGGTGGAAGCGCGCGCTCAGGGCGCTGCTGCAGCTTCTCCTCCTGCTGACCCTGTGCCGAATATAGACATTCCAATGGTCATTCAACGACCTCCCCCACGTCCCCTGAAGCATACATAAGTCCCCCAGAGCTGTACGGGGGTTGTGTGGAGACGTGCACTGCCTTTTTAATGCAGTGTTCGCTCGTCTTTCCACAGCGTCCCGTGATGTACGCGTCAGATGCCAGTAGGGTGGCTTATGTAATTAATCTGCTTCGAGGTGAGGCACGCGCTTGGGCTACAGCGCGTTGGGAGCAGAATTCACGGCTCCTTACCTCTTATACTGGGTTTTTGAGGGAGTTCAGAACGGTTTTTGATCACCCTAACAGAGGCGAGACCGCGTCAACCGTGCTGCTGTCTATGAGACAGGGGCATCGGAGTGCAGCTGAATATGCAGTCGACTTCCGCATCGCGGCTGCGAGGTCCGGTTGGAATACGACTGCGCTCCGCGCCGCCTTCATAAACGGACTGTCGCCGGTCCTGAAGGAGCACCTGGTGGCCAAGGAGGAACCGCGGGATTTCCAACATGTCCCCAGCACTGGTGGACACGGGGTCAGAAGGGAATCTGCTGGACAGCAGATGGGCAAGGGAGGTAGGGCTCCCTCTGGTGGTGCTTCCTTCGCCTCTGAAGGTACGGGCACTAGATGGCACCCTTCTCCCTTTAATCACACACAAGACACAACCAGTAGTTCTGGTGGTGTCTGGGAATCATCGGGAGGAGATTGACTTTTTTGTTACTCCTTCCACCTCCCACGTGATTTTGGGCTTCCCGTGGATGGTAAAACACAATCCCCGGATTGATTGGCCATCTGGGGTGGTGGCTCAGTGGAGCGAAACCTGCCACCGGGAGTGTTTAGGATCCTCAGTTCCCCCCGGTTTAATAGCTAATGAGGAGGCTAAAGTTCCCCCCAATCTGACGGTGGTGCCAGTTGAGTACCACGATCTTGCTGACGTCTTCAGCAAAGATCTGGCACTCACCCTTCCCCCGCATTGTCCGTACGATCGTGCCATTGATTTGATCCCGGGCGTTGAGTACCCGTTCAGCAGGCTGTACAACCTCTCACGTCCTGAGCGCGAATCAATGGAGACCTACATCCAGGACTCGTTAGCTGCCGGGCTGATCCGGAACTCCACCTCCCCGATGGGTGCTGTTTCTTTTTTGTGGGCAAGAAAGACAGCGGACTCCATCCATGCAATGACTACAGAGGGCTGAATGAGATCACGGTTCGCAATCGATACCCTTTGCCCCTGTTGGATTCGGTGTTCACGCCCTTGCATGGAGCCCAAATTTTCACAAAACTGGATCTTAGGAATGCGTATCACCTGGTTCGGATCCGGAAAGGAGACGAGTGGAAGACAGCATTTAACACCCCGTTAGGTCACTTTGAGTACCTGGTCATGCCGTTCGGTCTCACTAACGCCCCTGCGACATTCCAAGCTTTGGTTAATGACGTCTTGCGGGACTTCCTGCACCAATTCATCTTCGTATATCTGGACGATATCCTCATCTTCTCCCCGGACCCTGAGACTCATGTCCAGCATGTACGTCAGGTCCTGCAGCGGTTGTTGGAGAACCGGCTGTTTGTGAAGGGCGAGAAGTGCGAGTTCCACCACACTTCTTTGTCCTTCCTGGGGTTTATCATCTCCTCCAACTCCGTCGCCCCTGATCCAGCCAAGGTTGCGGCGGTCAGAGATTGGCCCCAACCTACAAGCCATAGGAAGCTGCAACAGTTCCTCGGCTTTGCAAATTTCTACAGGAGGTTCATTAAGGGCTACAGTCAGGTAGTTAGCCCCCTGACAGCCCTGACCTCCCCAAAAGTCCCCTTCACCTGGTCGGATCGGTGCGAAGCCGCGTTTAGGGAGTTGAAATGTCGGTTTTCGACTGCACCAATTCTGGTGCAGCCCGATCCTTGCCGCCAGTTTGTCGTTGAAGTGGACGCCTCTGACTCAGGGATAGGAGCCGTGTTATCCCAGAGCGGGGAGTCCGACAAGGTTCTTCACCCTTGTGCCTACTTTTCTCGCAGGTTGACCCCGGCAGAGCGGAACTATGACGTGGGCAATCGGGAACTTCTTGCGGTGAAGGAGGCTCTTGAGGAGTGGAGACACCTGTTGGAGGGAGCTTTGGAGCCATTCACGGTTTTCACAGACCATCGGAACCTGGAGTATATCAGGACCGCCAAGCGGCTGAACCCCAGGCAAGCCCGCTGGTCATTGTTCTTCGGGCGTTTTGACTTCCGGATCACCTATCACCCCGGGACCAAGAACCAGAGGTCGGATGCCTTGTCCCGGGTACACAAAGATGAAGTCAAAACAGAGCTGTCGGATCCGCCGGAATCCATCATACCTGAGTCAACTATCGTGGCCACCCTCACCTGGGACGTGGAGAAGACCCACCAGAGGCCAGAGCTGCAGTCCTGGACTTCTGTCACAGTTCCAAACTCTCCTGTCACCCAGGGGTGCGAAGGACCGTGGCAGTGGTCTGGCAGCGCTTCTGGTGGGAGTCCATGGAAGCCGACATCTAGGAATATGTTCAGGCCTGTACCACCTGTGCCAGGGGCAAGGCAGACCACTCAAGGACACAAGGACTTCTGCAACCGCTCCTGGTGCCTCGTCGCCCCTGGTCCCACATTGGCCTGGACTTTGTCACGGGCCTCCCGCCGTCCCAGGGCATGACCACCATCTTCACGATAGTGGACCGGTTCTCCAAGGCGGCCCACTTCGTGGCCCTCCCGAAGCTCCCAACGGCCCAGGAGACAGCAGACCTCCTGGTCCACCACGTCATGCGTCTGCATGGGATACCAACTGACATTGTCTCGGATCGTGGTCCTCAGTTCTCCTCACAGGTCTGGAGGAGTTTCTGCAGAGAACTGGGGGCCACCGTGAGCCTCTCGTCCGGGTATCACCCACAGACGAATGGACAGGCACAGCGGGCCAACCAGGAACTCGAGCAGGCCCTCCGCTGCATGACCTCCGTGCACCCGGCGGTCTGGAGTGACCATCTGGCCTGGATCGAGTACACACATAACAGCCAGGTGTCCTCTGCCACCGGCCTCTCCCCGTTTGAGGTGTGTCTGGGGTACCAGCCCCCATTGTTTCCCGTGGTGGAGGGAGAGGTCGGTGTGCCCTCGGTCCAGGCCCACCTGCGAAGATGCCATCGGGTGTGGCGCACTGCCCGTTCTGCCTTGTTGAAGGCCCGGACGAGGGCTAAGGCCCATGCAGACCGCCGGCGTTCCCCCGGCCCCTGCTTACCAGCCCGGGCAGGAGGTGTGGCTGTCTACAAAGGACATCCCCCTCCAGGTGGTCTCTCCAAAATTTATGGACAGATATATTGGCCCATTCAAGATCCTCAAAGTCCTCAATCCGGCCGCAGTGAAGCTGGGAGTTGGAGCTTCCACCCTGTTTTTCACATCTCCAGGATCAAGCCACACCACACCTCACCCCTCTGTGCTCCCGGACCGGCGCTGCCTCCTGCCCGGATCATGGACGGGGAGCCCGCATGGACAGTACGCCGGCTCCTGGGGTTCCAGTATTTGGTGGACTGGGAGGGGTATGGACCCGAAGAACGCTCCTGGGTGAAGAGGACCTTCATCCTGGTTCCGGCCCTCCTGGCCGACTTCTACACCCGACACCCCAACAAGTCTGGTCGGGCACCAGGAGGCGCCCGTTGAGGGGGGGGGGGGGGTCCTGTTGTGTGGGCCGCTGAAGAGGTACTGCTGGCCCACCACCACCAGAGGGCGCCCTGCCTGAAGTGCGGGCTTCAGGCACGAGAGGGCACTGCCGCCTCACGGGAACAGCCGGGAGTGACAGCTGTCACTCATCGACTCATGACAGCTGTCACCAATCTAAACTTCATCAACCACTCCATAAATCCGGACAACATCTCCAACCCTCTGCCGAGATATTGCCTACCATTGAAGCAGTACCAGATCCGACAGCCGGAGACGGTGGCCACCTGGGGACTCGGGACTTGGCGGCTCCAGTATCCTCCGGGTTCGGTGGGAGTGGAAATCGTGTGGGATCCGGTTCTTCTGTGGACGGACGTCTTCTATCCTCGAGCCTGCACACACGTCACCTCTGTAGATTGACTACATACAAATTCTGTAACCATCTGTATTTAGTTGTGCACATTCACAACAGTAAAGTGTTCTATTTTCGGCTCATTCATTGTCCCTTCATTTACGCCCCCTGTTGTGGGTCCATGTCACTACACTTTCACAACACAAAAATTAGGTAAAAAAGTGTTTTCTCAGCATCTCATGGACCAGCTTACTGAGAAAAATCTCTCTGAGCCACTGCAGTCTGCATTTTGAACTTATCATTCCAAAGAAACATCTTTCACTGAAGTGGTATACGATCCTCTGCTTGCAATGGATTTAGACACCACTATGGTTCTGGTGCTGCTTGATCTCAGCACTGGGTTTGACATGGTTCATCACTGTATTCTACTTGATAGGCTGGAGAATCATTTTGGGATTACTAGAAATGTGTCAGTATTTCGATATTTGTTTCAGTGTTGTATGCTCTGTGTTAGTTGATTTGCTTTATTGTTTTTCCCCTTGTTTTAGTTCTCTTGTTGTTTTTTTCCTGCTTGGGTTTTTCTGTCCCTATCTCTCTTATCTCTCTCTTGGTGCTTGGTGGTGGGTGTCTCTCTCTCTCTCTGGCCACACCCTTGTTCTGGTGCTTTCCACGCACATCTGTTTCCAATCTGCAGCTCATCACTGGGGTTATATAAGACTCACTGGGTGCTTTAGTCCCTTGCCAGATTGATGTGCCTTTTGCCTTCTCTTCAGCTCTGTACCTTGTGGTCCATAGTTCTGCCTGCTTCATTGTGTTCCTAATCTCCAGCCTGTTTGATTGACCATGCCTTAGCCTGATGATTTTTGTACTGCTGTATTTTTGGACTGCCTTCTTGTGTACCGACCATTGCTATCCACCTCAGTAACCCCTTTAAAAAGCCAGAGCTGTTTGTTCGAGTCTTGCGTTTGTGTCCAGCCATTCCTGACAAACCAGTCTGACAGAATGTCCTTCTATGGTTGACATCATACCTAACCAGTCATTCTCACTGTGTCTTGTACAACAACACTACCGCCAACATTTATGACATGAAATATGGGGTCCCACAGCAGTTCGTCTTAGTTCACCCACTTTTTTCTCTTTATATAGCATCCCTTGGATACATAATGCAGCATTTTGGAATTACCTTTCATTACTATGCTGATGATACATAGTTGTACATGCCAGGAACTGCTGGCAATCTCATACATATAAAACCCTTAGAGGATTGCCTTGCATCAATAAAAAGCTTCATGTCCAGCAATTTCTTACTTTTAAACTCAGACAACATTGAAATGATGATTCTTGGTCCAGCGAGACATAAGCATTAAATTGATCAGTCAACACTTAACCTAGGCTTGTGTGTCATACATCACACTGACAAAGTAAGGAACCGTAGGGTGATTTTTGATCCCACATTGTTCTTTGACCTACACATTTGAGATATTATGAGGACTGCTTTGTCCCACCTGCAAAATATAGCGAATATTCATTCCATCCTGTCTGTGGCTGATCCTGAGAGACAAATTCATGCATTTGTCTGTTCTAGATTAGACTATTGCAATGTTCTATTTTCTGGTCTATCGCAGTCCAGCATTAGGGGTCTCCAATTCATTCGAAATGCTGCTGCCAAACTCTTGACAGGAATCAGAAAGTTCAACCACATTGCACCCATTTTGGCATCTCTTCACTGGCTTCCTGTCCCTGGGAAGCCAGATTTTAAGGTCCTGCTATAACATATGAAATTATTCACAGGCTAACACCTCCCTACTTAGCTGGCTTCATTAAACCATAAATACCGGCCCAAGCGCTGTGTTCTCAGAGTTCAGGCCTCCTTTCTGTCCATAGGGTGAATAAAAAGTCTGCGAAAACAGAGCCTTCTCTCATCGTGGACCTGTTTTGTGGAATGGATGGATGGATGAGAGTTATTGTCATTGTCATTACAAGTGCAACAATAACAAAATTACGGCCACACTCAAATTACCACCGACAAGATACAGCAATTAATTCACAATTATTATTTGTTTACCTTAATAACGGCACACATCAGAATTAAGACAACACATATACATTTGACATTGTTTATGTGCACTAAACTTGAAACAGTCCATTTTCCAAATTGAGGCGATGTGAGTGTGTGCTAGCCGCAGCAACATGTAGTCGTGCCACTGCCAGTTTGGGGAGAATGGGGACCTACCACAGTTAAAACTGCACAGCCCCCGGAGGGGGAAAGGAGTGGTGTTAGCGGGGGCCTGGATGGGGTGGTGGATGGGGACAAGACGGGGGTAGGGAGGAGGTGGAGCATGCTTTCAGTCTCTGTCCATGTGTGAGTCAATGTTTCTGTGAAGGATCTCAGTTGTCCAGGTGCTTTCCATAATAGAGAAGCTTGAATCCTCAAGTGACGCGAGGACATTTCTCTTCAAATCGCAGAAGCTTCCTCAGCTAAAATTCTTGCTCTGGTAGTCTGACTTCTGTCTTGACTCTTGCAGACTCTCAACAAAAATCAAGAGCAGGTTTTCATCCAGGATGTCGCTGTACATTGCTGCATTCATCTTTTTCTCAATCCCGACTAGCCTGGCGTCCGTCTAGTCACTCTATCATACAGGCCTGTTTGGTAAATTGCTGTAAAGATGTTTGTCCTTCTGGAAGGTTCTCCTCTCTCCACAGAAGAATGATCTGATGGAGTGACCATAGGGTTCTTGCTCACCTCCCTCACTAACTCCCTTCTCCACCGATCGCCTAGTTTAGATGGCGGCCAGCTCTAGGAAGAGGTCTGATGGATCCAAACTTCTTCCATTTATGGATGATGAAGTTCACTGTACTCACTGAAACTTTCAAAGCAGCAGAAATGTTTCTGTACCCTTCCCCATATTTATACCTTGAGACAATCCTGTCTCAGAGGGTGAGAGACGATTTCTTTGTCTCCATGCTTGGTTTTTCAACTCAATTGAATTGAATGCCCCGAACCACCAGGACAAAACAAACAAACAAACAAACAAAAAAACAAACACATGTAGAAACAACATTATATAAATCATGGCCCAACGGCAGAACATAGAGTCCAAAGTCCTAGACTGGTCCTCTGACCACCCGGAGCTGACAGACAAAGCCCGGAGCCAAGTGGGCAAACATCTGAAGTCCCAAACTATGTCTTGTGGATGATCCTGCAAACACCAAAAAAGCAATAAAATAAAACTAGCGTGCTGCACGTGGGGATCCACTGGCTCTCATAGTAGTGTTCATAAAACAGGTAGCTGACGTTTTTCAAGGGTGGTAATAGAAAAGAGTTGGAATGGGAAGGTTTTAAGAATCTTAAACCTCAACAATTTTTTGAAGAACTCAACCCTTTTATTTCCTCTTAATTATGTAATTACCTCCGCCAAGGAGGTTATGTTGTTGGTCAAGTTTGTTTGTTTGTCTGTCTGTTTGTCAGCAGGATAACTCAGAAAGTTTTGAACGGATTTTGATGAAATTTTGTAGAGTGGTTGGAAATGACAAGAGGAACAAGTGATTCAATTTTAGTGGTGATCTGGATCACAATCCGGATCCAAGAATTTTTTAAACGATTCTTCACCATTGCGAGGTAGGGGGAATTTTGACATTCTAGTTTCTAACTCCACAAAAACAAGGCAGAAAGGCTTGAAAAAAATTAGGGTGTAACATAGTCAAATGTTCTATCAAGCAACAAAGTTTGGTGATGATTGGATCCGGATTCCGAATCTGGTGATCCAGAATATGCAAAAATATAGGGAAAATAGAAAATGTGTCAGTGTGAGGTGACAAATGAAGCTAGAGATGCACAACTAACACCAAATTGTAGCTGAATCTGTACTGATTCAGTAAGGTGCCATCAGATTTGATGTAGCTTCAAATGTTATGGAGCTAGATCCAGAAGAAAACCGCCATTACCAAAAAATCGTTTTTATACAATAACTTTTGAAATAATAAAGACATAAAAGTGATTCCAAGTTCTAGTGGTATGTTTTCATGGTCAGGGATGTCAAATATAAAGGAAAGAAAAGTGTATGTATCATAGTTTTGGTTGTAACACTGAATTGTTGAATAGATGGCCTTGTTAATAAACAATGTCAAATACAACACATTGCAAAGAGGAAATCCCTCATGACAAATTATACAGGGCTGGGGAGCACAATGAATTTATTAGATGAAGGACTATCATTTGGCATTATTATATTTTAGTGGCAATGAATATCACTATCCAGATGACTTCACTTAGCAAAAGCAAAGTGATGAGTCAGCAGTATACTCAGCAGTGGTTAAGTTCTGGTTCAGTGCACATCAGTGAACAAAGTACACAAGGTGCAAAACCCACTCCCAGGTGATGATGAATCACGCCTAGGATCCAGAAAACCCAGAGGCTGACATCAGCACCTTACTGTCACATATATTCTGCTTCGGTGCACTTCACTGAATATATAGAAGGTGCACTTCATTTTGTAGCACATGCAACACTTAAAAAATAGTTCTATTTCAGAATTTACTGTTATTTATTCAGAGAAGTTTTTCATAAATGTTAAAAAAAATTCATATATTTGCAGTTTAGTTGAATAATAAATTGAATTTTGTCTCTTATTTGTTTTTGTCTATTAGCACATGCAATATCAATATCAGTATCAGTGCTCAGATGACAGTAGCTTCTGGGAAAGGTATAAGTTGCAATAAACTGTGATGCCAAGCGCTAAGGATACATCCTATCCAGTCACAGCAGATGAAACTTTTTTTACTACTGACCAAACATCATTGTTAGACTTTTTTAGGTTCAATAATTCCACGGTGTGTAGATGTTATGGCATCAGTGAACCCATGGTCTTGGCGGAGGTTTGCACTCTCTGAGTGCTTCTAGTTTTTTATATAAATTTGCCTTCTTAATGTATTTAGAAATTGTTTAGGTTGTTGTTATCATATACACACTATTATTATTATTATTTTTTTTAATTATTATTATTATTTTTACTTAAAGCTAGAGTTGGTAGTCTTGGAGAGCTAGCAAGAGAGCTATGAAGCTTTGAAAGTAGCACCTCCTCTAGGTTCCCCCCCCCCCACCCCATCAATGCTCCATCCAAAGCCACACCCCCACAAAGTTGAACATGCATCTGACTGTAGGACTATCCTAGCTGCAGCTACTTGTTCTTAAATTCTCTCAAAACTGTGTTTAAATAAAGTCCATAAAAGTCCTGCTCACAGACTGATTGCCAGAGACAGGACATGTCCACATCCAGTAAAATGTCCGGACATCTCCAGTCCACTCACAGATGATTCATTCGCGCACGCACATGTGAAAAATTAAAAGAAAAAACTGGCTGGCTGCAGGCAAGTGGTGAGTGGTAACATCAGCGGATCACATCAGAGCACAGCTGGTCTGTACATTATAACAACAAATTAAAATGTTGTTATAAACATACATTAACAGCTTCACACAAGAACTGTTTTACCAAGCCATGATAATGTAAACATGACAAATAATTACCTTTTTAGACGGGTCAAAATGCTTCCTGTAGTTCATTAGGCACATGCATGTGCGGGCACAAATGGCTGAAGCTGGGGTGGTCCTGTGTGATTCAGGAAGTTGTTACAGCTGTTTTCAGTGGCCAATTTGCAGAGAAAATGATTAATCCGACATGGCATAATCCGGTAAAAGTGGTAGATTCGGCTGTGTTCCCTCTGCCATTGTACCAAACTTCTTTGGCGAAACGAGATGAGTGTGCATGCATAGAGGAGGGAGGGACAGAGGGGGGGCATTGTGCCTGGTGATGCGAGCAGGAAGAACTAGACATGAAGGCATCTGATTGTTTTTTTGAGAGTAGACCTTTTTGAGGCTTATATTGGTCGGAGTTTTATTGATCCTACAGCTGCTACAGACATCTGATTTTTTTTCGTTCCATTTTCTGAATACGAGGTCTATTAGAAAAGTATCCGACCTTATTATTTTTTTCAAAAACCATATGGATTTGAATCACGTGTGATTACATCAGACATGCTTGAACCCTTGTGGGCATGCGAGAGTTTTTTCACACCTGTCGGTTACGTCATTCGCCTGTGGGCAGTCTTTGAGTGAGGAGTCGCCCACCCTCTCATCGATTTTTTCATTGTTTAGGAATGGCTCAGAGACTGCTGCTTTGTTTGATCAAAATTTTTTCAAAACTGTAAGGCACAACTGAGTGGACACCATTCGATGAATTCAGCTGGTTTACGTTGAAAATTTTAACGGCTGATGAGAGATTTTAGTCTGTAAGTGTCGCTTTAAGGACGGCCCACGGCACCTGATGGTGATCTGCGCTTCGAGGCGGCAGCGTCTCGCCGTTTCAAGTTGAAAACTTCCACATTTCAGGCTCTGTTGACCCAGTAAGTCGTCAGAGAACAGAGAACTTTCAGAAGAAGTCGGCATGAGGAGTTTATTCGGACAATCCATTGTTAACGGACATTTTGTAATGAAAGAATGTGGGGGCAGAGTCGCATGTCAGGCCGGACCCGACCGCGGGGGGTCGCGACAGGAAAAACACCTCCATTGGAAACTTTAACGGGCAAGTTGGAACATGCCCAAGCTGTTAAACAATTTCTCAGTTACTCACTTGTTGAAAGCCATCAAAAGCCGCCTGAATTTTACAAATGGTTTTCAACACGGAGGTGTTTTTCCTGTCGCGGCGCACACAGATTTGCCGAGTCGTCACGGAAACGACTTGGCAAATTTGCGCACGCCTTTCATTAAAAAATGTCCTTAAACAGTGGAATGTCAGCATAAAGTCCTCATGCCGGCCTCTTCTGAATCTTCTCTGTTCTCTCATGACGTCCTGGGTGAATTAAGCCTTAAATTAGGATGTTTTCAGGTCGAAACAGGCTGACGACGGCGCCTGGAAGTGCTGCACGACGTCCCGCTCTGTGGGAAGTCCTTACAGCGACAGAAACACCCGATAATCTCTCATCAGCCGTTAAACTTTTCACCGAAAACCAGCTTAATTTCTCGAATAGTGTCCACTCGGATATTCCTCACAGGTCCAGAAAAAATTTTGATAAAACAATGTCTCGAGCAGCGTGTGAAACAAAGGAATTCAGCCGAGAGTGCGGGACCACATCTCACTCAAGGCCTGCCCACAGGGAAATTACGTCACCGACACGTGTGAAAAAACTCACGCATGCGCACGAGGGTTCAAGCATGATTGGTGTAATCGCACATCATTCCAATCCATATAGTTAAAAAAAATAAAAATAAAAGGGTCGGTTTATTATCTAATAGACCTCGTACATAATATATTGACTACTGTCAGGGTAGATGGACCATTTGACCCAATACAACAAAAAGTGTTTCAGAACAGTTACCTACCCCAGCTTTAACTATTCTAAATTGTTATTTGATTTTTTAATGGACCACAATGGAAATGTGTTTTCACTTTCTTGTGTCATCCATGTATTTTTAATGTATTTACAATTATATGCACTTACACTCATGCTTAAAAAAAAACAAACAAAAAAACAAAGATTTGCTCCCTTCTGCTGGAAAGGCATTTGACTCCAAAATGTTAGCCAATAAGATCGCGGTGCGTACAGACACCGCGGCCCCTCGATCTCCCAACTCTGCAGTGATATGTTCGTCAGATAAGTGTTTGTCCGGTAGTTTTACGTCTTTTTCGTCTCGTCTGTCAAAGTTGGAATACAAATACAGCCGACAGAGTCTGCTAGACATATCCAAAAGCAAGATTTGCAGTGTTTTGGACTTCGCAACAGAGACGCTAAAGGAGCTTGGATTATTCCGGTGGCCAACAACAATACCATACTCACCTGCATCTCCTCACCGGGAGAGGAAGCACCGGAAAAGGTGCGCAAGGAAACAGAAGAGGGGCAAGCGTGGAGGTATCCGAGCTAGGCCAACTTGCCCAGCCATACCATCGATCCTCTTGGCAATTGTACGATCATTGGACAACTGTGCAACTGGAGCAGCTAGCATGCTATCGAGCTGACCGGGCCCTCATAAACAGAGGAAAGACTTGCAGCAGGGGTCTGTGCATCTACATTCAGAATGAGTGGTGCCGGGATGCTGTGGTGGTGTGCAAACACTGCACAACACTAGCAGAGTATATGATCATTAAGTGCCATCCCTTCTATCTGCCCAGGGAGTTTACTATGATTTTGCTGGTTGCAGTCTACATCCCACCCACCAACAGCAGTAGTGATAGAAATGCAGCACTCGGTGAACTGTACCAGGCTATCCGTGAACAACAAACTGCACACCCAGACGGTTTTATCATCCTTGCTGGAGATTTAATCATGCTGATCTCAAAACTGTCCTTCCAAAATTTCACCAGCATGTTGATTTCCCATCAAGGGGAAAAATATACTTTGGACTTGGCTTACACCACACACAAAGGAGCATACAAAGCCACCCCCCTCCCCCACATCGGACTATCTGACCACATCACTGTTATGCTAATGCCAGCATACAGACAGACTGTGAAAGTCATCAAATCTGTTAAGAAGCAGGTAAGAGTGTGGCCAGAGGGGGACACCTCTGCTCTCCAGGACTGCTTCGACACAACGGATTGGGAAATGTTCAAACACACAGCAACCTACAACAGCAACACTGACATCGAGGAGTATACAGACACTGTGACCTCCTACATCACAAAGTGCATTGATGATGTGACCCACCATCAAAAAAACCATCATCACCTGGGCGAACTGGAAACCATGGCTGACAGCTGATATCCACAAGCTGCTGAGAGCCAGAGACAATGCCTTCAGAGCCGGGGATGAATCTGGCTTGAGAACAGCAAGAGCCAACCTGTCCTGTGGCATCAGGAAGGCAAAAAAGGATGACACACAAAAGATAACATCCCACTTCAAAGATAGCAAGGATGCACACAGTCTATGGCGAGGCATTCAGGCCATCACTGACTACAAGCCAGCACCACAGAGCTGTGAAACCAACACCTCTCTGCTCAACAACCTGAACCACTTCTTTACACGCTTTGAAGCACTGAACACCACACAGCCACAGAAGACCCCACCCCCTCCCCACAACCAGACGCTGTGCCTCTCTGCCACCAGCGTGAAGAAGATACTGGTGGCCATCAACACCCGCAAAGCAACAGCTCCGGACAACATCCCTGGTCGCGTGCTGAAGGACTGCACAGAGGAACTTAAGGATGTTTTCACAGACATCTTTAACACTTCCCTGGAGCAAGCCATTGCTCCACCAACCATCATGAGCACTTTCTACCGTGGCACCATTGAGAGCATCCTTTCCAGTTGCATCAATTTGTGGGGCAGAAGCTGCACTGACTCCAACAGGAAAGCCCTGCAGCCAGTGGTGGACACAGTTCCGCTAACCCGCTTACCGCTAATTATCGAAGATAACGTTTTCATTATCAGATTAGCTTTTCAGATAACTTTGAAAACCATCATCAGACCAATTATCTTTCGATAAGTTTTGGTCCAATAAGTTTTAGACCACTAGCATTTTTGCAGATGTAGTTCTTTGTAGTAGATGCACAGTTCTATCTCTACAAACAGAGAAGAGCTGGTTCCAGAATAAACTGCTCTATCCTCTGCAGGCAAAGGAGAACTCGTCATAGAAAAGAAAAAAGAAAAAAAAACTAATTTCTTTTGACCCCATGCTAATATGCTAGCAATAGCACCCAAGTCATCCAGAGGCATAGAGTTTTAACTTATGGTTAGAATTTTAACCAAATTAATTTCAGACAAGTTATTTAAAATAACGTCACATCTGAAGTTTTATAAAGTGAAAATATCAGATATATGTTTTAGTTTTAAAGTAATGCACTAATTTTGAAGGTTTTAGTGTGGCCAAGGTGTATGTGCAGTGCATTATGAGTAAAAGTTCATGACAGGAGAAATGCATTTGAGATGCTTTGATCAGGCTCCACACGGACAACACCATTAAACTCTTTGTAATTTGTACCTAAAACTCCCGTGCATATATTTTCTGGGTTTATAGACATTGTTAATGTGTTTGTTTTATGTAAAAATGCCAGAAGAAGCCCAGGTTGCTTTTCCAAAAGTCGAAATTGTGATTCAGGCTGTGATATAACCGGCGTCGAAATGTATAGAACACTGCCATCTGCTGGCAATCGGTTATATCACAGTGTTGCCGACCGCAGGATTTTAAAATTATCTGTAGGATTCCAAAACCTGAGAGACACCACACGTGGAGATAAAAATAAATCATAGATCTGACAGGTTTAGTTGTACATTGTGATGTGTTAGCCACACAGTAAAAACAACACACACAGGGGAGGTGATGGTCTAGTGGTTAAGGTGTTGGGCTTGAGTCCAGAAGATCATGGGTTCAAATCCGCGCCTGACTGGAAAATCACTAAGGGCCCTTGGGCAAGGCCTTTAATCCCCTATTGCTCCCGGTGTGTAATGAGCGCTTTGTATGGCAGCACCCTGACATCGGGGTGAATGTGAGGCATAATTGTAAAGCGCTTTGAGCATCTGATGCAGATGGAAAAGCGCTATGTAAATGCAGTCCATTTACATTTAACACACACAAACAGATTTCATACACGAACATTCCCAGGTCAGACACCTCGCTTTCTGATTGGCTGCATGTCACATTTACCTCCTCACGTCCTTCTTAATACACCACACCCAGCAGGAATATCTGATAAGATTATATTTAGCGTCATCACTATTGTCGGGGCATCCTTAAGTTTGCCGGAAGGGGAAGCTCGGGTCCGATATCAGCCTAATTATCTTGCCATGTGAACCAGACTTGATGTTATAACGTCTCATGGAGTGACTGATTGATTGATTCAATGTTATAACACCACATGGAGCCGCTAACCAATGGGATGTTATGACACCACACAGAGCGACTGATCGATGCGTTATTGACACCGCACCGCAAAGTTCAACGACCAAAATACCAACATTCTTGGCGCAATGAACATGTTTTCACTATTATTTGATTTCTTTGTGCGACTGACATCATTATTCAAGCATTCAAAAGGCAATTCCTATCACCACACAATTCCAACCACACATGAGAAAGTTTTTGACAGTTCTTGTTATTGAAAGAAACCTTGTCTCACCTAACCATAGAGAGTTGTGATGTCATCACGCGTGTGCTTAGGCACTGTCTAGTGGGATCTTGAAAATTTCTTTCTTTTTTATACAAATGAAAAAATTGACATATTTTATAAAAGCACATTTATTTGTAAACACCAACATGTTACATTCATTCACTTGTGTTGGTTTTTACATACAATGAATGAATCAACCAATCAGTATGAGCAGAGGCTTAGTTACCCATAATCCCCTTTGAGGATCTGTGTGTTAATGTTCAGATATTCAGAATTAGTGCATTATTTTAAAATTATAAAACAGATATGTGTTATACAGTAGTGTTCAGAATAATAGTAGTGCTATGTGACTAAAAAGATTAATCTAGGTTTTGAGTATATTTCTTATTGTTACATGGGAAACAAGGTGCCAGTAGATTCAGCAGATTCTCACAAATCCAACAAGAACAAGCATTCATGATATGCACACCCTTAAGGCCATGAAATTGGGCTATTCACTATTGGGGTGTTCACAATAGTGGCAATAGTGACTAACACTCCGAAACGGAGGTGTTCCTTTGTCTCGCTTCATCAGCGAATCGGTCGTGACGCGCGAAGCCTCCGCGTGGCTTTCCAAGACAAAATCTCTTGTTAAAAGTGAAATTTGCCGGAAAATTGCTAATGTCCAGCTCTTGTGATAACCAGAGAAAATGCACACGGCAGTCCCGGCTCCACACAGTGATACGTTTAGAAATGATGGGGTGGTTTCTGCCTCTCGATGGCAGCTCAGAGCGCGGCAGCTCGGAGCACGGCGCGCCGTGCGTCATTGTGGGTCGTCCTTAAAGCTGTAGTAACACTCCTTATTCTCTATGAAGCCCGTAAAAATTTTCACCGAAAGCCAGATAAATTTTTCGAATGGTTTCCAGCTGCCAGTGTCTAACAGTTTCTGAAAATATTCTGATGGAAAAAAAGCCCAAATCATTCCGCCATTTCCTCGCAATGAAACAACGATGAGAGGGGTGGAGCAGTGCTCACTCAAAGCCTGCCCACAGGCGAATGATGCAACCGACAGGCATGGAAAAACTCACGCATGCGCACGAAGGTTCAAGCTTGGCTGACGTAAAAACATATGAATCAAATCCATATAGTTTTTGAAAAAATAAAAAGGTACGATACTTTTCTAACAGGCCTCGTATACACCACCCGCCTAACCGGCAAAGCGACCACAACTGTGGGCGATGCAAGCCACCTCGCACACAACCTGTTCAACACTCTGCCCTCTGGGAAGAGGTACATTACCCTCCGGTCCCGCACAACCAGACTCACAAAGAGCTTTATCCACCAGGCTGTGAGATTATTAAACTCTCTCGCCACTTGGCTATCATATATACATAAAATAATAAAAATTTGATAGAATAAGAAGAAAAATGGAAACACAGAATGCATCCTCAACCTGTCAGGATGTATTCAGTGACCACAATGTTATAGTTATGCAGTAAAAACACATTGGTCGTCATCCTCCTCTTCTTCCAGGTCTTCATCATCCATTTCTACTGCCTAAAGAAGGGAAATGAACCTTCTGGAGTCCAGGGTATAATTGGTTGTTTTTGACTACTTTTGGTTTAACCTTCATACTTTATCATCTTTACCTTGTTTGGTATCATTGTTTTCAACACAAACTCTCCTATGTGACTTTATAGTTTTCTTATTAGTTATTCCTTATTTCTTATCAGTTTTATTATTTTACTGTGAAATCCACAAACATGTTTAACCAAACATTTAAAAAATTTAGAATGCAAATATAAATTGTCAATTTCAAAAACATATGTTAAAATGTAGGAAACAACACACATATAAATCTATTTACATTAAAAATGCATGAAATGCTTCAGGTGTATTTTACATCTATTTACAAAACAATAAGATGCCAAACAAATGATATTTGTGCCACTCAAAAAAAAAAAAAAAATCTTGTTCCAATCAAGACTTTTCTGACTTGTGTTTGACATGTCACAGACCTGACACTTCCTCTTGTCTCCATTCGGAGGCAGTATTGGGTGCTTGGAGGCAGTTATTTTCTCTTTTCAATTTGAGTCACATCTGGACAGTGATGGGCACTGCTAACCAAAAAGTTAGCTTCAATAACCATTAATCAGATAACTGAAGAGTTTTTTTTTATGATAATAAACCAATAAACTGCTAAAAAAAATGTATCTTTATTACAGATAACTGATAACTATTAGTATTGATTTGGATGTGGCCACATCAGATTACACTGTCGGCTTCTGATAAATCAGTTTCACTTTAAGTCCCGCGGGGGCTGCTGGGTAAATTCAAGGATCACAAACACAGAACACACAAAAAATGAATAAATAAAAAATAAAACCCCAAACACTGTCATCATCTTTCAAAAGCAGTAAAACACAGTATTAGAAGTCAGTTTATCTTGGTATTAGATACACCATCTTTTACGAACTAAAAGCTGCTGCTTTTTTCATACACTTTGAACCCTGCGGCTTAACGAAATACGTCCATTAATGCATTGACTGGCAGAGTAAAATGCACGTAGTAAATATAATTTCTTACCTGTCAGTTTCAGTGGGATCCATCTGAATAAATAATCCACATCAAGCATCCTTTTTTAATCTAAAACAGTGTCTAAACATGAAGAAAAGTCCCGCCCTTTGTACACACAGCTGTGCCGTGAGAGCCCCTCCCCCACAGAGTTTTGGCAATTAAATTACAGAAATAAAATAATGTTAAAATTAGTCTGTTTTGTTTTTTTGTCGAGTGGATGAGTCACTGTAACATCCAAAGTGAACCTGAACTACACTACCCACAATGCTCCCTGCGTAGGCGGCCAATCACCTTTTGCGCTTAATGATGACATCATCAGCAAGCAACAGGCAGCCAGTCTGCTACAAACACACAACAAAGGGACTAAAATTTTCATTTTAGGGTTTACAAACGTTTTTGACCGTTAAACGTTTCCAGCAAAAAAATGTTATCGGAGTGAAAGTTATCGGAACTAAATTTATCTGAAGAAAATTGGTCCGATGATGGTTTTAAAACTTATCTGAAAAGCTAATCTTATAGCAAAAACATTAGCTTCAATAATTATCTGCTATCGGATTAGCTGAACTGTGCCCAACACTGCATCTGGTTGGACCCATGTGGGGAGTGTCGGGTGTCAGTGCACGTAAGCGTCATTTGTTGTCACTGCGGTATTGTATCACTTCCTGTTCCGGAGAACAGCGGTATTTTGCTGTATCTGTTAGCTGTTTAATCTGCGCAGTTAGATTGATCTAGTTAACTAGATAACGATTTGTTTCACAGTGTAACCTTCACGTGCCTTAACTGAAGCACTCCCTCTGCTGAATTACCTCTAAATTATTTACACATTATTCACTTTGTGTGTTTTTAGGAATCCGCTAGCTTAGCGCAGCTACTAGCTCTTAGCCGGTTTAGCATGGCGGCTTCTCCTGTCTCTCCCGCACTTTTCTGCTCTGGGTGTGAAATGTTTAGTTATTCCTTGGCCTCCTTTAGCAGTAATGGTACTTGTAATAAGTGTAGCTTATTCGTAGCTTTGGAGGCCAGGCTGGGCGAATTGGAGACTCGGCTCCGCACCTTGGAAAATCCTACAGCTAGCCAGGCCCCTGTAGTCAGTGCGGACCAAGGTAGCTTAGCCGCCGTTAGTTCCCCTCCGGCAGATCCCGAGCAGCCGGGAAAGCAGGCCGACTGGGTGACTGTGAGGAGGAAGCGTAGTCCTAAACAGAAGCCCCGTGTACACCGCCAACCCGTTCACATCTCTAACCGTTTTTCCTCACTCGGCGACACACTCACCGAGGAACAAACTCTGGTTATTGGCGACTCTGTTTTGAGAAATGTGAAGTTAGCGACACCAGCAACCATAGTCAATTGTCTTCCGGGGGCCAGAGCAGGTGACTTTGAAGGAAATTTGAAACTGCTGGCTAAGGCTAAGCGTAAATTTGGTAAGATTGTAATTCACGTCAGCAGTAATGACACCCGGTTACGCCAATCGGAGGTCACTAAAATTAACATTGAATCGGTGTGTAACTTTGCAAAAACAATGTCGGACTCTGTAGTTTTCTCTGGGCCACTCCCCAATCAAACTGGGAGTGACATGTTTAGCCGCATGTTCTCCTTGAATTGCTGGCTGTCTGAGTGGTGTCCAAAAAATGAGGTGGGCTTCATAGATAATTGGCAAAGCTTCTGGGGAAAACCTGGTCTTGTTAGGAGAGACGTCATCCATCCCACTTTGGATGGAGCAGCTCTCATTTCTAGAAATCTGGCCAATTTTCTTAAATCCTCCAAACCGTGACTATCCAGGGTTGGGACCAGGAAGCAGAGTTGTAGTCTTACACACCTCTCTGCAGCTTCTCTCCCCCTGCCATCCCCTCATTACCCCATCCCCGTAGAGACGGTGCCTGCTCCCAGACCACCAATAACCAGCAAAAATCTATTTAAGCATAAAAATTCAAAAAGAAAAAATAATATAGCACCTTCAACTGCACCACAGACTAAAACAGTTAAATGTGGTCTATTAAACATTAGATCTCTCTCTTGTAAGTCCCTGTCAGTAAATGATATAATAATTGATCAACATATTGATTTATTCTGCCTTACAGAAACCTGGTTACAGCAGGATGAATATGTTAGTTTAAATGAGTCAACACCCCCGAGTCACACTAACTGCCAGAACGCTCGTAACACGGGCCAAGGCGGAGGATTAGCAGCAATCTTCCACTCCAACTTATTAATTAATCAAAAACCCAGACAGAGCTTTAATTCATTTGAAAGCTTGTTTCTTAGTCTTGTCCATCCAAATTGGAAGTTCCAAAAACCAGTTTTATTTGTTGTTATCTATCGTCCACCTGGTCGTTACTGTGAGTTTCTCTGTGAATTTTCGGACCTTTTCTCTGACTTAGTGCTTAGCTCAGATAAGATAATTATAGTGGGCGATTTTAACATCCACACAGATGCTGAGAATGACAGCCTCAACACTGCATTTAATCTATTGTTAGACTCGACTGGCTTTGCTCAAAATGTAAATGAGTCCACCCACCACTTTAATCATACCTTAGATCTTGTTCTGACTTATGGTATGGAAATTGAAGACTTAACAGTATTCCCTGAAAACCCCCTTCTGTCTGATCATTTCTTGATAACATTTACATTTACTCTGATGGACTACCCAGCAGTGGGGAATAAGTTTCATTACATTAGAAGTCTTTCAGAAAGCGCTGTAACTAGGTTTAAGGATATGATTCCTTCTTTATGTTCTCCAATGCCATATACCAACACAGGGCAGAGTAGCTACCTAAACTCTGTGAGTGAGATAGATTATCTCATCAATAGTTTTATATCCTCATTGAGGACAACTTTGGATGCTGTAGCTCCTCTGAAAAAGAGACCCTTAAATCAGAAGTGCCTGACTCCCTGGTATAACTCACAAACTCGCAACTTAAAGCAGATAACCCGTAAGTTGGAGAGGAACTGGCATCTCACTAATTTAGAAGATCTTCACTTAGCCTGGAAAAAGACTCTGTTGCTCTATAAAAAAGCCCTCCGTAAAGCTAGGACATCTTACTACTCACTAGTCACTAACTGACAAAAATAAGAACAACTCCAGGTTTCTTTTCAGCACTGTAGCCAGGCTGACAAAGAGTCAGAGCTCTATTGAGCCGAGTATTCCTTTAAGTTTAACTAGTATGACTTCATGACATTCTTTGCTAATAAAATTTTAACTATTAGAGAAAAAAATTACTCATAACCATCCCATAGACATATCGTTCTCTTTGGCTGCTTTCAGTGATGCCGGTATTTTGTTAGACTCTTTCTGTCCGATTGTTCTGTCTGAGTTATTTTCATTAGTTACTTCCTCCAAACCATCAACATGTCTATTAGACCCCATTCCTACCAGGCTGCTCAAGGAAGCCCTACCATTAATTAATGCTTTGATCTTAAATATGATCAATCTGTCTTTATTAGTTGGCTATGTACCACAGGCTTTTAAGGTGGCAGTAATTAAACCATTACTTAAAAAGCCATCACTTGACCCAGCTATCTTAGCTAATTATAGGCCAATCTCCAACCTTCCTTTTCTCTCAAAAATTCTTGAAAGGGTAGTTGTAAAACAGCTAACTGATCATCTGCAGAGGAATGGTCTATTTGAAGAGTTTCAGTCAGGTTTTAGAATTCATCATAGTACAGAAACAGCATTAGTGAAGGTTACAAATGATCTTCTTATGGCCTCAGACAGTGGACTCATCTCTGTGCTTGTTCTGTTAGACCTCAGTGCTGCTTTTGATACTGTTGACCATAAAATTTTATTACAGAGATTAGAGCATGCCATAGGTATTAAAGGCACTGCGCTGCAGTGGTTTGAATCATATTTATCTAATAGATTACAGTTTGTTCATGTAAATGGGGAATCTTCCTCACAGACTAAGGTTAATTATGGAGTTCCACAAGGTTCTGTGCTAGGACCAATTTTATTCACTTTATACATGTTTCCCTTAGGCAGTATTATTAGACAGCATTGCTTAAATTTTCATTGTTACGCAGATGATACCCAGCTTTATCTATCCATGAAGCCAGAGGACACACACCAATTATCTAAACTGCAGGATTGTCTTACAGACATAAAGACATGGATGACCTCTAATTTCCTGCTTTTAAACTCAGATAAAACTGAAGTTATTGTACTTGGCCCCACAAATCTTAGAAACATGGTGTCTAACCAGATCCTTACTCTGGATGGCATTACCCTGACCTCTAGTAATACTGTGAGAAATCTTGGAGTCATTTTTGATCAGGATATGTCATTCAATGCGCATATTAAACAAATATGTAGGACTGCTTTTTTGCATTTGCGCAATATCTCTAAAATTACAAAGGTTTTGTCTCAGAGTGATGCTGAAAACTAATTCATGCATTTATTTCCTCTAGGCTGGACTATTGTAATTCATTATTATCAGGTTGTCCTAAAAGTTCCCTGAAAAGCCTTCAGTTAATTCAAAATGCTGCAGCTAGAGTACTAAGGGGGACTAGAAGGAGAGAGCATATTCTCACCCATATTGGCCTCTCTTCATTGGCTTCCTGTTAATTCTAGAATAGAATTTAAAATTCTTCTTCTTACTTATAAGGTTTTGAATAATCAGGTCCCATCTTAGGGACCTCATAGTACCATATCACCCCAATAGAGCGCTTCGCTCTCAGACTGCAGGCTTACTTGTAGTTCCTAGGGTTTGCAAGAGTAGAATGGGAGGCAGAGCCTTCAGCTTTCAGGCTCCTCTCCTGTGGAACCAGCTCCCAATTCGGATCAGGGAGACAGACACCCTCTCTACTTTTAAGATTAGGCTTAAAACTTTCCTTTTTGCTAAAGCTTATAGTTAGGGCTGGATCAGGTGACCCTGAACCATCCCTTAGTAATGCTGCTATAGACTTAGACTGCTGGGGGGTTCCCATGATGCACTGAGTGTTTCTTTCTCTTTTTGCTCTGTATGCACCACTCTGCATTTAATCGTTAGTGATTGATCTCTGCTCCCCTCCACAGCATGTCTTTTTCCTGGTTCTCTCTCTCAGCCCCAACCAGTCCCAGCAGAAGACTGCCCCTCCCTGAGCCTGGTTCTGCTGGAGGTTTCTTCCTGTTAAAAGGGAGTTTTTCCTTCTCACTGTCGCCAAGTGCTTGCTCACAGGAGGTCGTTTTGACCGTTGGGGGTTTTCCGTAATTATTGTATGGCTTTGCCTTACAATATAAAGCGCCTTGGGGCAACTGTTTGTTGTGATTTGGCGATATATAAATAAAATTGATTTGATTTGATTTGATATGACGGAGGTTTGCACTCTCTGAGTGCTTCTAGTTCTCCATGTATTATATTGTTTACATACATCCTTGTAAGTCACACGTGGATATGTTTAACCAGCATTTTCCTAACATTTGTCAATACCATGAACAAGATATATATATGTATATATATATATAATATTTTTTTTTTTTTTTTTTTTCTCTTTTTTTCGAGGAGACGGATTGACTACAATAGTCACCCAGGTCTCTGAGCCATAGAGAAGGGTGGTGAGAACAACAGTCCAGTGATGCAGATTCTTCGTCTTGCTCCTCAGGTTTTTGTTGTTCTAGAACTCTGTGTACAGTCTTGCCAAGGAGCTGTTGGCTTTAGAGAGTCTGTTGTCAATTTCTTTTATCGATCTTTGCATCAGATGAGATGGTGGAGCCCAGGTAAGTGAATACTGAGTTGAGTATCAGCTCTGTAGTGCCAATAGTTATATTGGGCTGTGTAATTGTCCTGCGTGGTGGGCTGGATGAGAATCCCATCTTCTGAGGACAGATCTCAAGGCCAAAGAGCCGTGAGGCATCTGCAAAGCAGGACGTAATGCGCTGCAGAGCTTGTTCTGTGTGGGTGAATAGGGCAGCGATGTCCACGAAGAAGAGGTCCTGGATCAGTCTTTCCTGTGTCTTAGAGTGGGTTTGGAGACACCGAAGGTTGAAGAGGCTGCCATCCAGATGGTACCTGACATACATCCCATCCTTATCGTCCAGGTCTTTTGTAGCTTGCTTGCATCATACTGAAGAAAATGCTGAAGAGAGTCGATGCCAAGACACAACCCTGTTTCACGCCATTGGAGATGGGGAAAGGCTCAGATAGGTATCCGTTGAATCAAATCTAGCCACACTGGCTTTTATGCAGCTGGATCATCATCTGTAGAAATTTAGGGGGGGGGGGGCAACCAAGACATTCCAGGATACGCCACAACCCTGTCCTGCTCACTGTGTCTTTTGTGAGGTTGACAACGAAAAATAGAGTCCCTTTTTTGCTCAGGGCACTTCTCCTGGAGTTGACAGGGGAACAAACAATGTTGTGCCGCTGTTAGCTCAAGCCACACTGGCTCTCTGGGAGGTTTTCTTCAGCAATGGATGGTACAAGCCTGTTTAGCAAGATTCTGGCAAATACTTTGCCAGCGATGGAATATACGGTGATTCCTTGGCAGTCAGACTTGTCACCCTTGTTCTTGTACAGGATAATGATAACGGCGTCACAACGATCTTGTGGAGGCTTGCCCTGCTCCCAGCAGCACACAAAAAGCTTATGTAGGTTGCTGTGAAGAACAGATCCTCCGTGTGTCCAGATTTCAGGTGGAATGCCATCGACACCAGCTGCTTTGCAAATCTTGAGCTGTTCAATAGCTTCTGTTGCCTCTTCTATGGTGGGTGGTTCGTCAAGCTCCTCTTTGAGTGGTAGTTGAGGAATTCAAAAAAGGGCAGTATCTTGGACGGTGTGGTTTGCGCTGAAGAGGGTGTGAAAATGCTAGGACCAGAGGGCAAGGATGGATGACTTTTCAGTGAGGAGGTCCTGTCTATCTGAAGTAAGTAGGGGACTCTGAACCCGATGGATGGGGCCATACAGTGCTTTTACAGCTTCATAGAAGCCCCTATAGTTGCCTAAGTCAACCATACTGACAAATACTGCACCACACATAAAATTTCAGTGATTCTAAAAACATTTTAATTGCATGAATCGAATTATTGGACAGACACCTGAGCACTGGATGTTCAGTCACTGACCTGTACAAGTGCTGTGGGCTTTGGGGCTTGCTGTGCCTCTTCCACACTCGTCTAGACCCGGGCAGATTAGTCCATTTAACATTGACTTTGGTGACATGATTCTTCATCTTGCAGTGTTCTTCCAAAGTTTTGTTGAAGAAAGCTCAACCTTGTTGACAAAGTCACCAAGTCTTGCCTTTGTCCCATCTGTTGTGTTAGGAAGTAACTAATAGGAATAGTTGTTACTGCCCCCCCTGGAGGGTGGAGAATGTTATTAGAATGTTCACTTGTATGGAGGTCTTGACACGCTTCAGTAAAGCGCCGAATCAACCTACTTAATGTGTAGCCTGCTTCTGTTCCGCTGATCATCAGTCTGCATCAGGTAACATAACATGGTGTCAGAAGTGTGTTAGAGGTGGACAGTGACAATTCAGTCAACTTTTAAAAAGATTGTGAGGAGAAAGAAGCGCCGGAGCAGCGTGCGAACTAGCCTGAGAAGAACCAACCAGCCTGTTAGCGGTGGAGGAGAGAAGCAAACATGGAACGGCTACAGATCCCCCCCGCCACCAACATTCAATGAATCGAAGCCAGAGGAATGGCCAAAGTGGAGGAAAAGGTTCGAAAGATACAGGATAGCATCACGGCTCGATGAACAGCCGGAGGAGAACCAGGTAAATACCTTAATTTACACTATGGGAGAGGACATCGAGGATGTCATAACGTCCCTAGCTCTAACAGAGGAAGAGCAGGAAGATTATGCTGAGGTGATTAACCAACTTGAACAACACTTTGTGAGAAGGAATGTGATATTTGAACATGCAAAGTTCAACCAAAGACACCAAGAAAGCGGAGAGACAGTAGATAATTTTATCACTGCACTTTACTGTTTAGCAGAACACTGTGGCTATGGTGCCTTACACGATGAGATGATACGGGACAGACTCGTTGTGGGGCTGCGAGACAAAAAGCTATCCGAGCAACTTCAAATAGACGCTGAGCTAATGCTAGAAAGAGCAGTGACGCATGCTCGGAAAAGTGAGCAAGTCAGAAACAGCAGGAGCTCATGAAATCGAACTTCAAAGCTGAAGATGGTGCAAACATAGACAGTGTCCGGTTCTACCAGAAATCATACCTGAAAAACCAAGACAGACTGCGCATGCAGTTTAAAAACAAAACCATTCCTCCAAAGCAACATCTTGCAATGGAGAACAATGCATGCTACCGATGCGGGAGAGTACCTGCCCATAGCAAACAACAGTGTCCAGCGTGTGAAGAAAATTGCAACAATTGTCACAAGAGAGGGCACTTCGCAAGGGTGTGAGAGCAGAGCAGTGAAATAGAAACAGTGCCTGACCATGCAACTAACGAAGAGGACACAACATATTTGGGCTTAGTCAACTCAGAAAACTCAGAAAATTAATGGATTACAGAAGTAATGATCAATGATCATAGCACAGCGCTAAAAACAGACATGGGAGCAGATGTCACAGTCATTCCAGAAGCAGAGTACACCGCATATAAAGCCTTTCCACCATTACAGAGGGCTGACAAAGTGTTATATGGAGCAGGTATGAACCGTCTCTCAGTTAAGGGGAAATTCACCGCCACACTGACAGGTAGCCATCAGAACAACATTAGCCTGCAAGATGTGTATGTTGTGTCAGGATTGAAGTCGGGGTTACTGGGCCGCACTGCAAGTGTAGCACTGGGACTTGTAGTCAGAATTGACGCCACATTCTTCCCAAAAACTGTTACTGAACAGTTCCCACAGTTGTTCAGCGGTCTGGGAAGAATGGAGGGGGAATACAAAATTGAGCTCAAACCAGACGCAAAGCCATACTCCCTCTCAACACCAAGACGCATACCACTACCACTCATGTCTAAAGTCAAAAAAAGAGTTGAAGCGCATGGAAGACTTAGGCGTCATTTCCAGAGTGGAACAACCTACTGACTGGTGTGCAGGTATGGTTCCAGTCCCAAGGGCAAACAATGAGGTCCGCATATATGCAGACCTGACGAAGCTGAACCAGTCCGTGCAGAGAGAAAAACACATGCTACCCTCAGTAGAACACACCTTAGATCAGTTAGAGGGAGCCAAAATTTTTTCAAAGATGGACGCCAATTCTGGATTTTGGCAGATCCCCCTCTCCGAAGACTCCAGGCTGCTGACCATGTTCATTACGCCATTCGGGCGGTACTGTTATAACCGTCTGTGTTTTGGCATTTCATCTGCACCAGAACACTATCAGCGCAGGATGTCCCGCATACTGGAAGGCTTGGAGGTTGTGGTATGTCAGATGGATGATGTTCTTGTGCATGGAGAGACACAGGAATGCCATGATGAACGCCTGTGGAAGGTGCTGAAGAGACTTGAGGAGAATGGGGTCACATTGAAAGCAGAAAAATGTGAGTTCTCCTGGGACTCAGTTAAATTCCTAGGCCAAATCATTGCCACCCAGGGAGTTCGAACAGACCCAAACAAGGTTAATGCTGTGACTGCCATGGAGGAGCCAAGAGATGTCAGCGGGGTGAGACGTTTCCTAGGCAAATCACCTTGGGAAATACATACCTCAGTTAGCAGCGAAGACACAGCCACTGCGAGATCTTCTGCGGGAGAGAAACACATGGACATGGGGACACGGCCGGCAGCAGGCTTTTGACAGCATTAAAAGTGAGTTGAGCACCACACCTGTTATGGCACTGTACAACACACAAACACATACAGTCGTGTCTGCAGATTCATCCTCTTATGCACTGGGAGCTGTCGTACTACAGCAGCAAGAGGATGACACACTGAAGCCAGTGGCGTACGCTTCACGTGCCCTAAGCGACATAGAAAGAAGATATGCCCAGATCGAAAAGGAGGTACTAGCTACGACATGGGCATGCAAACGCTTCTCCGACTTTCTGGTAGCATAGACTTCCATATTGAAACTGATCACAAACCACCTGTTCCCCTGTTGGGGTCGAAAGACTTAAATGAACTACCTCCAAGAATACAAAGACTATGCATGAGACTAATGCAATACAGATACACAATCTCTCATGTACCCAGGAAAAACATGGCCACGGCAGATTTCCTGTCGAGAGCACCTCAGAAAGAAATGAATGACACCAAACTTGAGACAGAGTTGAACTTGTACGTCAACATGGTGATGGATAGCTTGCCTGCCACAGAGAAGAGGCTGCAGGAAATAAAAGATCAAGACAGAAATAAAATGAGACAGGTAAAGAAATACTGTCACGAAGGTTGGCCTGACAAGTTTGCACTGGATGGGAGATGCCACCAGTATGTGCCCTTCGCTGGAGAGTTAACTGTGGAAAAAGGCCTGCTACTCAGAATTAAAAACTGGTCATACCCAAAACACTGCAACATGAGATACTGGAGAAATGCATGTGGGCCATTTCAGCATCATGAAGTGTCGCGAGAGAGCCAGACAACCGTCTGGTGGCCAGGACTAAGCACTCAGGTCAAGAACCTTGTGGATTCATGTGACACTTGTGCACGAGAGAGAAGCCACCACAAAGAGCCACTGATTCCCTTTGACTTCCCAGAGAGACTGTGGGAGGTCCTAGGAACAGATCTGTTCGAGTGGAATAACCATCAGTACCTCTTAGTGGTTGACTATTTTTCCTGCTATGTGGAAGTGGCTAAACTGTCTAATACAACATCAGCAGCAGTTATTAACCACCTCAAATCAATTTTCTCCCTTCATGGGATCCCTTCTACTGTAAGAAGTGACAATGGGCCGCAGTTTTCCTCTGACCTTTTCAGCCAGTTTACAAAAGAATGGACATTTGAACATATCACATCAAGCCCAAGGTTTCCCCAAAGCAACAGAGAAGCTAAACGTGCAGTCAGAACAGTTTAAAGACTGCTACAAAAAGAGCCAGACCCATACTTGGCCCTTATGGCTTATCGAGTGACCCCCCCTGCTCCAACGGGCACAGCCCAGCTGAACTACTCATGGGCAGACGCATCCGAACAACTCTTCCTACCCTTCCATCCTCACTTCAACCAGAGTGGACTGACCTGGGGCGACTGAGACGGGAAGAGAAAGAAAACAACAACTGAGCTACAATAGATGACACAATACTAACCCTCTGCCTCAGCTCCGCGCAGGAGATCATGTCTGGGTGTCAGACACAAAAGAGAGAGGAACAGTGTTGAAACCGGGTAACACACCAAGCTCTTACCTGATTGAAACCCCTAGTGGGGTGCTCCGTCGCAATCGATACCATCTCACAAATACACCTGTGGCTCCAGAAGCATCAGGAAACTCAACTGAGACCCCACCTGACCCGACTGCCGCAGAGCCACCCACAGCAGTTCCCAGGTCCGCTGGACCTATCACTGGGCAGCCTAGCAGTCCTGAGCCAAGAAGATACCCAGCAAGAGAGAGAACAGTGCCAGAGTACCTGAAGGACTTTTTTACTAGTTAGCAGGTACTCCTTGGCTGTCTGAGTGGCACAAGGGGCAGAATACACCCCTCACTCAGCTGAAGGATTGGGCAGTCTACCCCACCTTCATAGTTTAAAAAAAAGAAGAAGAAAGAAATGTGATTGATGTGCTGTCAATTCATGTTAAAGTGTTCATGTTATAGTGTTAACTTATTTGTGTTATTGTTACTGAGAAGCCTTAGTTACCCGTTAACACAAACAGGAATGATTTTATTACAAATAGTATGATTGTATTTCATCTTTTGAACAGTTACAGTAATTGGAATTTGCTAATGGATAGTTAATATAGACAACTTCACAATACAGATGTTAATTTCAGAACTTAAAAAGGGGGATGTGTTAGGAAGTAACTAATAGGAATAGCTGTTACTGCCCACTGGAGGTTGGAGAATGTTATTAGAATGTTCACTTGTATGGAGGTCTTGACACGTTTCAGTAAAACTCCGAGTCAACCTACTTAATGTGTAGCCTGCTTCTGTTCCGCTGATCATCAGTCTGCATCAGGTAACATAACACCGTCCACATCTCGCTCCAACCATGTCCACTTAAACATATTTTTTACACCACTATCAATGTCTTTAACACGGTCTTCATCCTCTTTTTCAGTAATTTTGGCAGACTGCCAAACTAAAACTTGCAGAAAATCAAAATGTCCACTTCAGGGTATGTTCGATATTACTGAGATTCTGATTGGCTGAAAGTTCATTTTTGTAGAAAACGTAACTAATAACTTTGCACATTTTAGCTTGCAGTTCCCATGCATGTGAGGAAAGGCTTAAGTCGCACGGATGGCCCCCCCCCAAATTTTTTCTCAATGGATTTACACGGATCCCATAAATGGCCCAGAAATCCAGAAAAAGTCAAATTTGCAGATCTGCGAAGAATTTTCATCCCTGTAGATATCTACTTTTTGTACAATAAAGGTTCATTTAAATTCATTGCCAGATGTTTTCCTACAAAACTTTGTGTGTGGGGTGTAACAAAGTTTTCACTTCACATGACCAAGAGAGATCAATCCCCATGGATATGTAATAAAATACACAAGTTGGTGTGAATTGCTGTTCAGTGGCTCAGACCTGCAGCGCTCTGAGTAACCTTGGCATAGAGGAAAAGGGCCCTATCTGCCATCTGGTAAAAAGTAGCATACCGCACAGGTGTCTTTGCCAGTGTACAGCCACTGCAGTTATTTGTGCTCCTGATTAGTGCCTGACTCGGGAGAGCTTCACACATTTCTCGATGTAGAACTGGAGTTGTGTTTGGGCCCCACAGAAACCGGAAGAAAATCTGTGAACCAAAAACGAAATGGGGAATCGCAGAACATTCCACCTGCTGTCAGGAGGGACACAAAGTCAGACAGGTGTGCACAATACCGTGGCAATGGTATTGTGCACACACTGAGAATTTGGTTCCAGTCATAAAACTGCAGAAAACATTGCACATGACACCTGTTATCATCTTCTTCACACATATTTTCCTTTAATTTATATACAGTGCATATTAAAAGCATTTTTTTTCTTTAAAGATGCAACAAGCACATTTATGTAACATTTGTTTGCAGAGGTGGGACAAAGTCACCGTCAAGTCACTCTCAAGTCATGAATCTGCAAGTCCCAAGTCAAGTCTCAAGTCAGCTTGCAAACAATTGGTCATCATTATGACTTGAGACTTGACTTGGAACTTGCTGATTCATGACTTGAGAGTGACTTGATGGTGACTTTGTCCTACCTCTGTTTGTTTGTTCTTAGATTTTGAAGTTAAAGTGGTGTTTAGATGTAGCGAGAACTTGTCGCAAGCTGCGCTTTGTTCTGTCGTGTGTCACATTTATCAGTCGAAAACAGGTGATTTTTTCTGTTTTGTCAAGCAGCTCAGATTCGGCCAACCACTGCCAAACTTATAAGACACTGCTTCACAGTGCATATGGACAATGAGGATCCTCTGAACAGACATGGTACCAAAGACATTTAAACACTGCCTTAGGTTACATGTTAGGTTCAAGTATCACAATTACATTAAGACAGGAAGCAAAAGGAGTTGGACATTCATTTTCTTACAAATATATTGGCATTTCCAAATGTACTTTTTTCTCAAAGTCAAATGACTCAGAGCCTTCATACAGATATGTTGCTGATGCCCAAATCCACGAAGTCAGAATCAGAATCAGAAAGGTTTTATTGCCATATGAGTGAACAAGTTCACAACATTAGGAAATTGCTGCGGTACTTGGTGCTAACATAAAAAAAAAATAAAATAAAAAATAGAGCAGTAAAACAAGTAATATAATAAAACTTTACACTATCACATTGTTACAACATGTACAGAATGTATGAGCTAAGATAAATAAATGGTGATAAATGGTGGTGATAGCAACAATGTAGAGTTGTAAAGGTTCTTGTTAAGGGGGCTAACAGCAGAGGGGAAAAACTGTTCTTATGGCGGGAGGTTCTGGTCCGAACGGACCGTAGCCTCCTGCCTGAGGGGAGGGGGTCAAAAAGTCTATATCCAGGGTGAGAAGGATCGGTTCTGATCCGACCTGAACACCCCAGTGTCCTGGAGGTGTACAGGTCCTGAAGAGATGGAAAGTTGCAGCCAATCACTTTCTCGGCAGAGTGCACAATGCACTGTACTCTCTGTATGTAATTGGTGGTGGCTCCAGCGTACCATACGGTGATGGAGGTGGTGAGGATGGACTCGATGATGGCAGTGCAAAACTGCACCATGATCCTTGCTGGCAGGTTGAATTTCTTCAACTGCCGCAGGAAGTGCATCCTTTGTTGGGCCTTCTTGACAACAGAAGTAATGGTGGACTCCCACCTGAGGTCCTGGGTCAGAGTTATTTCCAGGAAACAGAAGGTGTCCACTATGGTGATGGGGGTGTCTGCCAGGGTAATGAAGGGGAGAGGGGCTGTGTTCTTCCTAAAGTCCACAATAATCTCCACTGTCTTCTCAGTGTTCAGCACCAAGTTGTTACAGCTGCACCAGGACACCAGTCGTTGGACCTCCAGCCTATAGGAGGACTCATCCCCATCAGAGATGAGTCCGATAAGGGTGGTGTCATCTGCAAACTTGATAGGTTTGACAGACTGGTGATCAGAGGTGCAGCAATTGGTGTACAGGGAGAAAAGCAGAGGAGAGAGGACACAGCCCTGAGGAGTACTGATACTGGTGGTCCAGGAGTCCAAGACATTCTTCCCCAGGCTCACATGCTGCTTCCTATCCTTCAGGAAGTTGGCAATCCACCTGCAGGTAGAATCAGGCATGTTCATCTGGGAAAGCTTATCTTGGAGAAGATCTGGGAGGATGGTATTGAAGGCAGAGCTGAAGTCCACAAACAGGATCCTAGCGTAGGTTCCCGGGGAGTCCAGATGCTGCAGAATGAAGTGCAAAGCCAGATTGATGGCATCATCCACAGACCTATTGGCTCTGTAAGCAAACTGCAAGGGGTCCAAGAGGAGGCTGTGAGAGATTTGAGGTGGAACAGAACCAGATGCTCAAATGACTTCATGACTACAGAAGTCAGTGCCACTGGTCTGTAGTCATTGAGTCCAGTGTTATGAAACAGTCAGGCACGTGGCAAGTCAGTGAAAACCTTGATCTTCATACTGATACAGCACAGTTGCAAAGCCAGGCACTCCCCATACCTCACTCTGCTTATCAAGTGCAGCAGTCAGAGCATCCATCCATTCCATAAAAAACTCACGTCATTGTCCAAGAAGTCAAGGTCAGTAAACCTTTCTTCATCAACAAAGACACCTAAGGCACTAGTTTGCAGTTCACTACTCAATATTCAGTCCATGCAAGCACTGAGAAATGTCAGAGGCAGAACACATCTCTTATGAATGCTAGATTTCATTGTGGAAAAAGTCTGTGAACTCCAACCCAAAATATACCACCAAAGAGCTTCTCAAGTCGGTACAGTAAATATCATATACGTAAAGGCTAAGACCTCAACTCAGCATAGTATGATTTTCAGTTAATGAAGACAAAACTCAAACCAGAAAGAAAAGCAGTAAATGAAGCAGGTTGCAGTAAAGGTCTGACAAAGCATTTGGTGATGTCCATGGATTCTGGACTTCAGGCAGTCAATGACAGTCAATTTGTTTTATTCAGGTTTTAACAAAAAATGTAATATTTATAATTGATGTATAGTTTGTCCATTTATTTTTGATATCTGAGAATGGCTCTGTATAAAAATGGCTGCAATGGCTAAATGATAATCACATTTTTGTGAATCCCTTTGTACACCTCCACAACACAGTTGAAATTAGTCAATCAAGATCTGACTGAAGTGTAGGTTTAAATCTTTAATTCAGAGGCGAAAGGATGAAAATAATCCGGAAGTATTCATTGTCATGCCCGGCCTAGTTCCAGGCTTCGATCCTTATTTTCTCTCTTTATTTGGTTCTGCTCCTTCTGCCCCAGCCTTGTTTTATTAATTGTTACTTTCATCATGTGTTCTATTTTTGCTTTGTTACTTTCTTTTTGTTACTTTTATACTTTGGTCATGTTTCAGTTCTGTTTTGTTCAATCAGTCTGTGTTTTTATGGTTATCATTTAGTTATTATCTGTTTATTTTTGCTGTTCTGTTATAGGTTGTTCTCTAGTGTCAGGTTTTGTTATCACAGTCTCTGTTTTATTTGTAATTTGTTTAGCCACTTTGGTTTCTTAGTCAGTTCCAGTTTAGTTTTGTCTTGGTGATATTTTCTTTCAGTTCTCATGCTCATGCCTGGTTTGTCATTGTATTATATTCTGCCCTTGATTTCCATTTTAGCTCTGTTCTGTTTTTTGCCATTTGTTTCTACTCCACACCCCTGCACCTTCCATCATGTCTTTGTCCCTCACTCATATTTGATTGTGTTCACTGAACCTGTATCTTTCCTTTCACTCACGCTCTTTGCACCTGCCCCATGTCTCTCACCTTGTTTCTGTCTGTGTTGTTTCACCTCACTCACACTCCCTACACCAGCCCAACTATCTTTGCTCCTCACATCACTCTCTTGCACAATGTTTGAGCTTTGTCTACTAGCCACGCCCCCTTTCTGGAATCTTCCCTCCACACCTGCACCTTGTTACCTAATTAGTCTGCACATGCACATTGTTCACAGCACCTGTTACTTAAGTCCTTACAGTCTCACAGCACACCACCAGATTCTTGTCTTAGTACACTTTCCAGCGCCCTTCATAGTCCTGTTTTTGTCTAGCCGTGTTCCGTATCCTTGCTCTGTTTACCTCGACCATGCCTTTTGCTTCATCCCGGATGTCTGAGTTTGCTTGTGCCTCTGAACCCTGCTCGTTTGTGACTGCGTCTCAGCCTGATCCTGTTTGTACCTCTGCCACGCTGACTGATTACATGTGTACCGAAACCAAGCCTGGAATAAAGACCATGATTTCTCCAACACCAAAGCCTAGTCTGGGAGTTTGCACTGTGGGTCCAGCCGCTCCTGGTGACGGGCTCCCGCCCGTCCTGACAATCGTGGCACTTCATTTTCCACATTTTGTTATGTTACAGCGTTATTCCAAAATGGAGTAAATTATTTTTCCCCTCAAAATTCTCCTCACAACACCTCATAATGACAACACGAAAAACCTTTATTTTTAATTTTTGAAAATTTGTTAAAAAAATAAAACTGAGAAATCACATGTGCATAAGTGTTCACACCCTTTGCTCAATACTTTGTTGATGCATCTTTGACAGCAATCAAAACCACAAGTCTTCTTGAATATGATGCTACATGCTTTGCACACCTATCTTTGGGCAGTTTTACCTATTCCTCTTTGCAACACCTCTCAAGCTCCATCAGGTTAGATGGGGAGCGTCCGTGCACAGCCATTTTCAGATCTCTCTAGAGATGTTCAATTATATTCAGGTCTGGGCTCTGGCTGGGCCACTCTGGGACAATCACAGTTTTGTTCTGAAGCCACTTCTTTGACATCTTCACTGTGTGCTATTGGTCATTTTCCTGCTGAAAGATGAACTGTCGCCCCAATCTGAGGTCAAGTGTGCTCTTGAGTAGGTTTTCATTCAGGATGTCTCTGCAAACTGCTGCTTCATCTTTCCATCAATCATGACTATGTCTCTCAGTTCCACCATGCATCATTGTAGAGATGGTGCCTGGTTTCCTGTAAATATGACACCTGGCTTTCATGCCAAGGATTTCAATCTTTGGGTGATTCTTTAACTACGTGCACTATTGGCCTTGTAAATGTAATTTCCACCACACCATTGCCTTACAATATAAAGCGCCTTGGGGCAACTGTTTGTTGTGATTTGGCGCTATATACATGTGCTCTGATGTCACTGTTTATCTCCATAGAAACTACCCAAACAATCTTTCATACAAACTGTTTAAAGGGACATTACAGTGTTGTGGTGGAAATTACGGCAATAGTATGGGACAACTACATTTTGTTTGAAAAATCGCAACAGTTGTATGACATTGAATACCCCAATTATGTTTTGATTATTTTACTGATATTTTATTCAGAGATATTTTAAAACATTAGAAAAAACGTTTCTTTACCATTCATTTTTATCATTGAAGATAAAAAGTCTGGGTGTGGGACAAACACAAAACGACAATATTTGCATATAATGATGCTGAAAAAAGGTGAAAAAGTCATCATAGACTACTAGAACAAATTTCTTAACACACTTTCATTGTAAAGATAACTATAAAAGTGTGAAATTTCCCCTTTATTCTGTTTTTCATACAATATGATCAAAGGACATAATAAGTGCCCGTAGTCTAAGAATCACCCCTTTATCTCATCAGACCAGATATAGTTTCTCATCTGAGAGTCCTTCAGGTGCCTTTTGGCAAACTCCAGGCTGCCATGTGCCTTTTCCTAATGAGTGGCTTCCATCTGGCCACTCTAGAATACAGGCCTGATTAGTAGAAGTAGATTACTGAAAAGATGGTTGTCCTTCTGGAAAGTTCTCCTCTCTCCACAGAAGAATGCTGGAGCTCTGATAGAGTGACCAAAGGGTTCTTGGTCACCTTCGGAACTAAAACTCTTCTCCCCCGATTGCTGAAATTAGACTGGTAGCCAGCTCTAGGAAGAGTCCTGGTGGATCCGATATCATAAATAGACCAAAAGGCAGGTAGGACTCAAATGCAGGGAGTCAATGAATGAAAAGAAGTAACAATTTATTGTGAAATACAAAAATTTATGATACATGTTCAGAGCCAAATGGGAAAGATACTAGTGGAGGGAGATGCCATTCTGGACTAGAATGCGGAATGACTGCGTTTCCCAAATCTGGATGGTAGATGAACACCGAACCAGGACCACACTGATGTGACAGAGCTGACAGTGGGGCTGGATGCTGGTGGCAAAAGAGAACACGATTTGAATCCCAAGAAACACAAAGAACACCAAAACTTGAAACAGAGACCAGGATACCACACAGGTAGAACTGAGATTCTGGAGACTGTAGAGAGGAATGACTGAGTTTTAAATACAGGTGGAGGTGATTGCTGACAGGTGTGCTGAATCAGCTCTGTGACACGGCCACCTGGAGACACAGGAAGGGAGGGGGAGCAGAGCAGAATCACGCCAGCCCAACATTTGCCCCACCCCTCAATGGGAGCTCCCAGGCAACATACCAGGTTGGTCTGGGTGGTCCTAATAGAAGTCCCAGAGGAGGGAGGGGTTCAGGAGGAGCCCCTGCGAGACCCAGGAACATTCTTCAGGCCCATAACCCTCCCAGTCCTCCAGATATTGGAAACCCAGGCCCCGGTGCAGCACATCCAGGATGTGGAGCACAGTCCATCTGCGAACAAGGTGGGAGGAAGGGGATTGGTTGGAGGGGCACAAGGAGCTGATGCAAACTGCATTGAGGTGAGAGACATGAAAAACAGAATGAATGTGAAGTGCCCATGGTACCTTAACCAACACAGGGTTGACAATCTTGTCAATCCAAAAAGGGCTCAGGTATTGTGGTGAACATCCTGGGTTGAGAGTCACACCTCCTGGTCCAGCTGATACTGGGGACCAGATTTCAGTGCCAGTTTGCATGTCAGATCCTCCGATCTCTCGTCTGTAAAAAAGCGGAATGGGCCGTCCTCCAAACCCAATGACACCGCTGTATTTGAGCTTGTAAATATGGTACAGAGAGTTTGTGTTCCTGTTGCGGCAACAGCAGGGGCTGATATTCAAGAAAGCACTTGAAAGGAGACAGTCCAGTGACTGAGCTTTCCTGGGAGTTATGTGCATACTTCACCCATGACAAGTGAGTGCTCCAAGAGGGCAGGTGGGAGGATGCGATGCACCGAAGGGTGGATTCCAAGTCCCCATTGACCTGCTTAGCTTGATCATTAGATATATTCAGAGAAACATATTTATACTCTCATTTATACTTGCAGTCATTTCCAGAGTATCTAATACATCTCTCTGTAGAAGTCAGAGGAGGGAACCGATGCAAACACGGGAAGAGCATGAGAACCTCACACAGGAAGGACAGGTTGGACACAAATATGTGATCTTCTCACTGTGTGCCACCAGTGCTAATATTGTTATCGTTATAGATAGGGTTGGGTATCGAGAACTGGTTCTTTTCGGGTATCGTTAAGAAATTATTCGATCCACCGACATCAATAGACTTTTTGTTTAACAATTCCCTTATCGGTCCTTCAGAGTGGCTGTTGTTTTGGGGGGTGTTTGTTGGGAAAATGATCATGCCTCTACATTGATTACAGAACCCCTGCAGGGTCTGTAATCAACTGTTTCTGCAGCACAGCTCCTCTTTGAAGCTTTAAGCAATGAATCAATGAAGCAGTGAGCCGACCCGCTGCTTCACTGGTTTTTTGTTTTATTTCGCTTTATTTTAATTTTTCCCCTCTAAAACCCCAAAGAGTTCATGTTAAACTGACCTGTTATGGTCTTCTGAAACAATTGATAGATGTATTTTATAACTTAAAAATGGGACTGATGCTAATGCATTAGCATGTCTATGGCATTTTCAAAGTTAACATTAGCATTAAGCTGTTCGCATCTCAGCATGTTTGTGTGCATTTGTTTTCTGCGTAAAGATCCTCATCACCACACCCATGACCACAGCAGAAGCTGAGAGGTGCTTCTCCACCTTGAAAAGAATCAAAACTCTATGAACCAGGACAGAGGCTGAACGCACTGGCCATGCTGTCAGCAGAAAAGAAACATGATGGAGATGATGGACTTTAATCAGAGGGTCATTGAGAAATTTGAAGTCCAGAAAGAAAGGGGGGCAAAATTTCTGTTCAAATAGTGTCTCTGAATGGTGTTGGGCAGCAATAAAGTAGGTTGTGTTGTGATTTTGATTTGTCTTTAGTTTGTTCTTTTGTTGCCCCCTTATGAAGTGCTTTTTCATTTTGTTCCCTCCAAAGGTACGCCTCCCCCCCCCCCTTAAAATTTTTAGCACCAGTCGCCACTGCCATACGTTTTACTACATTTATTTGTTTTGTCATTACTAGAGGCTGATGTTTTAATATATCTCAAGAAAAACTGGAAATAAGACAGATTTGTTGTGTTGCATCTAGCTTAAATCATGAGCCTGGAAAATGTGCAGGAAGCTGCTATTTTATGTATACTTAAGCATTTCTTTAGCACTATTAAAGGATTATTAACTGAGAGTGAGGTCTGTATGGGAAAATATCAGACCAGAAAACAGCCAATCAGAGCACGTGTACCATTGTAGCCAGATAATAAAATGGGGTATTTATTCATGTGTATTGTGTGAGGATGATTGTGTACATGGTAAATACTGACCTTAGCTTGTATGATAAGAATTTGGTTGTAAAATTATGTTGAAGAGTATACATTCATTGCTGTTTCTGTATTTTTGTATTACAGTTTCATAGCCAGGCCTTGTTCCTCTGTAAACTCAAACACAACACAACTTCTTCGGTCTGAGAGTCTTCTCTGAGCATGTTTGATCGTTTACCTAGCTGGATAATTGATCATGTTTTGTGACAAAAGAATGTACTAGACTACACCATTTCACTTCAGTTTTTGCAAAGGTCCATATGGGTGTTGGGGTGGGGCGAAGCATGCCTTCAGACTCCCCTAGGTGGACGCACTATTGTATAGGGGTGATTCTTAGACTACGGGCACTTATTATGTCCTTTGATCATATTGTATGAAAAACAGAATAAAGGGGAAATTTCACACTTTTATAGTTATCTTTACAATGAAAGTGTGTTAAGAAATTTGTTCTAGTAGTCTATGATGACTTTTTCACCTTTTTTCAGCATCATTATATGCAAATATTGCCGTTTTGTGCTTGTCCCACACCCAGACTTTTGATCTTCAATGATAAAAATGAATGGTAAAGAAACATTTTTTCTAATGTTTTAAAATATCTCTGAATAAAATATCAGTAAAATAATCAAAACATAATTGGGGTATTCAATGTCATACAACTGTTGTAATTTTTTTAAACAAAATGTAGTTGTCCCAAACTATTGCCGTAATTTCCACCACAACACTGTAATGTCCCTTTAAACAGTTTGTATGAAGGATTGTTTGGGTAGTTTCTATGGAGATAAACAGTGACATCAGAGCACATGTATATAGTGCCAAATCACAACAAACAGTTGCCCCAAGGCACTTTATATTGTAAGACAATGGTGTGGTGGAAATTACATTTACAAGGCCAATAGTGCCCGTAGTTAAAGAATCACCCATAGCTTTGAATCCAGAATTTGAATAAGATTTAACAATGCAGTGTTAGGAACAAACCAGATGGCCAGAGACTTGGCTTGGACCTACAAAAAATGACTTCTGAACATCTCTAGTATGATCCTTTAAATGCATGGCCTGAACCAATTGCAAAAGGAGGGGATTCAATTCCCAAGTGACCACTAATTATGGCAAGGTGCACGAGTGCTCCATGAGGGAGTGCCAATCGTGTGACATTCTCTAATCAAGGATCATAACTTTTTCCTGCATCTTCACTGCTCTGTCCACTGTGATTTACAGATTTCTTTCTGTTTTTGACCTTTTAGATACCAGTCAATGTGAACCCTCCCTCTCTGTTATACTCTTATCGTGATTTTTTCCTCCCCTGCTCAGTGTGTGTAATCTTTAATTTAGCACATTTCAGTAACTCCTTGATTTGTCTTTCCAACTTCCTGCTCTTTCCTGCCATTACCTGTGATTTTTAATGATTTCACAGATGACTCATTATTCTTGAAGGAGTAACATCTCACTTCCTCTCTTTATCTGTCCCATCCCATCATTTATTCTTCCTCAAATAAAACATTTATATTATTCAACATGCAAGAGCAGAGCTAGAAGGGAGGCCGGGGTGGCAATGGAACCCCATGAAATCTGATTGGACACCCCAGGTGACACCCCAGATGACTGACATGCCCATGCCACTGCACATCTGGTCTAAAGGAACAGCTGCATTTTGAAATTGGTAACACCTATTGACTGGTAAATCCTTTCTGTACAGTAGTTGGTGCTATGTACCTCAAAGAGTTCTAATCCACCTCACTAGAAGAAGAAGAAAAATGTTCATCTTGAGCCAAATTTGAACCTGTCCGAACCATGGACTCCTAATGACACAAAAGTTGTATCAGTAAGGGCATCTTCACACATAGTGGGAATACGTACAACTCCAGGGCGACTCATGGCGAAACAGCTCGTATGATCGAACCATCAAACATTGCGCTGATGGCTAGTGTGACGGTTCGTGCACACTGGAACACACAGTCAGCCTCTGCACGATGTGGATCCACATCATGCAGCTGCTGAAAAAAAATAAAAATTACATGCCACCCACAGGACTCAAACCTGTGCCATCCAAAAGTTCTGATTGCCACTCAGAAACTTTACCACTGATCTATGATCACAGTCCTGTGAAACTTGCTGGGGACCTGCCTGATATGAGGAACGAGATGGACATATTTAGAATTAAATAAAACCACACACCATATAAAAACAATGCATTTATCAAGCGGGCAATACAAATATGATCTGTCTGTTCCTCTGTAGATGACCCATGGTCACAGACATACAGTCATGGATGGACCATTAAATAACCCTGGTTAAATTAAAAAAAAAAACACTACAGGATTTGAACCCACACACTCTGATTACCAGAAACTGCAACTGCGCTGCAATCACTGTCTTGTAACAGGAGTGTGAAATGGGTAAAATCAACAAGCAGATAAATGTATTTTCAAATTTTAAAAAACGCTGTGATAACTGACCAAACATTGTTTGGTACATCATATTTCTGCTGATACATGACTGAAAGTGGTGTATTTATCATACCGTCGGCTTTTCCTGGTCATGCAGCACACCCCACATGGCCCGACGCGTGTCCTGTCAGATGTGACATTCAGATCGCCTGATGATGTTCTGATGTCCACTAATGTGGATCACCTCCAAAATGTAGTGGAGTCTCCCTTGCCCTAATATCTATCTGTCGTGCAAATTTGGTAAGAATCCATAAAGTAGTTCTGAAGTAATCCTTAAAAGCCTATATAAAGGGAAATCTTGATCTAGAATCCAGATCCGGATCTGGATCACCTCCAAACGTCCATGGCCTAATATCTGTCCGTCATGAAAATTTAGTGAGAATCCGTGAAGTAGTTTTGACAATCCTTCACGAAGTGTGCTGGTTCCCCCATGATTGCCCACCACTGGTTTTAATACTTTGTGCAACTGTCCAAAGCAATGGAGAGTGTTTTGGAGTGGTGAAGAAGAGAGTGCAGGCAGGATGGAGTGGGTGGAGAAAGGTGGCAGGAGTGATTTGTGACTGAAGAATATCTGCAAAAGTGAAGGGGAAAGTTTACAAGACAGTAATGAGACCAGCTATGTTGTACGGCTTAGACACTAACAAAAAGGCTGGAGGTGGCAGAGCTGAAGATGGTGTGATTCTCTTTGGGAGAGACAAGAATGGACAGGATTAGGAATTACAGTTCAGAGGGACAGTTCAGGTGGGACGGTTTGGAGACAAAGTCAAAGAGGCGAGATTGAGATGGTTTGGACATGTGCCGAGGAGGGACCCAGGGTACATAGGGAGAAGGATGCTGAGGATGGAGCCACCAGCCAGGATGAGAAGAGGGAGGCCAAAGAGGAGATTTATGGAAGTGCTGAGGGAGACATGCAGGTGGTTGGTGTGACAGAGGAAGATACAGAGGACAGGGTGAGATGGAAATGGATGTCTCTACTGTGGCGCCCCCTAACGGGAACGGGATGCTTGGAGTAACAAGACTGCCTTATTTTTTCATAAGTTAATTTGAGAGTGAAAAGACAGGGGGACAAGATATACGAGGTCTGTCAATAAAGTAACGTAAAGTAATTTTTTTCAAAAACTATATGGATTTCATTCATATGTTTTTACTTCAGACATGCTTGAACCCTTGTGCGCATGCGTGAGTTTTTCCACGCCTGTCGGTGATGTCATTCGCCTGTGAGCACACCTTGGGAAGGAGTGGTCCCGCCCCCTCGTCGGATTTTCATTGTCTGGAAATGGCGGAATGATTTGGACTTTTTTTTCCCATCAGAATTTTTTCAGAAGCTGTTCGAGACTGGCACCTGGAAACCATTCGAAAAATTTATCTGGCTTTCGGTGAAAATTTTACAGGCTTCACAGAGAATAAGGTCTGTTAGTACAGCTTTAAGGACCCCTTTAAGGATGCTCAGCGCGCCGCGCTCTGAGCTGTGACGACGCGGCACAAGCCACCGGACCATTTCTAAGCTGATGGCTCTGTGGATATGAGACCATTGTGTGCTCTTTCTCTGGTTATCACAAGAGCTGGACATCAGCCATTTTCCGGCAGATTTCACTTTTAACAAGAGATTTTGTCATGGAAGCCGCGCGAGGCTTTGCGCGTCACGACCGATTCGCGTTGGAAGCGAGACAAAGGAACACCTCCGTTTTGGCGTGTTAGAGGACAGGTTTGGACATGTCCAGCTCTCCACAGTTTCACTGATACTTACTGGACTGGTAAGCACTGAAAGCCGAGATAGACATGTCCAAACCTGTCCTCTGACACGCCGAAATGGAGGTGTTCCTTTGTCTCGCTTCCAAAACGAAATCGGTCGTGACGCGCGAAGCCTCCGCACGGCTTTCCATGACAAAATCTCTTGTTAAAAGTGAAATCTGCCGGAAAATGGCTGATGTCCAGGTCTTGTGATAACCAGAGAAAGAGCACACGACGGTCTCGTATCCACAGAGCCATCCGTTTAGAAATGGTCCGGTGGCTTGTGCCGCGTCGTCGCAGCTCGGAGCGCGGCGCACCGAGCGTCCTTAAAGGGGTCCTTAAAACTGTAGTAACAGACCTTATTCTCTGTGAAGCCCGTAAAATTTTCACCGAAAGCCAGATAAATTTTTCGAATGGTTTCCAGGTGCCAGTCTCTAACAGCTTCTGAAAACATTCTGATGGAAAAAAAGTCCAAATCATTCCGCCATTTCCGACAATGAAAATCTGACGAGGGGGCGGACCACTCCTTCCCAAGGAGTGCTCACAGGCGAATGACGTCACCGACAGGCGTGGAAAAACTCACGCATGCGCACGAGAGTTCAAGCATGTCTGACGTAAAAACATATGAATGAAATCCATATAGTTTTTGAAAAAAATAAAAAGGACCGTTACTTTATTGACAGACCTCGTATGACTTCTTTTTTAAAGAGAAGCAAATCAGGCACAGATCAGGCAAAGACAGAACTCAGCTCTGACATCAGCAGAGAGTCTGTGTCAGCAGAACCCAACCCACCAGCCTGTGTGTGGGTAACTGTGTGTGTGCGCTATAACTGTGAGCGAGCAGTTATGTGAGTGTGTGTGTGCATTTTCATTGTCAAAATAGTGTCATGGTGTTGACATTGTTGAAAATTGTGTCTTACATTTTGTACATTGTTAATAAACTGCAAATTACATACAAAAATCTAATCTATGTGCTTAATACTTAGCTGCTTTATTTTATTTATTTATTCATTCATTTCAAACATGTTCTGTCATTAAAAAAGTTGACTATATTTACATTATTTACATCTTCACATTGTTATGTTTCAAAAGAAGTAGGCAGAGGTATAAACCTATATTACCCTATCCCAATTTCTACAATACATTATAAGACATTTTTTTTTAACTATAGCACAATTCAATAATTTCAACATTTAGATACTTTGATTGCATTTGATTGTCCAACAAATGAATTGTAATTATCTGTGAACCCCCTGACATAGCCTTGGAAACCCACTGAACACCCAAGGATAAAAGTGTAGCTCCTCCAGTGTCAGCATGACAAAGCGTGAGGCCACTCAGTTAATCTGTATTGTTTTTTCTACTAATCTCAGCTGTGTCCTGTCCTGCTTTCTGCGTCTTGATTGGTGGAAGAGCTGTCTGTCAAAGCACTTTGGGGTTTGACTGATTGTGCATGCAGACAAGTAACTCTGTATCACCCTCTCCATCTCAATCACACTGCCTTGAAAGTGTGCACACATGCATGCATGCAAACACACGCCTAGACATGCACAAGCATGCACACACTGTGTGAAAGAGACTCAACAACAATGTGACATTGAGAAGGGCGAACAACATGCATGCTACATCTGTATGCAGAAATCAATAGGTGGTCTATGGCCACATTTGCTAAGGTCAACATGGCTTCAGCTGACGGGAAATAAGACAGTGTGAGAGCGGTGCAACGGCACACCGAGAGGAAAGGACTATGAAAGGAAAACTTGAGAGGTGGGAAAGGAGGAGAAGGAGGAGGAGGAGGAAAGGAGCAGAGAATGATAAAGAGATGGCTGAGGGAGATAACGAGAAGAGGCAGGTGTGCAGAGGCGCAGGAAGAGCACGTGGAGGTCAGCAGGGGAGATGATGGAGAGATGAGTAGATTGAGAGATGGAAGGACAAGTGAAGCTAAGAATGGGGTCGTGAACCCATTTGCTGAGCTCAGATGTTTTGGTGACAATGTCAAGTCACCAAAACAACGGACTATTTGATTTCTCTGCTGCACAGACAGACTGGCCCGGGTCAGAGTGCATGACTGGCATTTATTTTTCTTTTGTTTACTCACAAGGGAGTCGCTGACACCCGAGTCATTATAGCCTGGAGTCATGCCGGAGGGCTTTTCAAGCACAACTTCAGTCTTATTTATTACTAATTATATGTGGCCATTACAAGCTGTGTATCATGTGGGAATTCAAAATTAAAATTTTTGGATTGAACCTTGGCTGTGGACTGATACCTGATACCACAATAAAAAAAAAAATCTACCTAAAATGTGTATACTTTTTTTATATACATTTTATGGCTGTAAAGACGCCTGGTGCTGTAATGGGACAAAACTTAAACATATGTATTTACAGATATGCTAACATACAGAACTGCAAATCTTTGACATTTACTGAATGTTTTGAAAAACAATGACAAACAATTCACTATATAATATATAAATAGATATGCAACAAGTTTACATACACCTCAGATGAAAATGTTCAAACATAGTTTGGCCCATTGCCGTCCCTTTCCATGTCACACTGTCTTCTGCATCTTCTTCTGTCACACCAAAAACCTGTGTGTCCCCTCAGCACATCCATAAAACTCGGGCCTCCCTCTTGTCCTTCTCCCGGGTGGCTCCATCCTCAGCATCCTTCTCCCTATATCACTGGGCAGTGCCATTTAAAGTTTTTTGGGGGGCCCTATACAGGATGGTGTTTCGGGGCCCCTAGTTTGCCAAATTATGTTGGAGCGATTCCTAATCCATTTGATGATGCACAAGCATGCCACAGTCTATTACACTTCACAAGCAAAACAGGCTACAGTCATGAGAATCTCTCATTATAAAAATATACTTCTTAAGGTGAACTCCTCAAACAAGATAACTATTCAAAAAATGCTAATACAAGGAAAACAACAATACTCTATAAGTCAACAAATAAAAAAAAAAAATGTTTTTTTTTAATGTTTACTTTAAATTTGAAAGCAAGAACACAACTCAGGTCTTCACAGCAACACAAATTCTCACACCCTAAACAATATTAAAATAAATAAATACATAAATAGAAGCACTCAGAGAGTGCAAACCTCCGCCAAGGCCATAGGGTCACTGACCCTAAAGAGATTCCCTCCTTGGCACAGTGGTCTATTCAACAATTCAGTGTTACAACCAAAACTATGACACATACACTTTTCTTTCCTGTATATTTGACATCCTGACCATGAAAACATACCTAGAACTTGGAATCACTTTTATGTCTTTATTAGTTCAAAAGTTATTGTATAAAAACGATTTTTCGGTAATGGCGGTTTTCTTCTGGATCTAGCTCCATAACATTTGAAGCTACATCAAATCTGATGACACCTTACTGAACAGTACAGATTCAGCTACAATTTGTGTTAGTTGTGCATCTCTAGCTTCATTTGTCACCTCACACTGACACATTTTCTATTTTCCCTATATTTTTGCATATTCTGGACTTACGCGTAGCCAGGGGTGGGCCTGGATGGGCCTGGGCCCGCCCACTTGTCAGCCAGGCACTCGACAGTCACCTGTTGTTGCCTCATTGTATTCCTATGATATGGTATTGCATTAGCACTGAGCGACAATTAATAAATTTTGTCAAAAAAATCTGGTTCATCTTCTGTGATTTTTATTAATTCATTTTCAGAGTACAGTGGTCCCTCGCTATAACGCGGTTCACCTTTCGCGGCCTCACAGTTTTGCGGATTTTTTTTAGAGCAATTTTGCATGCTTTTTTTTAAAGCGCATTGTGTTCTGAGTCCTTATCAGGCGGGCTGGTCGCGGCACTGGTCGGCATCACCGCGATTGCTCTCACTGCCTCCGATGCGCTTTCTGCGGGCTCGATAAACGCAGCAGCGGGCCACTCACACTGCCCTCCTGTCTGCTGTGCGGAATTGCGCCAAATCTGGCAACAGGTCCAGAGACTACACTTGCTGTTTTGATGTGGATGTTGACGCAGCTGCAGAGCTCCGTGGCCACAGAGAGGACTTGGATTCTTTGCGGGTCCCGCATCCGTACCTCCGGAGGCAGTGAGCGAAGGGAGAGCGCATTCTGCTGTGTCTGTTTATATTCTCGCCAGAAAAAAAGAGTGTTTACACAAGAGAGAAAAGTGAGAAAATGTTAATGCCTGTTTGAGAAAAGTGTATAAAGTGTGTAGTGAGGGGTTTTACAGCCTTAAAACAACTATAATAATTGCAAAAAATAGCGCTGACTACTTCGGATTTCGCTGTTTTCTACTGTTAATCGATAAAAACGTCCACCAGAACATCCATGTTGACTCACAGACTGAATGCACTCTCTGTGCTTTCCCTTGAAAGAGAACTGACCGAATCGTTGGACTATGATGACGTGATAAGTTCAACAAAAAACCCCGTCGTCTCCTGCTGTAGCATTAAAAGGATTCATCAAATGTAAGTGTGAGACCATTAATTACTTTTTTCTTCTAAATAGGCCTAATTGTTAATATTATATTGCAACTGCCACAAATCATGTTGGTGTCGTTCTGATGGTTTTTAATTTGGCCGCCGAGCCATGGTTTCCATTGTTTATCAATTTTATAATTTGGCCGCCGAGCCAACCTGTTTTCATGTTGCGGATATATTTTGAATTTTTATTTTAAAGGACTTTACATGACTAAGCGTTGCTGCTGCTTGCATTGTCCATGGGGTGCTTGTGTCTGACACTTTGCGTCTGTGTAACTGTGCACACAGCGTCTGTGCAGTTGGCTGAGATGTGTTCATCATTAAACTTGGAATTCATTTTTGAAACAATGCCTTATTTAAATACCTATTGAGGTTGGGTTTAGGCCCAGCCAAGTAGGCTACCAGACTTGCACTGAATGTGGTGTGTGTGTGTGTGTGTGTGTGTGTGTGTGTGTGTGTGTGTGTGTGTGTGTGGTGGGTGTGTGTGTGGCGCTGCACTGCAGCTTGCATTATCCATGAAGAGTACTTGTGTCTGACGTGTTGCGTCTGTGTGTTGACTTTGCCAGTGCTGTAGACTAAGTGATAACGTTGCTTGCGATGTCCAAACGTGGCATACTTTTTCAAATGGTGTATTATAATACCTACACCTTACCTACAACCCCAAAGGTTGGGCCTGTCTGATTTTTTCTGGGCCCACCCGTTTTATGATTTCTGCCTACGCCCTCGATTCTGGATCACCAGATCTAGAATCCAGATCCGATCATCACCAAACTTTGTTATTTGATAGAACATTTGACTATGTTACACCCTAATTTTTTTCAAGCCTTTCTGCCTTGTTTTTGTGGAGTTAGAAACTAGAATGTCAAAATTCCCCCTATCCCGCAATGGTGAAGAATCGCTTAAAAAATTCCTGGATCTGGATCGTGATCCAGATCACCACTAAAATTTAATCACTTGTTCCTCTTGTCATTTCCAACCACTCCACAAAATTTAATCAAAATCCATTCAAAACTTTTTGAGTTATCCTGCTGACAGACAGACAGACAGACAAACAACAAACTCGTCCAAAAACATAACCTCCTTGGCAGAGGTAATATAGTGGGTCAAGCCCAAGTTCAACAGAAAATATATTAAGAAATTACTTACTTACTTAGACACAGGGGTGGTGGCCAAGTGGTTAGTGTGCCTCACCACTGCCACATTCCTATGGAGCTAAATCCAGGCCAAAAGTTTTGTAATCTGAAAATAAAAAAGATTGAAAAAACATTTTGAAACTGAAAATTCAATGTATGTTCTTGAATTTTATAATAATTTAAAAAGCATTATTAAAATAAAAATAAGTAAGATATATATTTTTCAGTTTAAATATATTTTGATTCAGCTCTGTAATTATTTTGATCAAATAATTTATTTTCATTCATATTTCTTTTTTCACCTTCAGATCTTTTTTTCACTTTCAGATTTTATTTTTTCAGTTTCAAACTTTTGGCCCCATTCTGGCGTGGGAGGGCGTGGCTGCGATTGAGAGGGGCGTGGAATTGTGAGTGACAGGAGAGCAAACAGTCCTCACATGATGTTGCTTTCAGGAAACGTGGGTGCTTTGATAGATAATGACTCTGCTCCCGTCTCCATCGTTTATTTACTATGTGGCTGGCGCGTGAAAGAAAATAGAGAGAATGAAAGCTTATTGCGAGGCTTTAAACCCTTGAGATAAAGCTGTTTATTGTGATCGATGTGTGATGGGCCTTTCACACTGAATACGTCAGATATGTCAAATGCGTCAAAAATCAGTCTAAAAAGCATTATTTTCAATGAGACGCATTGCTTTTTAGATGTGTCAGAAGCGTCGCGTCAAAAGCCGAGCTAAACTGACGCTTCTGATGGGAGTGCGCATTGCCACTCCTCCACGTCAAAAGGAGTCAGTTGAGGTGGCTCGGGCTTCTCTTCCGAATGCCCCCTGGACGCCTCGCTGGAGAGGTGTTCCGGGCACGTCCCATTGGGAGGAGGCCCCAGGGAAGACCCAGGACACGCTGGAGGGACTACATCTCTCGGCTGCCTTGGGAACGCCTTGGGGTTCCCCCGGAGGAGCTGGGGGAGGTGTGTGTGGATCGGGAAGTCTGGGCGGCTGCTGCCCTCGCGACCCGACTCCGGATAAAGCGGAAGAAAATGGATGGATGGATGGATGGATGGAATTTGAGCGCAATATGTGGAGAGCTTCTACCTGTGCAAATGTCTTGTGACTTTGATTTCGTGGACATTTTTAATGATCCATTCATTTATTGTTAAAATATAAAATGAAACAGCTTTTTAAAAAATAATAAAATAGTTACTGTTCAAAGAGCCTTTTATTTAGAAGCAGGTGATGTTATGCTGGATTCTCGGGACCAGATGAAGGTCTCTTCTGCAGCTTTGAACTCTGGTGGTGTTGCTGAAGAGGCTTCTGTCCTATTTTGAAGAGCAGAGATGTTTTCTTTCGATTGGACTGTCGTGGTGTTCAGCTCATCAATGGAAGTTTGGTTGTCTGCACAGCAAATGTTCCTGATTGGGACAAATAAAATATTTCTTTAAATATAAAGAAACACTAAACAATTTATATAAAAAAAAGGAAAAAAAAAAACGCGAAAAAAACAATGGGAAAAAAAAACACCCTAAAAATAAGTTGAGTTTTTGTGGTGTTCGAAAAAAGCTGTAGCTTTATTTGGTAAAAATAAAAAAGACTGAACCATTTAGAAATTAAAGCGTTCACTCAGATCAACTGTGTTAAAAGGCTAAGCTAACATTAGCCGATCATTAAACCTTCACAGCAGTTCAGTAAACATCACGTTTTATTTTTACATTATTCTCACCTCAATAAAGCTGCAGAACTAATCTCCGATGGGCAAACTGCGACTTCGCATATATCCAAAAAGTGGGAGATTTCGGACTGAATGGGTCTGCTCCATCACCCCGGCTGCCTGCCTCGGTCTGCCCAATGATGATGCCTGAAGGCCGGCTTCTCCGTGCGGGTCGGCCCGCTGTCGCAGTTCGATCGATATCCCACCAAGTCATCAGTTCTCCCTCGGTCGGCGTCACTCCGAAAAGTAGCTGAAAAAAAGCTTCTCCCAGCAGGGTGATGGGAGAATCGTTCTACTGCTGTTTTTTAAAGCTTTTTTGTGGTTCAGGTGACCCAAATTCAAGATGGCAATCGCTGAACTTTTTTCAGGTTGTGGAAACAGCCAAAGTGTGACATGGCAATCTCCACCCCCTTGCCGCTTCCGAAGCGACGCATTTGACGTCATGTGTCAGATGTGTTGAAAATGCATCTTGACGGATTGGGATGCATTGACGGATTGGCCTGAAGTATTCACTACAAAAGGCCCATAACAGTTGGTTCAGTGGAACCGTATGTTGTACCGGATAGTAAATTTAATTACTATGTAACAAAGTGGCCTGCAGTTTCACAGAGTAAACTTAATATGACCAGAACCAAGCAGACCGCCTGTAAATCCAAAGCCGGAAGAGCGCTGCGGCTATTGGCGGTGTGAAGAAGCCTCACCATTACAGGCCCGGCACTGAGGCTGAGAGAGATCCGCCGCTACCAGAAATCCACCAAGCTGCTGATCCACAAGCTGCCAACCAGGTCAGCCTCACTGGCCTCCTGCAGAGCATCACAGTGGAGCTCTGAAAGCAGAGGTCTTCTTGAAGTCCTGAGCAATTTCTCTCACCAGGTGCTGGAAGGATAGCTTGTGGATCAGCAGCTCAGTGGATTTCTGGCAGCAGCAGAGTGCCATGGTGCCAGGCCTGTAACGGTGAGGCTTCTTCACACCACCGGTAGCCGGAGCGCTCTTCCAGGTGGCTTTGGATTTCCGGGTGGTCTACTTGATTCTGACCTAGACATTATGTAAATACATGAGGATAAACACATTTTAAGGGGACAGCTTTTCTACACTTTTTACATAATTCAGTACCAGGTATCAGACCTGAAGCCAGGATGGGAAATGGAGGTTCATTTTTGGTGAAAGTCGGGGGTGGGGATATGGAGCTTATCCCAGCAGGCATAGTGCATGAAAAACATTCTCCTAATTTTGCCATGCAATGTCTAGAAAATAGGCAGCATGGTGGCTTAGTGGTTAGCACCCACCTGCAACCTTTTTGTGTGGAGCCTGCATGTTCTCCCTGAGTTTGTTTGGGTCCTCTCCAGGTGCTGCAGCTTCCTCCCACATCTAAAGACATGCAGGTTAATCAGGACCTTCAGTGTGCACTGGGGCGGTTTGCAGCCGAGTGTGAAGTGTCCGGGATGAAAATCAGCACCTCCAAATCCGAGGCCATGGTTCTCGACCGGAAAAAGGTGCTTTGCCCTCTTCAGGTCGGTGGAGTGTCCTTGCCTCAAGTGGAGGAGTTTAAGTATCTCGGGGTCTTGTTCACGAGTGAGGGACGGATGGAGCATCAGAACGATAGACGGATTGGTGCAGCATCTGCAGTGATGCGGTCGCTGTATTGGACCGTCGTGGTGAAGAGAGAGTGAGTAGGGGGGCAAAGCTCTCAATATACCGATTGATCTACGTTCCGATCCTCACCTATGGTTATGAGATTTGGCTCATGACCGAAAGAACGAGATCGCGAATACAAGCGGCCGAGATGAGTTTCCTCCGCAGGGTGGATGGGCGCTCCCTTAGAGATAGGTGAGGAGCTCGGTCACTCGGGAGGAACTCCAGGTGCTCCGGCTTCCTCCCACATCCAAAGACATGCAGGTTAGTTTGTTTAGAAACTTTAAATTGTCCATAGGTGCACATGTGAATGTTTGTCTATATGTGGCCCTGTGCCAGACTGATTTCCTGTCCAGGGTGTACCCCGCCTCATGTCCTATGACTGCTGCAATAAATAGGCTGCAGCCTCGATCTTGAATAAGTGGTTGAAGATGAATGTGTGTGAGTGAGTGTTTTCGGCCACAGTATACTTGCCACCAAGCGCTGACACCCCATTTTCTTTGTGTCGACACTGCACACTCATCCACTCCCATGTTTTGAATGGGGGGTGGTTTGTCTGTGGTTTGTGTGTTTTGTCGCAGTTTTGCATCTCCAACTACTCTCCAACAATCACGGCCCAGTGCCCAGTGAATACTTACATGAAGACCAAAATGTGGCCCATGACAGTATGTTCCATCATTAGCCTCTGAACTTGTCCCTTTCCTGTTTTGGAAAATGGCAGTACCTGGACTATGCGTGCAGTACCACAGCAGAGAATTTTGGTTCTCTGTTAATGTACTGGTGGCTTGTGTGTGAACTGAACTTCAGATTTGAACCCCAGATTGTCCAGTGTAGTTCTCTTACAGGACTCAAGGGTAATATCTCAAACACTGAAGTTCAGATCATCTAATTTGCGATTTAACTTCACAGCACTAATGGACATCAGCTAATATAAGTTCAGTAGTTTGTGTACTTTGTTGCAGCCACATCACAGAGGGGATCATGTAATGAGGGTGTGACAAAACATGTTCTGAAAGGCCCATTTGTCTAGTACAATGACTTCATTCATCATTAGTGCAAATGACATTCAATGCTCCACTAAGCACAAGGTCCACGTGCACTCCGTCTTACTTTATGGGCTTGAGACATATACTGAAGAAGGATGACAAAAATGGACTACTTGTTTATGAGCTTATGTGCCTTCAGAAAATGCTGGTGTGTCATGGATAAAATCAGGAACACAATCATCACCACTATTTGGGACTGGCACTGAATGCAAAATCAGCATTGTTTCTTTACAGCATATGTTGATTTCATTCAGTTGTCCATGCTGCACTTGAGGATCATCATAAAAATTTTGTGGCATCCTCACAAGTTCCTGGATATCATACCCAGCCTGTACACATCGGTATTGTGATAGGTGTGGGGAACGGGAGCAGAATACTTAATTATTTTCCAGTGAATACTGACATCCATTCAGAATGTGTTTTTAGCTCCTCCATTCACTGTTCACTGTTACAGAAATGGTGGTTTACATGCCTTTGTTGGCAAATAACTTTTTACTGACCTTGACTTTGTAGAGGATGCTGTGACTTTTTCAGAATCATGATATGCCCAACCTGGTCTCACGGCAAGTCGTGATTCAGCAGCACAAAATATACATTAATCCATTGGTTTGTGATATTGTGACGAAAAGCGCCTCATTTTCGTCACGGCAGCACAAATTCATTCTCATTCATTCCGTGATGGCTGCACAAAATTAAAAGTGGTGGTGGTGGTGGTGGGAGGGGGTCGGGGGTTTATGGTTAGGGTGGCGGGAAGGAGCAGTATTAGGTTGTGCTTAGGGTGGGGGGGAGGAGTAGGGGTTAGTAATAGTGATAGTTAGTAATAGTGAGTGAGCCCAGTCACGAAAATGTGACTCATTTCGTCACTGAAGCACAAAAAAAAAACAAAAAAACATGAGACTGGGCTGATACGCCCTAATTGCAGCACTTGAGAAGCTGAGTGAGGAATAAGTGTGTCTGGTTTATTGATTGTGTTGGATCAAGACTAAAGGTAACTTCACACTTGCACAAATTTGATCCGCACACTGGTACGCAAATATATCTGCCGTACCAGAGAATAAAGTCATAAATGTGTGCAAAGACAGTTTTGAAATGTTAAAAATCTCTGGCACACATTAATTTTTTCCGAACTACACATGAACATTGCATAAACAATTCACAAACACTGTGTGTCAGTGTGAGTCATTGCGTCAGTGCTGCGCACCACAGCACAGCTCATCTGAATGATTATGATGAGATGTTAAATCTATCAAAAACATATTTTACAGATATCTACTCTCATAAGAAGGAATGAAAATGCAGCTGCTTTACTTACAAAATAAATATTGCAAATAATTCCCTTTAAGATGATTTCAAATGTGTTCTCCACATCATGAAGTGCACAAGATGTGCACAAGAACAGCTGCAGCTGTAGAAAATTCCTCTGTGAGGTGTTTTCATCCTCCAAATTCGGAGAGCAAAAATAATCCGCTATGAAATAATTATTTTGTATAATGCAGCGTTCAGCGGCACACAGCAGGTTGCAATGGGATGATGAATTGGGCAACAGGGTGGCATTATGGCCCTTTCGCGAAAGAAGCAGGAACCAGCTGAAAAACCACAAATAAAAAATCGAATTGGGGAACTGTGAAAAATTCCACCTGCTGTCGGGAGGAGCACACGTCGGACAGGTGTGAATGATACTGAAGAGACGGTTTTGTGCATACTTATGCGCGCGCACAAACACAGTGAGAGCACAATTGAGGTGTGAGACCACATCCTGCACACACAGCAAGGGAAGGAATTAGATGCAAATTAGGAAAATTTTTTCAAAGATGGACGCCAATTCTGGATTTTGGCAGATCCCCCTCTCCGAAGACTCCAGGCTGCTGACCATGTTCATTACGCCATTCGGGGGTACTGTTATAACCGTCTGTGTTTTGGCATTTCATCTGCACCAGAACACTATCAGCGCAGGATGTCCCGCATACTGGAAGGCTTGGAGGTTGTGGTATGTCAGATGGATGATGTTCTTGTGCATGGAGAGACACAGGAATGCCATGATGAACGCCTGTGGAAGGTGCTGAAGAGACTTGAGGAGAATGGGGTCACATTGAAAGCAGAAAAATGTGAGTTCTCCTGGGACTCAGTTAAATTCCTAGGCCAAATCATTGCCACCCAGGGAGTTCGAACAGACCCAAACAAGGTTAATGCTGTGACTGCCATGGAGGAGCCAAGAGATGTCAGCGGGGTGAGACGTTTCCTAGGCAAATCACCTTGGGAAATACATACCTCAGTTAGCAGCGAAGACACAGCCACTGCGAGATCTTCTGCGGGAGAGAAACACATGGACATGGGGACACGGCCGGCAGCAGGCTTTTGACAGCATTAAAAGTGAGTTGAGCACCACACCTGTTATGGCACTGTACAACACACAAACACATACAGTCGTGTCTGCAGATTCATCCTCTTATGCACTGGGAGCTGTCGTACTACAGCAGCAAGAGGATGACACACTGAAGCCAGTGGCGTACGCTTCACGTGCCCTAAGCGACATAGAAAGAAGATATGCCCAGATCGAAAAGGAGGTACTAGCTACGACATGGGCATGCAAACGCTTCTCCGACTTTCTGGTACGCATAGACTTCCATATTGAAACTGATCACAAACCACCTGTTCCCCTGTTGGGGTCGAAAGACTTAAATGAACTACCTCCAAGAATACAAAGACTATGCATGAGACTAATGCAATACAGATACACAATCTCTCATGTACCCAGGAAAAACATGGCCACGGCAGATTTCCTGTCGAGAGCACCTCAGAAAGAAATGAATGACACCAAACTTGAGACAGAGTTGAACTTGTACGTCAACATGGTGATGGATAGCTTGCCTGCCACAGAGAAGAGGCTGCAGGAAATAAAAGATCAAGACAGAAAAAATACTGAGACAGGTAAAGAAATACTGTCACGAAGGTTGGCCTGACAAGTTTGCACTGGATGGGAGATGCCACCAGTATGTGCCCTTCGCTGGAGAGTTAACTGTGGAAAAAGGCCTGCTACTCAGAATTAAAACACTGGTCATACCCAAAACACTGCAACATGAGATACTGGAGAAATTGCATGTGGGCCATTTCAGCATCATGAAGTGTCGCGAGAGAGCCAGACAAACCGTCTGGTGGCCAGGACTAAGCACTCAGGTCAAGAACCTTGTGGATTCATGTGACACTTGTGCACGAGAGAGAAGCCACCACAAAGAGCCACTGATTCCCTTTGACTTCCCAGAGAGACTGTGGGAGGTCCTAGGAACAGATCTGTTCGAGTGGAATAACCATCAGTACCTCTTAGTGGTTGACTATTTTTCCTGCTATGTGGAAGTGGCTAAACTGTCTAATACAACATCAGCAGCAGTTATTAACCACCTCAAATCAATTTTCTCCCTTCATGGGATCCCTTCTACTGTAAGAAGTGACAATGGGCCGCAGTTTTCCTCTGACCTTTTCAGCCAGTTTACAAAAGAATGGACATTTGAACATATCACATCAAGCCCAAGGTTTCCCCAAAGCAACAGAGAAGCTAAACGTGCAGTCAGAACAGTTTAAAGACTGCTACAAAAAGAGCCAGACCCATACTTGGCCCTTATGGCTTATCGAGTGACCCCCCTGCTCCAACGGGCACAGCCCAGCTGAACTACTCATGGGCAGACGCATCCGAACAACTCTTCCTACCCTTCCATCCTCACTTCAACCAGAGTGGACTGACCTGGGGCGACTGAGACGGGAAGAGAAAGAAAACAACAACTGAGCTACAATAGATGACACAATACTAACCCTCTGCCTCAGCTCCGCGCAGGAGATCATGTCTGGGTGTCAGACACAAAGAGAGAGGAACAGTGTTGAAACCGGGTAACACACCAAGCTCTTACCTGATTGAAACCCCTAGTGGGGTGCTCCGTCGCAATCGATACCATCTCACAAATACACCTGTGGCTCCAGAAGCATCAGGAAACTCAACTGAGACCCCACCTGACCCGACTGCCGCAGAGCCACCCACAGCAGTTCCCAGGTCCGCTGGACCTATCACTGGGCAGCCTAGCAGTCCTGAGCCAAGAAGATACCCAGCAAGAGAGAGAACAGTGCCAGAGTACCTGAAGGACTTTTTACTAGTTAGCAGGTACTCCTTGGCTGTCTGAGTGGCACAAGGGGCAGAATACACCCCTCACTCAGCTGAAGGATTGGGCAGTCTACCCCACCTTCATAGTTTAAAAAAAAGAAGAAGAAAGAAATGTGATTGATGTGCTGTCAATTCATGTTAAAGTGTTCATGTTATAGTGTTAACTTATTTGTGTTATTGTTACTGAGAAGCCTTAGTTACCCGTTAACACAAACAGGAATGATTTTATTACAAATAGTATGATTGTATTTCATCTTTTGAACAGTTACAGTAATTGGAATTTGCTAATGGATAGTTAATATAGACAACTTCACAATACAGATGTTAATTTCAGAACTTAAAAAGGGGGATGTGTTAGGAAGTAACTAATAGGAATAGCTGTTACTGCCCACTGGAGGTTGGAGAATGTTATTAGAATGTTCACTTGTATGGAGGTCTTGACACGTTTCAGTAAAACTCCGAGTCAACCTACTTAATGTGTAGCCTGCTTCTGTTCCGCTGATCATCAGTCTGCATCAGGTAACATAACACCGTCCACATCTCGCTCCAACCATGTCCACTTAAACATATTTTTTACACCACTATCAATGTCTTTAACACGGTCTTCATCCTCTTTTTCAGTAATTTTGGCAGACTGCCAAACTAAAACTTGCAGAAAATCAAAATGTCCACTTCAGGGTATGTTCGATATTACTGAGATTCTGATTGGCTGAAAGTTCATTTTTGTAGAAAACGTAACTAATAACTTTGCACATTTTAGCTTGCAGTTCCCATGCATGTGAGGAAAGGCTTAAGTCGCACGGATGGCCCCCCCCAAATTTTTCTCAATGGATTTACACGGATCCCATAAATGGCCCAGAAATCCAGAAAAAGTCAAATTTGCAGATCTGCGAAGAATTTTCATCCCTGTAGATATCTACTTTTTGTACAATAAAGGTTCATTTAAATTCATTGCCAGATGTTTTCCTACAAAACTTTGTGTGTGGGGTGTAACAAAGTTTTCACTTCACATGACCAAGAGAGATCAATCCCCATGGATATGTAATAAAATACACAAGTTGGTGTGAATTGCTGTTCAGTGGCTCAGACCTGCAGCGCTCTGAGTAACCTTGGCATAGAGGAAAAGGGCCCTATCTGCCATCTGGTAAAAAGTAGCATACCGCACAGGTGTCTTTGCCAGTGTACAGCCACTGCAGTTATTTGTGCTCCTGATTAGTGCCTGACTCGGGAGAGCTTCACACATTTCTCGATGTAGAACTGGAGTTGTGTTTGGGCCCCACAGAAACCGGAAGAAAATCTGTGAACCAAAAACGAAATGGGGAATCGCAGAACATTCCACCTGCTGTCAGGAGGGACACAAAGTCAGACAGGTGTGCACAATACCGTGGCAATGGTATTGTGCACACACTGAGAATTTGGTTCCAGTCATAAAACTGCAGAAAACATTGCACATGACACCTGTTATCATCTTCTTCACACATATTTTCCTTTAATTTATATACAGTGCATATTAAAAGCATTTTTTTTCTTTAAAGATGCAACAAGCACATTTATGTAACATTTGTTTGCAGAGGTGGGACAAAGTCACCGTCAAGTCACTCTCAAGTCATGAATCTGCAAGTCCCAAGTCAAGTCTCAAGTCAGCTTGCAAACAATTGGTCATCATTATGACTTGAGACTTGACTTGGAACTTGCTGATTCATGACTTGAGAGTGACTTGATGGTGACTTTGTCCTACCTCTGTTTGTTTGTTCTTAGATTTTGAAGTTAAAGTGGTGTTTAGATGTAGCGAGAACTTGTCGCAAGCTGCGCTTTGTTCTGTCGTGTGTCACATTTATCAGTCGAAAACAGGTGATTTTTTCTGTTTTGTCAAGCAGCTCAGATTCGGCCAACCACTGCCAAACTTATAAGACACTGCTTCACAGTGCATATGGACAATGAGGATCCTCTGAACAGACATGGTACCAAAGACATTTAAACACTGCCTTAGGTTACATGTTAGGTTCAAGTATCACAATTACATTAAGACAGGAAGCAAAAGGAGTTGGACATTCATTTTCTTACAAATATATTGGCATTTCCAAATGTACTTTTTCTCAAAGTCAAATGACTCAGAGCCTTCATACAGATATGTTGCTGATGCCCAAATCCACGAAGTCAGAATCAGAATCAGAAAGGTTTTATTGCCATATGAGTGAACAAGTTCACAACATTAGGAAATTGCTGCGGTACTTGGTGCTAACAAAAAAAAAAAATAAAATAAAAAATAGAGCAGTAAAACAAGTAATATATAATAAAACTTTACACTATCACATTGTTACAACATGTACAGAATGTATGAGCTAAGATAAATAAATGGTGATAAATGGTGGTGATAGCAACAATGTAGAGTTGTAAAGGTTCTTGTTAAGGGGGCTAACAGCAGAGGGGAAAAAACTGTTCTTATGGCGGGAGGTTCTGGTCCGAACGGACCGTAGCCTCCTGCCTGAGGGGAGGGGGTCAAAAAGTCTATATCCAGGGTGAGAAGGATCGGTTCTGATCCGACCTGAACACCCCAGTGTCCTGGAGGTGTACAGGTCCTGAAGAGATGGAAAGTTGCAGCCAATCACTTTCTCGGCAGAGTGCACAATGCACTGTACTCTCTGTATGTAATTGGTGGTGGCTCCAGCGTACCATACGGTGATGGAGGTGGTGAGGATGGACTCGATGATGGCAGTGCAAAACTGCACCATGATCCTTGCTGGCAGGTTGAATTTCTTCAACTGCCGCAGGAAGTGCATCCTTTGTTGGGCCTTCTTGACAACAGAAGTAATGGTGGACTCCCACCTGAGGTCCTGGGTCAGAGTTATTTCCAGGAAACAGAAGGTGTCCACTATGGTGATGGGGGTGTCTGCCAGGGTAATGAAGGGGAGAGGGGCTGTGTTCTTCCTAAAGTCCACAATAATCTCCACTGTCTTCTCAGTGTTCAGCACCAAGTTGTTACAGCTGCACCAGGACACCAGTCGTTGGACCTCCAGCCTATAGGAGGACTCATCCCCATCAGAGATGAGTCCGATAAGGGTGGTGTCATCTGCAAACTTGATAGGTTTGACAGACTGGTGATCAGAGGTGCAGCAATTGGTGTACAGGGAGAAAAGCAGAGGAGAGAGGACACAGCCCTGAGGAGTACTGATACTGGTGGTCCAGGAGTCCAAGACATTCTTCCCCAGGCTCACATGCTGCTTCCTATCCTTCAGGAAGTTGGCAATCCACCTGCAGGTAGAATCAGGCATGTTCATCTGGGAAAGCTTATCTTGGAGAAGATCTGGGAGGATGGTATTGAAGGCAGAGCTGAAGTCCACAAACAGGATCCTAGCGTAGGTTCCCGGGGAGTCCAGATGCTGCAGAATGAAGTGCAAAGCCAGATTGATGGCATCATCCACAGACCTATTGGCTCTGTAAGCAAACTGCAAGGGGTCCAAGAGGAGGCTGTGAGAGATTTGAGGTGGAACAGAACCAGATGCTCAAATGACTTCATGACTACAGAAGTCAGTGCCACTGGTCTGTAGTCATTGAGTCCAGTGTTATGAAACAGTCAGGCACGTGGCAAGTCAGTGAAAACCTTGATCTTCATACTGATACAGCACAGTTGCAAAGCCAGGCACTCCCCATACCTCACTCTGCTTATCAAGTGCAGCAGTCAGAGCATCCATCCATTCCATAAAAAACTCACGTCATTGTCCAAGAAGTCAAGGTCAGTAAACCTTTCTTCATCAACAAAGACACCTAAGGCACTAGTTTGCAGTTCACTACTCAATATTCAGTCCATGCAAGCACTGAGAAATGTCAGAGGCAGAACACATCTCTTATGAATGCTAGATTTCATTGTGGAAAAAGTCTGTGAACTCCAACCCAAAATATACCACCAAAGAGCTTCTCAAGTCGGTACAGTAAATATTCATATACGTAAAGGCTAAGACCTCAACTCAGCATAGTATGATTTTCAGTTAATGAAGACAAAACTCAAACCAGAAAGAAAAGCAGTAAATGAAGCAGGTTGCAGTAAAGGTCTGACAAAGCATTTGGTGATGTCCATGGATTCTGGACTTCAGGCAGTCAATGACAGTCAATTTGTTTTATTCAGGTTTTAACAAAAAATGTAATATTTATAATTGATGTATAGTTTGTCCATTTATTTTTGATATCTGAGAATGGCTCTGTATAAAAATGGCTGCAATGGCTAAATGATAATCACATTTTTGTGAATCCCTTTGTACACCTCCACAACACAGTTGAAATTAGTCAATCAAGATCTGACTGAAGTGTAGGTTTAAATCTTTAATTCAGAGGCGAAAGGATGAAAATAATCCGGAAGTATTCATTGTCATGCCCGGCCTAGTTCCAGGCTTCGATCCTTATTTTCTCTCTTTATTTGGTTCTGCTCCTTCTGCCCCAGCCTTGTTTTATTAATTGTTACTTTCATCATGTGTTCTATTTTTGCTTTGTTACTTTCTTTTTGTTACTTTTATACTTTGGTCATGTTTCAGTTCTGTTTTGTTCAATCAGTCTGTGTTTTTATGGTTATCATTTAGTTATATCTGTTTATTTTTGCTGTTCTGTTATAGGTTGTTCTCAGTGTCAGGTTTTGTTATCACAGTCTCTGTTTTATTTGTAATTTGTTTAGCCACTTTGGTTTCTTAGTCAGTTCCAGTTTAGTTTTGTCTTGGTGATATTTTCTTTCAGTTCTCATGCTCATGCCTGGTTTGTCATTGTATTATATTCTGCCCTTCCATTTTAGCTCTGTTCTGTTTTTTGCCATTTGTTTCTACTCCACACCCCTGCACCTTCCATCATGTCTTTGTCCCTCACTCATATTTGATTGTGTTCACTGAACCTGTATCTTTCCTTTCACTCACGCTCTTTGCACCTGCCCCATGTCTCTCACCTTGTTTCTGTCTGTGTTGTTTCACCTCACTCACACTCCCTACACCAGCCCAACTATCTTTGCTCCTCACATCACTCTCTTGCACAATGTTTGAGCTTTGTCTACTAGCCACGCCCCCTTTCTGGAATCTTCCCTCCACACCTGCACCTTGTTACCTAATTAGTCTGCACATGCACATTGTTCACAGCACCTGTTACTTAAGTCCTTACAGTCTCACAGCACACCACCAGATTCTTGTCTTAGTACACTTTCCAGCGCCCTTCATAGTCCTGTTTTTGTCTAGCCGTGTTCCGTATCCTTGCTCTGTTTACCTCGACCATGCCTTTTGCTTCATCCCGGATGTCTGAGTTTGCTTGTGCCTCTGAACCCTGCTCGTTTGTGACTGCGTCTCAGCCTGATCCTGTTTGTACCTCTGCCACGCTGACTGATTACATGTGTACCGAAACCAAGCCTGGAATAAAGACCATGATTTCTCCAACACCAAAGCCTAGTCTGGGAGTTTGCACTGTGGGTCCAGCCGCTCCTGGTGACGGGCTCCCGCCCGTCCTGACAATCGTGGCACTTCATTTTCCACATTTTGTTATGTTACAGCGTTATTCCAAAATGGAGTAAATTATTTTTCCCCTCAAAATTCTCCTCACAACACCTCATAATGACAACACGAAAAACCTTTATTTTTAATTTTTGAAAATTTGTTAAAAAAATATAAAAACTGAGAAATCACATGTGCATAAGTGTTCACACCCTTTGCTCAATACTTTGTTGATGCATCTTTGACAGCAATCAAAACCACAAGTCTTCTTGAATATGATGCTACATGCTTTGCACACCTATCTTTGGGCAGTTTTACCTATTCCTCTTTGCAACACCTCTCAAGCTCCATCAGGTTAGATGGGGAGCGTCCGTGCACAGCCATTTTCAGATCTCTCTAGAGATGTTCAATTATATTCAGGTCTGGGCTCTGGCTGGGCCACTCTGGGACAATCACAGTTTTGTTCTGAAGCCACTTCTTTGACATCTTCACTGTGTGCTATTGGTCATTTTCCTGCTGAAAGATGAACTGTCGCCCCAATCTGAGGTCAAGTGTGCTCTTGAGTAGGTTTTCATTCAGGATGTCTCTGCAAACTGCTGCTTCATCTTTCCATCAATCATGACTATGTCTCTCAGTTCCACCATGCATCATTGTAGAGATGGTGCCTGGTTTCCTGTAAATATGACACCTGGCTTTCATGCCAAGGATTTCAATCTTTGGGTGATTCTTTAACTACGTGCACTATTGGCCTTGTAAATGTAATTTCCACCACACCATTGCCTTACAATATAAAGCGCCTTGGGGCAACTGTTTGTTGTGATTTGGCGCTATATACATGTGCTCTGATGTCACTGTTTATCTCCATAGAAACTACCCAAACAATCTTTCATACAAACTGTTTAAAGGGACATTACAGTGTTGTGGTGGAAATTACGGCAATAGTATGGGACAACTACATTTTGTTTGAAAAATCGCAACAGTTGTATGACATTGAATACCCCAATTATGTTTTGATTATTTTACTGATATTTTATTCAGAGTATTTTAAAACATTAGAAAAAACGTTTCTTTACCATTCATTTTTATCATTGAAGATAAAAAGTCTGGGTGTGGGACAAACACAAAACGACAATATTTGCATATAATGATGCTGAAAAAAGGTGAAAAAGTCATCATAGACTACTAGAACAAATTTCTTAACACACTTTCATTGTAAAGATAACTATAAAAGTGTGAAATTTCCCCTTTATTCTGTTTTTCATACAATATGATCAAAGGACATAATAAGTGCCCGTAGTCTAAGAATCACCCCTTTATCTCATCAGACCAGATATAGTTTCTCATCTGAGAGTCCTTCAGGTGCCTTTTGGCAAACTCCAGGCTGCCATGTGCCTTTTCCTAATGAGTGGCTTCCATCTGGCCACTCTAGAATACAGGCCTGATTAGTAGAAGTAGATTACTGAAAAGATGGTTGTCCTTCTGGAAAGTTCTCCTCTCTCCACAGAAGAATGCTGGAGCTCTGATAGAGTGACCAAAGGGTTCTTGGTCACCTTCGGAACTAAAACTCTTCTCCCCCGATTGCTGAAATTAGACTGGTAGCCAGCTCTAGGAAGAGTCCTGGTGGATCCGATATCATAAATAGACCAAAAGGCAGGTAGGACTCAAATGCAGGGAGTCAATGAATGAAAAGAAGTAACAATTTATTGTGAAATACAAAAATTTATGATACATGTTCAGAGCCAAATGGGAAAGATACTAGTGGAGGGAGATGCCATTCTGGACTAGAATGCGGAATGACTGCGTTTCCCAAATCTGGATGGTAGATGAACACCGAACCAGGACCACACTGATGTGACAGAGCTGACAGTGGGGCTGGATGCTGGTGGCAAAAGAGAACACGATTTGAATCCCAAGAAACACAAAGAACACCAAAACTTGAAACAGAGACCAGGATACCACACAGGTAGAACTGAGATTCTGGAGACTGTAGAGAGGAATGACTGAGTTTTAAATACAGGTGGAGGTGATTGCTGACAGGTGTGCTGAATCAGCTCTGTGACACGGCCACCTGGAGACACAGGAAGGAGGGGGAGCAGAGCAGAATCACGCCAGCCCAACATTTGCCCCACCCCTCAATGGGAGCTCCCAGGCAACATACCAGGTTGGTCTGGGTGGTCCTAATAGAAGTCCCAGAGGAGGGGGGTTCAGGAGGAGCCCCTGCGAGACCCAGGAACATTCTTCAGGCCCATAACCCTCCCAGTCCTCCAGATATTGGAAACCCAGGCCCCGGTGCAGCACATCCAGGATGTGGAGCACAGTCCATCTGCGAACAAGGTGGGAGGAAGGGGATTGGTTGGAGGGGCACAAGGAGCTGATGCAAACTGCATTGAGGTGAGAGACATGAAAAACAGAATGAATGTGAAGTGCCCATGGTACCTTAACCAACACAGGGTTGACAATCTTGTCAATCCAAAAAGGGCTCAGGTATTGTGGTGAACATCCTGGGTTGAGAGTCACACCTCCTGGTCCAGCTGATACTGGGGACCAGATTTCAGTGCCAGTTTGCATGTCAGATCCTCCGATCTCTCGTCTGTAAAAAAGCGGAAGGGCCGTCCTCCAAACCCAATGACACCGCTGTATTTGAGCTTGTAAATATGGTACAGAGAGTTTGTGTTCCTGTTGCGGCAACAGCAGGGGCTGATATTCAAGAAAGCACTTGAAAGGAGACAGTCCAGTGACTGAGCTTTCCTGGGAGTTATGTGCATACTTCACCCATGACAAGTGAGTGCTCCAAGAGGGCAGGTGGGAGGATGCGATGCACCGAAGGGTGGATTCCAAGTCCCCATTGACCTGCTTAGCTTGATCATTAGATATATTCAGAGAAACTATTTATACTCTCATTTATACTTGCAGTCATTTCCAGAGTATCTAATACATCTCTCTGTAGAAGTCAGAGGAGGGAACCGATGCAAACACGGGAAGAGCATGAGAACCTCACACAGGAAGGACAGGTTGGACACAAATATGTGATCTTCTCACTGTGTGCCACCAGTGCTAATATTGTTATCGTTATAGATAGGGTTGGGTATCGAGAACTGGTTCTTTTCGGGTATCGTTAAGAAATTATTCGATCCACCGACATCAATAGACTTTTTGTTTAACAATTCCCTTATCGGTCCTTCAGAGTGGCTGTTGTTTTGGGGGGTGTTTGTTGGGAAAATGATCATGCCTCTACATTGATTACAGAACCCCTGCAGGGTCTGTAATCAACTGTTTCTGCAGCACAGCTCCTCTTTGAAGCTTTAAGCAATGAATCAATGAAGCAGTGAGCCGACCCGCTGCTTCACTGGTTTTTTGTTTTATTTCGCTTTATTTTAATTTTTCCCCTCTAAAACCCCAAAGAGTTCATGTTAAACTGACCTGTTATGGTCTTCTGAAACAATTGATAGATGTATTTTATAACTTAAAAATGGGACTGATGCTAATGCATTAGCATGTCTATGGCATTTTCAAAGTTAACATTAGCATTAAGCTGTTCGCATCTCAGCATGTTTGTGTGCATTTGTTTTCTGCGTAAAGATCCTCATCACCACACCCATGACCACAGCAGAAGCTGAGAGGTGCTTCTCCACCTTGAAAAGAATCAAAACTCTATGAACCAGGACAGAGGCTGAACGCACTGGCCATGCTGTCAGCAGAAAAGAAACATGATGGAGATGATGGACTTTAATCAGGGTCATTGAGAAATTTGAAGTCCAGAAAGAAAGGGGGGCAAAATTTCTGTTCAAATAGTGTCTCTAATGGTGTTGGGCAGCAATAAAGTAGGTTGTGTTGTGATTTTGATTTGTCTTTAGTTTGTCTTTTGTTGCCCCCTTATGAAGTGCTTTTTCATTTTGTTCCCTCCAAAGGTACGCCTCCCCCCCCCCCTTAAAATTTTTAGCACCAGTCGCCACTGCCATACGTTTTACTACATTTATTTGTTTTGTCATTACTAGAGGCTGATGTTTTAATATATCTCAAGAAAAACTGGAAATAAGACAGATTTGTTTGTGTTGCATCTAGCTTAAATCATGAGCCTGGAAAATGTGCAGGAAGCTGCTATTTTATGTATACTTAAGCATTTCTTTAGCACTATTAAAGGATTATTAACTGAGAGTGAGGTCTGTATGGGAAAATATCAGACCAGAAAACAGCCAATCAGAGCACGTGTACCATTGTAGCCAGATAATAAAATGGGGTATTTATTCATGTGTATTGTGTGAGGATGATTGTGTACATGGTAAATACTGACCTTAGCTTGTATGATAAGAATTTGGTTGTAAAATTATGTTGAAGAGTATACATTCATTGCTGTTTCTGTATTTTTGTATTACAGTTTCATAGCCAGGCCTTGTTCCTCTGTAAACTCAAACACAACACAACTTCTTCGGTCTGAGAGTCTTCTCTGAGCATGTTTGATCGTTTACCTAGCTGGATAATTGATCATGTTTTGTGACAAAAGAATGTACTAGACTACACCATTTCACTTCAGTTTTTGCAAAGGTCCATATGGGTGTTGGGGTGGGGCGAAGCATGCCTTCAGACTCCCCTAGGTGGACGCACTATTGTATAGGGGTGATTCTTAGACTACGGGCACTTATTATGTCCTTTGATCATATTGTATGAAAACAGAATAAAGGGGAAATTTCACACTTTTATAGTTATCTTTACAATGAAAGTGTGTTAAGAAATTTGTTCTAGTAGTCTATGATGACTTTTTCACCTTTTTTCCGCATCATTATATGCAAATATTGCCGTTTGTGCTTGTCCCACACCCAGACTTTTGATCTTCAATGATAAAAATGAATGGTAAAGAAACATTTTTTCTAATGTTTTAAAATATCTCTGAATAAAATATCAGTAAAATAATCAAAACATAATTGGGGTATTCAATGTCATACAACTGTTGTAATTTTTTTAAACAAAATGTAGTTGTCCCAAACTATTGCCGTAATTTCCACCACAACACTGTAATGTCCCTTTAAACAGTTTGTATGAAGGATTGTTTGGGTAGTTTCTATGGAGATAAACAGTGACATCAGAGCACATGTATATAGTGCCAAATCACAACAAACAGTTGCCCCAAGGCACTTTATATTGTAAGACAATGGTGTGGTGGAAATTACATTTACAAGGCCAATAGTGCCCGTAGTTAAAGAATCACCCATAGCTTTGAATCCAGAATTTGAATAAGATTTAACAATGCAGTGTTAGGAACAAACCAGATGGCCAGAGACTTGGCTTGGACCTACAAAAAATGACTTCTGAACATCTCTAGTATGATCCTTTAAATGCATGGCCTGAACCAATTGCAAAAGGAGGGGATTCAATTCCCAAGTGACCACTAATTATGGCAAGGTGCACGAGTGCTCCATGAGGAGTGCCAATCGTGTGACATTCTCTAATCAAGGATCATAACTTTTTCCTGCATCTTCACTGCTCTGTCCACTGTGATTTACAGATTTCTTTCTGTTTTTGACCTTTTAGATACCAGTCAATGTGAACCCTCCCTCTCTGTTATACTCTTATCGTGATTTTTTCCTCCCCTGCTCAGTGTGTGTAATCTTTAATTTAGCACATTTCAGTAACTCCTTGATTTGTCTTTCCAACTTCCTGCTCTTTCCTGCCATTACCTGTGATTTTTAATGATTTCACAGATGACTCATTATTTGAAGGAGTAACATCTCACTTCCTCTCTTTATCTGTCCCATCCCATCATTTATTCTTCCTCAAATAAAACATTTATATTATTCAACATGCAAGAGCAGAGCTAGAAGGGAGGCCGGGGTGGCAATGGAACCCCATGAAATCTGATTGGACACCCAGGTGACACCCCAGATGACTGACATGCCCATGCCACTGCACATCTGGTCTAAAGGAACAGCTGCATTTTGAAATTGGTAACACCTATTGACTGGTAAATCCTTTCTGTACAGTAGTTGGTGCTATGTACCTCAAAGAGTTCTAATCCACCTCACTAGAAGAAGAAGAAAAATGTTCATCTTGAGCCAAATTTGAACCTGTCCGAACCATGGACTCCTAATGACACAAAAGTTGTATCAGTAAGGGCATCTTCACACATAGTGGGAATACGTACAACTCCAGGGCGACTCATGGCGAAACAGCTCGTATGATCGAACCATCAAACATTGCGCTGATGGCTAGTGTGACGGTTCGTGCACACTGGAACACACAGTCAGCCTCTGCACGATGTGGATCCACATCATGCAGCTGCTGAAAAAAAATAAAAATTACATGCCACCCACAGGACTCAAACCTGTGCCATCCAAAAGTTCTGATTGCCACTCAGAAACTTACCACTGATCTATGATCACAGTCCTGTGAAACTTGCTGGGGACCTGCCTGATATGAGGAACGAGATGGACATATTTAGAATTAAATAAAACCACACACCATATAAAAACAATGCATTTATCAAGCGGGCAATACAATATGATCTGTCTGTTCCTCTGTAGATGACCCATGGTCACAGACATACAGTCATGGATGGACCATTAATAACCCTGGTTAAATTAAAAAAAAAAAACACTACAGGATTTGAACCCACACACTCTGATTACCAGAAACTGCAACTGCGCTGCAATCACTGTCTTGTAACAGGAGTGTGAAATGGGTAAAATCAACAAGCAGATAAATGTATTTTCAAATTTTAAAAAACGCTGTGATAACTGACGCAAACAGTGTTTGGTACATCATATTTCTGCTGATACATGACTGAAAGTGGTGTATTTATCATACCGTCGGCTTTTCCTGGTCATGCAGCACACCCCACATGGCCCGACGCGTGTCCTGTCAGATGTGACATTCAGATCGCCTGATGATGTTCTGATGTCCACTAATGTGGATCACCTCCAAATGTAGTGGAGTCTCCCTTGCCCTAATATCTATCTGTCCGTGCAAATTTGGTAAGAATCCATAAAGTAGTTCTGAAGTAATCCTTAAAAGCCTATATAAAGGGAAATCTTGATCTAGAATCCAGATCCGGATCTGGATCACCTCCAAACGTCCATGGCCTAATATCTGTCCGTCATGAAAATTTAGTGAGAATCCGTGAAGTAGTTTGACAATCCTTCACGAAGTGTGCTGGTTCCCCATGATTGCCCACCACTGGTTTTAATACTTTGTGCAACTGTCCAAAGCAATGGAGAGTGTTTTGGAGTGGTGAAGAAGAGAGTGCAGGCAGGATGGAGTGGGTGGAGAAAGGTGGCAGGAGTGATTTGTGACTGAAGAATATCTGCAAAAGTGAAGGGGAAAGTTTACAAGACAGTAATGAGACCAGCTATGTTGTACGGCTTAGACACTAACAAAAAGGCTGGAGGTGGCAGAGCTGAAGATGGTGTGATTCTCTTTGGGAGAGACAAGAATGGACAGGATTAGGAATTACAGTTCAGAGGGACAGTTCAGGTGGGACGGTTTGGAGACAAAGTCAAAGAGGCAAGATTGAGATGGTTTGGACATGTGCCGAGGAGGGACCCAGGGTACATAGGGAGAAGGATGCTGAGGATGGAGCCACCAGCCAGGATGAGAAGAGGGAGGCCAAAGAGGAGATTTATGGAAGTGCTGAGGGAGGACATGCAGGTGGTTGGTGTGACAGAGGAAGATACAGAGGACAGGGTGAGATGGAAATGGATGTCTCTACTGTGGCGCCCCCTAACGGGAACGGGATGCTTGGAGTAACAAGACTGCCTTATTTTTTCATAAGTTAATTTGAGAGTGAAAAGACAGGGGGACAAGATATACGAGGTCTGTCAATAAAGTACGTAAAGTAATTTTTTTCAAAAACTATATGGATTTCATTCATATGTTTTTACTTCAGACATGCTTGAACCCTTGTGCGCATGCGTGAGTTTTTCCACGCCTGTCGGTGATGTCATTCGCCTGTGAGCACACCTTGGGAAGGAGTGGTCCCGCCCCCTCGTCGGATTTTCATTGTCTGGAAATGGCGGAATGATTTGGACTTTTTTTCCCATCAGAATTTTTCAGAAGCTGTTCGAGACTGGCACCTGGAAACCATTCGAAAAATTTATCTGGCTTTCGGTGAAAATTTTACAGGCTTCACAGAGAATAAGGTCTGTTAGTACAGCTTTAAGGACCCCTTTAAGGATGCTCAGCGCGCCGCGCTCTGAGCTGTGACGACGCGGCACAAGCCACCGGACCATTTCTAAGCTGATGGCTCTGTGGATATGAGACCATTGTGTGCTCTTTCTCTGGTTATCACAAGAGCTGGACATCAGCCATTTTCCGGCAGATTTCACTTTTAACAAGAGATTTTGTCATGGAAAGCCGCGCGGAGGCTTTGCGCGTCACGACCGATTCGCGTTGGAAGCGAGACAAAGGAACACCTCCGTTTTGGCGTGTTAGAGGACAGGTTTGGACATGTCCAGCTCTCCACAGTTTCACTGATACTTACTGGACTGGTAAGCACTGAAAGCCGAGATAGACATGTCCAAACCTGTCCTCTGACACGCCGAAATGGAGGTGTTCCTTTGTCTCGCTTCCAAACGAAATCGGTCGTGACGCGCGAAGCCTCCGCACGGCTTTCCATGACAAAATCTCTTGTTAAAAGTGAAATCTGCCGGAAAATGGCTGATGTCCAGGTCTTGTGATAACCAGAGAAAGAGCACACGACGGTCTCGTATCCACAGAGCCATCCGTTTAGAAATGGTCCGGTGGCTTGTGCCGCGTCGTCGCAGCTCGGAGCGCGGCGCACCGAGCGTCCTTAAAGGGGTCCTTAAAACTGTAGTAACAGACCTTATTCTCTGTGAAGCCCGTAAAATTTTCACCGAAAGCCAGATAAATTTTTCGAATGGTTTCCAGGTGCCAGTCTCTAACAGCTTCTGAAAACATTCTGATGGAAAAAAAAGTCCAAATCATTCCGCCATTTCCAGACAATGAAAATCTGACGAGGGGGCGGGACCACTCCTTCCCAAGGAGTGCTCACAGGCGAATGACGTCACCGACAGGCGTGGAAAAACTCACGCATGCGCACGAGAGTTCAAGCATGTCTGACGTAAAAACATATGAATGAAATCCATATAGTTTTTGAAAAAAATAAAAAGGACCGTTACTTTATTGACAGACCTCGTATGACTTCTTTTTTAAAGAGAAGCAAATCAGGCACAGATCAGGCAAAGACAGAACTCAGCTCTGACATCAGCAGGAGAGTCTGTGTCAGCAGAACCCAACCCACCAGCCTGTGTGTGGGTAACTGTGTGTGTGCGTATAACTGTGAGCGAGCAGTTATGTGAGTGTGTGTGTGCATTTTCATTGTCAAAATAGTGTCATGGTGTTGACATTGTTGAAAAATTGTGTCTTACATTTTGTACATTGTTAATAAACTGCAAATTACATACAAAAATCTAATCTATGTGCTTAATACTTAGCTGCTTTATTTTATTTATTTATTCATTCATTTCAAACATGTTCTGTCATTAAAAAAGTTGACTATATTTACATTATTTACATCTTCACATTGTTATGTTTCAAAAGAAGTAGGCAGAGGTATAAACCTATATTACCCTATCCCAATTTCTACAATACATTATAAGACATTTTTTTTAACTATAGCACAATTCAATAATTTCAACATTTAGATACTTTGATTGCATTTGATTGTCCAACAAATGAATTGTAATTATCTGTGAACCCCCTGACATAGCCTTGGAAACCCACTGAACACCCAAGGATAAAAGTGTAGCTCCTCCAGTGTCAGCATGACAAAGCGTGAGGCCACTCAGTTAATCTGTATTGTTTTTTCTACTAATCTCAGCTGTGTCCTGTCCTGCTTTCTGCGTCTTGATTGGGTGGAAGAGCTGTCTGTCAAAGCACTTTGGGGTTTGACTGATTGTGCATGCAGACAAGTAACTCTGTATCACCCTCTCCATCTCAATCACACTGCCTTGAAAGTGTGCACACATGCATGCATGCAAACACACGCCTAGACATGCACAAGCATGCACACACTGTGTGAAAGAGACTCAACAACAATGTGACATTGAGAAGGGCGAACAACATGCATGCTACATCTGTATGCAGAAATCAATAGGTGGTCTATGGCCACATTTGCTAAGGTCAAACATGGCTTCAGCTGACGGGAAATAAGAGGACAGTGTGAGAGCGGTGCAACGGCACACCGAGAGGAAAGGACTATGAAAGGAAAACTTGAGAGGTGGGGAAAAGGAGGAGAAGGAGGAGGAGGAGGAAAGGAGCAGAGAATGATAAAGAGATGGCTGAGGGAGATAACGAGAAGAGGCAGGTGTGCAGAGGCGCAGGAAGAGCACGTGGAGGTCAGCAGGGGAGATGATGGAGAGATGAGTAGATTGAGAGATGGAAGGACAAGTGAAGCTAAGAATGGGGTCGTGAACCCATTTGCTGAGCTCAGATGTTTTGGTGACAATGTCAAGTCACCAAAACAACGGACTATTTGATTTCTCTGCTGCACAGACAGACTGGCCCGGGTCAGAGTGCATGACTGGCATTTATTTTTCTTTTGTTTACTCACAAGGGAGTCGCTGACACCCGAGTCATTATAGCCTGGAGTCATGCCGGAGGGCTTTTCAAGCACAACTTCAGTCTTATTTATTACTAATTATATGTGGCCATTACAAGCTGTGTATCATGTGGGAATTCAAAATTAAAATTTTTGGATTGAACCTTGGCTGTGGACTGATACCTGATACCACAATAAAAAAAAAAAATCTACCTAAAATGTGTATACTTTTATTTTATACATTTTATGGCTGTAAAGACGCCTGGTGCTGTAATGGGACAAAACTTAAACATATGTATTTACAGATATGCTAACATACAGAACTGCAAATCTTTGACATTTACTGAATGTTTTGAAAAACAATGACAAACAATTCACTATATAATATATATAAATAGATATGCAACAAGTTTACATACACCTCAGATGAAAATGTTCAAACATAGTTTGGCCCATTGCCGTCCCTTTCCATGTCACACTGTCTTCTGCATCTTCTTCTGTCACACCAAAAACCTGTGTGTCCCCCTCAGCACATCCATAAAACTCGTTGGCCTCCCTCTTGTCCTTCTCCCGGGTGGCTCCATCCTCAGCATCCTTCTCCCTATATACACTGGGCAGTGCCATTTAAAGTTTTTTGGGGGGCCCTATACAGGATGGTGTTTCGGGGCCCCTAGTTTGCCAAATTATGTTGGAGCGATTCCTAATCCATTTGATGATGCACAAGCATGCCACAGTCTATTACACTTCACAAGCAAAACAGGCTACAGTCATGAGAATCTCTCATTATAAAAATATACTTCTTAAGGTGAACTCCTCAAACAAGATAACTATTCAAAAAATGCTAATACAAGGAAAACAACAATACTCTATAAGTCAACAAATAAAAAAAAAAAATGTTTTTTTTTTAATGTTTACTTTAAATTTTGAAAGCAAGAACACAACTCAGGTCTTCACAGCAACACAAATTCTCACACCCTAAACAATATTAAAATAAATAAATACATAAATAGAAGCACTCAGAGAGTGCAAACCTCCGCCAAGGCCATAGGGTCACTGACCCTAAAGAGATTCCCTCCTTGGCACAGTGGTCTATTCAACAATTCAGTGTTACAACCAAAACTATGACACATACACTTTTCTTTCCTGTATATTTGACATCCCTGACCATGAAAACATATCACTAGAACTTGGAATCACTTTTATGTCTTTATTAGTTCAAAAGTTATTGTATAAAAACGATTTTTCGGTAATGGCGGTTTTCTTCTGGATCTAGCTCCATAACATTTGAAGCTACATCAAATCTGATGACACCTTACTGAACCAGTACAGATTCAGCGACAATTTCGTGTTAGTTGTGCATCTCTAGCTTCATTTGTCACCTCACACTGACACATTTTCTATTTTCCCTATATTTTTGCATATTCTGGACTTACGCGTAGCCAGGGGTGGGCCTGGATGGGCCTGGGCCCGCCCACTTGTCAGCCAGGCACTCGACAGTCACCTGTTGTTGCCTCATTGTATTCCTATGATATGGTATTGCATTAGCACTGAGCGACAATTAATAAATTTTGTCAAAAAAATCTGGTTCATCTTCTGTGATTTTTATTAATTCATTTTCTGAGTACAGTGGTCCCTCGCTATAACGCGGTTCACCTTTCGCGGCCTCACAGTTTTGCGGATTTTTTTTAGAGCAATTTTGCATGCTTTTTTTAACGGCGCATTGTGTTCTGCGTCCTTATCAGGCGGGCTGGTCGCGGCACTGGTCGGCATCACCGCGATTGCTCTCACTGCCTCCGATGTGCTTTCTGCGGGCTCGATAAACGCAGCAGCGGGCCACTCACACTGCCCTCCTGTCTGCTGTGCGGAATTGCGCCAAATCTGGCAACAGGTCCAGAGACTACACTTGCTGTTTTGATGTGGATGTTGACTGCAGCTGCAGAGCTCCGTGACCAACGAGAGAGGACTTGGATTCTTTGCGGGTCCCGCATCCGTACCTCCGGAGGCAGTGAGCGAAGGGAGAGTATGCGCATTGCGTTCTGCGTGTGTCTGTTTATAATCTTCTCGCCCAGAAGAAAAAGAGAGTGTTTACACAAGAGAGAAAAGTGAGAAAATGTTAATGCCTGTTTGAGAAAAGTGTATAAAGTGTGTAGTGAGGGGTTTTACAGCCTTAAAACAACTATAATAATTGTAAAAAATAGCGCTGACTACTTCGGATTTCGCTGTTTTCTACTGTTAATCAGATAAAAACGTCCACCAGAACATCCATGTTGACTCACAGACTGAATGCACTCTCTGTGCTTTCCCTTGAAAGAGAACTGACCGAATCGTTGGACTATGATGACGTGATAAGTTCAACAAAAAACCCCGTCGTCTCCTGCTGTAGCATTAAAAGGATTCATCAAATGTAAGTGTGAGACCATTAATTACTTTTTTCTTCTAAATAGGCCTAATTGTTAATATTATATTGCAACTGCCACAAATCATGTTGGTGTTCGTTCTGATGGTTTTTAATTTGGCCGCCGAGCCATGGTTTCCATTGTTTATCAATTTTATAATTTGGCCGCCGAGCCAACCTGTTTTCATGTTGCGGATATATTTTTGAATTTTTATTTTAAAGGACTTTACATGACTAAGCGTTGCTGCTTGCATTGTCCATGGGGTGCTTGTGTCTGACACTTTGCGTCTGTGTAACTGTGCACACAGCGTCTGTGCAGTTGGCTGAGATGTGTTCATCATTAAACTTGGAATTCATTTTTGAAACAATGCCTTATTTAAATACATATTGATATTTTGGGTTTAGGCCCAGCCAAGTAGGCTACCAGACTTGCACTGAATGTGTGTGTGTGTGTGTGTGTGTGTGTGTGTGTGTGTGTGTGTGTGTGTGTGTGTGTGTGTGTGCGTGTGTGTGTGTGGCGCTGCACTGCAGCTTGCATTATCCATGAAGAGTACTTGTGTCTGACGTGTTGCGTCTGTGTGTTGACTTTGCCAGTGCTGTAGACTAAGTGATAACGTTGCTTGCGATGTCCAAACGTGGCATACTTTTTCAAATGGTGTATTATAATACCTACACCTTACCTACAACCCCAAAGGTTGGGCCTGTCTGATTTTTTCTGGGCCCACCCGTTTTATGATTTCTGCCTACGCCCTCGATTCTGGATCACCAGATCTAGAATCCAGATCCGATCATCACCAAACTTTGTTATTTGATAGAACATTTGACTATGTTACACCCTAATTTTTTTCAAGCCTTTCTGCCTTGTTTTTGTGGAGTTAGAAACTAGAATGTCAAAATTCCCCCTATCCCGCAATGGTGAAGAATCGCTTAAAAAATTCCTGGATCTGGATCGTGATCCAGATCACCACTAAAATTTAATCACTTGTTCCTCTTGTCATTTCCAACCACTCCACAAAATTTAATCAAAATCCATTCAAAACTTTTTGAGTTATCCTGCTGACAGACAGACAGACAGACAAACAAACAAACTCGTCCAAAAACATAACCTCCTTGGCAGAGGTAAATATAGTGGGTCAAGCCCAAGTTCAACAGAAAATATATTAAGAAATTACTTACTTACTTAGACACAGGGGTGGTGGCCAAGTGGTTAGTGTGCCTCACCACTGCCACATTCCTATGGAGCTAAATCCAGGCCAAAAGTTTTGTAATCTGAAAATAAAAAAGATTGAAAAAATACATTTTGAAACTGAAAATTCAATGTATGTTCTTGAATTTTATAATAATTTAAAAAGCATTATTAAAATAAAAATAAGTGTAAGATATATATTTTTCAGTTTAAATATATTTTTGATTCAGCTCTGTAATTATTTTGATCAAATAATTTATTTTCATTCATATTTCTTTTTTCACCTTCAGATCTTTTTTTCACTTTCAGATTTTATTTTTTCAGTTTCAAACTTTTGGCCCCATTCTGGCGTGGGAGGGCGTGGCTGCGATTGAGAGGGGCGTGGAATTGTGAGTGACAGGAGAGCAAACAGTCCTCACATGATGTTGCTTTCAGGAAACGTGGGTGCTTTGATAGATAATGACTCTGCTCCCGTCTCCATCGTTTATTTACTATGTGGCTGGCGCGTGAAAGAAAATAGAGAGAATGAAAGCTTATTGCGAGGCTTTAAACCCTTGAGATAAAGCTGTTTATTGTGATCGATGTGTGATGGGCCTTTCACACTGAATACGTCAGATATGTCAAATGCGTCAAAAATCAGTCTAAAAAGCATTATTTTCAATGAGACGCATTGCTTTTTAGATGTGTCAGAAGCGTCGCGTCAAAAGCCGAGCTAAACTGACGCTTCTGATGGGAGTGCGCATTGCCACTCCTCCACGTCAAAAGGAGTCAGTTGAGGTGGCTCGGGCTTCTCTTCCGAATGCCCCCTGGACGCCTCGCTGGAGAGGTGTTCCGGGCACGTCCCATTGGGAGGAGGCCCCAGGGAAGACCCAGGACACGCTGGAGGGACTACATCTCTCGGCTGCCTTGGGAATGCCTTGGGGTTCCCCCGGAGGAGCTGGGGGAGGTGTGTGTGGATCGGGAAGTCTGGGCGGCTGCTGCCCTCGCGACCCGACTCCGGATAAAGCGGAAGAAAATGGATGGATGGATGGATGGAATTTGAGCGCAATATGTGGAGAGCTTCTACCTGTGCAAATGTCTTGTGACTTTGATTTCGTGGACATTTTTAATGATCCATTCATTTATTGTTAAAATATAAAATGAAACAGCTTTTTAAAAAATAATAAAATAGTTACTGTTCAAAGAGCCTTTTATTTAGAAGCAGGTGATGTTATGCTGGATTCTCGGGACCAGATGAAGGTCTCTTCTGCAGCTTTGAACTCTGGTGGTGTTGCTGAAGAGGCTTCTGTCCTATTTTGAAGAGCAGAGATGTTTTCTTTCGATTGGACTGTCGTGGTGTTCAGCTCATCAATGGAAGTTTGGTTGTCTGCACAGCAAATGTTCCTGATTGGGACAAATAAAAATATTTCTTTAAATATAAAGAAACACTAAACAATTTATATATAAAAAAGGAAAAAAAAAAAACGCGAAAAAAACAATGGGAAAAAAAAACACCCTAAAAATAAGTTGAGTTTTTGTGGTGTTCGAAAAAAGCTGTAGCTTTATTTGGTAAAAATAAAAAAGACTGAACCATTTAGAAATTAAAGCGTTCACTCAGATCAACTGTGTTAAAAGGCTAAGCTAACATTAGCCGATCATTAAACCTTCACAGCAGTTCAGTAAACATCACGTTTTATTTTTACATTATTCTCACCTCAATAAAGCTGCAGAACTAATCTCCGATGGGCAAACTGCGACTTCGCATATATCCAAAAAGTGGGAGATTTCGGACTGAATGGGTCTGCTCCATCACCCCGGCTGCCTGCCTCGGTCTGCCCAATGATGATGCCTGAAGGCCGGCTTCTCCGTGCGGGTCGGCCCGCTGTCGCAGTTCGATCGATATCCCACCAAGTCATCAGTTCTCCCTCGGTCGGCGTCACTCCGAAAAGTAGCTGAAAAAAAGCTTCTCCCAGCAGGGTGATGGGAGAATCGTTCTACTGCTGTTTTTTAAAGCTTTTTTGTGGTTCAGGTGACCCAAATTCAAGATGGCAATCGCTGAACTTTTTTCAGGTTGTGGAAACAGCCAAAGTGTGACATGGCAATCTCCACCCCCTTGCCGCTTCCGAAGCGACGCATTTGACGTCATGTGTCAGATGTGTTGAAAATGCATCTTGACGGATTGGGATGCATTGACGGATTGGCCTGAAGTATTCACTACAAAAGGCCCATAACAGTTGGTTCAGTGGAACCGTATGTTGTACCGGATAGTAAATTTAATTACTATGTAACAAAGTGGCCTGCAGTTTCACAGAGTAAACTTAATATGACCAGAACCAAGCAGACCGCCTGTAAATCCAAAGCCGGAAGAGCGCTGCGGCTATTGGCGGTGTGAAGAAGCCTCACCATTACAGGCCCGGCACTGAGGCGCTGAGAGAGATCCGCCGCTACCAGAAATCCACCAAGCTGCTGATCCACAAGCTGCCAACCAGGTCAGCCTCACTGGCCTCCTGCAGAGCATCACAGTGGAGCTCTGAAAGCAGAGGTCTTCTTGAAGTCCTGAGCAATTTCTCTCACCAGGTGCTGGAAGGATAGCTTGTGGATCAGCAGCTCAGTGGATTTCTGGCAGCAGCAGAGTGCCATGGTGCCAGGCCTGTAACGGTGAGGCTTCTTCACACCACCGGTAGCCGGAGCGCTCTTCCAGGTGGCTTTGGATTTCCGGGTGGTCTACTTGATTCTGACCTAGACATTATGTAAATACATGAGGATAAACACATTTTAAGGGGACAGCTTTTCTACACTTTTTACATAATTCAGTACCAGGTATCAGACCTGAAGCCAGGATGGGAAATGGAGGTTCATTTTTGGTGAAAGTCGGGGGTGGGGATATGGAGCTTATCCCAGCAGGCATAGTGCATGAAAAACATTCTCCTAATTTTGCCATGCAATGTCTAGAAAATAGGCAGCATGGTGGCTTAGTGGTTAGCACCCACCTGCAACCTTTTTGTGTGGAGCCTGCATGTTCTCCCTGAGTTTGTTTGGGTCCTCTCCAGGTGCTGCAGCTTCCTCCCACATCTAAAGACATGCAGGTTAATCAGGACCTTCAGTGTGCACTGGGGCGGTTTGCAGCCGAGTGTGAAGTGTCCGGGATGAAAATCAGCACCTCCAAATCCGAGGCCATGGTTCTCGACCGGAAAAAGGTGCTTTGCCCTCTTCAGGTCGGTGGAGTGTCCTTGCCTCAAGTGGAGGAGTTTAAGTATCTCGGGGTCTTGTTCACGAGTGAGGGACGGATGGAGCATCAGAACGATAGACGGATTGGTGCAGCATCTGCAGTGATGCGGTCGCTGTATTGGACCGTCGTGGTGAAGAGAGAGCTGAGTAGGGGGGCAAAGCTCTCAATATACCGATTGATCTACGTTCCGATCCTCACCTATGGTTATGAGATTTGGCTCATGACCGAAAGAACGAGATCGCGAATACAAGCGGCCGAGATGAGTTTCCTCCGCAGGGTGGATGGGCGCTCCCTTAGAGATAGGGTGAGGAGCTCGGTCACTCGGGAGGAACTCCAGGTGCTCCGGCTTCCTCCCACATCCAAAGACATGCAGGTTAGTTTGTTTAGAAACTTTAAATTGTCCATAGGTGCACATGCAGGTGTGAATGTTTGTCTATATGTGGCCCTGTGCCAGACTGATTTCCTGTCCAGGGTGTACCCCGCCTCATGTCCTATGACTGCTGCAATAAATAGGCTGCAGCCTCGATCTTGAATAAGTGGTTGAAGATGAATGTGTGTGAGTGAGTGTTTTCGGCCACAGTATACTTGCCACCAAGCGCTGACACCCCATTTTCTTTGTGTCGACACTGCACACTCATCCACTCCCATGTTTTGAATGGGGGTGGTTTGTCTGTGGTTTGTGTGTTTTGTCGCAGTTTTGCATCTCCAACTACTCTCCAACAATCACGGCCCAGTGCCCAGTGAAATACTTACATGAAGACCAAAATGTGGCCCATGACAGTATGTTCCATCATTAGCCTCTGAACTTGTCCCTTTCCTGTTTTGGAAAATGGCAGTACCTGGACTATGCGTGCAGTACCACAGCAGAGAATTTTGGTTCTCTGTTAATGTACTGGTGGCTTGTGTGTGAACTGAACTTCAGATTTGAACCCCAGATTGTCCAGTGTAGTTCTCTTACAGGACTCAAGGGTAATATCTCAAACACTGAAGTTCAGATCATCTAATTTGCGATTTAACTTCACAGCACTAATGGACATCAGCTAATATAAGTTCAGTAGTTTGTGTACTTTGTTGCAGCCACATCACAGAGGGGATCATGTAATGAGGGTGTGACAAAACATGTTCTGAAAGGCCCATTTGTCTAGTACAATGACTTCATTCATCATTAGTGCAAATGACATTCAATGCTCCACTAAGCACAAGGTCCACGTGCACTCCGTCTTACTTTATGGGCTTGAGACATATACTGAAGAAGGATGACAAAAATGGACTACTTGTTTATGAGCTTATGTGCCTTCAGAAAATGCTGGTGTGTCATGGATAAAATCAGGAACACAATCATTCACCACTATTTGGGACTGGCACTGAATGCAAAATCAGCATTGTTTCTTTACAGCATATGTTGATTTCATTCAGTTGTCCATGCTGCACTTGAGGATCATCATAAAAATTTTGTGGCATCCTCACAAGTTCCTGGATATCATACCCAGCCTGTACACATCGGTATTGTGATAGGTGTGGGGAACGGGAGCAGAATACTTAATTATTTTCCAGTGAATACTGACATCCATTCAGAATGTGTTTTTAGCTCCTCCATTCACTGTTCACTGTTACAGAAATGGTGGTTTACATGCCTTTGTTGGCAAATAACTTTTTACTGACCTTGACTTTGTAGAGGATGCTGTGACTTTTTCAGAATCATGATATGCCCAACCTGGTCTCACGGCAAGTCGTGATTCAGCAGCACAAAATATACATTAATCCATTGGTTTGTGATATTGTGACGAAAAGCGCCTCATTTTCGTCACGGCAGCACAAATTCATTCTCATTCATTCCGTGATGGCTGCACAAAATTAAAAGTGGTGGTGGTGGTGGTGGGAGGGGGTCGGGGGTGGTTATGGTTAGGGTGGCGGGAAGGAGCAGTATTAGGTTGTGCTTAGGGTGGGGGGGAGGAGTAGGGGTTAGTAATAGTGATAGTTAGTAATAGTGAGTGAGCCCAGTCACGAAAATGTGACTCATTTCGTCACTGAAGCACAAAAAAAAAACAAAAAAAACATGAGACTGGGCTGATACGCCCTAATTGCAGCACTTGAGAAGCTGAGTGAGGAATAAGTGTGTCTGGTTTATTGATTGTGTTGGATCAAGACTAAAGGTAACTTCACACTTGCACAAATTTGATCCGCACACTGGTACGCAAATATATCTGCCGTACCAGAGAATAAAGTCATAAATGTGTGCAAAGACAGTTTTGAAATGTTAAAAATCTCTGGCACACATTAATTTTTTCCGAACTACACATGAACATTGCATAAACAATTCACAAACACTGTGTGTCAGTGTGAGTCATTGCGTCAGTGCTGCGCACCACAGCACAGCTCATCTGAATGATTATGATGAGATGTTAAATCTATCAAAAACATATTTTACAGATATCTACTCTCATAAGAAGGAATGAAAATGCAGCTGCTTTACTTACAAAATAAATATTGCAAATAATTCCCTTTAAGATGATTTCAAATGTGTTCTCCACATCATGAAGTGCACAAGATGTGCACAAGAACAGCTGCAGCTGTAGAAAATTCCTCTGTGAGGTGTTTTCATCCTCCAAATTCGGAGAGCAAAAGAATAATCCGCTATGAAATAATTATTTTGTATAATGCAGCGTTCAGCGGCACACAGCAGGTTGCAATGGGATGATGAATTGGGCAACAGGGTGGCATTATGGCCCTTTCGCGAAAGAAGCAGGAACCAGCTGAAAAACCACAAATAAAAAATCGAATTGGGGAACTGTGAAAAATTCCACCTGCTGTCGGGAGGAGCACACAGTCGGACAGGTGTGAATGATACTGAAGAGACGGTTTTGTGCATACTTATGCGCGCGCACAAACACAGTGAGAGCACAATTGAGGTGTGAGACCACATCCTGCACACACAGCAAGGGAAGGAATTAGATGCAAATTAGGTGCAAATTTACATAAATCAACAAAATGTCTAAGTACAAATTAATGACAGACCAGAGAACATTAAAAGAACAATTCATGTACTGTTTAAATGTAAGACAATCTGGTAATGATTCTGTTCTCACTGAAATGAATAAAAAATAAACACAAAGAAAAAAATTGTGTTTTGTCTGGTCAAACATTTAATTCCTGGTATAAAGAGCAGACAATACACTCCTTCTGTCCCCTGTTCCTCTGTACGTGAACCAAGGAATTAATGAACTGACATGATTGAATGATTGTGGACACCAAAGGACACTGCATCATGTGGACTAACACTGACCTGGTGGATGTGACATTAAGATGACCATTTGAGCAGCCATATGATCACTCAGATATATTCACATGGAGCAGCCTGCCTCATTGTGTCTGCAGTGCACAGTGAAGCACTGCCAACGAGGTTATGTGTTTTTATTGACAACCCCAATTCCAATGGAGTTGGGACGTGTAAAATGTGCATAAAACATAATACAATGATTTGCAAATCCTCTCCAACCTATATTCAGTTGAATACACCACAAAGAAAAGATACTGTATTTGATGTTCAAACTGATAACTTTATTGTTTTTGTGCAAATATTTGCTCATTTTGAAATGGATGCCTACAACACATTTCCAAAAAGCTGAGACAGTGGTATGTTTACCACTGTGTTACACCTTTCCTTCTAACAACACTCAATAAGAGCATTCTGTTTTTATTTACATTTTACACAACGTCCCAACTTCATTGGATTTGGGGTTGTAGTACCACCTCAGGAAAGGATGCTGACACGTGTGCTTCCCAGTGGAGTGTTCAGAGGTGGTGGTCTACGTGGCAGGATATGGGTTCTCCAGCTGTGAGCAGCAATGGCACAGAGCTGAACACCTGTGAATCATCTGCGACACTCCCATCTATTCAGTGCAAGTCACAGCAGCAGAACACATATCTGCCGTCAACTCATAACATGCCACAGCAATGCACTTGTGTGTTCGGGCTTTCGTGACATGCTTATCATTGTTTTATTATAATTACTTATTGTTCTTTTTTTAATTTAACACATTGTTTTCTCCCTGTCAGTGTCAGCTGCAACAGTGAGTCTGAGGACAGCTCCTCATTGCTTGTATTTTTTTACCACTGTTTCTTTTAATTAAACACCTCGCTGTCACTGTAACTCTCGACTGACACCATGCATGTCATCTGACAGCGTCGATGAGCCTTCGCTATTTCTATTTATGTCCCGAGATCAAGGATCTACCATGTAGAGGTTATGTCCAGAATTTAAGCATCCAGTGACCAATTTCACATTTATTTACATTAAGACTCAATAAGATGTTGTTGACATAGAAAACCTGTAAAGCCTATGTTTAGTACACAGAAAATTCACAAGAGTTATCAATAAGGGAATTGATAAGGAACTGGATTGATAAGCGGCATCGATATTAATAAAATCTTATCAATACCCATCCATAGTGAAGGGTCCATCATATTGAGTCAATGGCCCCATGATTTCAGGTAATGAGGGGCTATTATTCCATACTACTCTTTTACAATATGAATTGCTGATTTCTGGGGTGTACCAAAGTCCCACGCACAGCACTACTTGAGTTCTTAGAAGTCACAAGTTCAGTCACTACTGATGCCTGATGTTCCACAGACTGACATAGAAGAAAATAGGAGTGTGTAGACTAGAGTTGTGTCGGCTGAATTTATTAATTTGTTCAAGTTCATAATAATGTTATTTACATCTCCTTGCACTATTTTTGTGAAGGTAATGATGAAAGGTTCTGTGAATTGCTGCAAAACATTTTAAAGGACATTTTGTGTTCAGGGTGTGTTGTACTAAATTTTGACATATTTATAACAATTGTTTTGTGCAGGCAAATAGTCTCAAATATCGATATCGGCCTCCAAACCTTGTTGATCGGTATCGGCCCTTTAAAATCCATTTCAGTTGACCACAAAAACAAAGTACACAAAATTATAACTTGACAACAATTTAAAACTAATTCTATTTACGTAACAGGTATACTACAGTTTAAAAAAAAAAAAAAAAAAAAAAATATATATATATATATATATATATCCCTTCACTGCACTTCTTTTCTGGATTTTTTCTTAAACAAACAAAATGTATAAAATTATCACTACACACCACATTATAAAACAAGCAGAATTTCAAGTAAAATGTGTGTTCTGCAAAGAAAAAAAAAATCTTAACTTCAGTGCACTTCTTTTCAGAATGCAACAATGCATACAGGAATTTCAGTGCATACAAAAGTATCGATCTCATTGCACTGGTATTAATCAACATCAATAGCAATGTTGGTATCGATATTTGAATCAATCAGCCCAACTAGCCTCAACTTTGACTTTTTTCTAATCTGGGTAGATTATTTTCTTCTTCCTCCAGTCTTATGCTTCTGCTCGTTTGTCTTACAACAGCCTCATCAGCATGCTTGGCAGTTCTCCCTGTTGCTTTTCCTCTGAGGAAAAAAAAAAACTTCTGTACCACAGCCACTTAGCACCTCTCACAGTTTACAGGTGATGCATTCAAGAAACCTCTACAAGCTATGTAAATTTCATACCCTGAGGCTAAGCATTTGCTACATATCCATGTGTAAACTGCAGAAAATAACTGGGATTACATTTGCAAAGTGCAATGTAAAATGGGAACTGAAAACATATTACAATAAACTTGTTGGAAGGGCTGTTTGCAATATTTTAACCAAGTGTTATTCTATACTTCTAATTGGGTTTTTATGGCCAACACAGAATTGTAACCCAGGGGGCTCTGACCACAAATCATCATAAATAAAAATCTCCATGTGCCACATAAATGAGCAGTGGTGACTGCAACCTGCACTTCACATGATAAGTTTCAAACATGACTGATATCATTTAAGAAAGAAATGATCCATGTGATATTACATTCAGGATTTAACTTTCAAGGAGCACATTTGAAAATGAAAAGTCTCCATGTTAAGCTTTTGATCAAGGAATCATTAACCGGATCACATTAGTAAAAATCAGGATTTAGTGTTTAAGACTGCATTCACTCTGATGATTAGCCCAGCATTTGCCAACAGAGAGTGACAATTTGATTAATGTTGACCTGTGCCTCATGAGCTAAGTTAACATCTGTTGGACAATGCTGATGTTCATCAATGTCCTGGAAAAATTTACAATGTGCTTAAAATCTTCAATATTCATACTGAAATGGGGGTAACAGTTGAGCTCCGCTACCATTATGTCACCTGTCCTAGTGCATGTTACTGCTCTGTTCACTTCTGCCAGCCTCTGCTGCCCAACATTGGAAGCTTGAATGGACACACCACCTCCTCTGGATCCTTTTGACATGAAGAAATATGCAGAAATATGCAGAAATGTGAAGGAATACATAAAACCTGTTCCTATGATGCACTAGTAGGAAGTGACACAATCGCAGTGTTCCGTCGAATTTATACAGGTTATGTCATGAGGCATCTCAAACACTGATTAAACCAGTGGTGTCCAAACTATTCCAGAAAGGGCCAAGAGGGAGCAGGTTTTCTTTGCAGCCACTGACTCCAGCAGGTGATCACACTGATGAACTCATCCCACCTGCTCAAAGTGATGTTAATCAGTGAAATCACCTGCTGAAGTCAGTGGCTGCAAGGAAAACATGCACCCTCTCGGCCCTTTCTGGCATAGTTTGGACACCACTGGATTAAACGATCTGCTGTGCAAAGCTACGATGTAGCTCTGTGGAGTGTGCTACCAATGCACCTGCTCTCCTATGGCGAAAGTTGAACTGCATCCTATAGGGACTCAGTGGGCCTTCACCAAATGTCAAGCTTCACTAGTACAACACTGCCCTTTGCTTTGTTACATTGACATGCAGTGAAGATGGGAAATTTGAACCCCTGGAGTGAGCCTTCTCCAGCATTTCATAGAGATTTTTGAGAATCTGCAACATCGGCTGGCGTCAGCCCCTTCATGTAACAGTGTGAATGGACCCTTAAGGTTTCAGGTTATCCCAAAAGTCCCACAGTTGTCACTGAGCTCACAGGAATTGTCCTGCTATAAATGTAACTTAGGTCTGTCATAGCAGAATGTGAACTTTGGTGACATGTGTGACAGCAATATCTTCAAAAAGCATTAATTCACATCAGAATATTAAAATGTCATCCCAAATCAGTGGTCCGGGATTATCACTCAATTCCAATATCACTCACTCACTCATCTTCAACTGCTTACTCCAATTAAAGGTCACAGGAGGCTGGAGCCTATCCCAGCACTCATATGGCGTGAGGCAGAGTACACCTTGGACAGGACACTAGTCTGCTGCAGGGCCACATACAGACAAACACACCTGAACACACATCCATAGACAATTTAATGTTTCCAATCCACATAACCGGTTTGTCTTGGATGTGGGAGGAAGCACCTGGAAGGATCCAATACAAACATCGGAAGTATATGCAAAGTCCACACAGAAAGGCCACAGGTGCACAGTAAATTTTGCAGAGTAAAATTTACTCTGCTGGGATAACATTTGGTCCCAGTCCAAATAAAGTTAAATATACTCTAAAATATATATAAATTAAAGTTAAATAAGTTAAATTTAAGTTAAATATACTCGTGATGTGGCTACACATTGTGCAGCTGCTGTGAAAAAAAAAAATACATGCTGCGACGGTTTCGTGCACACAGGAACACAGTGCGAGTAGCTGCATGATGTGTAACCACACCGCGTAGTTGCTGTGAAAAAAATAAAAAAATTAAAAATACATGCCACCCATAGGATTCGAACCTGCAATTTCCAAAAGCTCTGATTGCCAGCCAGAAACTTTACCACTGAGCTGCCATCGCTGTCCTGTAAAAGGTGCGGGAAAATGCTTGACATCAAGAAGGACACGGACGTATATAAAAAGAAATACAACCATACACCATATAAAAACATCGGATTTTATTGAATCCCTCTTATTAGATTAGATTAGATATACTTTATTGATCTCACAGTGGAGAAATTATGTTTACACTCCAGTTACCTCAGACAGCAATTAGTCCACAATTATTACTTGCTGACCGTAATAATGGCACACATCAGAATTAAAGACAGCACATACAAATTTGACATTGTTTATGTGTACTAAGTTTGAAGAAGTCCGTTATCCGAATTGAGGCAAGTGGGTGAAGGCCATGCAGCAACCCTGAGATGCACCGCCGTCAGCTTGGGGGGAGGAACGGAGGCCAGCTACAGCTAAAACTGCACCGCCCCCACAAAAGGGGGAAATGAAGGATGTGAGCAGAAGCCGGAGTGGCGGGTATGTGATGGGGGGGAGGAGGGGGGTGGGGGCAGTTAATGGAGCATGCTTCAGTCCTGTGAAAAACAGTTTATTGTCTTTGTGAGTTGAGATAAGAAACAGCCAAATGATCCCCAGGCTGAAGAAATTCCTCTGGAGGGAAAACAGTCGGGCAATTTGACCTTCAGGCTTGATAAGCCTGTAGTGTTGTGGTTAGAGCAGTGAAAAACACTTTTAACAGTTCCACTTGAACAACCAAATCCCAATTATGAATTAAGAATATTCCCAATTATGAATTAAGAATATTCGCCGGCCTCTGAAATCTTCACCTTCAACTGCAAGGCATGCATCTGCTCCACAATGTCATCCAATTTGTGTCTGAGTTCAAGAGTCATCGCAGTCTGAGAATGCACTGCCTTGCAAACCTCGTTAATCATGACGGACAAGCGAGGGGCCGTGGTTCCTGATGCCGCTGTCTTGCAGATTTTCCAGTAGATCAGGGCAGCACATCAGCCAAAAAGCACCGGCCCTGCTACCATAAGACCAAAAATGAATAAATCCTCGACGTCCTCAATGGAGAAAGGCGCCAAGCATGCCACATGCCAAGAACTCCAGGAGTCGAGAACATAGCCCGCAGGGTACGTTCCATCTGGGCAGGTAGGATCCCCCGGTCCTGACCTTCTTGTAGAAAAAATGGTGTCAATAGCGTTCAGAGACTAGCTGATCAATTCCATGGTTAATCCAATAGTAGTCCAATAGATCCAGTATCCAATATAATTTGAGGAATTCACAGTTTGGTGAAGTAGGGACTTGAAGGTTAAAGCAGAGAACAGAGATAAGGGAGAGTGGAGGAGAGGCGACCACCCTCGTCAGAGTCCCAAGCAGAAATTATCAAGTGGGCAATAGAAGTATGATCCGTCTGTTCCTCTGTAGATGACCCATGGTCACAGACGTACAGTCATGAAATGACATGAATGAAGCAAGGCACTCTTATGATGTCCACATCTGTTGCTTTCCAGCTGGCCCCACACGTGTCCTGCCCAACACGCTTGTCTTGTGGACAGTGCACTGCAGGATAGACACTGCATCATATGGAACAGAGCTCACGTGGGTGATATGACATTCAGATCGTCCGCTGCGTGTCCGTTTCACCTGGGGCAGCCTGTCATTGTACACGGCATGTGCACGCTCACTGCAGCCCATTGCAACAGTGATATATATTTTAATGTATGTCCACATGAGGACAGCAAGCAGACACATGCACAACACAGTGGCCAGTTGTTAGTTCATGTCCATCCAAACACAGTTGGTGTTCACCAGCATGGATGTCCCAGAACCACAGATCTCCACAGCTGCTCCTGTTGGCGGACACACCCCCATCAGTTCAGCGCACACACCAATGTGTCATTGTGTCTGTTTACAAAGCCACACTTGTGGGTGCACTCAGACAAATTTCACACCCAGCTCAAAAGTTATTGTCTTCTGACTGTTTTTGTGCTAATAGTGTGAATGGCCACACATTTTCTACAACCCCAATTCCAATGAAGTTGGGACATTGTGTAAAATGTAAATAAAAACAGAATACAAAGATTTGCAAATCCTCTTCAACCTATATTCAGTTGAATACACCACAAAGATAAGACATTCAATGTTCAAACTGATAAACTTTATTGTTTTTGTCCAAATATTTGCTCATTTTGAAATGGATGCCTGCAACACGTTTCAAAGAAGTTGGTACAGTGGTATGTTTACCACTGTGTTACATCACCTTTCCTTCTAACAACACTCAATAAGCATTTGGGAACTGAGGACAGTAAATGTTGAAGCTTTGTAGGTGGAATTCTTTCCCATTCTTGCTTGATGTACGACTTCAATTGTTCAGCAGTGCAGGGACTCCATTGTCATATTTTGTGCTTCATAATGCGCCACGCATTTTCAATGGGCAACAGGTCTGGACTGCAACTCAGTCACATGGGGTGTGCAGCCAGTACATTCTGAGTGCCGGTCCCAAGCCCGGATAAATGAGGAGGGTTGCATCAGGAAGGGCATCCGGCGTAAACAAGCCAACCCAACTATGCAGACTCAGAATCGAATTCCCATACCGGATTGGTCGCGGCCCGGGTTAACAACGTCCGCCACCGGTGCTATTGCCCAACAGGGTGCCGGTGGAAATTGGACTACTGTTGGGTGAAGACGACGAAGAAGAGGAGGAAAACGTTGCCACGAACAGCAGGAGAAGAAGAAAACTAGAAGGGTGGAAATGAGAGTGGGGACTTTGAATGTTGGTAGTATGACTGGAAAAAGGAAAGAGCTAGCTGATATGATGGAGAGGAGAAAGGTAGACATATTGTGTGTGCAAGAGACCAAGTGGAAGGGAAGTAAGAGCAGGAGCATCGGCGGTGGGTACAAGTTGTTTGTACCGTGGTGAGGACAGGAAGAGAAATGGTGTTGGGGTCATTTTTAAAGGAAGAGTATGTTAAAAGTGTGTGGAGGTTAAGCGAGTGTCTGACAGGGTGATGAGTGTGAAGTTGGAAATTGAAGGGGTGATGATGAATATCATCAGTGCATTTGCCCCACAGGTAGGTTGTGAGATGAAGGAGAAAGAAGATTTCTGGAGTGTGTTAGATGAGGTGGTGGAGAGTGTGCCCAAGCATGAAAGAGTGGTGATAGGAGCAGACTTCAGTGGGCATGTTGGTGAAGGGAACAGAGGTGATGAGGAAGTAATGGGTAGATATGGTATCAAGGATAGGAATGGGGAAGGACAGATGGTAGTTGATTTTGCAAAAGGATGGAAATGGCTGTGGTGAATACCTACTTTAAGAAAGGGAGGAGCACAGGGTAAACATATAAGAGTTGGAGGAAGGTGCACACAGGTGGACTACATTCTTATAGGAGATGCAAGCTAAAAGAAATCACAGACTGTAAGGTGGTAGCAGGAGAGAGTGTCACTAGACAGCATAGGATGGTTGTTTGTTAGGATGACTTTAGAGTTAAAGAAGAAGAGAGAGTGAGAGCTCAACAAAGGATCAGATGGTGGAAGCTGAAGGAGGAAGACCGTTGTATGAAATTTAGCGAGCAGGTGAGAGAAGCACTAGTTGGAGGGGAAGCAATTTTGCACAACTGGAAAAGTACTGCAGATGTGGTGAGGGAGACAGCTAGGGCAGTACTGGTTAGCATCTGGACAGTGGAAGGAAGACAAGGAGACTTGGTGGTGGAATGAAGAGGTCCAGGAAAGCATAAGGAGAAAGAGGTTGGCGAAAAAGTTTTGGGATAGTCGGAGAGATTGAAGAAAGTAGACAGGAGTACAAGGAGATGCAGCGTAAGGCGAGAAGAGAAGTGGCAAAAGCAAAGGAAAAGGCATAATGTGAGCTGTACAAGAAGTTGAATAGTAAGGAAGGAGAAAAGGACTTGTACCAATTGGCCAGACAAAGGGACAGAGCTGGAAAGGATGTGCAGCAGGTTAGGGTGGTAAAAGATGCACATGGTAATGTGCTGACAAGTGAGGAGTGTGTGCCGAGAAGGTGGAGGGAATATTTTGAAGAGTTGATGAATAAAGAAAATGAGTGAGAGAAAAGGCTGGATGATGTGGTGAGAGTAAATCAGGAAGTAAAAGAGATTAGCAAGGAAGAAGTGAGGGCTGCTATGAAGAGGATGAAGAGTGGAAAGGCAGTTGGTCCAGATGACATTCCAATGGAGGCATGGAAATGTCTAGGAGAGATGGCAGTAGAGTTTCTAACCAGATTGTTTAATAAAATCTTGGAAAGTGAGAGGATGCCTGAGGAGTGGAGACTAAGTGTGCTGGTTCCTATTTTCAAGAACAAGGGTGATGTGCAGAAGCTGCAGTAACTACAGAGGCATAAAGCTGATCAGCCACAGCATGAAGTTATGGGAAAGAGTAGTAGAAGCTAGGCTTAGAAAACAGGTGAAGATCTGTGAGCAGCAATATGGTTTCATGCCGAGAAAGAGCACTACAGATGCAATGTTTGCTCTGAGAATACTGTTGGAAAAGTACAGAGAAGGACAGAAAGAGTTACAATGTGTGTTTGTGGACTTAGAAAAAGCTTATGATAGGGTGCCAAGAGAAGAGTTGTGGCATTGTATGAGGAAGTCTGGAGTGGCAGAGAAGTATGTTAGGGTAGTGCAGGACATGTACAAGAATAGTGTGACAGCGGTGAGATGTGCAGTCAGAATATCAGACTCATTCAAGGTGGAGGTGGGATTACACCAAGGATCAGCTCTGAGTCCTTTCTTGTTTGCAGTGGTGATGGACAGGTTGACAGATGAGATCACAGGAGTCCCCATGGACTATGATGTTTGGAGATGACATTGTGATCTGTAGTGAGAGTAGAGAGCAAGTTGAGTCTAGTCTGGAGAAGTGGAGATATGCTTTGGAGAGAAGGGGAATGAAAGTCAGTAGAAGCAAGACTGAGTACATGTGTGTGAATGAGAGGGAGCCCAGTGGAATAGTGCAGTTACAAGGAGAAGAAGTGGTGAAAGTAGATGAATTTAAATATTTGGGGTCAACTGTTCAAAGTAATGGAGAGTGTGGTAGAGAGGTGAAGAAGAGAGTGCAGGCAGGGTGGAGTGGGTGGAGAAAGGTGGCAGGAGTGATTTGTGACCGAAGAATATCAGCAAGAGTGAAGGGGAAAGTTTACAAAACAGTAGTGAGACCAGCTATGTTGTATGGTTTAGAGACAGTGGCACTAACAAAAAGACAGGAGGCAGAGCTGGAGGTGGCAGAGCTGAAGATGTTGAGATTCTCTTTGGGAGTGACAAGAATGGACAAGATTAGGAATGAACATATCAGAGGGACAGCTCAGGTGGGACGGTTTGGAGACAAAGTCAGAGAGGCGAGATTGAGATGGTTTGGACATGTGCAGAGGAGGGACCCAGGGTATATAGGGAGAAGGATGCTGAGGATGGAGCCACCAGGCAGGAGGAGAAGAGGAGACCAAAGAGGAGGTTTATTGATGTGCTGAGAGAGGACATGCAGGTGGTTGGTGTGAGAGGGGAAGATACAGAGGACAGGGTGAGATGGAAACAATTGATCTGCTGTGGCGTCCCTAATGGGAACAGCCGAAAGACAAATAAGAAGACAGGTCTGGACTGCATGCAGGCCATCCAGTACTTGCACTCTTTTACTATGAAGCCACGCTGTTGTAATACATGCAGAATGTGGCTTGGCATTGTCTTGCTGAAATAAACAGGGATGTCCCTGAAAAAGACGTTGCTTGGATGGCAGCATGTGTTGCACCAAAACATGGATGTACCTTTCAGAATTGTTGGTGCCATCACAGATGTGTAAGTTGCCCATGCCATGGGCACTAACACAACCCTATACCATCACAGATGCTAGCTTTTGTTAGCCTCTACTGGTGGTTGGCTCTCACTGCGGTATTGTATCACTTCCTGTTCCGGAGCACAGCGGTGTTTTACTGTATCTGTTAGCTGTTTAATCTGCGCAGTTAGATTGATCTAGTTAACTAGATAACGATTTGTTTCACAGTGTAATCTTCAAGTGCCTTAACTAAAGCACTCCCTCTGCTGAATCACCTCTAAATTATTTACACTTTATTCACTTTGTGTGTTTTTAGGAATCCGCTAGCTTAGCGCAGCTACTAGTTCTTAGCCGGTTTAGCATGGCAGCTTCTCCTGTCTCTCCCGCACTTTTCTGCTCTGGGTGTGAAATGTTTAGTTATTCCTCGGCCTCCTTTAGTAGTAATGGTACTTGTAATAAGTGTAGCTTATTCGTAGTTTTGGAGGCCAGGCTGGGTGAATTGGAGACTCGGCTCCGCACCTTGGAAAATCCTACAGCTAGCCAGGCCCCTGTAGTCGGTGTGGACCAAGGTAGCTTGCCGCCGTTAGTTCCCCTCCAGGAGATCCCGAGCAGCTGGGAAAGCAGGCCGACTGGGTGACTGTGAGGAGGAAGCGTAGACCTAAACAGAAGCCCCGTGTACACCGCCACACCCGTTCACATCTCTGTTTTTCCCCACTCGACGACACACCCGCCGAGGAACCAACTCTGGTTATTGGCGACTCTGTTTTGAGAAATGTGAAGTTAGCGACACCAGCAACCATAGTCAATTGTCTTCCGGGGACCAGAGCAGGCGACATAGAAGGAAATTTGAAACTGCTGGCGAAGGCTAAGCGTAAATTTGGTAAGATTGTAATCCACGTCGGCAGTAATGACACCCGGTTACGCCAATCGAGGTCACTAAAATTAATATTGAATCGGTGTGTAACTTTGCAAAAACAATGTCGGACTCTGTAGTTTTCTCTGGGCCCCTCCCCAATCGGACTGGGAGTGACATGTTTAGCCGCATGTTCTCCCTGAATTGCTGGCTGTCTGAGTGGTGTCCAAAAAATGATGTGGGCTTCATAGATAATTGGCAAAGCTTCTGGGGAAAACCTGGTCTTGTTAGGAGAGATGGCATCCATCCCACTTGGATGGAGCAGCTCTCATTTCTAGAAATCTGACCAATTTTCTTAAATCCTCCAAACCGTGACTATCCAGGGTTGGGACCAGGAAGCACACCTTACACACCTCTCTGCAGCTTCTCTCCCCCTGCCATCCCCTCATTACGCCATCCCTGTAGAGATGGTGCCTGCTCCCAGACCACCAATAACCAGCAAAAATCTATTTAAGCATAAAATTCATAAAGAAAAAATAATATAGCACCTTCAACTGCACCACAGACTAAAAACAGTTAAATGTGGTCTATTAACATTAGGTCTCTCTCTTCTAAGTCCCTGTTAGCAAATGATATAATAATTGATCAATATATTGATTTATTCTGCCTTACAGAAACCTGGTTACAGCAGGATGAATATGTTAGTTTAAATGAGTCAACATCCCCGAGTCACACTAACTGCCAGAACGCTCGTAGCACTGGCCGAGGCGGAGGATTAGCAGCAATCTTCCACTCCAGCTTATAATTAATCAAAAACCCAGACAGAGCTTTAATTCATTTGAAAGCTTGACTCTTAGTCTTGTCCATCCAAATTGGAAGTCCCAAAAAACAGTTTTATTTGTTGTTATCTATCGTCCACCTGGTCGTTACTGTGAGTTTCTCTTGTGAATTTTCGGACCTTTTGTCTGACTTAGTGCTTAGCTCAGATAAGATAATATAGTGTGCGATTTTAACATCCACACAGATGCTGAGAATGACAGCCTCAACACTGCATTTAATCTATTGTTAGACTCGATTGGCTTTGCTCAAAATGTAAATGAGTCCACTCACCACTTTAATCATACCTTAGATCTTGTTCTGACTTATGGTATGGAAATTGAAGACTTAACAGTATTCCCTGAAAACCCCCCTTCTGTCTGATCATTTCTTAATAACATTTACATTTACTCTGATGGACTACCCAGCAGTGGAGAAATAAGTTTCATTACAGTAGAAGTCTTTCAGAAAGTGCTGTAACTAGGTTTAAGGATATGATTCCTTCTTTATGTTCTCCAATGTCCATATACCAACACAGGACAGAGTAGCTACCTAAACTCTGTGAGTGAGATAGCTTATCTCGTCAATAGTTTTATATCCTCATTGAGGACAACTTTGGATGCTGTAGCTCCTCTGAAAAGAGAGCCTTAAATCAGAAGTGCCTGACTCCGTGGTATAACTCACAAACTCGCAGCTTAAAGCAGATAACCCGTAAGGAGAGGAAATGGCATCTCACTAATTTAGAAGATCTTCACTTAGCCTGGAAAAAGAGTCTGTTGCTCTATAAAAAAAGCCCTCCGTAAAGCTAGGACATCTTACTACTCATCACTAATTGAAGAAAATAAGAACAACCCCAGGTTTCTTTTCAGCACTGTAGCCAGGCTGACAAAGAGTCAGAGCTCTGTTGAGCCAAGTATTCCTTTAACTTTAACTAGACTCTTCTCTCCGATTGTTCTGTCTGAGTTATTTTCATTAGTTTATTCCTCCAAACCATCAACATGTCTATTAGACCCCATTCCTACCAGGCTGCTCAAGGAAGCCCTACCATTAATTATGCTTCGATCTTAAATATGATCAATCTATCTTTATTAGTTGGCTATGTACCACAGGCTTTTAAGGTGGCAGTAATTAAACCATTACTTAAAAAGCCATCACTTGACCCAGCTATCTTAGCTAATTATAGGCCAATCTCCAACCTTCCTTTTCTCTCAAAATTCTTGAAAGGGTTGTTGTAAACAGCTAAGTGATCATCTGCAGAGGAATGATCTATTCGAAGAGTTTCAGTCAGGTTTCAGAATTCATCATAGTACAGAAACAGCATTAGTGAAGGTTACAAATGATCTTCTTATGGCCTCAGACAGTGGACTCATCTCTGTGCTTGTTCTGTTAGACCTCAGTGCTGCTTTTGATACTGTTGGACCATAAAATTTTTATTACAGAGATTAGAGCATGCCATAGGTATTAAAGGCACTGCACTGCGGTGGTTTGAATCATATTTATGTAATAGATTACAATTTGTTCATGTAAATGGGGAATCTTCTTCACAGACTAAGGTTAATTATGGAGTTCACATGGTTCTGTGCTAGGACCAATTTTATTCACTTTATACATGCTTCCCTTAGGCAATATTATTAGATAGCATTGCTTAAATTTTCATTGTTACGCAGATTATACCCAGCTTTATCTATCGATGAAGCCAGAGGACACACACCAATTAGCTAAACTGCAGGATTGTCTTACAGACATAAAGACATGGATGACCTCTAATTTCCTGCTTTTAAACTCAGATAAAACTGAAGTTATTGTACTTGGCCCCACAAATCTTAGAAACATGGTGTCTAACCAGAGCCTTACTCTGGATGGCATTATCCTGACCTCCAGTAATACTGTGAGAAATCTTGGAGTAATTTTTGATCAGGATATGTCATTCAATGCGCATATTAAACAATATGTAGGACTGCTTTTTTGCATTTGCGCAATATCTCTAAAATTACAAAGGTCTCAGAGTGATGCTGAAAAACTAATTCATGCATTTATTTCCTCTAGGCTGGACTATTGTAATTCATTATTATCAGGTTGTCCTAAAAGTTCCCTGAAAAGCCTTCAGTTAATTCAAAATGCTGCAGCTAGAGTACTGACAGGGACTAGAAGGAGAGAGCATATCTCACCCATATTGGCCTCTCTTCATTGGCTTCCTGTTAATTCTAGAATATAATTTAAAATTCTTCTTCTTACTTCAGCCTTCAGCTTTCAGGCTCCTCTCCTCTGGAACCAGCTCCCAATTTGGATCAGGGAGACAGACACCCTCTCTACTTTTAAGATTAGGCTTAAAACTTTCCTTTTTGCCAAAGCTTATAGTTAGGGCTGGATCAGGTGACCCTGAACCATCCCTTAGTTATGCTGCTATAGACTTAGACTGCTGGGGGGTTCCCATGATGCACTGAGTGTTTCTTTGCCTTTTTGCTCTGTATGCACCACTCTGCATTTAATCATTAGTGATTGATCTCTGCTCCCCTCCACAGCATGTCTTTTTCCTGGTTCTCTCCCTCAGCCCCAACCAGTCCCAGCAGAGGACTGCCCCTCCCTGAGCCTGGTTCTGCTGGAGGTTTCTTCCTGTTAAAAAGGAGTTTTTCCTTCCCACTGTCGCCAAGTGCTCGCTCACAGGGGGTCGTTTTGACCGTTGGGGTTTTTCTGTAATTATTGTATGGCTTTGCTTAGCACCTTGGCTTTGCCAAGGTGCTTTATATTGATAAAGCACCTTGGGGGCAACTGTTTTGTTGTGATTTGCACTATATAAATAAAATTGATTTGATTTGATTGATTTTGAACTTTGCGCTGGGTAACAATATGGTCATTTCCTCTTTTGTTCAGGGGAAACATGTCCATGATTTCCAAAAACAATTTGAAGCATGGACTCATCAGACCACAGCACACTTTTCCACTTTGTATCTGTACATTTCAGATAAGCTCGGGACAAGAGAAGGCAGCGGCATTGGATGTTGTTGATGTATGGCTTTCGTTTTGCATGGTAGAGTTTTAACTTGCACTTGTAGATATAGCGACGAACTGTGTTTAACTGACAGTGGTTTTGTGAAGTGTTCTTGAGCCCACGCAGTAAGATCCTTTACACAATGATGTTGGTTTTGAATGCAGTGGGGCCTAAGGGATTGAAGGTTACAGGCATTCAATATTGGTTTTCAACCTTGCCGCTTACGTGTAGAAAGTTCTCCAGATTCTCTGAATCTTCTGGTTATATTATGGATTGTAGATGATGGAATTTCTAAATTCCTTGCAATTGAACATTGAGAAACATTGTTCTAAACTGCTGGACTATTTTTTTAATGCAGTTGTTCACAAAGTGGTGATCCTCACCCCATCTTTGCTTGTGAATGTCTGAGGCTTTTGTGGATGCCGTTTTATACCCAATCATGACACTCACCTGTTTCCAATTAGGTGTTCTTTGAGCATTCCTCAACTTTCCCAGTCTTTTGTTGCCCTGTCCCAGCTTTTTTGAAACATGTTGCAGCCATCCATTTCAAAATGAGCAAATATTTGCACAAAAACAACAAAGGTTATCAGTTTGAACATTAAATATCTTGTCTTTGTGGTTTATTCAATTGAATATAGGTTGAAGAGGATTTGCAAATCATTGTGTTTTATTTACATTTTACGCAATGTCCCAACTTCATTGGAATTGGGATTTAAGTGCCACGCGAGCGGTGTTCGTGGGTGTCAGCTGGAATTTTGCCGACACCAGGTTTGATGGGCTCTCACAGTGCACAGTCTGTCTTTCAGCCGCTGGTGTGCGCAAATAGTTGTAGCAACAGGTGTACGAGGCGTTGGAGGCAGCTATGATTTTGCACGTATTGCAGACGATTCCTGCTTCTATGCGCAATTCGACCGACTATTCGTACTATGTGTGAACGGGCTGTAAATAATGTTAGCTGCTTCAAAGTATCTTGCAGAATTGATTGTTATAAAGCTTTGTTACTGGCAAATAACTAGCTAGCAGTTACATACTTGGTTCAGCTATTAGGCCAATATATTCTAGTTTTGTTTCTTTTTCTCTTGGTGGCTAAAGTTTATCTGTTATGGCTTTGCATATTGACTTTGCATATTGACTTGATACATGTTTTATCTATTAAAAATTATGTATCACCCCAGTGGCAACAAATCCATACTCCAAGTTGGACCTGAGAGATATTGGTGATATTGAATTCAAAATAAGAGCCACCAGTCACATTAACCACAACATACATGCTGTAGCACATTTTTACTTATTAACTTTCATGTATCATTTTGGAATAAAACAATACTTAAGCCTGGTATATAAGGGCTGCCTGTAAAACATCATTTCTAAGGCAGTAAGAGATCTGTTTTATTCAGCTGTTGTCTGCTGACTGAGGGGAAGTAGTGGTACAAAACCATGTGACACAGTAAGATAAAAACACTTTCTTATGATGATGAGCCATCTTAAAACAATGAGAAAGATGACGGCCACACATCAAAATCATCAATGTTAATCACATCCCATGTTTGTCAATGTCAAAAAATTTAATTTCTGTAAGGCCCAACACAGAGATCTCAGAAACTGAGGCACTGCAGCACTTACACATCAGCGTGGTGAAATCTAAACCTCTTTGGCCTACTTTGAGACTTATAATTTTAGATGCTGGGCTGCAGTGAGGCACTAAAGCCAAAAGGCCTCTTGAATTGCCAGTGAGAGGCTGATGAAAGGGCTGCATCAAGCAGAAAAAAAAAACAACAAAAACATACTGGACATATTTCATTCAAATGTGAATTCAAGATAAGCACAGCCAACTTTGTTGAATTAATATTTTATTTAAGTTGTTCGTTGATTGTAATATTGATCTGGTTTTTATTAATAAATGGTTATTACTGTGCAACTTTGTGTGGGTTGGAGGACTTCAACTAAACATTAATTTCATTACTTATCACATTGTTTTTTGTGGTTGTTTAGTGAAATATCTATTCTTCAGTTTAACCTCTTGAAGAGATGTGGACAGTTGGCCACATTTCATCCATCTTTGTCCAGTTGTAATGCTTTGACATTGCAGCCAGCGAGCCATTGTATGAACTTGTCATGGAGGCATTGAAGTCATGATAGACTCAGGCTAATCTCGGTGGAATAAGTCGTGTAGACTTCCCCATACATATATAATATCTAGTAGAGAGATAGTCTTGGGCAAGGTTGGGTAGGATTACTTTGAAATGTAATCCAAAAGTAATCCAAATGTATGTACATACATACATGCAATCCACATGAAAAAAAACAAAAAAACTAACAAACAAACAAACAACCCCAACCCCACCCCCTCAACGCAGGGGAAACTGGAAGTACGTCCAGTGGTCACCAAACCATGACTATACCCCAAAAGTCAACCGGGGAGGAGTGGAACAGCTGGTAATGGCATACGGCACAAAACGGCGCCACCCCTCCGACTTTTAAACCAGCCACCAGCTGTGGTGGGTATATTCCACTGCCCCAAACCTCAGCTACGCTGATGGCGTATGGCTCAAAGGCGCGCTGAAGCCGGAGGTGGAACAGGGAATTAAAAAACACCCCCTAAACCCCCCCCTCCCGGGTGCAGAGGTTACTGGGAAACACCCAGCATAACTAACTGCACCACCCAGCAACGCCGACAACGTACGGCTCAAACGGCTGGGGCTGGAGGAGAAGACAGGGAATTAAGACAAAAATAAACATATGTACATATTATGGACATATGTTCCCTAGCATCACTTTCTAATAATTTATTTACAAGACAACAACTTTACGACATGACTAGTTTTTGTTCATGTGACTGTGCCTCAGTATGGCATCTTGCAAAGTACATACACTCAACAACTTCACAGGAATGCAGACATCTAAAAGTATAATTTGGTAGGACAACAATTTGAAGGACATGAACGCAAGTGTACACAGTCATAAAAATTTGAAGTGGTGTGACATCTGCTTATGAAAATGTATGTTCTCCTGTGACATGGGTTGTGGTTGTTTATGACAAACTACTCTACTGCATCTATGGTTGGTGCTGTGGTTGTCCTGTTCCAGTGACATTGTGCTTTGTTGTACTCCCAAGGGAGTTCATGTTCTGGTTGCAAGAAGTAACACTGGATAGCATCCCTCTGCACTTGCATCTTGCAGATTGTTATTAACGTGGTTAGTCTGGCTTGGAGCAAGTTGAGTATTGTTCCTTTCACTGCCCTTGTCTATCATCATTAATGATCTCATGCTCAACATCCCCTTGGGTACCATGTGTCCACAGGTACCATCCCATTTTGACATAACCTGAAACCAGTTGCCTCAATTCCAAACACACACACAACTCATCTTCAACCGCTTAAGGGTCACGGGGGCTGGAGCCTATCACAGCAGTCATAGAGCGTGAGGCGGGGTACACCCAGGACAGGACACCTGTCTGTCACAGGGACACAAAACAGACAACAAACACATTCACACCCACTCGCACAGCTACAGACAATTTAAATATTCCAATCCACCTAACCCACACGTCTTTGGATGTTGGAGGAAACCAACGCAAACATGGGGAGAACGCCACACAGAAAGGCCACAGGCAGGAATTGAACCCATGACCTTCTCACTGTGAGGCAACAGTGCTAACCACTAAGTCACTGTGCTGCCCAAATTCCAAACACATCTTCCATGATATAGCAGTTGGACATCTCCTCACACTCTTTAAGTCCACATTTGCTGTATGATTTCATCAAATGCTGGTGGGAGCAGAACTACCATGGACCTCTCCATCCTCAGGGAGCCAAAACGTTCTACATTACAGTTATCTGATTTTTTTTTTCCAAGATTCCACCATTTGACCAACAGCATTCTGACCATAAGTCAGAAAACAAGATCTCACAATGTGGATTGGCCAAAACTAGCCTACAGTGCTAAAAAAATTCCATTGTTTACCTGTGAAAGAATGCCAGGGTGCTAAGAAAGTACTAATACAGGAACTGAGGGAACATAAAACATAACAGAACGAGATGTGATTGGTTTTAATCCAAAGACATTATGGCTATGAGGTGACAGGATGTACTGATGGACATTCAGGTGCTCACACAACCTGAAGCAACCAGTGGTGGTGACATGGTCAGAGCAGCAGTCCAGATGGGTCATAGACCAACTGCTGGTTGGTGATCATTAGCAACATGGTTGGTAACACTGGACCTCGTGGTGAGACAGTTGCTAAATTCATGCAGCTTTGGTCTATGGATTAAAATGCACAACCCTTGAAATGTCAGGGGTGTGAAAGACAGTGTGTTTAGCATGCATGTGCAGTTTGATGTGATTTAAAGGAATGTGCTCAGCTGCTCATAGATAAAGTGGCTAAACGGGAAACCAGATATGTGACTTTCTGGTTCAGGGAACTTGCTGTAACCAATCTGCCTTTCTCAGCTGCGGTAAGCCGTGCTAAGCCCGTTTAAAAGTTGCTGCTCTTCTGTTGTATGCCTCGAGCATTGGGTTATGTGTGTGTGTGTGTGTGTGCGCACACTCGAGTGTGCCATAATGCCCAGAGGAGGTAGTTGGGCTGAAGATAGGCCACATACAATGTTCTCATTTGAGATAGTGAGCGAGAGAGAGAGACAGGGAAAGAGAAGATGAAGGAAAAAAGACAGAACTGGAGAGAGGAAGTGAGTATTTTTGGGTCATGTGAATTGCCCTATTTAGCAGCTTTTGCCAATATCTCAAAGACACAGTACATACACACACACACACACATTCAGTCACACACCAACAATCCATTTTGCTGAGTACCATCAAAAGGTCCATTTGCTTGAACAATTTATCAATATTTCCTGTCATCAGTAAATCACACAGTTGTGCTTCTGCTATCTCACTGGTTATTCTGCAGATTAAAAAAAAAAAAATCACTGACTTCACAATAGAGGTGGGCGGATCATTCCTAATATCGATAATATTGATACCAATGCTGGTATTGATATTGAATGATCCTCGTGTAAAAACACTGATACTCAAGCCTTTTTTCTCTCCCACACACACTGACTGCTGCTCACGCAGATTCATCAAAGTCTACTCTCTGTCTGTAAGAGCAGCACTGCGCTCTGTCACACAACATGGAGCAGCGCACCCTTGTATTGTGGTTTGTCAGCCCTCTACCTCAGGAGATTTTGTTTTAAATTGTGTTGAGTGATATTTTTTTGAAATAAAAATGTTGATTGTGATAATATTCTGTTGTCACGTACATTGTTTGGTGAAATTCTATCCTAGGTCTTTTGGATCCTTTGGATATACAGTATGAAGCTTAAATATGAAAAAGTATCAGTATTGGTATCGATATCGGCGATACTGGGCCTGTATTTACTTGGTATCGGATCAATATCAAAATTCCCGCTATCGCCCACCTCTACTTCACAACACGTGCTGTTATCTGCCTGTTTATTCACTTGTTGATTTTTCGTTGTAGATCATTCTAGTGAAATTTTGTTGGAATCTGCATTCTTCACTAACTATAAAAAAAAGCCCATTTGCCATCTCCCTTGTTTTCACAGCAGACCTGTATGCTGATTTGGTAAGTGCTTCATGCAGGATGCCATTCCTGACACAACATTTTGGAGAATGGGTTTGAACCAGGAAACTTCCACACTGGACGTGAGACCATTTTACCACTTGGCCACCATTGATGCCCTAGGGTGCTTTAAGTGATGTTAAATATGTTTTTTAAACACCACCATGGCAGCAGTGTGCACTCAGTCTGTTACCATGCTGTGCACTCACTGTTAATGATCTGAGTGAATAAAATACAAAGCTTGTTGTGCACTTAGAGCAAAGTGCTAAACTGTTTTCTAACCTTGCACGGTTGTTCCCCCATGACTTTGTTCACTCCTGCAGCTCTGCGCTTATAAATCAAAGCAGAGACAACACGCATGTCCCAGTCTCACATTTTTTTTTTCGTTTTCTCCCGTCACGAAATGATTCAAATTTTCGTGACGGGGTTTTTTAACTCACTATTACTAACCCTACTCCTTCCCCCAACACTAACCATAACCATTTGACTAAACACGCTTCACTTTTAATTTCATGCAGCCATCATGGAATGTATTAGGATGAATATGTGCTGCTGTGATGAAAATGAGGAGCTTTTCGTCACAATATCACAAACTAATAGATTGAAGTATATTTCGTGCTGCTGAATCACGCCATGCCATGAGACTGGGTTTGCACATGTACAGTACTTATTTGGTTACTCTGTTATAATTAAAATGATATGATCAATCAGAAAAAAAACATACATTTTCATATGTCTCATCAAATCCACCTAGTATCAAAGCATTGCAGTAGTATAACTAGAACACTCAAAGTACTGTAGTGTTGCTTGGATGTTGTAGTTTTTAAAAATATATTAATACTCATTATGATGATGCTCATCATCATTATTGCCATATTTTCCAGAGTATAAGTTACATTTTTTACTAGTTTGAGAGGTCCCTTTGTTATTATTAATAATTCTAATGCCTGTTGATTTAGCGCTTACCTAGAATCAAAGCGCAAAACAAAATACTTCTCGACCCTCTGGCTACCGGTCTGTACAGCGCCTGTTAGAAAGAGGAAAACACTGATAAGTTGATGAGACAAACCCTTTTATGTATGTGGAAAGTGCAACCTGATTGACTGGTAATACATGTATCATACGTCATCTGCCAGAAGCAGAATTGGTGCATTTTTGTCATAAAGGATATGCATTTAAAATGTACCATGGCAGCACTGACAAAGCAATGGTTGGTTGCATCAGCACCGTGCTGAAGCAGAGTGAGATAGAATGATCTGTGTGAAAAAACATACTTCTTTTATATTTGAAGTGAAAGAGAGCATAAATATGCATTTAAAATGTTCAGAGTGGCACTGTGGTGAAGCAGCAGCAAACACTGAGAGAGTTCTGCCTGTTCATTCCTTCTGCACCGTGATTATCAAGTGAATCGAGATGAAATGCACTCTGATTTATGTGACCTGTTTTTATTTTATCTGATACAGGTCAATCCAGAAATTCCTTGCCTTAACATCTGCAATGAAAATTGATGCAAAATGCACAAAACACTATGTTACAAACAACTTTATTACAATGTCATTGTGATAGAATCCAGACAGCACAGCATAAGTGAGCCTACCTCCGAAAAAAGAAAGTGTGTGGTTCAAGCCCATCCGTGTCCCATTCTCCTTCTACATCTGGAGATGTGCCAGGAAAGACATTTGGTATAAAACTTGTGCCAGTCCAGTTCTTTTGGGATGGACTATTGACACATCACTGTACTTTCTCTTTATTATTATTATTTATTATGCTAAGAACCTCACTTAGAACAAGAGATCCCTTTCATAAATCATCAAGGTCAAAGATTCCACAGAATTATAATCCGTGGAACAGTGCTTATCTCCCAGGCTTTGGGTGAGGTTACATGTGGTATTCATGGTAAACAGCTACTTTATTGCTGTGTTAAGACACCTTGACACTTCATTGTGCCAATGCATCCTGCTTGGTCCCGCTGGACACCACGCTTTGTCCCACTTTACACCACGCTATATAAAATAATAATTTCATTGCAGATGATGCATTTGCTCTCAGAATGTGGCTGATGAAACCATTCTCTCATAGCTCTCAGAATTAGAGGTAGGCAGATTGATCCTAATATCGATAATATCAATACCAACGCTGGTATTGATATTGAATGATCCTCTGTAAAAAGATTGGTACTCAAGCTTTTTTCTCTCCCACACGCACTGACTGTTGCACTCACAGATTCATCAAAGTCTACTCTCTGTAAGAGCAGCACTGTGCTGTGTCACACAACACAGAGCAGCGCACCCTTGTATTGTGGTTTGTCAGCCCTCTACCTCAGAGATTTTGTTTTAAGTTGTGTTGAGTGATATTTTTTTAAACAATAATGTTGATTGTGATAATAAAGTATTTTGTTTCCACGTACAATGTTTGGTGAAATTCTATCCTAGGTCTTTTGGATCCTTTGGATCTATGAAGCTTAAATATGAAAAAGTATCGGTATTGTTATTGATATCAGCGATACTGGGCCTGTATTTACTTGGTATCAGATCAATACCAAAATTCCCGGTATCACCCACCTCTACTCAGAATCACAGATAAATTATCTACAGCTGTAGGTTGTCTCGTGTGTGCCGTGCAGTGGTGAACGCATTTGAAATCTTGTCTCAAATGTAATTATTTCCTATATATATATATATATATATATCTATATCTATCTATATATATATATATATATATATATATATATATATATATATATATATATATATATATATATAAAGCGTTTAGGCGCAAAACCCTGTAAATGCCATGCCCACGGAAAATGAGATAACCATTGCAAGTGAAAGCTTACTGAGGCTCATATCTGATAACAAAATCAAACAAAGCCCCATAAATCCTGGTAAATGCAAGTCAAGATGTTGTTTGTATGCACAACCTCGTAAGTGCCATCACAGTTTGTGTGCAAAACCACACAGTGAACAGTGCACCACTCACTGGCATGTATCTCGGTCATGTGATGCAAAGATTGCGGCGCCCACGAGAGCTTCTCTGATGCTACATTTACACATAACGATGGCACATCACGAATGCCACAAACTATACATTCTTGGCTGCTGATCATGAATGTGATGATTTAAGGCAGAGGCGTCAGGTGTCCTCATGAACTGCTAAAACCTGTTACCACGTGTTATGATTAATGGCACGTGTTGGTGGAGAATTATCATGAACCATTACGCAGGAGTGAATTTATGGTGATATATATATATATTATTGGGAAACAGTTGCATTTTCATTCCTTCTTATGATTTAGACAAAATAACTGTAAAGTTATGTTTATTATAGATGTAACATCTCATCATAATGATTCAGATGTCCTACGCGCATTGACACGTACTGACGCATTGTTTTTGAATAGGTTGCACCAGTCACGACAAGCTCATGTAAGTGGCACAAAATTAGCCGCGCACAGTTCACTCACAACAATTTATGATGGGTTTATTCGTTGGCACGCCAGATTGTATGCCAGTGCAGGGATCAAATTTGTGTAAATGTCAAGGTGCCTTTAGAATGACATCCTACCAACTTACAGCCCTCAACAGAACATGTTGTGAATGCCTCTGTTGTACGTTCCAGGAAACTGGAAATGGGCTTTGGGGTATGTCAGGCAATCGTGAAAAGAGTAACAGCCTTCATTAGTGTTTTCAAAACAACTTCAGAGTAATTGCATTCTACTCCATTTGAATGTTCTAGCTAATGTGGTCTCTGAGGAGCACTGGACAGTTACAAGTAAATGTCAACCATCTGCGTGAGTGGTGTGTTTGCCTGGTTGGTGCCATTTGCTCAGATGTCTGCAAAGATATGGATTATGTGTGTCAGTCATTTTGGAATTTCATTCAGGCTGCATTTGGAATGTGACAAATCACAGGGTGGGAGTGAATTTACGGTAAATTATAGATAATGCAGTTCAGTAGCACTGCATATATTTACATTTTCCAAACTGTGGATTGACATTTTCTCCCATAAATGACGGTTAATCCTATTTGAGACTTTGAAATCACAATTCTTCTCTGCTGTCTCAGCAGTAGCATGAATCATAGTAACTTGGTGATCCTTAATTGATCAGTATTTCCTTATGCACATTCAATTATGCAGAGATACAAAGTAATGTAACATATTTTCAGTAATATTGTATTTTTATTGTACTTTATGTGCAATTATGGTGCAACTTGGAAGGGTTAGTTTTAGAATTAAATTAGGATTCCTTATACTGTTATTTTGGCCTTTCCTTTTTCTGTTACTTAACTCCTCATTCATTATTTTCTACAGTCACAGTGGATGTGGCAAATTCTCATATGAAGGGTGCTAGTGTTTTGTTTGTTGTATTTTTGTTTTAAGGGCCACAGTTTCACAGAAGTGAAGCAACTGCTGATTAGATGAGCAATATATAATCCAACCAACCAATCAGCTTTATTTATTAAGCACTTTAAAACAACCATAATGGACCAAAGTGCTGTACAGAAAATAAAAATCATCATAAAGACATAATTCATATAAACGTGTAAACAAAATACAACTAAAAATAATTAAAAGCCATTCAAACGTGAGTAAAAATAACAACCATACAATAAAAACAAGATAAAATCAAATAAATTAATGAAGTCAACATCTTACTAATGTTGTGAAAGTGTAGTGACACGGACCCACAACAGGGGCGCAAATGAACGGTCAATAGATGAGCCAAAAAAGTAACAATTTAATGTTGTGAAGGTGCACAACGAATACACAGACAATCTCAGAATCTGATAACAGTCAATCCACAAAGGTGACGTGTGGGCAGGCTCGAGGATAGAAGACGTCTGTCCTGAGGAGCCGGAACCACACGATTTCCGCCGCCACCGAACCTGGTGAATACTGGAGCCGCCAAGTTCTGAATTCCCAGGTGATCACCGTCCCCGACTGTCGGATCTGGTACTGCTGGCGAAGAGCAAAAACAGTCAAGTGTGGTGTGTACACCCCGTAACAACAACGGTGGGAATGCCACCTCCACCTCTAATACACACTCGGGCAGCGTCTGTGTAACCACTTATCTGACGGGACGTAGGACGAAACAGTCGCGACCCACGCCGGTCCTCTGGTTGACAGCTGCAACACAATAGCTCTTGGAATCAATCAATACAGGCAGAGAAAGTTACCTCCATAGAAGTACAATATCTCGGCGATGAGGTGGAGATGACGTCTGGGTTTTATGGAGTGAGATGATGAAGAATGAGTGACAGCTGTCAGGAAATAATGAGTGACAGCTGTCACTCCCGGCTGTGTCCGTGGCGGCAGCGCCCTCTCGTGCCTGAAGCCCGCACTTCAGGCAGGGCGCCCTCTGGTGGTGGGCCAGCAGTACCTCCTCTTCTGGCGGCCCACACAACAGGACCCCCCCCTCAACGGGCGCCTCCTGGCGCCCAACCAGGCTTGTCGGGGTGTCAACGGTAGAAATCAGCCAGGAGGGCCGGATCCAGGATGAAGCTCCTCTTCACCCAGGAGCGTTCTTTGGGTCCATACCCCTCCCAGTCCACCAAATACTGGAACCCCCGGCCCATCCGACGGACATCCAGGAGCCAGCGCACCATCCAAGCCGGCTCCCCGTCGATGATCCGGGCAGGAGGCGGTGCCGGTCCGGGAGCACAGAGGGGTGAGGTGCGGTGAGGCTTGATCCTGGACACATGAAAGACTGGGTGGATCCGCAGTGCAGTTTTGACCTCCTCTTCGTGTACCCGGGACAAGGCATCCGACCTCTGGTTCTTGGTCCCGGGGCGATAGGTGATCCGGAAGTCAAAACGCCCGAAGAACAGTGACCAGCGGGCTTGCCTGGCGGTCCTGATATACTCCAGGTTCCGATGGTCAGTGAAAACCGTGAACGCACAGACGCTCCCTCCAACAGGTGTCTCCACTCCTCAAGAGCCTCTTTCACCGCAATTCAGTTCTCGATTGCCGACGTCATAGTTCCGTTCAGCCGGGGTCAACCTGCGAGAAAAGTAGGCACACGGGTGAAGAACCTTATCGGTCTCTCCGCTCTGGGATAGCACGGCTCCTATCCCTGAGTCAGAGGCGTCCACTTCAACCACGAACTGGCGGCTAGGGTCGGGCTGCACCAAAACTGGCGCAGTAGAGAACCGTCGTTTCAACTCCTTGAACGCGGCTTCGCACCGATCCAACCAGGTGAAGGGGACTTTTGGAGAGGTCAGGGCTGTTAGGGGGCTAACTACCTGACTGTAGCCCTTAATGAACCTCCTATAGAAATTAGCGAAGCCGAGGAACTGTTGCAGCTTCCTACGGCTTGTTGGTTGGGGCCAATCTCTCACCGCCGCAACCTTGGCCGGATCAGGGGCGACGGAGTTAGAGGAGATGATAAACCCCAGGAAGGACAAAGACGTGCGGTGAAACTCGCACTTCTCGCCCTTCACAAACAGTCGGTTCTCTAACAACCGCTGCAGGACCTGACGTACATGCGTCTCAGGATCCGGAGAAAAGATGAGAATATCGTCCAGATATACGAAGATGAATCGGTGCAGGAAGTCCCGCAAGACGTCGCTAACCAAGGCTTGGAACGTCGCGGGGCGTTGGTGAGGCCGAACGGCATGACCAGGTACTCAAAGTGACCTAACGGGGTGTTAAATGCCGTCTTCCATTCGTCTCCCTTCCGGATCCGAACCAGGTGATACGCATTTCTAAGATCCAGCTTAGTAAAGATTTTGGCTCCATGCAGGGGGGTGAACACGGAATCCAACAATGGCAACGGGTATCGGTTGCGAACCGTAATCTCATTCAGCCCCCTGTAATCAATGCATGGAGTCCGCCATCTTTCTTGCCCACAAAAAAGAAACCTGCACCCATCGGGGAGGTGGAGTTCCGGATCAGCCCGGCAGCTAATGAGTCCCGGATGTAGGTCTCCATTGATTCGCGCTCAGGTCGTGAGAGGTTGTACAGCCTGCTGGACGGGAACTCAGCGCCTGGAACCAAATCAATGGCACAATCGTACGGATGGTGCGGGGGAAGGGTGAGTGCCAGATCCTTGCTGAAGACGTCAGCAAGATCGTGGTACTCAACCGGCACTGCCGTCAGATTGGGGGGACTCTGACCTCCTCCTTAGCATGTAAACCGGGAGGAACCAAGGATCCTAAACACACCCGATGGCAGGTTTCGCTCCACTGAACCACCACCCCAGACGGCCAATCAATCAGGGGATTGTGCTTCAACATCCATGGGAAGCCCAAAATCACGCGGGAGGTAGAAGGAGTTACAAAAAACTCAATCTCCTCCCGATGGTTTCCAGACACCACCAGAGTTACTGGTTGTGTCTTGTGTGTGATTAAAGGGAGGAGGGTGCCATCTAGTGCCCGCACCTGCAATGGCGAAGGAAGCGCCACCAGAGGGAGCCCTACCTCCCTTGCCCATCTGCTGTCTAGCAAATTCCCTTCTGACCCCGTGTCCACCAGTGCTGGGGCTTGAAGGGTTAAATCCCCGCTCAGGATTGTAACTGGGAGTCGTGTGGCAATCTGTGTGTGTCCCACGTGAATGTTATGACCCCCCCTTAGCCCAGTCTCTAAGGGCGGTTGTGGTCGTTGTGGCCGTTTGGGGCAGTTTTTCTGTATGTGCTCCTTTGAGCTGCAGAGAAAACACTCCCCGTGGACCAGCCTCCTCATTTTGGCCCTGTGCGTTTCCCTAACAACGTCAGCAGGGGGAGCTGTTGCCCCACGGAGCGCTGCGGCTGTGGAGCGTGGGGAGGGCGGCCCCTTTTAGAACCCGGAAGGGAGAGGGATGGCGCGTATCCAACCGACCGTCCTTCGCCTCGCTCCCGACGGCGCTCCTCCAACCGATTGTCTAACCGTATAACGAGATCGATAAGCCCATCTAAATCCTGCGTTTTCTTCCTTAGCTACCAGATGCTCCTTCAGGACCGATGACAGTCCGTTTATGAAGGCAGCGCGGAGCGCAACGTTATTCCAGCCGGACCTCGCAGCCGCAATGTGGAAGTCGACTGCATATTCGGCTGCGCACCGGCGCCCCTGTCGCATTGACAGCAGCATTGTTGAAGCGGTCTCTCCTCTGTTAGGGTGATCAAACACTGTTTCTGAACTCCCACACAAAACCCAGTGTATGCTGATAACAACCGTGAGTTCTGTTCCCAGAGTGCCGTAGCCCAGGCGCGTGCCTTACCCCGAAGACAAATTAACAACATAAGCCACCTTGCTGGCATCAGACGCGTACATCACGGGGTCGTTGTGCAAAGACGAGTGAACGCTGCATCAGAAAGTCCGCACACGGTCTCCTCACAACCCCCGTACGGCTCAGGGGACTTATGTATGCTTCAGGGGATGGTGGGGGAGGGTTTGATTGAACGACCAGTGGAATGTTATACCACGCACCGGGGTCGGCAGGAGGAGGAGCCGCAGCAGCGCTCTGATCCGCGCGCTTCCACCTGTGTGGGGAGAGCCTCCATCCTGCGATTAAGGATGACGTTTTGCTCGTACATCAAACCAGCCGAGCGGTAAAGGCGGTGAGGATTTGCTGCAACTCAGCCGAGCACGCCTCCTGCAGACGCCTGCGCACCCTGCTCTTCCATTGGCTGTCCAACAGATGGGTGACGTCCCCTCGGGATCCATGGACGCTGGCCGAGATATCCTGTTGTGAAAGTGTAGTGACACGGACCCACAACAGGGGGCGCAAATGAACGGTCAATAGATGAGCCAAAAAGTAACAATTTAATGTTGTGAAGGTGCACAACGAATACACAGACAATCTCAGAATCTGATAACAGTCAATCCACCAAAGGTGACGTGTGGCAGGCTCGAGGATAGAAGACGTCTGTCCTGAGAAGAGCCGGAACCCACACGATTTCCTTCCGCCGCCACCGAACCTGGTGAATACTGGAGCCGCCAAGTCCCGAATTCCCAGGTGATCACCATCCCCGACTGTCGGATCTGGTACTGCTGGCGAAGAGCAAAGAACAGTCAAGTGTGGGGTGTGTACACCCCCGTAACAACAACGGTGGGAATGCCACCTCCACCTCTAACACACACTCGTGCAGCGTCTGTTTAACCACTTATCTGACGGGACGTAGGACGAAACAGTCGCGGGACCCACGCCGGTCCTCTGGTTGACAGCTGCAACACAATAGCTCTTGGAATCAATTAATACAGGCAGAGAAAGTTACCTCCATAGAAGTATGATTTCTCGGCAATGAGGTGGAGATGACGTCTGGGTTTTATGGAGTGAGATGATGAAGAATGATGACAGCTGTTCGTGGCGGCAGCGCCCTCTCGTGCCTGAAGCCCGCACTTCAGGCAGGGGCACCCTCTGGTGGTGGGCCAGCAGTACTTCCTCTTCTGGCGGCCCACACACCAACTAACCCCAATCTCAATTCTCTTTTGTACCTCTTCCCCTTCCCCTTGGCCCTACCTCTACGCCTACCCTTTAAAACAAGGGGTAAGGCTAAGGGGTATGCCCCTAGCCCTATGAATTGAGACACCCCTCCGCCTTAGGAGAAAAAAAAACTGCCCGTGTCAAACTGCCATCTTCACTGTTTGTTAACATGGCAACCGAAATGCAACTTTGTGCAGTAGCCTGTTTGCTCTTTTTATTTTCTCACCTTTCTGTGTAAAATGTCAAAGAACTAGAAGTCGCAGATTTCTTCGATGCATCGCAATCATGTCATGTTAATTAATGTAATTAATTTGTAATAATAATAATACAATTAATAGTATTAATAATTAATTAATCAGTAATTAATAATGTTAATAATACTAATAATTAATCAACAATAGTAATAATTAATATTGTTTGATTAATCATTAATTGATTAATTATGAATAAATTAATTAGTAATTAAAATAAATAAACACTTGAAATATATTAGTCTGTGTGCAATGAATGTATACATTATACAAGTTTCAATTTTTGAAGGGAATTACTGAAATAAATCAACTTTTTCATGATATTCTAATTATGTGACCAGACACCTGTATGTATGTTATGGGCTGCATTAGTTCTGTTAACCTTATATTTCTTTTTCAAATTCTCCCATTTTTTGCATCCAGCCCTATTTCCTTTAGAAATTTCCTTGACAAATAATAGCAGGATGTTGGGTTATGTGTTACACATATACATGTGTGTGTATATATTTTTCCACCTATTCCCACTGATGAAACTTCTCATCTTTCTGCCTGAAATCTTATTAGGAGACGAGTGTGTTCAGGGCTCTGTTTGTTACTAAATACACATGTTACAGACCTTGAAATCCAACAGCAGGAGTCGCTATTATCCAAAGATTTATGAACATACAAATTAACATGCTTATCCTTTATTGTATTTTCTCCATTGTGAGATATAAACGTGTCTTATCATAGCATTCGTGTGTATGCGCATTATAACGCCTCAGGCGCACGAACGACGTTACGATATTCTTCAGTACGGCCAATATAGCCAAATGCATCCAGGCAGGCATACACGTTGCTGTCATAGAAGACAACTGCCTGTAAAGTTTTTTGGCAAGTTATAACTTTCTAAACAGTGTAATTTGTAATGAAGCCATTTCATTTGTGGCGGCCTCTTTCTGCGCCATGTTTGTTTTTTGTTGCGGACACAGCAGTAAGCTCCTCCTACCCCTCCAAATGAGTGTGCATCCAGATTCACTCCAAACGGAGGGGTTTGTACCCCTCCGCCTCGCTCCAAAAGAGACACCCCTCTGTCCTCTCGTGCCCACGCAAAATGGAGGGGAAGGGGGAAGGGGAAGGGCCAAGGGGTAGAATTGAGATTCAGCCTAAGGTCAAAAGGCCAAAGAGAAGAGATGGTTTTCAAGAGTTTTAAAATCAGACAGAGATGAGGCCTGTCTAATTTGCTGAGGCAGGTTGTTTCATCATTTGGATCTGTACAGTGAATGCACAGTTCCCTCTGAGCTTCCAATTAAATTTGGCACACTCAGGAGCAGCTGTTCAGCTAACCTGAGAGCGTGGGTGGGTTTATAAGGATGTAGGAGCTCAGAGAGGGAGGGTGGGGCAAGTGCATTCAGGGATTTAAAAACAAATCAAATAATGTTAAAATTGATCCTAAAATGTACGGGCACCCAGTGTAGTGAAGCAAAATGGGGGAAATGTGCTTGTATTTACGCGTACAGGTTAAAGACATGCAGTAGTGTTGTGTACCACCTGAAAACTGGCGATGGAGGGTGCACTAAACCCCACATACAGTGAATTACAGTAATTCAGCGAGTAGTAATAAAGACATGGATCACTGTCGCAAATTGCTGCCTCAAAATAATAAGCTTTATTTTGGCCAGCTGCCTCAAATGGAAACAGCTTAATTTGACAATGGTCCTGATATGACTGTCAAATTTCAAATCTGCATCCACTTTAACCCCTAGATTTGTGATGGTTGACTTCATATAACTGGCCAGGGAACCTAGATCTAGCAGGAGACTCCCAGTGATGCCTCCAAAAAATCACATTAGTTGTCATTTAAAATTTGAAAATTCAAAGCCATCCAGGGTTTTATGCCGTCAAGTCACTTGACTAACCAAGTGACAGTGTGCATAATTTTTTGTAAGAGGCACATCACAGTCATCTGCATAGCAGTGAAAGTTATACATGCTTCCTTAATTATCAAACCAAGTGGGAGGATACTGAGACAGAAAAAAAAAGAGAGGGCTTACAAACTGAGCCTTGCGGGACCCCACATGAGCGAGGAGCAGAGGAGCATACAGAGTTGCCAAGGGTGACACAGAAAGGTCGATCTGCCAAGTACGACTTGAACCACTCCAGTGATATGCCATATTGCTCACCCACTGCTCCAAGTGAGAGATGAGGATTTCATGGTCGACTGTGCAGAAACATCTAAAAGCACAAGAATAACACTGTCACAAGAGTCAGTAGCTATACAAATATAATTAAAACTAAACTAAAGAGCTGACTCTATGCTGAGCAGGGTTTTAAACTAGATTGGGAAACCTCAAGACTGCTGTGTTCTTCCAGAAAGGTCAGTGATTGACTTTAAACTATTCTTCTCAAGAATTTTTAAAAAGAAAAGGCTGATTGGAGATCAGGCCTGAAATTGCAAGAACTGTAGGATCTAGCCCAGGCTTTTCAATCAGAGGTTGCACTACTGCCTGTTTAAGATTTTTCAGGTACCACACCTGAGGACGCACTGCTGGTTAATAACTGCAAGAACAGATGGTCCCACAGTGTGGAAAATCTCTTTAAACAGAGAGAGAGAGAGAGAGACAACATCATTTGGAGATTATGAGGGTTTAAAATGACCAAGTTCCTGTAAAACGGACAAAGTCACAAGCTCAAACTGGTCAAAGATAGCAGGGGACAGAGATTGCTGGGTCAAAAATAAGAGTGAAATGTGAGCCCTAATAGAGAGAACTTGTCAATAAAATTTTCACAGACAGCAGGGGAGGTCTCCATACAGACCCTCTGCGGGACATTAAGAACCAAGTCGATAGCCTTGAACAAAACATGAGGCTTGCGACAGTTGTGACAGAATGATAGCAGATAATACTTTCTTTAGCATTTTCACAGTTGTTTCATAATTGATGCCAGCAGCCCCCGAGCATTGAAACGACACCTGCAGTTTGTACTTTTTTCACTTGCGTTCAGCTCTATGGCACTCGTATCTAACACACGAGGTCATGTCATAGCCAGGCTCAGATTTAGTTTTAGGTCGCCTGATTTTTAAAGGAGCCACAGGGTCTAAAACAGTTCGGCAGGTGAGTGAAACATGAGCTAAGATCCACTGTTGCTGCCACAAGACCTCAAGAACGATACAGGTGTAATGAAAAGAGGCAGAGAATAGACAGCAGGGGAAGAGTTAATGATGCAGCTGAAACTGTATTACAGGATAGAGCAGCCTCCAATAATACAGACATGTGATCAGAAAACACTGCATCAGAAAAACCACATGATAAAACAAGATCTAGTGTGTGTACACATTTTTGTGTGGGTCCAGACACAAACTGCACAAGATTAACAGTCAATGAGGTTTAAAACGTGCTTTGCCATTGGCTTATCAGGACAACACACATGACATGAAAACCACCAACAATAAGGACGTGGTCATATGTAGGCATAATTTTCAACCAAGAAATCGAAATTCATCTATAAAGTTCTTATTATACTTAGGAGGCAGAGAGACCACTAGAGGTGGCGATACCGGGAATTTTGGTATTGATCCAATACCAAGTAAATGCAGGCCCAGTATTGCCAATATCAATACCAATACATTTTCATATTTAGCTTAATAGATCCAAAGGATCCAAAAGACCTAGGATAGAATTTCGCCAAATATTGTACATGACAACAAAATACTTTATTATCATAATCAACATTTTGTTTAAAAATATCACTCAACACAACTTAAAACAAAATCTCCTGAGGTAGAGGGCTGACTCGAGGAGAGCGCTGTGTGGGCGGGCCAGGCTGAGCCTACCTGCATGCTGTTGGCTTGTGCTGCTGAGCCATTGACGGCGCAACAACAAAAGACCAGAAGGGGAAGGGTTGCGCTGCTCTGTGTTGTGTGACATGAATCTGTGTGTGCAGCAGTCAGTGCATGCGGGAGAGAAAAAAAGCTTGAGTACTCAATCTTTTTACACGAGGATCGTTCGATATCAATACCAGCGTCGGTATTCGATATTATCGATATTAGGATCGATCTGCCCACCTCTAGAGACCACAGTACGCAACAGTGTGTGAGAACAACCCAGCTCACATAACTCAACTCAAAGCTGCTGAAGGATGATGAAAGTGACAGTTGATTAACTTTATTGTTACTCTTACAGACCATTGATGTCCGTGGAGAGATGAAAATAACAACAATCCCGGGGTAAGAGTTCTGTGAAAGTGCTGGACTCACCAACATTCAGCCACATCTTAGTCACAGAGAAAATCCAGTTCTTAGGACGTGAAGAATCCTTTAGGATAAATACCTTGTTCGCTCATGATCTAACATTTACCAGGCCAAACCTGGCAGCAACCAACGAGCCTGTGGCATTAGCTGTCCAGGGAGTAAAACATAAACGCACAGGGTGCAATGATTCACCCTGTACCAGCGTAGACAAGGAAAGCAGGAGCTGTGGGGTTGGAACACCTTCCCCGGCCATGGTGTTAACCAGGAGTCAACAGGGTCCATCAAGTGGAAGAGGCTGGGCACCGCTTCACACTCAGACCAAGAAGTTGAATAAGAGTCCACCAAACAAGCCTTCAGCCTTACCAGCTGACCACTGTGTTTACCCTGGCGGAGGGTGCATTTATACCGAGGAGGTAGAGGGCGAGGTGTGACAGAGGTGAGCTGGGATTCTTGCCAGAAATGGGGGCACAGTTCCACATCCACCATGATCCAACTTTATTAGATCATCAGCATAAAGTCGAAGATCCATCAGTGTTTGGCGATTATACACCAGTAGAGCATTGACATTCAAAGCAAACAGCGACACAAACAGGACAAACACACACAGCAGCTGCAGTGACGAGACTGGTGCCGTCTTGGTACACGCCAGCTCAATGAAATGTTTTACTGAATTTTTAAGAAAAATCTATCCAATATTTATTTCTGGTTTTATTTTATTTTGTGACATATGCTCATAGGCCACTTTATTAGATTTTAGATATTAGATATTACTGTACATGTTCAAATGCTTGTTAACACCAACAGCTAATCAGTCACATCACTAGTGTGGATTTTCTCCATGTTGTCCACCTTCTCCCAACAATGCAAACATAGACTAATATGGTGTAAATTGACTATGCAGCACATCAAGAAAGGATTCACAGCGCTTCACTTTTTCCACATTTTGTTATGTTACAGCCTTATTTCAAAATAGAGTAAATTCATTTTTCCCATCATTCTACTCACAATACCCCATAATGACAACATGCAAATAGTTTTTGGTTGTTTAATTTTTTTGCAGATTTATTAAAATAAAAAAGTAAGAATTCACATGTACATAAGTATTCGCACTTTGCTCAATACTTTGTTGATGCATCTTTGGCAGCAATTACAGCCTCAACGTCTTCTTGGATATGATGCCACAAGCTTGGCACACCATCTTTAGGCAATTTTGCACATTGTTCTTTGAAGCAACTCTCAAGCTCCATTAGGTTCGATGGGGAGCACTGTGCACACCCATTTTCAGATCTCTCAGGACACGTTCAATCAGATTCAGGTCTGGGCTCTGGCTAGGCTACTCAAGGACAGACACAGAGTTTTCCTGGAGCCCATTCTTAGATATTTTGGGTGTGTGCTTCAAGTCATTGTCCTGCTGAAAGATGAACTGTCGCCCCAGTCTGAGGTCAAGAGTGCTCAGGAGCATGTTTTCATCCAGGATGTCTCTGTATATTGCTGCAAATATCTTTACCTCAATCCTGATTAGTTCCTGTCATTGAAAACCATCCATACAGTATGATGCTGCCACCACAATGCTTCACTATAGTGATGGAATTGGCTAGGTGTTTTATTAAGGATTAGCTTCTGTCTCGCCATTGTACCATACAGGCCTGATTGGTGGGTATGCCACAGAGATAGTTGTTGTCTGGTAGTTTCTCGGGTTCTTGGACACTAAAGGCTCTTCTTCCCCAATTGCTCAGTTTAGACAGACAGCCAGCTTTAGTAAAAGTATTGGTGGATCTGAACATCTTGTATTTATGGATGATGGTGGCCACTGTGCTCATTCTGACCTTCAAAGCAGCAATGTTTCTGTACCCTTCCCCAGATTTGTGCCTCAACACAATTATGTGTCGAAGGTCTACAGACAATTGCTTTGACTTCATGCCTGGTTTGTGATTTGACATACATTGTCAACTGTGGGACCTTACATGTAGACAGGTGTGTGCCTTTCCAAATTATGTCCAGTCACCTGAATTCACTCCAATTAAGCTGTAGAAACATCTCAGGAATGATCAGTGGAAACAGGATGCATTTGAACTCAATTTTGAGCTTCATAGCAAGTGACACTGTTTTTGTTTCTGTCTGCCACCGCAATGGAACTGAAATGAAACCATGATGATGTGTTTGCCTCATGAGACTTTCAGCTTTATATCAAAGGATTAAACCTAAATCCTGTAATAACCAGACTACAAGTAATTTTACTATTTATCCAATTACTTATGGCTGGGAAACCACTTTGGAACACTACAAGCTGTACATTCTACTCTATGTAGAACTGGCATTGTGTGAGGAAGAGCACCTAATGTAAAGCTGGTGTCAAATGTCATTGCAGATCTCTCATAGGGCTGCTTGGGTGACCCCAAGCACTTGGGAACATCCCCGATTCCTGCCCCCCAAACGTTTGTACAAATCAGAACTTTTACAAATGCTTTATTTGGACAAGTCAGGGTAGGGATATTTCCAAGTTGCTGGATATGTGTTAGACTTATTTACATAAGTCATTAATAAATACCAGAAGTACAATACTCAATGGTAAATATGTAGAGTCTGCATTTTTCAAGAAGTAGATTAGTGAGGGAACCCACCATGCATGACTTCTGTGGCTGTGAGTGGAGGAATTGTGCACCATGCAGCTATTGTCTGTTACCCCACCGGTCATAGCAGAGAGGAACAGAAAAGATTTCATACACTGAACAGAACAAGTCAACACTTGATCCTCCTTTTTGCATTCTGGCAAAATGTAGGTGAACACGGGAAGGTGACAGTTAAGTGGTTAATTGGTGGGCTTGTCACCAGAGGATTCTCAGACTGCAAAATCACAAAAGCCCTTGAGTAATGTCCTTATCCCCAAGTTATTTCATATGTGCACTTGAGCGCCTTGCGTGGCAGCTCCTTGACATTAGTGTGCGAATGTAAGGCATCACTCTGAACTGCTATATAAATGCAGTGCACTTCTTTTCTAATTTTTAAGATATTTGTCTGTGTGAAGGATGTATAGTATCTCATTATAAGATATTCACCATGAAGCTGTATAATTAGTGATGCAACAAAGACTGCACCACACAGTTTCTTCAATTAGGAAGACACTTGCCCTTGTTCCGGAGCACAGCGGTGTTCTGGCTGTATCTGTTAGCTGTTTGAACTGAGCTGTTTGAGTTCTGTCTTTTTCAAGACTTTTTACTTTTTTACTTTTTTTTTACTTTTTCACCGTGCTCCAACGCCTAAGGAAGACCTCTAACGGTCGAAGCATCGCGACGGAGCTCTTTTATCAGCTGGCCTTCATCAGCGCTGGCAGGCTAACTAGCTTGCTAACGCTTTCGTTTTTATTTTTGTTTATTTTTTAGCAACTGTTGTCGTGCTGCTCCACAGCTTGCCTAGTGGATTTTTATTTTATTTTAGCACTGTTGTCGTGTGTTACCTGTGCTGCTCCACAGCTTGCCTAGTGGATTTTATTTTATTTTAGCACTGTTGTCGTGTGTTACCTGTGCTGCTCCACAGCCTGTTCAGTGGATTTTTATTTTATTTTTTAGCACTGTTGTCGTGTGTTACCTGTGCTGCTCCACAGCCTGTCCAGTGGATTTTTATTTTATTTTTTAGCACTGTTGTCGTGTGTTACCTGTGCTGCTCCACAGCCTGTCCAGTGGATTTTTATTTTATTTTTTAGCACTGTTGTCGTGCGTTACCTGTGCTGCTCCACAGCCTGTCCAGTGGATTTTTATTTTATTTTTTAGCACTGTTGTCGTGTGTTACCTGTGCTGCTCCACAGCCTGTTCAGTGGATTTTTATTTTATTTTTTAGCACTGTTGTCGTGTGTTACCTGTGCTGCTCCACAGCCTGTCCAGTGGATTTTTATTTTATTTTTTAGCACTGTTGTCGTGTGTTACCTGTGCTGCTCCACAGCCTGTTCAGTGGATTTTTATTTTATTTTTTAGCACTGTTGTCGTGCGTTACCTGTGCTGCTCCACAGCCTGTCCAGTGGATTTTTTATTTTATTTTTTAGCACTGTTGTCGTGCGTTACCTGTGCTGCTCCACAGCCTGTTCAGTGGATTTTTATTTTATTTTTTAGCACTGTTGTCATGTGTTACCTGTGCTGCTCCACAGCCTGTTCAGTGGATTTTTATTTTATTTTTTAGCACTGTTGTCATGTGTTACCTGTGCTGCTCCACAGCCTGTTCAGTGGATTTTTATTTTATTTTTAGCACTGTTGTCATGTGTTACCTGTGCTGCTCCACAGCCTGTTCAGTGGATTTTTATTTTATTTTTTAGCACTGTTGTCATGTGTTACCTGTGCTGCTCCACAGCCTGTTCAGTGGATTTTTATTATTTTTTAGCACTGTTGTCGTGCGTTACCTGTGCAGTGGATTTTTATTTTATTTTAGCACTGTTGTCGTGCGTTACCTGTGCTGCTCCACAGCCTGTTCAGTGGATTTTTATTTTATTTTTTAGCACTGTTGTCGTGTGTTACCTGTGCTGTTCCACAGCCTGTCCAGTGGATTTTTATTTTATTTTTTACCACTGTTGTCGTGTGTTACCTGTGCTGCTCCACAGCCTGTTCAGTGGATTTTTATTTTATTTTTTGGCACTGTTGTCGTGTGTTACCTGCGCTGCTCCACAGCCTGTTCAGTGGATTTTTGTTTTGTTTTTTGGCACTGTTGTCGTGCGTTACCTGTGCTGCTCCACAGCCTGTCCAGTGGGTTTTTTATTTATTTTTTGGCACTGTTGTCGTGCGTTACCTGTGCTGCTCCACAGCCTGTCCAGTGGATTTTGATTTTTATTTTATTTTTTTTTTAGCACTGTTGTCGTGTGTTACCTGTGCTGCTCCACAGCCTGTCTAGTGGATTTTTATTTTTTTTTTACCACTGTTGTCGTGTGTTACCTGTGCTGCTCCACAGCCTGTCCAGTGGATTTTTATTTAGCGCTGTTGTCGTGCGTTACCTGTGCTGCTCCACAGCCTGTCTAGTGGATTTTTATTTGTTTTAGCACTGTTGTCGTGCGTTGCCTGTGCTGCTCCACAGCCTGTCCAGTGGATTTTTATTTTTATTTATTTTTTAGCACTGTTGTCGTGCGTTACCTGTGCTGCTCCACAGCCTGTCTAGTGGATTTTTATTTTGTTTTAGCACTGTTGTCGTGCGTTGCCTGTGCTGCTCCACAGCCTGTCCTGTGGATTTTTATTTTTATTTTATTTTATTTTTTTAGCACTGTTGTTGTGCGTTACCTGTGCTGCTCCACAGCCTGTCCAGTGGATTTTTGTTTTGTTTTTTGGCACTGTTGTCGTGCGTTACCTGTGCTGCTCCACAGCCTGTCCAGTGGATTTTTGTTTTGTTTTTTGGCACTGTTGTCGTGCGTTACCTGTGCTGCTCCACAGCCTGTCCAGTGGATTTTGATTTTTATTTTATTTTTTTTTTAGCACTGTTGTCGTGTGTTACCTGTGCTGCTCCACAGCCTGTCTAGTGGATTTTTATTTTATTTTTTACCACTGTTGTCGTGTGTTACCTGTGCTGCTCCACAGCCTGTCCAGTGGATTTTATTTAGCGCTGTTGTCGTGCGTTACCTGTGCTGCTCCACAGCCTGTCTAGTGGATTTTTATTTTGTTTTAGCACTGTTGTCGTGCGTTGCCTGTGCTGCTCCACAGCCTGTCCAGTGGATTTTTATTTTTATTTTTTAGCACTGTTGTCGTGCGTTACCTGTGCTGCTCCACAGCCTGTCCAGTGGATTTTTATTTAGCGCTGTTGTCGTGCGTTACCTGTGCTGCTCCACAGCCTGTCCAGTGGATTTTTATTTTTATTTTATTTTTTACCACTGTTGTCGTGTGTTACCTGTGCTGCTCCACAGCCTGTCCAGTGGATTTTTATTTAGCGCTGTTGTCGTGCGTTACCTGTGCTGCTCCACAGCCTGTCTAGTGGATTTTTATTTTGTTTTAGCACTGTTGTCGTGCGTTGCCTGTGCTGCTCCACAGCCTGTCCTGTGGATTTTTATTTTTATTTATTTTATTTTTTTAGCACTGTTGTCGTGTGTTACCTGTGCTGCTCCACAGCCTGTCCAGTGGATTTTTATTTAGCGCTGTTGTCGTGCGTTACCTGTGCTGCTCCACAGCCTGTCTAGTGGATTTTTATTTTGTTTTAGCACTGTTGTCGTGCGTTACCTGTGCTGCTCCACAGCCTGTCCAGTGGATTTTGATTTTATTTTATTTTTTTTTAGCACTGTTGTCGTGTGTTACCTGTGCTGCTCCACAGCCTGTCTAGTGGATTTTTATTTTATTTTTTACCACTGTTGTCGTGTGTTACCTGTGCTGCTCCACAGCCTGTCCAGTGGATTTTTATTTAGCGCTGTTGTCGTGCGTTACCTGTGCTGCTCCACAGCCTGTCTAGTGGATTTTTATTTTGTTTTAGCACTGTTGTCGTGCGTTGCCTGTGCTGCTCCACAGCCTGTCCAGTGGATTTTTATTTTTATTTTATTTTTTAGCACTGTTGTCGTGCGTTACCTGTGCTGCTCCACAGCCTGTCTAGTGGATTTTTATTTTGTTTTAGCACTGTTGTCGTGCGTTGCCTGTGCTGCTCCACAGCCTGTCCTGTGGATTTTTATTTTTATTTTATTTTATTTTTTTAGCACTGTTGTTGTGCGTTACCTGTGCTGCTCCACAGCCTGTCCAGTGGATTTTTGTTTTGTTTTTGGCACTGTTGTCGTGCGTTACCTGTGCTGCTCCACAGCCTGTCCAGTGGATTTTTGTTTTGTTTTTTGGCACTGTTGTCGTGCGTTACCTGTGCTGCTCCACAGCCTGTCCAGTGGATTTTGATTTTTATTTTATTTTTTTTTTAGCACTGTTGTCGTGTGTTACCTGTGCTGCTCCACAGCCTGTCTAGTGGATTTTTATTTTATTTTTTACCACTGTTGTCGTGTGTTACCTGTGCTGCTCCACAGCCTGTCCAGTGGATTTTTATTTAGCGCTGTTGTCGTGCGTTACCTGTGCTGCTCCACAGCCTGTCTAGTGGATTTTTATTTTGTTTTAGCACTGTTGTCGTGCGTTGCCTGTGCTGCTCCACAGCCTGTCCAGTGGATTTTTATTTTTATTTTTTAGCACTGTTGTCGTGCGTTACCTGTGCTGCTCCACAGCCTGTCCAGTGGATTTTTATTTAGCGCTGTTGTCGTGCGTTACCTGTGCTGCTCCACAGCCTGTCCAGTGGATTTTTATTTTTATTTTATTTTTTACCACTGTTGTCGTGTGTTACCTGTGCTGCTCCACAGCCTGTCCAGTGGATTTTATTTAGCGCTGTTGTCGTGCGTTACCTGTGCTGCTCCACAGCCTGTCTAGTGGATTTTTATTTTGTTTTAGCACTGTTGTCGTGCGTTGCCTGTGCTGCTCCACAGCCTGTCCTGTGGATTTTTATTTTTATTTTATTTTATTTTTTTAGCACTGTTGTTGTGCGTTACCTGTGCTGCTCCACAGCCTGTCTAGTGGATTTTTATTTTATTTTAGCACTGTTGTCGTGCGTTACCTGTGCTGCTCCACAGCCTGTCTAGTGTCGGATTCCCTGTTTGGGAATCCGCTAGCTTAGCGTAGCTACTAGCTCTTAGCCGTTTTAGCATGGCGGCTTCTCCTGTCTCTCCCGTACTTTTCTGCTCTGGGTGTGAAATGTTTAGTTATTCCTCGGCCTCTTTTAGCAGTAACGGTACTTGTAATAAGTGCAGCTTATTCGTAGCTTTGGAGGCCAGGCTGGGCGAATTGGAGGCTCGGCTCCGCACCGTGGAAAATTCTACAGCTAGCCAGGCCCCTGTAGTCGGTGCGGACCAAGGTAGCTTAGCCGCCGTTAGTTCCCCCCTGGCAGACCCCGTGCAGTCGGGAAGGCAGGCTGACTGGGTGACTGTGAGGAGGAAGCGTAGCCCTAAACAGAAGCCCCGTGTACACCGTCAACCCCGTTCACATCTCTAACCGTTTTTCCCCACTCGACGATACACTCGCCGAGGATCAAACTCTGGTTATTGGCGACTCTGTTTTGAGAAATGTGAAGTTAGCGACACCAGCAACCATTGTCAATTGTCTTCCGGGGGCCAGAGCAGGCGACATCGAAGGACATTTGAAATTGCTGGCTAAGGCTAAGCGTAAATTTGGTAAGATTGTAATTCACGTCCGCAGTAATGACACTCGGTTACGCCAATCGGAGGTCACTAAAATTAACATTGAATCGGTGTGTAACTTTGCAAAAACAATGTCGGACTCTGTTGTTTTCTCTGGGCCCCTCCCCAATCAGACCGGGAGTGACATGTTTTAGCCGCATGTTCTCCTTGAATTGCTGGCTGTCTGAGTGGTGTCCAAAAAATGAGGTGGGCTTCATTGATAATTGGCAAAGCTTCTGGGGAAAACCTGGTCTTGTTAGGAGAGACGGCATCCATCCCACTTTAGAGGGAGCAGCTCTCATTTCTAGAAATCTGGCCAATTTTTTGGGATCCTCCAAACTGTGACTGTCTAGCATTGGGACCAGGAGGCAGAGCTGTGGTCTTATACACCTCTCTGCAGCTTCTCTCCCCCTGCCATCCCCCTATTACCCCATCCCCGTAGAGACGGTGCCTGCTCCCAGACCACCAATAACTAGCAAAAATCTATTTAAGCATAAAAATTCAAAAAGAAAAAATAATATAGCACCTTCAATTGCACCACAGACTAAAACAGTTAAATGTGGTCTATTAAACATTAGGTCTCTTTCTTCTAAGTCCCTGTTGGTAAATGATATAATAATTGATCAACGTATTGATTTATTCTGCCTAACAGAAACTTGGTTACAGCAGGATGAATATGTTAGTTAAATGAGTCAACACCCCCGAGTTACACTAACTGTCAGAATGCTCGTAGCACGGGCCGGGGCGGAGGATTAGCAGCAATCTTCCATTCCAGCTTATTAATTAATCAAAAACCTAGACAGAGCTTTAATTCATTTGAAAGCTTGTCTCTTAGTCTTGTCCATCCAAATTGGAAGTCCCAAAAACCAGTTTTATTTGTTATTATCTATCGTCCACCTGGTCGTACTGTGAGTTTCTCTGTGAATTTCAGACCTTTTGTCTGACTTAGTGCTTAGCTCAGATAAGATAATTATAGTGGGCGATTTTAACATCCACACAGATGCTGAGAATGACAGCCTCAACACTGCATTTAATCTATTATTAGACTCTATCGGCTTTGCTCAAAAAGTAAATGAGTCCACCCACCACTTTAATCATATTTTAGATCTTGTTCTGACTTATGGAATGGAAATAGAAGACTTAACAGTATTCCCTGAAAACTCCCTTTGTCTGATCATTTTTTAATAACATTTACATTTACCCTGATGGACTACCCTGCAGTGGGGAATAAGTTTCATTACACTAGAAGTCTTTCAGAAAGCGCTGTAACTAGGTTTAAGGATATGATTCCTTCTTTATGTTCTCTAATGTCATATACCAACACAGAGCAGAGTAGCTACCTAAACTCTGTAAGGGAGTTAGAGTATCTTGTCAATAGTTTTACATCCTCATTGAAGACAACTTTGGATGCTGTAGCTCCTCTGAAAAAGAGAGCTTTAAATCAGAAGTGTCTGACTCCGTGGTATAACTCACAAACTCGTAGCTTAAGCTGATAACCCGTAAGTTGGAGAGGAAATGGCGTCTCACTAATTTAGAAGATCTTCACTTAGCCTGGAAAAAGAGTTTGTTGCTCTATAAGAAAGCCCTTCGTGAAGCTAGGACATCTTTCTACTCATCACTAATTGAAGAAAATAAGAACAACCCCAGGTTTCTTTTCAGCACTGTAGCCAGGCTGACAAAGAGTCAGAGCTCTATTGAGCTGAGTATTCCATTAACTTTAACTAGTAATGACTTCATGACTTTCTTTGCTAACAAAAGTTTGACTATTAGAGAAAAAATTACTCATAACCATCCCAAAGATGTATCGTTATCTTTGGCTGCTTTCAGTGATGCCGGTATTTGGTTAGACTCTTTCTCTCCGATTGTTCTGTCTGAGTTATTTTCATTAGTTACTTCATCCAAACCATCAACATGCTTATTAGACCCCATTCCTGCCAGGCTGCTCAAGGAAGTCCTACCATTATTTAATGCTTCAATCTTAAATATGATCAATCTATCTTTGTTAGTTGGTTATGTACCACAGGCCTTTAAGGTGGCAGTAATTAAACCATTACTTAAAAAGCCATCACTTGACCCAGCTATCTTAGCTAATTATAGGCCATCTCCAACCTTCCTTTTCTCTCAAAGATTCTTGAGAGGGTAGTTGTAAAACAGCTAACTGATCACCTGCAGAGGAATGGTCTATTTGAAGAGTTTCAGTCAGGTTTTAGAATTCATCATAGTACAGAAACAGCATTAGTGAAGGTTACAAATGATCTTCTTATGGCTTCGGACAGTGGACTTATCTCTGTGCTTGTTCTGTTGGACCTCAGTGCTGCTTTTGATACTGTTGACCATAAAATTTTATTACAGAGATTAGAGCATGTCATAGGTATTAAAGGCATTGCGCTGCGGTGGTTGAATCATATTTGTCTAATAGATTACAGTTTGTTCATGTAAATGGGGAATCTTCTTCACAGACTAAAGTTAATTATGGAGTTCCACAAGGTTCTGTGCTAGGACCAATTTATTCACTTTATACATGCTTCCCTTGGGCAGTATTATTAGACGGTAATTGCTTAAATTTTCATTGTTACGCAGATGATACCCAGCTTTATCTATCCATGAAGCCAGAGGATACGCACCAATTAGCTAAACTGCAGGATTGTCTTACAGACATAAAGACATGGATGACCTCTAATTTCCTGCTTTTAAACTCAGATAAAACTGAAGTTATTGTACTTGGCCCCACAAATCTTAGAAGCATGGTGTCTAACCAGATCGTTACTCTGGATGGCATTTCCCTGATCTCTAGTAATACTGTGAGAAATCTTGGAGTTATTTTTGATCAGGATATGTCATTCAAAGCGCATATTAAACAAATATGTAGGACTGCCTTTTTGCATTTACGCAATATCTCTAAAATCAGAAAGGTCTTGTCTCAGAGTGATGCTGAAAAACTAATTCATGCATTTATTTCCTCTAGGCTGGACTATTGTAATTCATTATTATCAGGTTGTCCTAAAAGTTCCCTAAAAAGCCTTCAGTTGGTTCAGAATGCTGCAGCTAGAGTACTGACGGGGACTAGCAGGAGAGAGCATATCTCACCCGTGTTGGCCTCCCTTCATTGGCTTCCTGTTAATGCTAGAATAGAATTTAAAATTCTTCTTCTTACTTATAAGGTTTTGAATAATCAGGTCCCATCTTATCTTAGGGACCTCGTAGTACCATATTACCCCATTACAGCGCTTCGCTCTCAGACTGTGGGCTTACTTGTAGTTCCTAGGGTTTGTAAGAGTAGAATGGGAGGCAGAGCCTTCAGCTTTCAGGCTCCTCTCCTGTGGAACCAGCTCCCAATTCAGATCAGGGAGACAGATACCCTCTCTACTTTTAAGATTACGCTTAAAACTTCCTTTTCGCTAAGGCTTATAGTTAGGGCTGGATCGGGTGACCCTGGACCATCCCTTGGTTATGTTGCTTTAGACATAGACTGTGTTTCATAATTATTGTATGGCCTTGCCTTGCAATGTGGAGCGCCTTGGGGCAACTGTTTGTTGTGATTTGGCGCTATACAAGAAAAAAGTTGATTGATTGATTGATTGATTGATAACTCCTTCAGTCTTCTCATGGGTGTCTTGGTGACTTTCCTCATTGGTAGTAATGACAAAGTGATACCACATGAACCACTTGCTGTTTTTTTTTTTTTTTTCTCCTGATCCCACTAGATGACACTTTTCAAAAAAAAAAAAAACAAAAAAAAAACATTCAAAGAAGAGTACTGCACTTTGAACTTGTTTTTGAAAATAGGCTGCCATCTAGTGGGCTCTGAAAAATCAGCAAATGCTTTGGATGGCCTCACTTGGCCATCAGTACTCACTGGTGCCCTTGTTGCACAGATACAGTTGAATGCAAAAGTTTGGACACCCCGATAATTCTCATGATTTTCTTTTATAAATAATTAAATATATCAATTAACAGATGAACCCACTGATATTTGAGAAGTGAAATGAAGTTTCTACTATTTACAGAAAGTGTGCAATAATTATTTAAACAAAATTAGGCAGGTGCATAAATTTGGGCATCCTTGTCATTTTATTGATTTGAATACATTTAGCACTAATCACTGGAACAGAAAATTGGTTTGCTTAAGCTAATTGACCCTTGACCTCCTTACACAGGTGAATCCAATCATGAGAAAGGGTATTTAAGGTGGCCATTTGCAAATGTTTCCCCTCTTTGCATCTCTTCTAATGAGTGGCAACATGGAAGCCTCTAAACAACTCTCAAATGACCTGAAAACAAAGATTGTTCAACATCATGGTTTAGGGGAAGGATACAAAAAGCTATCTCAGAGATTTGAGCTGTCAGTTTCCACTGTGAGGAACATAGTGAGGAAATGGAAGACTGCATGCACAGTACTAGTTAAGGCCAGAAGTGGCAAGCCAAAAAAATCTAAGATAAGATGAAGTGAAGGATGGTGAGAACAGTCATAGTCAACCCACAGACTTGCTCCAAAGACCTACAACATAATCTTGCTGCAGATAATGTCTCTGTGCATCGTTCAACTATACAGTGCACTTTGCACAAAGAGATGCTGTATGATGCTGTAATGCAGAGAAAGCCTTTTCTGCATACACATTGTTATTTGGACATAACAAGGGGCGGTATGCATAGCTGAAAAAAGAACACAGCATTCCAAGAACAACACTTGCTACCTACAGTAAAATTTGGAGGTGGTTCCATCATGCTGTATTGTTTTGTGGTCAGTGCAAGTACTGGGAAACTTGTTAAAGTTTAGAGTCACATGGATTCCAGTCAATATCAGCAGATTCTTGAGAACAATGTTCATGAATCAGTAACAACGTTGAAGTTGCACCGGGGCTGGATCATTCAGCAAAACAACAACCCTAAACACTGCTCAAAATCTACTAAGGCATTCATGCAAAGGGACAATTACAATGTTCTGGAATGGCCATCTCAGTCCCCACACCTGAATATTATTGAAAATCTGTGGTGTGATTTTAAGCGGGCTGCCCATGCTCAGAAACCAACAAACCTGAGATGTTTTGTAAAGACGAATGGTCCAAAATACCTTCAACCACAATCCAGACTCTCATTAGAAGCTATAGGAAGTGTTTAGAGGCTGCTATTTCTGCAAAAGTAGGATCTACTAAATACTGATGTATTTTTTTTTCTGTTGGGGTGCCCAAATTTATGCACCTGCCTAATTTTGTTTAAAGAATTATTGCACACTTTCTGTAAATCTTATAAACTTCATTTTTCTTCTCAAATATCAGTTTGTCTGCTATATGATATATTTAACTGAAATTGCTGATCCCAACAACCAAAGATTTATAAAGGAAAATCATGGAAATCATCATGGGTGCCTAAACTTTTACATACAACTGTACTTAGTTTTAAGAATTGCATATTCTGGTTAGATTACACGTTAGTTACATAACTGACTGTAGGAAGCATAATCCAGTCCCATAAATTAGACATTGTAAATCTGTCCCTGTTGCTTCCATCCAGGAAATGTTGAGCAGATTGTAATGAGTCATTATGGCATCATGTAAACTACTTGAATGAAAATGATTTTTTGATTAATACAAATTTTACTGATTCTCTCTAGACCCATTGATTGTGGAGATACCATTGAAAATGCATTTTTGATGACTGAAATATTGATCCTTGACCAATTTCCGACAGAACTTAATCATATGCAAGCACCCAAGCAATATTCCTACTACACACACACACACAGATATGGGTGTGTAAATGCACACAAACCGGATTGGTCAGTAATATTTCTCCTTGCTCTGGAAAGCAGTGCAGCCTGGCCTGATTATAATATTACCTTAGCAACAAGCTGCTTTGTATCCATGCTGAGCTAAGATATGTGCTGTGTATCTGTTTCTGATGCACAGACAGAAATAAAGAAAACTCAATTCTCTCTCTCTCTCTCTCTAGTGATCTCTCTCTTCTCATTGCACAACACAATGCATATCTGTTTATTTGCTTATTTCCATGCTGTGCCCTGTCTTTTTGTTACAGCCTTCCTTCAAAATTGATTAAATATTTTTTCAGCAAAATTCTACACACAACACCCCATAATGACAATGTGAAAAAAGTTATATATATATATATATATATATATATATATATATATATATATATATATATATATATATATATATATATATTCAAAATTATTTGAAAAAAAACCCTAACAAATCACGTGTACATACGTATTAACATCCTTTGCAATGAAGCTCAAATGTTTTCCACTGTTTCCACTGATCATCCTTGAGATGTTTCTACAGCTTAATTGGAATCCACTTGGGGTAAATTCAGTTCATTGGACATGATTTGAAAAGGCACACACCTGTCTACATATGAGGTCTGACAGTTGACAGTGCATGTCAGAGCACAAACCAAACTTGAATTCAAAGGAATTGTCTGTAGACCTCTGAGACAGGATTGTCTCGAGGCACAAATATGGGGAAGGGTATAGATATGAGCAAGGGAACAGGGTTGGCAAAATCAGCGTGGAAAGAAGACCCTGTCGAGGTTGACTGTAGTCTGGCACTGTGAAGAGACATGAGAGGTGTACAATAAGTGGGAGGTCTCCTGTATGCCATCGGTGAAATACCACGACTCATCATTTTTTTCACTTACCCAGTGGAAATAAGCCTATAACTCCTTCAGTCTTCTCATGGGTGTCTTGGTGACTTCCCTCATTGGTAGTAATGTCCAAGAAATGCCACATGAAGCGATTGTTTTTTGTTGTTGTTCTTTTTGTTGTTGTTGTTTTTTTCCTGATCCCACTAGATGACATTGTATTTAAAAAAAATCAAAGAAGAGTACTGTGCTTTGAACTCGGTTTTGAAAAGAGCCTGCCATCTCATGGGCTCAGAAAAATCAGCAAATGCTTCGGGTGGCCTCACTTGACCATCTCACTGGTACTGGTACAATACTCACTGGTGCCCTTGTTGCACAGAAGGGAACACGCTCGAAAAAAATCAGCGGGGACAGAGCACCCTGAGCTTGACTGTAGCCTGGCACTGTGAAGAGACATGAGAAGTGTATAATTAAGTGGGGGGTCTCTCGTATGCCACCGGTGAAATACCACTACTCTTATCGTTTTTTTTCACTTACCCGGAGGACATAAGCCTATATCTTATCATTTTTTACCTGGTGAGGCGTGGAGGTGAGCCCCAACTGGGCTCTCATTTATGGCGTCAAGCGCCCGGGAGATTCCAGGGAGATTGGCAGGTGGGGAGTTTGATTGGGGCGGTACACCTGTCAACCGGTAACGCAGGTGTCCTAAGGCGACCTCAGGGGAGACAAGAAGGGCAAAACCTGGATTGATCTTGATTTTCAGTATGAATACAGACCGTGAAAGCAGAGCCTCACAATCCTTCTGACTTTTGAATTTTAAGCAGGATGTGTCAGTAATGGGACCACAGAGATAAATGGCTTATGGTGGCCAAGTGTTTATAGCGACATTGCTTTTTGATCCTTTGATCCTTCCTATCATTGTGAAGCAGAATTCACCAAACGTTGAATTGTTCACCCGCTAATAAGGAATGTGATCTGGGATAAGACCATCGTGAGACAGGTTAGTTTTACCCTACTGATGATGTGTTGTTTCAATAGTTATCCTGCTCAGTAGGAGTGGAACTGCAGATTCAGACATTTGGTGTATGTGCTTGGCTGAGGAGGGGATGGTGCAAAGCTACCATCTGTGGGATTATGACTGAATGCCTATACATCAGAATCCTGCCTAGACAAAGTGATACCGAAGCACCAAGGATTTTCAGTGGGTCCCTGATATGCCCATTCCTCAAACCCCAGGTGTAACATGCCCAGGACTGTCTGAAGTTTTCATATAGAGCAGGTCATCGGTGTGGAGGATGCCATCCTCTACCTGCGACACCAAGTCTATTCGCATCTGGATAAGGGAAACTACACAGTGAGGATTCCCTTCTTGGACTTTTGCCTTCAAGTGCCTTCAACAGCATCCAGCACCTTGTGCTCCAGGATAAGCTGAACAGGATGGGAGTGGGCCCCTTTCTATTCAGTTGGATCTCCAGCTACCTCACCAACAGACCGCAGTATGTCAGGCTGAGGGAGACCACATCTGACACTGTGATCAGCAGCACTGGAGGACCCCAAGGCACGGTGCTGGCCCCTCTTCTCTTCACCCTGTACACCTGCTGCAGCTCTGAGCTGTGTCACATCCAGAAGTTCACACATGACACAGCCATTGTTGGATGCATGAGGTATGACAGAGAGGAGGAGTACATGAGCCGAATGAAGGACTTTGCTGCCTGGTGCCACACAAACCATCTACAGTTCAACACCTCAAAGACAAATGGAGGTGGCACTTCCCAAAGTCCAGACCAAGTCTGCCACCAGTTCTGATCCAGGGAGCTGAATTGGAGGCTGTGGATTCTTACAAGTATCTCGGGCTGTGGCTGGACACCAAACTGCACTGGACAACCAACACCATTCACCATCTAATCTACAGTGAGGCAAATAAGTATTTGATCCACTGACAGTTTTGTTTTCCCACCTGCATAGAATGGAGAGGTCTGTAATTTTTATCATAGGTGCATTTCAAATGTGAGAGACAGAATCTAATAACAAAATTCAGAAAATCACATTGTATGATTTTTAAATAATTATTTTGAATTTTATTGGATGAAATAAGTATTTGATCACCTACGAACACCTATCTCGTACCAACCAGCAATAATTCTGTTTCTCACAGACCTGTTTGTTTTTCTTTAAGAAGCCCTCCTATTCTGCACTCTTTACCTGTATTAACTGCACCTGTTTGAACTTGTTGCCTGTATAAAAGACACCTGTCCACACAATCAATCAATCAATCACACTCCAACCTATCCACCATGGCCAAGACCAAAGAGCTGTCTATAGACACTAGGGACAAAATTGTAGACCTGTACAAGGCTGGAATGGGCTACTGGACAATAGGTAAGCAGCTTGGTTAGAAGGCAGCAAGTGCTGGCGGAATTATTAGAAAATGGAAGAAACACAAGATGACTGTCAATCTTCTTCAGTCTGGGACTCCATGCAAGATCTTGCCTCATGGGGTAAGGATGATTCTGAGAAAGCCCAGAACTACATGGGAGGACCTGGTCAATGACCTGAAGAGAACTTGGATCACAGTCGCAAAGATTACATTAGTAACACATGATGCTGTCACGGTTTAAAATCCTGCAGGGCATGCAAGGTCCCCCTGCTCAAGTCAGCACATGTCCAGGCCTCTTTGAAGTTCACCAGTGACCATCTAGATGATCTAGAGGAGGCATGGGAGAAGGTCATGAGGACAGATGAGACCAAAATAGAGCTTTATGGTAGCAACTCCACTCGCCATGTTTGGAGGATGAGAACAACCCCAAGAACACTATCCCAACTGTGAAGCATGGGGTGGAAACATCATTTTTGGGGGTGCTTTTCTGCAAAGGGGACAAGACGACTGCACCGTATTGAAGGGAGGATGGATGGGGTCATGTATTGCAAGATTTTTGCAAAGAGCCTCCTTCCTTCAGTAAGAGCATTGAAGATGGGTCGCGGCTGGGTCTTCCAGCATGACAGTTACCCAAAACACACAGCCAGGGCAACTAAGGAGTGGCTCTGTAAGAAGCATTTAAAGGTCCTAGAATGGCTGAGCCAGTCTCCAGACCTGAACTCAGTAGAAAATCTTTGGAGGGAGCTGAAACGGGAAACCTAAAAGATCTGGAGAAGATCTGTATGGAGGAGTGAACCAAAATCCCTGCTGCAGTGTGTGAAAACTTGGTCAAGAACTGCAGAAAACATCTGACCTCTGTAATTACAAAGGTTTCTGTACCAAATATTAAGGTCTGTTTTTTTCTGTTGTATCAAATACTTATTTCTTGCAATAAAATAACAAGAAATAATAGACCAATAGACTGCTGGGGGGTTCCCATGATGCACTGCTTCTTTCTCTTTTTGCTATGTATGCACCACTCTGCATTTAATCATTAGTGATTGATCTCTGCTCTCTTCCACAGCATGTCTTTTTCCTGGTTCTCTCCCTCAGCCCCAACCAGTCCCAGCAGAAGACTGCCCCTCACTGAGCCTGGTTCTGTTGGAGGTTTCTTCCTGTTAAAAGGGAGTTTTTCCTTCCCACTGTCGCCAAGTGCTTGCTCACAGGGGGTCGTTTTTGACCGTTGGCGTTTTTCTGTAATTATTGTATGGCTTGTGCCTTACAGTATAAAGCACCTTGGGGCAACTGTTTGTTGTGATTTGTCACTATATAAATAAAATCGATTTGATTTGATTTGATTTAAAATACAAGTTAATTATTTAAGAATCCTACAACGTGATTTCCTGAGGTTTTTTTTTCGATTCTGTCTCTCACAGTTGACGTGTACCTATGATAAAAAATTACAGACCTCTCCATTCTTTGTACGTGGCAAAACTGCAAATTTGACAGTGGCTCAAATACTTATTTGCCTCACTGTAGATATATTTCTGCTGCTTTGAAGGCCCAGATGAGCACATTGGCCTCCATCATCCAGAAATTGAAGAAGTTCAGATCCACCAAGACTCTTCCTAGAGTTGGCCACCCATCTAAACTGAGTGATCAGGGAAGAAGTGCCTTAGTCAGAGCACTACGCCAGAGCTCCAACATCCCTCTGTGGAGAGAGGACAACCTTCCAGTATGCAGCAATCCACCAATCAGGCCTATATGGTCTGAGTGGCCAGATGGAAGTCATTCCTTAGTAAACGGAACATGGGAGCCCACCTGGAGTTTGCCAAAAGGTACCTGAAGGACTCTCAAACCATGAGGAACAAAATTCTCTGGTCTTATGAGACAACGATTGAAGTCTTTGGCGTGAATGCCTTGCGTCATGTTTGGAGGAAACCATGCACCATCCCTACAGTGAAGCATGGTGGTGGCAGCATCATGTTGTGAGGATGTTTTTCAGTGACAGAAACTCGAAGACTAGTCAGGAATGAGGGGGAAAATGAATTGCAGCAATGTGCAGATACATCTAGCACTGCAAACCTGCTCCAGAGTGCTCTTGACCTCAGACTGGGAAGATAATTTATCTTTCTGCAGGACAATGATCCTAAGCACACAGCCAAGATATCAAAGGAGTGGCTTCAGGACAACTCTGTGAATGTCTTTGAGAGGCCCATTCAGAGCCCAGACCTGAATCCGATTGAACATCTCTGGAGAGATCTGAAAATGGGTGTGCACTGACGCTCCCCATCCTACCTGATGGAGCTTGAGAGGTGCTGCCAAAAGGAATGGGCAAAACTGCCCAACTGCCCAATTAATGTTGTCATTATTGGGTGTTGTGCGTAGAAATTTAAGGAAAAAATGAATTTACTCCATTTTAGAATAAGACTGTAACATAAGAAAATGTAGAAGAGGTAAACTGCTGTGAATACTTTCTGGATGCAGGATATATAGTTGGCATCACCCATAGCTTTTTCAACACAGACCTGAAGGAGTTCACATGAAACCTAGAATTTGCTGCTCTGGGCATCGCCATGTTGGCAGCACTTACTCTGCATATGTCACAAAGAACTCATGAATAGATAAACAGGTAAAGTGTGGATGAGTCTGTGTGTGACCTGGGCTGTATGAGAAAAGCCTAAAGATGCCCTACATTCAAGTCTGAACCAGCTGACCGAACAAGCTAACCTCAGTTCAGGTTTTTTATTAAATCATATTTTGGGGGACTGCAAGATGATTCACATAATGGTTTGTGGACAACTAACAGATCAAGCTACAATTAGTGGTTAACAGTGCTAATAATATGCGTTATTGAATTAGAAGCGAATTTTACTCAATACAACTATTGCAGCAGGAATGTCTGGAATCATCTGTTAGGATGTTTCACCACCCAACTCGCCATATTAGCCTAGGTATGTGTCATAAAATGCTCAAAATAACAGATACAATGACCGTCGGAGATGCTCAGCTATGCAGTTAGGGTTAGGGTTAAGGTCCATGTCCCTACTTTTGAATAACGTCATGGCTTAAAACATCTTAAACTAAGATGTTGAAATAAATACTCCCCCTCACTTGCCATGGAGGGGGAAATGAGCTATAGAGACCAAAACTTTTTCTATTTCTTTCTTTCTTTTTAACCCTCTCTAAACATTCTAAACATGTTTGTTTCTGCACTAAAGTTGAACATTTTCACACAGACTTGAACGGGAAACTGCTTGCTTTGGAGCCAGCCTCAAGTGGCCAGTCAAGGAACTGAAACTTTTTATTCTTCCAGGTGGGCTTCATCTGATACCATTGAAGCTTACCACTTGGCTGTACTTGGCTGTGTTTTATTTGTTTGTTGCCTTGCACTTCAGAGGTCTAGTGTATGGTGCACGGTATGTGTGTGTGTGTGTGTGTGTGTGTGTGTGTGTGTGTGTATTTGGCTTGGTGGCAATAAAAAGCTGGATTTCATTTACTGAGGTGTCAGCATGTCACTCACCACAGCAGGATTTCATGAACATATTTCTGTCACAGGTCCCTGAGTCACTCACTTACCCAGGCAGTAGAATACATTTTGATTTGCAATAGTGTTGCTTTCAGAGTTGCTGTTCAGCCAACAATCTTTTTAGTTTTATAGAAGCAAGCTCTTCTTTAGCCACCTCATTTTCCAGTCTTTTACATTTAAGTTGTTTTTAATGAGTCCATGTGTCACCCTTAATATATTAATACCCTGCTGCTTCGAGACAACTGTTATGGGTCCTCTAAACTCAACTGCAAGAAAGAAACCAAACAAAAAATTATTTCAAAGCATTTGTCCATGCAGTGTGATACAGCATGGCTTTCCAATACTCTTGAAAAGGTACTTTAATCCTACTTGTTAAGAGAGAAAAACAAAAACACTTTGAAATATCTTATATTGTGTCATGCAAAAAGAAGGAATCAGCCTTCAAACAGAAACACAAGCCTAAAATAGCCCTGGATACTGTGTTCACAGGGTCCCCCTAAGTTTCATAAACTCATTTCAAATCTGTTCCTGTTATGGTTTAACTTTGTAGTTCTACTAAGACAAATGTCCTGCAGAAACAGGTTGCAGACTGGCGGAAATAGGATCAGCACTGATGTAACACTGGGGGATTGGTGGCACTGGCTTATTAGCCACCAAGAGAAGCACCTGGGAAGTTTATTCCAGATTGGAGTTGGAGGACTCACCACCAGAGTGTGTTGTGAAAGAACACAATAAAACAGTATGAATAACAACTAAAAAGCACAATCTAAGCAGAGTGATGACAACAGCATCTGGACTCACCCAGGCCATTTCTTTGTTGTTGTTGAAAAGTCTCTCTTTTGATAATACAAACTTTTCTTCCCATGTTCCAGTAACCAGTGACCTAAGACAACAACTGGATGTCTTTAGGGATATGTCTCTTTGGAAGATTTTTTGGCACCCCTATTTTGTAGTGCAAAAAAAGAACACAACAAAACTGAAAATAACAAAAGAAAAACAAAGTGAACATTGACCTTGATGTTTTAAACAATCTCAAAATGAAACATTCACGATGACGTGACCGACAGCAGGTGTGAGACCAAAGGCAACCAGCCTTGTCCTCATGTCTGCAGCAATTGCAGGGGCTGGATTTGGCTGTCTTGACATCAGGTGAAAGATGTTGTTTGTCTTCACAACGTGTGTGCACATGCAACCACAAACGGTTGGGACATGCGTAAATAGTTAAAGTAAAAATGGTAAATGGACTGCATTTATATAGCACTTTTCCATCTGCATCAGACGCTCAAAGCGCTTTACAATAATGCCTCACATTCACCCCGATGTCAGGGTGCTGCCATACAAGGCGCTCACTACACACCGGGAGCAATGGGGGATTAAAGACCTTGCCCAAGGGCCCTTAGTGATTTTCCAGTCAGGCGGGGATTTGAACCCAGGATCTTCTGGTCTCAAGCCCAACACCTTAACCACTAGACCATCACCTCCCCCTAGTATTTGATAAAACATTCTTGCCCCTATAGTTTCTGGATGATATTGCTTTTTGTCCCACACATAGAGGAGTCATCAGCGATACAAGGATATTACATGCAGCTCATCTGAGTTTTGATTATTGATCTGCTCAGATATTGTCAACGTTCGTGCAAGAGGTTCGACAAAGTTGGATGACAGTCAGATGGAACACTGACGTTACGGAAACTATGCAAATGATGAGGAACTATCAAGACAGGCAGTGAAATGGAAAATGGATGAATTGAGGTTGCCGTCGGGATTCGTTCACAATTTTCAACAGTTTGAAAATTGTGACGAAGTGCCAGCTGCAGGAACGAAGCTGGACAGCAGATAAACGATGCCTCCGAATGTCCACGTAAGTCCATATTTCTTGTTTTGTTTGGGATTTAGTGTCCTTCATTAGTGCCATGTGACCAGGGCTTTAGGGAGTATCACTTGCATTTGCAGAGAACATCAGCTACAACATTTTGGCCATGTAACTTGTTTCTCTGTGCATGATCCATCATGCAGATGCCTCAGTGTTCATGACCCCAGCAACTGGAGAAGGACAAAGTGGTGCACACATTGGACCAGTTGTCTGCCTGGGTGGTTGTTGTCCAGGACCTCTACCCTCTTGAGAAAATGCAATATTTAGATGTTTTATATGAAATTACAACACAGCTTAATTATCAGAACATCAGTCTGTCACAAATGTGCCTGGACATATGTTTTAAAATCATTCTGTGTGGAACAGGTAGGTGAGTAGGACAAAGTGTCGGTCTACCAATATGTAGACCTGTATTTCATTCCCAGTCACAGTACCTGTCTTTGTCCTTTGACAAGACATGTCATTTGCATACTCTGAGTCCAGTCAACCGTAAATGGGTACTGGCCTTGGCTGCTTATGTAGCTAGGGTGAGTCACAGACTTTCATCTGCTCTATGCTGTGCAATGTGGGAATAAGCACCAGCATCAGTGGGCCTCAGGGTTTATATAATACTTTCTTCTTTTTCTTCTTCACTCCCATATGGCTCTATATTTCCAGTGATTTGTGTAAGGAGTAATTATTTAAAGTGCCACAACTCTCCATCCTGTTGCTGCTTCACAATCATAATCTTTGGAACAATAAACCATATGGCATGGAGAGAGATGTCCTTTTTTGTTGTGTTAGGCCTCTGTACATATTACAGAGTGCTTAGTTCATGAAATGTTTTATCACCAATAAATCCATTTGCTTGGATTATTGCAAACCTCATATTTCCTCTCTGTGGCTCTTCAGTTTGTCCATTTGGAGTGGTGTTGTGCCCTACTGCCAAATCAGTGCTTGCTCCAGTGCCAGAGTAAACAGCACTAATTATGCTTGTAAACTAGCAAAGTCCTAATTTGTCTGAATTAATCCTAAAACACATTCAGTCTCCAATATTCTGACAGTTTGTTTGTTTGCTAAAACAATCAAATGAAGATCAAAATAAAACTCTACATTGCTGAATGTGCAGCACGGTGGTTGCTGTGACAACAGTGAATGCATCTCACACTAGAATTTCTTAATCTGCAACTTCTTTCCCATGCATACTCAATCTTTATTGTCCTCTTCTGGGGGTAGTTAAAGGACAACATTACTATCTCTCTCTGCTCGAAATATTTGAGCAAATGCATGAGTTTGCATTTGCTCAAATATTAGCCCCAAAAACAATCGTATTATTTTTGGGGCTAACTCAAAAACAATACGTTCTCTCATCTTGAAACTCACCGTACTAGAAGACCCCATAATGATGATGAATTTATCACACGGTGGATTTTGATGCATCGGATCAGTCAAAAAGGCAAATTTGGTTTGCCTTTGTCATATCATATAGACATCTCTGCCACCTCCTTGATGGTTAATGGATGCTGGATGGATTGTGGGAAATTTTGAAGAGCTGTCATTGAAATTGTACCTTGAATGTATATTGTGGGGTGATGAACACTGGGCCCATTGTGTGTTCATTGGTGCAACAATTTGAGCCAGCAGCCATGGGTAGAAACATGATTCCAGCTAATTGAGCAAGTATGGGATTATATATATATATACAGAACAGATCAACAAAGTAAAAAATTGAGAGCAATATTTTTTGTCTGTTCTGGAAATTGGAGATGGCACACTGGAAATACTATTCCGGAATGTTTTGAAACCTTGCCTACATGGGTGCTTACATGGAATCCACTGTTCAATCAGGGGGTTCCTAGTTCATGATGGCCCTAGTTGTTGGAGCACTCAGCCTTGACAGTCATATATTGAGCTCCCCACCTGCATCAGATATCTGTCAACGCACCATTCAAAGGCATTTATGCTGGGTGCAGAATCAGCTTCCTTCAACTGTTGCTTCAAGTAGTTAACTACTCTCCTTAACAACACCTATGTTGCAAAATATTGTACTAGAATCCATATGAAAAGGAAGACATTACAACCCCAAGTCCAATGAAGTTGGGACATTATGTAAAATGTAAATAAAAACAGAATACAATGATTTGCAACTCCTCTTCAACCTATATTCAATTGAATACACCACAAAGACAAGATATTTAATGTTCAAACTGATAAACTTTATTGTTTTTATGCAAATACTTGCTCATTTTGAAATGGATGCCTGCAACATGTTTCAAAAAAGCTGGGACAGTGGTATTTTTGCCACTGTGTTACATCACCTTAACCACTGCCGCTCGGCCCCTGTTTTTTTGTGATGTGAGAGTGACATTTTGAATTTTGGCCTGGAAACATTACTTCATTAGTGGCAGATTTTGTTACATCTTTCTCGGGTCACATTATTGAGGCATTCAATGTCAACATGGACTTCCTCATCCAGGACCCCTCAGAGGATTCAAAGGATTCAAGGATTCAAAATAATTTTATTGTCATATGCACATAGGAAGATGTTCCCTGCACAATGAAATGTGTTTACTGCATTTTACCCATCCTAATTGCCAGTTAGGAGCAGAGGTCGCCTTTATGGCGCCCCGGGACCAGCTCCAGATGTACATCCCTCCCTTAGGTCATGAGCAGGGCTGAGCAAACCTTGACCGGCCTCATGACAAACAGGCAACACACACATAACACACACAACACAAATAAGCCGGCCCAGTACATGAACACATATAAAAGCACACACAAGGTAAAAATTGGGAAGAAAACCTCCAGTGCTGCTGTGTTGAACCATGCAGCAGCCCTGAAGAAAAAAAAAAAACATCACACAGATAAACAATGACAATCACACAAACACAGACGACAGCCAAGACTTGAATGTGTCCAGTGTTCAGACAGACAGCCAGGAAGGCCGCCCTTGGCGCCATCAACAGCCTTATCTGTCCATCCTGGGGGGGAGGGGGGCTCCCAGTCCTGAATCACTCCAACAGAGTCTCAAGGGTCCCACAGTCAACAACTCAGGACTGGGAGGAGACTGAAGGGCGGGGAAGACAGGGAGGTGAGGCAACTAGTGCCTGACGGGGACTAGAAGGAGAGAGCATATCTCACCCATATTGGCCTCTCTTCATTGGCTTCCTGTTAATTCTAGAATAGAATTTAAAATTCTTCTTCTTACTTATAAGGTTTTGAATAATCAGGTCCCATCTTATCTTAGGGACCTCGTAGTACCATATCACCCCAATAGAGCGCTTCGCTCTCAGACTGCAGGCTTACTTGTAGTTCCTAGGGTTGTAAGAGTAGAATGGGAGGCAGAGCCTTCAGCTTTCAGGCTCCTCTCCTGTGGAACCAGCTCCCAATTCAGATCAGGGAGACAGACACCCTCTCTACTTTTAAGATTAGGCTTAAAACTTTCCTTTTTGCTAAAGCTTATAGTTAGGGCTGGATCAGGTGACCCTGAACCATCCCTTAGTTATGCTGCTATAGACGTAGACTGCTGGGGGGGTTCCCATGATGCACTGTTTCTTTCTCTTTTGTTCTGTATGCACCACTCTGCATTTAATCATTAGTGATCGATCTCTGCTCCCCTCCACAGCATGTCTTTTTCCTGGTTCTCTCCCTCAGCCCCAACCAGTCCCAGCAGAAGACTGCCCCTCCCTGAGCCTGGTTCTGCTGGAGGTTTCTTCCTGTTAAAAGGGAGTTTTTTCCTTCCCACTGTAGCCAAGTGCTTGCTCACAAGAGGTCGTTTTGACCGTTGGGGTTTTACATAATTATTGTATGGCCTTGCCTTACAATATAAAGCGCCTTGGGGCAACTGTTTGTTGTGATTTGGCGCTATATAAAAAAATTGATTGATTGATTGATTGAACAGAAGTGTTCTTCGGAGGAGGATTTTATCCCAGCGGCCTTGAAGAGCAGCTGGTGTTTGGGAACCAAATAGATATCCAGATTAGCAGATGCCTGAAAGATTCCACAGTCTGAAACAGAGTGGCTTCCAATACATCTGAATAGAGAAGAGGAGATGCAGATCCAGTGCAGCCATTCTCCCCGAGATGGATTCCAACGTGCGGTTAACACCCGCCGACTGAGCTGACACTGCCCTTCCAATCGAATCAATCATGCGGGGCAGCCTGGATGGGCCAATTAGTGCCGCTTCCACCTTCTTAATTTTCCGGTAAACCAGTGCTGTGGACGCTCCACACAGCAGAAACCCGGTCACCACAGCTTCAAATAAATAGACATCTTCAACGTCCTCCACAGACAACGTGTACAGGCACATGACTTGCCACCTCTTCCAACTATCCATCACGTACCCCGCCACATGTGTCCTGGCAGGACAGGTCGGGTCCTCCGCTCCCGAGTGTCTTGTAGCAAAAATAGTGTCAATTGCGCTCAGAGACCACTTGATCAGATCAATTTTTACCATTTTCCAGAAGAGCAGAGCTGGCAGCCTCACAGACAACACGCTACAGAAGCAGGAAAGATAAGGAGGGAGGAGGGAGGAAATATGCGACCGTCTCGACCGAGAGCAAGAAGGCAAAAAAAAAAGTGAGTGGATGACCCATCATTCCAGTCATCACAGCAGGTCCTGGATAACATTTCTGCTGTTAATGAGTTTGCTGAATGAGGAGTTGCACTTATCCAAAATTACAATCAGATCCTAATGAAGGATGAACAGCACCACCAATACCTGCTGCAAGCTGTTGAGTGGCATCAATGTCAGTTCCTGGGCGTGAAGACAATCAGAACCAATTGCCACTCCCCAAGACTGTTTCTTTTCACCAAGTAGGTGGACAGTGACATGTAACACTTTTTTTGTGGCTCCTGTATGGTCAGTTAAAGGAGAATGGTTTTGTTGTTTCAATTTGTATTTCATTTCTGAACAGGTACATTACTGTTGGCGTTTTGTGCTAAAATGCTGAACCATTGTAATTTTAGTAGATAAGCTTGAATCTTTGATTGGACTGGGTTGCTTGACACGAGGACGTTTCGCTTCAAATCGCAGAAGCTTCCTCAGCTAAAATTCTTGCTCTGGTAGTCTGACTTCTGTCTTGACTCTTGTAGAGAATAACAGAAGCCACAAAAGCTGGGGTTTTAAACCTAACCAGACCCCTCCTACCGAGAGGCAGACTGTTATTGGCTAGTGACTAAACAATTGCCCTGTTTAGCACCTATTGTGCTCCAGTTAGCACCCTCCTAATGACAGGGCAGCTGTCCCTCCTAACGAAGGGACTGACGCCTCTCCTGACGAATCTCCTGATGACGTGAATGACTCATTCCAAGAACTCACAGAAACATTGGAATTTTCCACAAAACATTTTCTCATCAAGATGAACAATTTTGTCAGAAAGCACCTTAAGAAAGTCACATTTTTATTTTTGGTATACTGTAGAGGACCACCCTAACTTGTGCTGCGCACACCCGAAAAACATTGAGAGTGCACTGAAACCTCAGTTTTGTGGAAAAATATTGATTTTACATGAGAGTCTGTGAGACGTGGTGATTCGATTTTCAACCTGACTGAAATCGCATCAGAATGGGCAGGAACTAACTGGACAATCACATTCAGAGGGAGATCAAATGGTATGAAACACTGATAACCACTGTAACAGAAGTCCCTGGCTTTTCTGAGTCTAATTCTGTTCTGTTCTTCTGAAAAAAAAATCCCTCCTTTTCCTGTTTGGCAGTGTGTCGCACAAATCGCCCTTTTGAACATGCCGCCTCTGCCTAAGATGCATGTCTTTGGATGTGGGAGGAAGCAGGAGCACCTTGAGGGAACCCACATGAGCAGGGGCAGAACATGCAAACTCCACACAGAAAGGCCCCAGGTAGGAAGCAATCCCACCTGGGGCCTTCTTGCTGTGAGGCAACAGTACTAACCACTAAGCCACAGTGCTGCCCCTGGCATCTTTGTGTATATTTCATTTCAAATATCTGTTACAATATGGATAAAGGATTATGTAAGAAGTGTGTGCTGTTGATTTTCCAACAAGTGAGGTGAGCCATTACTCTGTGTGTACCGCATCAACTGCGGACAGGAACATACAGAGCCACGTTTCTTTCAATGTTTTCAATGTTAAATTCTGACAGTACTTGTATTGGTCAAGTGGGGCTACTTCTTAAGATGTTAAGTCAGCCAAGTGTTAGATAATATCTGTGATAAGTCCTTATTTTATGTTAGTTATGAAGTGTTTGCTTTTGCTATATGATTGGAAGTGTCTGGGATCTGGTTTAACGTGTAAACATAAGAGTTAAGTTTTACTTCCATCATTTCTGTCTAAGTTTTAGATACAGGGAGGGCCGCCCCTCCCCTATCTGTGAGGGGAGGGGGCACCCTATCTGTGACAGCCAATTACATTAGAAATGTGAGACTCAATTACACCCATTGTAAATGTCCACATTGTATAAAAAGTGCTGTATGACCCATTTTCGGGGCCTTTCACAAGATGGACACTGTCTGTGAGGGTCCCGGTCCGGTTTTCATTGTGACCTTTAATAAATCCAAAATGAGGAATACAATGGTTTGGTTCTTGGAATGGGGCAGTAAATTACATAAAGAATGGGGTAGAAATTGCACAACGTACTCAAAGAGATCCAGATAACACCAATTCCACGCAACATGAGGATGTATTTGAATTATCACTGTGGCCATGTAGCACATTTTCCAACACGTGATCCAGCAGTTAGGTGGCACAGCCCTGGAAGTGGACTAGGTCAAGGCTTACATACCCGTATCACCTGGCTGTGGCAGATAGATGGTAACTGTCAGAAGACAAGGATAGACCAGAAAAGTATAAAAGCCACCACCTGCCTTTGGTCATCTCCAATGCAGCAGTTGTAGAGCTTGTGCCTTAAAATCAGCCTCACTCCTTGTTGTGCAGAAATGAGGTCGCAAGATCAGCACTTTGTATTTCTTCCATGTGTTTGCTGTTCTCCATTCCAACTTGTTATTCTCTAAACTCTGATAGTTGGTACATCACCCCCTCTACTTTTTTACCTGTTTCCTTTTATACTTAAAGGCATCATATTTTACAGAATTTCAGTATGCTAATGTAGGTCACCAGTTGCAGAAAAAATAGATATTAATGTCTGCAGCAGAAATACATCACAGACACTGAGATCTTAAACATTTTCAGCTGTCTAATTGTCAGTGTTGCCACAGTTACTTTGAAAAAGTAATCCAATTACTGATTACTGATTACTCCTTGAAAAAGTAACTTAGTTACTTTACTGATTACTCAATTGTAAAAGTAACTAAGTTAGATTACTAGTTACTTTTTTAGTTACTTTCCCCAGCTGCCGACAACAACCCACGTCAACATGACAATGATACCTGTTTTGCCAAAACTCACTTTATAGTCACCCTTTCTTGACTTCAATGAAAATAAATACTTGTTTTATAAAAAGTAAAATAAAGACCTCTTTCTTGACCTCATATTTAACTGTTGACAGCACTGTAACAGTAAAATTTGCAATTTCAAACCTACATTGTTTATAAATGTAACTATTAAATTCTAACATTTTTCTAACATTTAAATTCTCTCTAAACATTTTACTTGTCGAAATTATTATTATTTTAAGCAATATTAGTAGTTGTAGTAAAAAAAAACAGCTTCAAAACTGGACCTTTAATCTAGGGGTGTTGTGGGGGAGGGGGGCACATCCTTGCCCCACGCCCCCATTCCATCTGGATTCGCCCCTGCTTTGGCGTTTGAGCACAAAGAATGTATAACATTTATTTATGCAGAAAACGTGACCAGATTTACAGGTAAGAAAGTTTTATTGCGTTTTCACATCATGTGGTCCTCAGAAAGAGAGTTTAGGTGCATTTGAGTGGAAAATAGTGTTAGTTGTTGACGTGTCGCGGAGGATCAGCTGTTTTTAACAAGACGATACAGAGCGGCTCAGCTCAGAATTCTAAATAAAGGAGGGAAAAAAGTATAAAAATGTCTTTGTAACGCTCAGTGCAGGTGTGCTGATCACCGCGCTTTAAGAGGTGAGGACGAGTCGAGCAGCTGCAAAAAAACCGTGGATGAAAAGCTCACAGCTCGCTTAAAGTGGGACGTTCAGTCGAACCCCGACCTCCTGCCCACAGACCAAGTTTAATGCTGCTATCGACCCACAATGAAAAATAATAGTAACGCACAGTGACATGGAGAAGTAACTTTAATCTGATTACTGATTTGGAAAGATTAACGCGTTAGATTACTCGTTACTAAAAAAAGTGGTCAGATTAGAGTAACGCGTTACTAACGGCATCACTGCTAATTGTGTATTCCAGTCCTCGCTCATGTAAAAAGAAAAGAGTTACTGCTTATCAAATGTTCTCTGGAAAGAAAAACTGTCCATGGCAATGGCAGAATGTCGCACAAAGTGCAGGATAACTCCAATAGGAAGCTTTGATGTCCACCCATTGTGCATGATTTCAGGTTTAAATTTAGCAAAGGTAGATCACTATATATTTGTTGTGGTCTGTGGAATCATCTGGGTCTGATGTCTCCCTCTCACTTATGTCTGTTTGCCAGTGGAGCTGATTGTCTACATCTGTGGCTGGGGCACACCTGCATCAATTAGCGACACCCAACGTATGCCATGGCTGAACAGAAGGAAACCACCAATCTTTCCGTCTATGTAAGTGGTAACCTTGCCTCACGTTTGTCTTTTGTCTAGTAACCTCAGCAATTTTTCTCCATGTTCTGGATGATTCTCTGTTGCTCATCCTTGTGTGTGTTTTTTTTTTGTTTTTCTTCTCTTGTTGTCCGCAGCTACCACCGGCATAACTGTCTCACCTGGTATCCTGCACTTGTGGCCCATACTCCAGTGGCCTCAGCTCCTGATTTCCACCTCATCCACACAATCACCACTATTCAAATAAATTTGTGACCTATTTGTCCTTTCAGCCTGACTCTTTGCATTTGAGCCTGTTTTCACTTCCTGGTGTGTTACAACAATATTAGCAAATGATCAAAGACAGGATGCTGAGGAGCATCCTGTCTTTGGATGTTATTTTTAACTGGTTACTTTGAGCCAAATTACAGGATCAATGCAGTCAGCAATCAGAAGTTACATAAAGTGATCCAGAATAAAAGACCAGGATCTTCCCCTGATTCCTTTGACTTTGCAATGAAGTCACTAGGAAATTTGAAAATACAAGAATCCTCAGAAGTGGAAATAATAAATGAATAAACAGAAACTGAAATTTTAATATTTCTAACATTTAATGGTAATTGGTGCAAATTCATAGGCGTTCACTGAAATGTAAATTTGGAGTATGGCCAATTTGCACTCTTAAAAATAAGTATCCCAACATATAACAAGGTCAATTAAAGAATGGAAATATAAAGAAAAATCCACAGTAGTTAACCCTCTGGCTATTTTGGGCATTTTTGACTACTTTTGGTTTTACCTTCATAGTTTACCTTAAAAAACTGTTTACCCAGCCTTGTTTGGTGTCATTTTTTTTTCAGTACAACCTGTGTGATGTTTTTCTTTCATTCTGACATACTGCATTAAAACTGTGACCCAATATTCACCCCAAAACATAACATTTGAATCAGAAAAAGTTTTTTTTTTTTTTTTTTTTTACTGTGAAAACCAGGATTTGTTTTTTTCACAAACCATTCTCATAACTTAGAATGTAAATATAAATTGTAAACTTCAAAAATATATGTAAAATGTAGCATAAACAAAGTTATATACAACAATTCACATTAAAATGCAGGAAATGCCTCAGGCTATTTACATGCAATAAGACACCACAAAATTATATTTGTTTGACTCAGAAGAACGATTCCTGTTCAATGCACATCACAAGCTCCAAAAATTTGTACAGATATTCCACCTCAATATCCATGTGTATTTTTCCCTAATTCCTTGTTTTTGTAGCATTTTTATTGGTATTGGTTCAGACTGTCTTGGCTGTGTTAGTGCCCCCCCCCCCCCCCAAAAAAAAAAATAGAAAAAGGTTTTTTGGGGGGCGAGTCTCGACCAGAACTCCTGTGTTCTCTGCCCCTGGAGCCTGGTGACTGCTGGGGCAGTGTGCGTCTCCACCCTGTTCTGTGTTCCACGACTTGGCGCTGGAGCAGAAATGCATGAGTCCTGGAGAAGATGGAATGAGAAGCACGCTGTCCAATTCATTGTGCAAATCTATGTGCACAGATCGGTGAATCCACCTGCTATCGTTTGTCCAGACAAGAACAATAAAGTCCAATTCATCATCAGATTGATCACGCTCTGGTTCAGACACTGATGACATGCTCTGCACTTTGATTGCCTGCAGTTCAAAAAAGAGAGAGACTTGATGTGCTGTTCCAAAACATTACATTATTTTGATGCACTAAATTAATAAAAAAAAACTGCTCCACACACTAACTACACATGCTAAAACACTCCACCACACACACTAAAACACACTCCAAGCACGGAAAATATCACAACTTTCAAAACTGTTTGCTTCTGCTTTTCGCTTCATTCAAAACCACAATTTTCTTCTCTCAGCAACCAAATTATGTGGATTGGGGACTGAGTTTTCCATCAATGGTAACACCCCTAGCTCCAGCTGCAATTGAGGGTGTTGTCTTTCATTCCAACACTCTCGCTCCTGTAGCTGAAAGAGAAGGAAATCAGTCATTTCTGCTGCCGCTGTCTGCAAAACATGCAGCAAATACGAGAATATCATCCTCAAAAATACTTGCAGAAATTATTAATCATAAGTCAAGTTTTACTTGACCCATTAACAAAATTTAAAAAGTGGTGTGGAGGTTGAAGTCTCCACTTTCAAAATGCATTCAAACAGACACTCAGAGTGGAGCAGATTGTGTGGTACGTCCACTTAATTAGGTCATGTGACTTTTGACGCGAGGGCATGTCATTCGACTCCAGAGTTAACAAAACTCATTTGACATGGAGTTGTACATATATAGCTCATTAATAATCACTGTACTGTTTACTCGCTGGACAAGCCAAAAGAGAAGTTTTATTGTTGAGATTTAATATTATTTTTGTTGTTGTCCTTATGGCTGCTCCCATTTGTTTGGTGTCACCACAGCGGATACAATCATATCTGCATTGGTTTTTGGAACAACTTTTACACTGATGCCCTTCCTGACACAACTCCAGTTTTCCTTGGAGAAACACACACAACCCCTATCAATTCAATTCAGTTTATTTAATTGAAGCACACAGGTGAGAGTGGTAAGGAAAATCTCCCTCTTATGATATTAAGGAAGACACCTCAAGCAGACCAGACTCAGAAGGGTGGCCCACTGCTTAGGCCATTCTAACAGTTACAATGTTTTTACAAAGAGAGAGAAAGAGCAGAATCAGTTTCCCGGAAAAAAAAACCAACTACACCTAAGGTGTAATTCATCAGCAGTAAACTGACAGGAAAGCAGAGAAAATATTAAGGTGATTGCCGTCCGCTAACACTAAGCTTCATTAACAGATGCAAAATTTAGATAAAGTTGAGGCCGAGACCTTTTCTTTTACCAATAAATTAATTTAAAATGATAGGAAGCATAGTACCATACTATGCCAGTATGCTAGCCATACAGAAGAGAGAATAAATGCATCTTAATTCTGGAATTGAATGCCTCTACAGAATCTGAATTACCATAGGGAGGTAATTCCACATAACACGTACACGATGAGAGAATACTTTGTGGCTCACAGACATATTATTCACTGTAGGGACACAAAGTAGTCCTGCACCCTGAGAATGCAGACTGGTACGCAGGGTTTAATTAGCTCAGCTAAGTAGGGAGGTGCTAGTCTGTGAATAATAAGTTAAGAGCAGAACCTTAAAATGCGGTCTCAGAGAGACAGGAAGCCAGTGAAGCGATGCCATAATGTGTGTAATGTGGTCAAACGTTCTGCTTCCTATCAAAAGTCTGGCAGCAGCATTTTTAACCAATTGGAGATGCCAAATGCTGGACAGCAGGCAGATCAGAAAATGGAACATTACAGTAGTCCAGTCTAGAAGAGACAAATGCATGGATCAGTGTCTCTGCATCAGCCATATACTGGATGGAACAAATCTTTGATATGGTTTGTAGGTGGAAGTAAGCAGTCCTCATAATATCTTTAACATGTAGGTCAAAGGACAAGGTTGGATCAAAAATCACCCCAACTTTCCTCACTTTGGCATGTGATATTTGACACACGAGCCCAGGTTAAGTGTTAGCTGATCAAACTGATGCAGATGTCTCACTGGATCAAGGACGATTATTTTCAGTCTTGTCAGGACTTTACATTTTCAGGACTTAATGACTACAGACCCGTTGCACTGACCTCTGTGGTGATGAAGACCTTTGAGCACCTTGTCCTCACACACCTCAAGGCCATCTCTGCCCCTCACCTGGATCCCCTGCAGTTCACCTACAGAACCAACAGATCGGTAGACAACACTGTCAACACGTCCCTCCACCTCATCCTCCAACATCTGGACTCCCCAGGAACCTATGCCAGGATTATGCTTGTGGACTTCAGCTCTGGTTTCAGTAGGATCATCCCTGCTCTGCTGCAGGACAAGCTTTCTCAGCTTGGCATGCCCAACACCACCTGTAGGTGGATCACTGAACTCCTGTACAACAAGAGGGAGTATGTGAAGTTGGGGGAACAGGTCTCCGACACATGGTCCATCAGTACCGGATCCCCCACAAAGCTGCGTTCTTTCGCGTCTACATTTCTCCCTGTACACCAACAGCTGCACCTGTAGTCACCAGTCTGTAAAGCTCCTGAAGTTTGTGAATGATACAACACACATCGGACTCATCTCTGATGGGGATGAGTCTGCCTACAGATGGGAGATCGATCACCTGGTGTCAGTGCCCTCAAGACAGTGGATATCCCAGTCTCGGCCAACCCCATCACAATGTGTAACTCCCCGGTCACCATTGTGGAGTCCTTCCATGACCTAGAGATCACCATTACACAGGACCTCAAGTGGGAGTTGAACGTCAGCTCTCTCACCAAGAGAGCACAACAGAGCATGTGCTTTCTGTGGCAGCTAAGGAAGTTCAACCTGCCAAAAAAAAAAAAAATGATGGTGCACTTCTGCACTGCCATCACAGAGTCCATCATATCCGTCTTCATCACCATGTGGTATGCTGCTGCCACTGCTGAGGACAGGAGCAGACTGTAGCATATCATCCATGCAGCAGAGAAGGTGCTGACTGCAATCTGCCATCCCTACAGGACCTGTACACCTTCAGTGCCCTGAGATGAGCAAGGAAGATAGTGGCTCATCCCACTCACCCAGGACACAAACGTTTTGTCACAATTCCCTCTGACAGATGGCTCAATTCAACTCAACTCAACTCAACTCGGCCTTTATTTCTAAGGGCCCCTTCACACATAGAAGAAACCAGAAGACAATCTGCAGACCAAGAACAAAATGGTGAATCACGAAACATTCCACTTGATGTTGGGAGGAACGCACAGTCAGACAGGTGTGCATGATACACCTGTGACAGTTTGTGCACACGCTCATGCATGTGCACGAACACAGTGTGAGCAGCTGGAGAATGTGGAACCACATCGCACCGCTGCTGTGGAGGACAAAAATAAAAACCACACCATAAAAAACACCACAATGTATTGAATCCCGCTTATCGAGTGGACAACACAAGTATGAACCATCTGCTCCTCTGTAGATGACCCATGGTCACAGACATACAGTCATGAAATGACATGAATGAAGCAATGTGCTCTCATTATGTCTTATTATGTCCAACCGGGTATATAAATAATTACTACAATCACTGGACACTGATAGAGTAGATATTGGTGTATAATTAGTGAAAATCAATAGGTTGATAGAAAAAATAAATAAAAGCGGACCCAATAAAGAATCCTGCGGTTAAATAACCATGATTAAATGAAAAATAAATAAATAAATGGCACTCGCGGGATTCAAACACATGGAAACAGATGGATCAGTTTAATAGATGGAAACTTTATCATTGCACTATAATCACTATCTTACAACAGGAGTGTAAAAAGCAAAAAAGACGATGTATAGAAGAGAAGGTTTTCGTTGTCTTTAATTACGGCAAAATAAGCGCAGTAATAACTGACAAAATGGTGTTCGTTACAGTGTATTTTTGGTGATGACTGAAAGTGACGTATTTGTGTTGGCTTGTCATAGGTCACAGGACACGTGTATCGGACCCAACAAGTGTGTCCTGTCAGATAAATGTGACAGTCAGATTGCCTGCTGCGTGTCCACAAGATCTGACGGCCCGATTCAGTTGGGACAACCTGTTAATGTGTGCATGTGTCTTCTGCCCATCCTAAAAGCCATACAGTGGTCCCTCATTTATCGCGGGAGTTACGTTCTAAAAATAACCCGCAATAGGCGAAATACGCGAAGTAGTCAGCATTATTTTTTACAATTATTGTAGACGTTTTAAGGCTGTAAAACCCCTCACTACACACTTTATACACTTTTCTCAAACAGGCATTAACATTTTCTCAGTTTTCTCTCCTGTGTAAACACTCTCAAAGTTCAAACGTTAGTAGAAAAATAAGACCAACCTGTTTTCAGGCCCAAACATTTGTTTGAGAAATAAAAATAGAATGTTTTCCTATAAATAATTATGATGGCTTTTAGAACTAACAAATGTAATTTTAACGATCAACCTATGAGGTTGGACACATAAGAAATTATTAATAGTGACTGACCAGTATTTCACAGATCCTCTGATCGTGCCACTTCGTCCTGGCACTGCTCTGCTGTTGCATCTTTTTCCACTGAGTGACACCTCGATGCAGGTGTCTTTTTCCGAGTGAAGAACACAGTTATGGGTAGTTGTTGGCGTTTTTTTTTTTTTTCTTCTGGGCAAGAAGATTCTTATAAACAGACATGCAGAACACAATGCGCATGCTCTCCCTTCATGGTGCCGTGACCAGCCTGCTTGATGAGGACGCAGAACACAATGCGCTGTAAAAAAAAAAAAGCATGCAAAATTGGACTAAAAAAATCTACAAAACTGTGAGGCCGCGAAAGGTGAACCACGTTATAGCGACGGACCACTGTATATGTTTTATGTATTTCCAAGTGAGGACAGCAAGCACATATGTGTGTCACGGTGGGCAGTTGTAAGGTACTGTCCATCAAAACACATTTTACTCCTTCACTTCTTACAGAAGTTTTTTTTTTTTCTTTTTTCTTTGTATTGTTGTTTATGCAACAATTACTTCACACAGAATTTTTTTTTTCCTTTTCTCTTTATTGTTTTTTTTATTTTTTTTTTATGCACCATTGATACCAGATCAAATTTCTTGTATGTGAGAACTTACTTGGTAATCAATTTGATTCTGATTCTGGTTCTTTTCCAAGTTTAGAAGTAAGAAATTGCTGAACATCCAGTTTTTTGCTGACACAAGGCAATCCTTTAGGATATTATGTGTATGAGATTACCAGCAGTTATCAGCATGTACAACTGAGTATCATCAGCATAGCAATGAAAGGTAATCACAAAATGCTGCAATATGTACCTAAAGGCCCTTTCACACCGGGGCTGCTCCCAGTTACTCCCTGTGGCCTCATGACGACGCAGGAATTTCTGCGTCAGGTGCGCACAGCAGGGGGCAGAGAGGAGGTGAGAACGCAGCCTGCAGGTTCTCTGCACAGAAAAGTCAGAGTGCACAGTTTGGCTGCAGACAGACTGTGCACTCTGACTTCTCTTCTACTTGTTGTTGTTGTCAGATCCCGTTTTTTTTTAGATACACGGCACACGCTCACCCTCCGATGAGTGTGTTTGTGTACAAAACTAGCTCTCCGTCTCTGGGGTCCGACCTTCGTGTCTCCACGGGTATTACCCGGCAGGGCTGCACAAAGGCTGTTCAAGCTGGTGGCGAGGAGATTCGTCTAGCCGCTCACTGCCTCCATCCGGACGTCCACCCCGCTGAAGCTGATCTCGCACCCCGGTCGAATAGCCTTCTCTGGAACCAGGATACGAACCGGCCACACCCGTTAACGGCAGCTCTCCTCTTATGGATCAGGGCTCTTGGAATGTTGCTAGATTTTGAATTTAGTGACTCGTACAGCGAGTCCCCAGGATGTGTTATTTTCATTAAAAAAACAGACTAACCTTTTAGAGCCTTTTTGATGTTGTACACCCAATAAACTTTAACTTTTACACCTTAAGAAGCATCAATAAATCCAATGTCCGAGCCGTAATACTTTAACTGCATGCTTGGAAATTTATTGCAGGTTTTGCAAGTGCCAATAACATAATCAACATAGATTATATGGTGATAATTTCACAACAGTAATTCAAGTATAATTAGAATGATGATTGGCAGAGATTTTTTTGTTTTTGATTCAATAATTCTGACTGATCTTACTTTGACTGGGACTGGATTGACTTCTTAACAATTTTTCTAGGAGTGGGGGAAGGAGGTTTTTGAGGTTAAAGTCCCCAGCTCGATGAACTTGATTTCCTCTTCATCAGCTATTAGTCGTTAGCTGACCACGATCCTTGTGTGATGTTGTAATCCTTCAGGAAGTTAATCCACATAAGAGTTTATTCCTTCTGCAATCAACCAAAAGTTGATCTAATCCATTCTGGTATGCTGTGATGTTCCTTGAGAGAGAAAACGTTGAAAAAGAGAAAAAATTACTCATAACCATCCCAAAGACGTATCGTTATCTTTGGCTGCTTTCAGTGATGCCGGTATTTGGTTAGACTCTTTCTCTCTGATTGTTCTGTCTGAGTTATTTTCATTAGTTACTTCATCCAAACCATCAACATGTTTATTAGACCCCATTCCTACCAGGCTGCTCAAGGAAGCCCTACCATTATTTAATGCTTCGATCTTAAATATAATCAATCTATCTTTGTTAGTTGGCTATGTACCACAGGCTTTTAAGGTGGCAGTAATTAAACCATTACTTAAAAAGCCATCACTTGACCCAGCTATCTTAGCTAATTATAGGCCAATCTCCAACCTTCCTTTTCTCTCAAAAATTCTTGAAAGGGTAGTTGTAAAACAGCTCCTCTCCTGTGGAACCAGCTCCCAATTCAGATCAGGGAGACAGACACCCTCTCTACTTTTAAGATTAGGCTTAAAACTTTCCTTTTTGCTAAAGCCTATAGTTAGGGCTGGATCAGGTGACCCTGAACCATCCCTTAGTTATGCTGCTATAGACGTAGACTGCTGGGGGGTTCCCATGATGCACTGTTTCTTTGTCTTTTTGCTCTGTATGCACCACTCTGCATTTAATCATTAGTGATCGATCTCTGCTCCCCTCCACAGCATGTCTTTTTCCTGGTTCTCTCCCTCAGCCCCAACCAGTCCCAGCAGAAGACTGCCCCTCCCTGAGCCTGGTTCTGCTGGAGGTTTCTTCCTGTTAAAAGGGAGTTTTTCCTTCCCACTGTAGCCAAGTGCTTGCTCACAGGGGGTCGTTTTGACCGTTGGGGTTTTACATAATTATTGTATGGCCTTGCCTTACAATATAAAGCGCCTTGGGGCAACTGTTTGTTGTGATTTGGCGCTATATAAAAAAATTGATTGATTGATTGAACATTCCCCACTCAGACTTAAGGCCAGTGATTATTCTCCAATGATCTGCTACTCCGTGACTGGACGGCCTGAGTGGGAGTTGAAAACTCTCTCAAACGATCTTTATGGCTCCAATCCTCTCACTCCACGATTCCAATTGCTGCTCACAAGATGGTCAAGTCTTGTGATTTCCTCGTAGCAGGGGAGAAGTGGCAACAGCACCTCTCCCTGGAAGAATAACCCCGTTTCCTGGTGTTTCACAGTTTATATATGTGCTGGACTCTTGTTGTCTTCAGATGATCTTGGTTACCATGGGGACGCTGGTGACTCAAAACCTCCTCCCTTCTCCTACCCTTACTGGAAATCTTCTGCAGCTCCTTACCAGTAACTTATTGCTCAAGTTCCTCTTTTCTGTTAACACGTCAGCTTTTCTGAGAATTCATTCTTCTAAATCATTTCTTTAGAATCACATCAATCATATTCAATCATTTCATTACAACTCTCTTTCACATAAAAACAATTCATATGATCATATACAAACATTTTCATTCCACTCAACAAAAATATAAACGCAACACTTTTTGTTTTGCTCCCATTTTGTATGAGATGAACTCAAAGATCTAAAACTTTTTCCACATACACAATATCACCATTTCCCTCAAATATTTTAACAAACCAGTCTAAATCTGTGATAGTGAGCACTTCTCCTTTGCTGAGATAATCCATCCCACCTCACAGGTGTGCCATATCAAGATGCTGATTAGACACCATGATTAGTGCACAGGTGTGCCTTAGACTGCCCACAATAAAAGGCCACTCTGAAAGGTGCAGTTTTATCACACAGCACAATGCCACAGATGTCGCAAGATTTGAGGGAGCGTGCAATTGGCATGCTGACAGAAGGAATGTCAACCAGAGCTGTTGCTCGTGTATTGAATGTTCATTTCTCTACCATAAGTCGTCTCCAAAGGCGTTCAGAGAATTTGGCAGTACATCCAACCAGCCTCACAACCGCAGACCACGTGTAACCACACCAGCCCAGGACCTCCACATCCAGCATGTTCACCTCCAAGATCGTCTGAGACCAGCCACTCGGACAGCTGCTGAAACAATCGGTTTGCATAACCAAAGAATTTCTGCACAAACTGTCAGAAACCGTCTCAGGGAAGCTCATCTGCATGCTCGTCGTCCTCATCGGGGTCTCGACCTGACTCCAGTTCGTTGTCGTAACCGACTTGAGCGGGCAAATGCTCACATTCGCTGGCGTTTGGCACGTTGGAGAGGTGTTCTCTTCACGGATGATGCGAAGGAGATGTGTTGCACTGCATGAGGCAAATGGTGGTCACACTAGATACTGACTGGTATCCCCCCCAATAAAACAAAACTGCACCTTTTAGAGTGGCCTTTTATTGTGGGCAGTCTAAGGCACACCTGTGCACTAATCATGGTGTCTAATCAGCATCTTGGTATGGCACACCTGTGAGGTGGGATGGATTATCTCAGCAAAGGAGAAGTGCTCACTATCACAGATTTAGACTGGTTTGTGAATAATATTTGAGGGAAATGGTGATATTGTGTATGTGGAAAAAGTTTTAGATCTTTGAGTTCATCTCATACAAAATGGGAGCAAAACCAAAAGTGTTGCGTTTATATTTTTGTTGAGTATATTTTACCAACATCTTAATCATTTAATCAGTTGTTTATCATCAGCTTTTCTTGCCCTGCTTGCGAGATTTTCTCCACTTCCCCTTTTCCTCTGACTCTGCACTCTTTATGAAAAACAACTCATATAATCATTCATTTCACTTATTTGTAACATACTTTTTCTAATAGTAAGTCCCTTCGGCTGCTCCCTTGTTTGCACTCGGGGTCGCCACAGCAAATCCAAGGTGGATCTTTCTAATCAACTCTTAATTTTAATACATTAATACTTCATTTGATCATGCTTGTCATGTTAGAATCATTCTTAGACATATTCCATTGTCTTCACCACTGAGTTCATTCCGTGGGCCTCCCCATTTGTAATGGAAAAGTCCGGTATGACCTCACTTACTCCGAGAAGGTACCAAACACTGTGCAGTTTAATCCAACAGCATGTATATTAATCCCATGGCACGTATTATATTCCAAGATGAAAACAAGCTGAAAGCAAGCTTAAAGTCATCTTTCCTGACATTGTGATGAGCTGCAGGGCTGCGCTCTGAGTTCTGTTATAGTTTATCTTTCCTCCCTTGACCACGAGCAAACACACCTGTCACCTGTTGTGCGCGCGCACGAACCGTCCTAAGCAAATGTGAAGATGTCTGGAGTTCTACTTCGTGTTGACATGTTCTGGACTTATGTCCTTTTTTAACTGTGATGAGAGAGTCTGGAGAGAAAGGAACTAACTGCCTGCAGACAATTTTTTTTTTCTTTTCTTTCCTCCTTTGACCGTGAGATGCGCGCGCGTGCAGATGTCTGGAGTTATGTTGACATGTCCTGTCTCAGGACTTATGTCCTTTTTTGTCCTTTTTAACTGTGATGTGAGAGTTTGAGCAGAGAACAAGGAACTAATGCCTGTAGCCAGACTTTTGTTTCTTTTAATTGTTCATATGTGCGCGCGTGAACGAACGTCCATGAGTGGACTAGAGATGTCCGGACTTTTACTGGATATTTCTGGCAATCATTCTGCATTTTTTTCTTCAGCATGTAGTTTTTACTGCATTAAGTACATGGTGTAACAACAATCCTGTGTGATTTATACTGCGGGAACAATGGAACACAGCAGGAATCATAAATTGGCTTCGAGTCACGCCGGGTAACGCCTCTTTGCCCCGTGTTGTGCCTCTTTGCCCCGACTTGCGCTGGAACCACTTCCTTTCTGCGTCGAGCACAGGACGCCAAAAAAAATTAAACAGGTTTAATTTTTTCAGCACCCGACTTGCTTCCTCCTTTGCGCCCTCGCACTGTTGTGGCGCCGAGCTGCATCATCTCGGCACTGAGTTGCTTCCACGCGGCGTCGTCATAATGACGCACGGCACAACTGGGAACAACCGGGAGCACCCCCGGTGTGAAAGGGGCTTAAGGGTTGTTATATAAAGGGAAAAAAGCAGGGGGCCTAAGATGAAACCCTGTGGAACCCTATATTTCATGTCACTGAGGCTGTCAACCATGCAAGGATATTCCTCATAATCCCAAATTGATTCTTCAACCTATCAAGTAGACTACAGCAATCCACCATATTGAACTTAGCACTAAGATCAAATAGCACCAGTGGTATCGGAATCCAGTGCAAGCAGGATAACATTCACAACTTTAATGAGAGCTGTTTCCGTGGAATCATATGTTCGAAATGCAGACTCCTGTGGCTCAAAGAGATTATTCTCAGTAAGGCTGCCCACAAGCAGCTGTGAAACCACTTTTTCCAGAAACAATGATGGCACCAGACTTGATAACAGGGCTGGTCGTCATATGATCAGACAGATATATTCACATTGGGCAGCCTGGCTGATGGTGTCTGCAGAGTGCACTGAGGTGCTGCTGAACATGTTGCAAAGGTGATATGTGCTTTTATTCTTTACAATGTCAGGTGAGCATGCTCACACATGTGCATTGTGGTGCCGTGTTGAGAGGTGATGTTCTTCATGTCATGATATGTGTTCTCCAGCTATGAGTACTGATGACACAGCAGTCAGCTGCAGTGGCTCACCTGTGACATGCCCACCTGTCCAGAGCAGCAACGCACTCACATGAAACTTTATTGTCTTTATTAAGAATGTCATGGTCCATTTTTCAATACATCCTTCCTTCAGTTATATAAAGTTTGCCAGTGCTGTATGCTGAAAAACACGCCCACACCATGATGTTCCCACCTCCAAGCTTCATTGTTTGTATGGTGAATGTGAGGTGATGTGCAGTGCCATTTGACCTCCAAACATGATGTGTATTATGGCACCCAGAGAATTGAATATTGGTCACATCTGGCAAGTCAGTATTCTCTTAGTATTTGACAAGCTTGTTTAAATGTTGCGCAGCAAACTTTAAATGAGCTTCAATATGCTTTTTTCCTCAGCAATGGAGTCCTGCGTGGTGACCATGCAGACAGGCCATGGTGGTTCAGAACATTACTTATGGTTTTCTTTGAAAAATTGTACCTACTAATTCTAGGTCTTTCTGAAGCTCTCCGCAAGTGGTCCTTGGCTTTTGCACAGCTCTTCTGATAATTATTTTCAGTTCTCTGTCAGAAATCTTGTGAGGAGTACTTGGCCATGGCTGGTTTATGGTGAAATGATGTTGCTTCCACTTCCAGATTATGGTCCCAACAGTGCTCACTGGAACATTCAGAAGTTCAGAAATCCTTCTGTAACCAATGCCATTAATATGTTTTGCAACAGTAAGTTTGTGAAGATCTTAAGAGAGCTATTTGCTTTCACCCATGATGAGATGCTTCTTGTGTGACACCTTGGTAATGAAACACCTGCTAATAGGCAGTGTTGCCACAGTTACTTTGAAAAAGTAATCCAATTACTGATTACTGATTACTCCTTGAAAAAGTAACTTAGTTACTTTACTGATTACTCAATTGTATAAGTAACTAAGTTAGATTACTAGTTACTTTTTTAGTTATTTTCCCCAGCTGCCGACAACAACCCATGTCAACATGACAATGATACCTGTTTTGCCAAAACTCACTTTATAGTCACCCTTTCTTGACTTCAATGAAAACAAATACTTGTTTTATAAAAAGTAAAATAAAGACCTCTTTCTTGACCTCATATTTAACTGTTGACAGCACTGTAACAGTAAAACTTGCAATTTCAAACCTACATTGTTTATAAATGTAACTATTAAATTCTAACATTTTTCTAACATTTAAATTCTCTAAACATTTTACTTGTCGAAATTATTATTATTTTAAGCAGTATTAGTAGTTGTAGTACAAAACGGCTTCAAAACTGGACCTTTAATCTAGGGGTGTTGTGGGGGAGGGGGGCACATCCTTGCCCCACGCCCCCATTCCATCTGGATTCGCCCCTGCTTTGGCGTTTGAGCACAAAGAATGGATAACATTTATTTATGCAGAAAACAGGACCAGATTTACAGGTAAGAACGTTTTATTGCGTTTTCACATCATGTGGTCCTCAGAAAGAGAGTTTAGGTGCATTTGAGTGGAAAACAGTGTTAGTTGTTGACGCGTCGTGGAGGATCAGCTGTTTTTAACGAGACGATACGGAGCAGCTCATCTCAGAATTCTAAATAAAGGAGGGAAAAAAGTATAAAAATGTCTTTGTAAAGGTCAGTGCAGGTGTGCTGATCACCGCGCTTTAAGAGGTGAGGACGAGTCGAGCAGCTGCAAAAAAACACGGATGAAAAGCTCACAGCTCGCTTAAAGTGGGACGTTCAGTCGAACCCCGACCTCCTGCCCACGGACCAAGTTTAATGCTGCTATCGACCCACAATGAAAAATAATAGTAACGCACAGTGACATGGAGAAGTAACTTTAATCTGATTACTGATTTGGAAAGATTAACGCGTTAGACTACTCGTTACTAAAAAAAGTGGTCAGATTAGAGTAACGCGTTACTAAGTAACGCGTTACCGGCATCACTGCTAATAGGCCATCACTTGGGACTGAACCAGTTGCTATTTTTTTTATAATGACAAGGGTTCAAGACTGGTTTCAAATTACTCTTAGATTGCAGCTGGTGTCTTGGCTTTCCATGACTTTTACACCTCCTTTTCTTCAGGGGTTCAATACTTTTTTCATGTGTCATTTCCCATTATTACACATAATTTATGGAAATCTATGGTTTGATTTATTTGCATGTACAATTCATCTGGAACATATTCACAGCCCTTCACTTTTTCCATAATTTGTTGTGGTACACCCTTTTTCCAAAATGGAGTAAATTATTTTTTCTTCCAAACGTTGACTCATGACATCCCGTAATGACATGATTTCTTTTATTTTTCTTAAAATCATGTACATAAGTATTCACAGCCTTTGCTCAATACTTTGTTGATGCACCTTTGGCAGTAATTACAGCCTCAAGTCTTCTTGAATATAATGCCACAATCTTGGCACATCTATCTTTGGGTAGTTTTTGCCCATTCCTGTTTGGAGCACCTCTCAAGCTCCATCAGGTTGGATGGGGAGCATCAGTGCACAGCCATTTTCAGATCTTTCCAGAGATGTTCAGTTGGATTCTGTTTCCGGGCTCTGGCTTGGCCACTCAAGGACAGTCACAGACTTGTCCTGATGTCTACACCTATGATGTCTTAGTTGTGTGCTTATGGTCATTTTCCTGCTGAAAAATGAACTGTCACCCCGGTCTGAGGTCAAGAGCGCTCAAAGCAGGTTTTTATCCTGGATGTCTCTGTACATTGCTACATTCATCTTTCCCTCAATCCTGACTAGTCTCCCTGTTCTTGCCACTGAAAAAACATCTCTGTTTCTCATGGTCTAAGAGTCCTTCAGGTGCCTTTTGGCAAACTCCAGGCCGGCTGCCATTTGCCTTTTACTAAGGAGTGGTTTCCATCTGGCCACTCTACCATACAAGCCTGATTGGTGGATTTCTGCAGAGATGGCTGTCCTTGTGGAAGTTTCTCCTCTCTCTACAGAGGAATGCTGGAGCTCTGACAGCGTGACCATCAGGTTCTTGGTCACCTCCCTTACTAAGACCCTTCTTCCCCAGTCGTTTAGTTTACATGGACGGCCATCTCTAAGAAAAGTCATGTTGGATCCCAGTGTCTTCTATTTACAGATGATGGAGGTCTCTGTGCTCATTGGCACCTTCAAAAAAGCAGAAATGTTTCTATACTCTTCCCCAGATTTGTACCTTGAGACAATCCTGACTGTGAAGTCTACAGACAATTCATTTGACTTCATGCTTGGTTTGTGCTCTGACATGTACTGTCAACTGTGGGACCTTATATGTAGACAGGTATGTGCCTTTCCAAATCATGTACAATCAACTGAATTCACCATAAGTGGACTCCAATTAAGCTGTAAAAACATCTCAATGTTAAGTGGAAACAGGACGCACCTAAGCTCAATTTCAAGCTTCATAGCAAAGGCTGTGAATTTGTATCTACATGTGACTTCTATTTCTTTTTTTTTTTTTTCATGAATTTTCAGGTCTTAGGTGTCTTAAGGGGCGGCAACCCTCAAACACAGTGGTGGATACCATCGATCAGGGAAGCCGTCTGTCTGAAGGTGTCCTTCTGGAATATGTTATCTCTGAGGACTCTGGAGGCAGTTGTAAGGTACCAACAGGCCAACAGGCAAAGCAGCAGGTGTGAGAGGAGTTCGGAGCAACCATGGAGAAGGACTTTCGGTTGGCACCAAGGTGCTTCTGGTGGACGGTGAGGCGCCTCAGGAGGGAAAAATTGGGAACCATCCAAGCTGTCTACAGTAAGGATGGGACTCTGTTGACCTTAACTGTGGAATGTAATCTGCCACTGGAAGAAACATTTTGAGGAACACCTGCATCATGTCAGGATTCATGGTCGCGTGACACAGAAGGTGTTTGGACACAAATGCAAACCCTCAGATGATGCGGTGTAATAATAATCTTTATCTTACAGACAGTCCAGGGTCCGGTACACAGAAAGGCAGGTCGCGTAGCAAAGGTACAGATGAGGGCAAGGCAAAATACGTAGTCAGGAACAGGCTGAGGTCGAAGACACAGTGAGACACAATATCAGAGTCAGAGGCAGAGAGCAAAATCCGGAAAAGCAGAACGAGGTCAAAAAACACTGAGGTATACGAGACGAGAACAGGGCTGGAACGAAGATATGAAGATCAATGAGCTGGCACCGCGGTGAGGGAAGTGAGCGCTAAATAACAGGTGATCAAACAAGGTGCACATGTGATCGAGGGTTCTGGAAGGAGGTGTGGCTGGATGCAACAAAGATGAGGGAAGCAGGTGCAAGATAGTGCAGTGGAGACAACACAAAGTGGAGTGATGTAAGATGCAAAGACACGTGAGCCAGAGTAAGGAGCGTGAGTGGATAAATACACTAAACAGACAGAATGAGTGAGGGACAATGAGATGAGACAGGTCCAGTGGCATGGAGTGAAAACAAAGCAGATCAAAAGCAAAAGGAGTCAGTGAATGAAAACCAATGGTGAAAGTATAACATGCCCACAGACCAACAAAAGGAAATGTGAATCGAATAAAGGGCAAACTAGGAAACAGAGTGACAGACCTAAAAATAGCACAAGAATAATAAGACTAAAAACACCACTTGAACTGAATCTCAATCTGACATCACAGACAGAGGAAATAAGACAGAACCGATAAGAAGAAGGACAGAAACAAAACCAGAACCTACAGTAAAACAATGGAAAAACTAGAACCAATGATCGCAGAAAACAAAAAGAATACAAGATAATAAAACACCAAAGATACATAATAAATGCAACCAGAGAAAACATATTACAAAATGATCAAAAGGGTAAGCAAAAGGATCAAATCCGGGCAGGCAGATGACAACAGGGTACAAACCCATAACCTCGCCCTGAGCCCGGACCCACCCTGACACATCAGACCAGAGCACCCTCTATATAAGGGGCAGAGCTGGAAGTTGATGGAGGATTATCATCATGTTCGCTGGTGGAAGTCACTGAGGTAGGCAAGCAACTTGGCAGTGGCAAGGCCCTCTGAGTTGATGAGATCTGTCCAGAAATGTTTAAGGCTCTGGGTGTAGAGGGACTGTCTTGGATGATACATCTCTTTAACATTGCATTGAGGTGTGGGACAGTACCAAAGGAGTGGCAAACTGGGGTGGTGGTTGTTGGGTATTTTCTCCAAACATTTTTAAACCTTTAACAAGACAAACAGAGTCAAGAAACACCAGTGAGACAGAAAGTCAAATATTACGCGCAGAGTGCGGCCAGGCTGTACACCAAGGCTACACTAAAGTCTGGCCTGCTTTTCCGCTCTTTTTATTAAGAGACGCCCTCATCACATAAACAAGAAACTTGTCCTAAGGGTGGGGGTAATGACGCAAGACAAGTTTCTTCCCATAACATAAACGCATACGTCAAGTGCAGCTGTAAGGAAGAACACTTCAGGTCAGCACATCTCGTTCGTCTGTTGCAGTTATCAGCTGTTTTGCATCTGCCTGGAACACTAAGCATCACAATCAGTCAAAATTCAACCTTCAGTTCTTTTACTCCCAGTCGTTAGCGGCTACGAAAACAAAGTTATGTTATAACAATAAGTACATCCAGTCCTTCATTCCCAGTTCAGATTGACCCCAGAGTGCTAAAACAAAATTGAATTCTCAGGATTGCATTAAGACAGGTGCAAAACAGCACATCTCCGTTCTCATGAGAAAGAAGACAAAGCTAAAACAAGGTTGAATAACACGTACGTTCTCAGGGTGAAGTGCAAAACAGCACAACACCGTTCTCATGAGAAAGAAGACAAAGCTACAAATGTTTAACAGTGATAACATATATATATATATATATATATAAAATCCTTAACATTTCCCACCTGTTTATCACCTGTTAAACGTATAGCAGGCATCACCCAGCTTAGTTAGTTAGTTTATTAACTTAGTTTATTCTGTCCACGTTTTTATTAATTGAACACCACCAACAGATGGAAGATTTGAATCCAGCTGCTATTTGATCAACCAGTTTATACTCGTCAGGCACTCCTCTGGGGACTCCTATTGCGTCAATATATGTTGGATTTCCTACTCCTTTCCAATCTCTTTTTACTCTATGTCTGGCTATGCCTTTCTGCCAATCCTCAGGAATAAGAGGCTGCATATGTCGTAACGTCTTCAGGGGTCATGGGTAACAATAATGATATTAATGCACAATAACCTGACACATTTCGTGGCAGTCTGTCAAAGATTCTGTTATCACCACACCACCACCATACATCACTCCTACCGACTGGTATAAATGAACTGTTTTTTCTGTATTATTCGACTACACCACTTGTCTTATTACTTTTTCAGCTAAAGCTTCATAGGCTAAGAGTGTGTTAACTCATCACGTCAACAGTTCAAGCTTGAACTGGAGTTGTGAGCTTTTCAATATCATCATAATTCTCAGTACAGTCATTACAGTTTTCTCCACTAAGGTCTGACTGTTTCAATGCTTGATATTTTGGCATAGTTTGTTGGAAGGCCAGATTACACTGTACAAATGTATTTGACACCATTTTGCCAACCATTGTTTTGATATAAGGGATCACACAACACATGCAAAGTCCAATCAGAATTAGGACTATAATAACTGGTGTCACCATTTTCAATAGTAACTGCCAACATGGTCCTGAAGTCAACCAGGACCAGGGATTCCACCGGTTCACGGCTAGGGTGTCTTTATGCATTGCATCACGAAGTTTATTCAGCTCTTCCAATGCGTCCTGCATATCCACTGAATGAATGGAGTCTGGGATGAAAGTACAGCATGTTGTGTTCAGCAGAACACAAACTCCTCCCTGTGAACCAGTAAGCAAGTCTAAAACCATGCGATTTTGCATCACCATGGTACGTAAAGCATCTATTTCAGTGTTTTGAGCTGCTACTATTTTTTTTGTTACATTCATGAACAGACCCAATCAATAATTCAGAGTTTCAATCATTAATGAATTTTTTCCCACTCCTATCCAGGGGAACAATGAATGTGCTATTTTATCTCCTACAGACCACAATTTTTTGGTCCTTTAGTACATCCGAGCCCCACATGTGATTATGTGGTAACACATCTGGGTATATCAATCTCCTCCGTCTGGTGCTGCCATTCTTCTCTGTGGAGGTCTTACCACATATGTATGGTCAGTCACCTGGGTAGGTGCACACACACAACCCCAATTTGGTGGGAGACTCATGTACAGTCTGGAACCATAAAGCCAATAGATGTCATCATACACCGGAGTACCATTTACAGGTGGTAGCAAAACTTACTAACATAAGCACATGATTCATCCGTTCCCCATGGACAGGAGCCTGTATAATTACATCCCCGTCCAATGTGATGAAGATAAGTACCATCCACATATTATGTTTTGGTTAGGCTTAAATTATTTGATAAAACATACGTTTGGGTACACAGACGTTTCTTAATTTTACCTACATTTTTATTCCCTGTCCCGTAAAAGCAAATTGGGAATGGCCGTTGTGATGACAATTTAACGTGATGATATTTTTGCGTTTCCCTTCAGTCTAGTCAATGGAGCAGCACTTGGGCACGCTTGTACATCCTCTGTTGAAATCCCTATCATATAAGTGGTTGCACTGAGGCAAGTGGTGTTACATCTTATCAGATTTGCTGAGAACTGCTGCCCCCGAAATACAGTTTGATTATGTATCCGTATGATAAGACATTCTGTCACCCTAGCAGGGTACGGTTTAGCTGTCAGAGCTGGGTGTGTTGAGGATATAGGTATTTGCGAACAAACATAACAATTAGTAACGTAATTCCATAGCCAATAAATGAACATATCTGTACCACATATTAGTATGGTATATATGAGGGTGTCCATCTGTCTCGTTCACATTATGAATAAACCTCTTCTGACGTTGCTTGCGTTGTTCTCTGGCTCGGTCCACAGTGAGCTGCAATTCTTGGGTCAACCACCAGGCCAGGAATCCGAGGAGCACGAAACACACTAAGATCACAACACAACCGGCTGCCCTACCAACAGTCCGGCAGCGGCGGCGCTGAGCACGCCGCTCCGGGGTCTGCTGTAGTTCAGTCATGATTGCTAGGATACAGTGTTGTTAACCACCTCACCTAATAGTGCAAGGATCTCCCTGCTTCACTGGCATTGAGACAATCTATTGCTAATTAAATAGACTCCCTTTGTAGCCAGACTTCCCCTTACACTGTGGAGGCCGCCAACACACGCTGTATCTTACAGTGATGTATCCACGTTGATCTCTCCGCTATCTTTACTGCAGTTGGTGTTGTTAACAGCACTCGGTATAGACCTTCCCAACGAGGACTGGACCAGTTCTTCCTCTTAATCACTCTGATGAACACCCAGTCTCCTGGCTAGACTACTGGAAGGCCGTCCTGTGGAAGATCAAAATTATTCGGCAGTAAATGTGTTTAAGTTATCTCTTTCTGTGTTAATGTCTTTTTCATAAAATTTGCTAATGTTTGTTCCTCATCTGCTGTTTTAGTATCCATGTCAAAATTGGTAGACGATATGGTCGTCCATAAAGTATCTCAAATGGTGTTAACCCTGATGGTGTTGGTGTTATTCTCATATACAATTTTACTAGGTCCAACATTCAATCCAGGTTTGTTTTGTCTCTTCTATACATTTCCTTAATCTTATTTTTATTGCGCCCTTTTATGTGCCCTTTGTCCTTTCCACTAATCCGGCACTGTGTGGTTGATAAGCACAATGATTTTTGAGATTGACCTGTAGCGCTTCTCCTACGTATTGCACTATTGTATTAACAAAATGCGCTCCATTATCTGAATAGACTGTTTCTGGTATTCCAAATCATGGAATGATGTCTTTGCACAATGCCTTAGCCACTGTAAGTGCATCTGCATGTTTTGTAGGGAACAATTCTACCCATTTTGAGAAGGCATCAATTATGACTAAACAAAATTCCTTCCCTTCATGTTTACTCAGCTGTATATAATCCATATGAATCACTTGAAAGGGATATTGTGGTGTTGGAAATTTACCTCTTTGGGGTCTCAAATTGCCTTGTGAGTTGTGTTTTGCACATGTCATGCATGCTCTACAATGCTGTTTTGCATATGCATCGAACCCATAAAGACAAAAAATAGATTGCAATTGCGATATCATACCCCCTGATGAGACATGCGTCACGCCATGGCTCATAATAGCTGCCCATTTAAACATATTTTTTTTTGGCAATATGGGTTTCTTCTGTGGTCATATCCGGAGGGGTGTCATATAAGAGAAAAATAGAAAGAGCTGTTGCCGCCTTTGCGGTTTTGTCAGCAACGTCATTTCCTTTTGAAACACTGTCAGAGCCTTTGGTGTGAGCCGCACATTTGCATATAGCAATTTGTTGAGGCAACTTCACAGCTTGCAGTAGGGCAGTTAGGAGAGTGGCATGAGTCACTGGCTTTCCAGATGATGTCACCATTCCACGCTCCTCCCACAGTTTTGCAAACACATGCACATATTTAAAAAAAAAGGGACTAGAGAGCTTGTCCCAATTATAGGGGCATCACACTACTCAGCCTCCCTGGTAAAGTCTACTTCAAGGTGCTGGAAAGCAGGGTTCAGCTGATAGTTGAACCTCTGATTGAAGAGGAATAATGGGTTCCATCCTGGTTGTGGAACAACTGACCACTCTCACAAGGATCCTGGAGGGTGCCTCAGAGTATGCCCATCCAGTCTACATGTGTTTTGTGGACTTGGTGATGGCATATGATCAGGTACCCTGGGAGATACTGTGGGAAGTGCTGCGGGAGTATGGAGTGAGGGGGACTTTCTCAGAGCCATCCAATCTCTGTACTCACAAAGTGACAGGTGTGTTTGCTTGCGGTCAAGGGAGGAAAGATAAACTATAACAGAACTCAGAGCGCAGCCCTGCAGCTCAGCACAACAACAAGTAGAAGAGAAGTCAGAGTGCACAGTTTGTCTGCAGCCAAACTGTGCACTCTGACTTCTCTGTGCAGAGAACCTGCAGGCTGCGTTCTCACCTCCTCTCTGCCCCCTGCTGCGCGCACCTGATGCAGAAATTCCTGCGTCGTCATGACGCCACAGGGAGCAATTGCTTTCTAAATCTGAGGCCATGGTTCTCAGGAAGGAAACAGTGGATTGAGTACTCTGGGTAGGGAATGCAGTCTTGCCTCAAGTGAAGGAGTCCAAGTACTTCAGGGTCTTGTTCATGAGTGAGGGGACAATGGAGTGCAATATTGGCTGGAGAATCAGCACAGCAGGGGCAGCATTGCATTTGCTCTACCCTACTGTTGTGATGAAAAGGGAGCTGAGCCAAAAGGCAATTTTCATGGATTTTCAGCCTATTTATTCTTCCCTTGCCCAGTTTTATGTTATGTGTGAAGGAGCCTTTAGATACACGCATCATGGTCATGAATGTCATGGTAATTTTGGGCTTTTAATATTGCCTTTGAACTGTTCTTAATCCAATATCCAATCCTTAGTCAGTCAGAGCTGCGTGTCGTCAGAGAGCGAGCTGCGTGTCGTCAGAGAGCGAGCTGCGTGTCGTCAGAGAGCGAGCTGCAAAAAGTTTGTACCTGAGTTTTTGTGCCTCAGAGGTGGTGTTTCTAGTTGCCATCTGCCACACCAGTGTTTGCAAACCCAGACAGTGGGAATACCACCTCAACCGGCAACTTAGCCCCACGGCTGGACAGCAACAACGTCCGAGGCCCGCCCAACGTGGTGAATTCACCGAGGCCGCGCGCTGCGTCATTGAAACTGCGCGTCACGAGTGCCGCTTCCCCGAGGCCTCGTGCAGCCATCGCAGATCCATCAGCGCGGAAACACCGAGGCCGCGCGGCACCAGTGCAGCGCAGATCCATCCCGGTGACAAACAACGCAGGCTGTTAACATCGGCGATCGCCAAGCAGCCCACAAGCCGACCATGGGGCCTAAGAAGGCTCTGACAGCGGAGGAAGGTGACGATATTAAAAAATCTCTGGACTTTCTATCAGAGGAGATTTCTGTTGTGAAGCAGCAACAGAAATCAATCATGGATCTGGTGGAGGAGGTGAAGGCACTACGGCTCCAGAACGCTGAGAAAGATTGGCGTCTGGTGCAGCTGGAAAATAGAGTGGTTGAATTGGAGCAGTACACCAGAATTAACGATGTCATCATCACCGGTCTTCACATCAAACCACAGTCCTACACATGGGCGGTAACAGATGAGAGCGGAGGGGAGCCCAGTGAACAGGAGGTCAGCTCTGTGGAAAAACAGGTTGCTGATTTCCTCCTATCTAAAGGTATAGAAATGGATTTAAATAACATTGAAGCGTGCCACCCTCTGCCCCGGAGAAATGATGGTGATAAACGAACCGTCATCATGAGATTCATCAACAGAAAACAGCACTGTTAAAACAAGGAAGAAAACTGAAAGGGACAAACGTATTCATCAATGAACATCTCACCAAACGTAACGTCGACATCGCCAGGAAAGCATGCTTCTTAAAGAAACAGGGAAAAATCCAGCACACATGGACTTCAAACTGTAAAATATTCATCAAACTGAACGGATCACCAGAACAAGCAAAAGTCATGGCAATAAGGAACATCGAGGAGCTGGACAAATATGAACAATAGGTATGAGGACTCAAACACAACACAGCACCATGATGCAGACTGGAGCAACCCACTCATCCACATCATCTACACCCGGAGACAAGAGAGACATAATGACTAAGAATAATGATCCGTTTATTTCTGCCCAGGAGCTCTGTCTAGATACATTTAATTATAATAATTCTGCTAACCGCCCCTTCGAATCTGAAAATGATCCTGATACCTTTTTATATATATATTATGTGAGATGGCGCGCCGCCACAGGAAAAACACCTCCGTGTTGATAACCATTTGTAAAAACCAGGCGGCTTTTGATGGCTTTCAGTAGAGTGAGTATCTGAGAAATTGTTTAACAGCTGGACATGTTCCAACTTGTCCTTAAGGCTTCCAACGGAGGTGTTTTTCCTGTGGCGGCGCACCGCGCGCGCCAATCCGTCCGCACATCTTTCATTACAAAATCTCCTTTAACAGTGGAATGTCCGGATAAACTGCTGATCAGCTCAAAACAGGCTGATGACAGCGCCTCAGAGCGCGACGCACCATCCCGCTCCGTGGGTAGTCCTTAAAGCGACAGTAAGACTCCATAATCTCTCAACAGCCATTAAAATTTTCACCAAAAACCAGCTGAATTTCTCGAATGGTGTCCACTTCGATCTGCCTCACAGGTTCTGAAAAAATTTTGAGAAAGCAAAGCGCCAGTCTTTCAGGAAGTAGTCAGACAAAGGAATTCCGACAAGGGGAGTGGACCACTCCTCACTCAAAGCCTGCCCACAGGCGAATGATGTAACCGACAGGCGTGAAAAAACTCTTGCATGCCCACGAAGGTTCATGCTTGTCTGATGTAATCGCACGTGATTCAAATCCATATAGTTTTTGAAAAAAATAAAAAGGTCCGATACTTTTTTCACAGACCTCGTACAGTAGGTGTTTTTTTTTTTTTTTTGATTTACAGAAAGTGTTTGACACAATTAACCATGGAATACTATTAACTAAACTGCAGAAATATGGAATCAGAGGTCTGGCATATGAATGGATAAGTAGTTATTTACAAGGCAGATTTCAGTATGTTCAATTCAATAATACAAATTCTGAACTCAGGGAAGTCACGTGGGGTGCCGAAAGGGCTCAGTGCTGGGTCCTTTGTTGTTTATAATCTATATAAATGATATAAGTTGGGTGTCGAGTTCACTGAGATGTGTCCTTTTTGTGGATCATACAACTGTGTTCTGTAGCGGTGAAAATCTTGAACAGCTTCTGGACATAGTGGAGAAAGGACTGGAAAATTTTAAGGTTTGGTTTGACGCTAATTAGTTGTCACTCAACCTTGGGAAAACCAAATGTATTAGACGAGGTCTGTTAGAAAAGTATCGACCTTTTTATTTTTTTCAAAAACTATATGGATTTGAATCACGTGCGATTACATCAGACGAGCTTGAACCCTCGTGGGCATGTGAGAGTTTTTTCACGCCTGTTGGTTAGGTCATTCGCCTGTGGGCTGGCTTTGAGTGAGGAGTGGTCCACCCCTCCCGTCAGAATCTCTTTGTCTGAGAAATTCCTGAGAGACTGATGCTTTGCTTGATCAAAATTTTTTCAAAAACTGTGAGGCACATCGAGATGAGAGATTATGGACTGTTGCTGTCGCTTTAAGGACTGCCCATGGAGCGGGACGTCGCGACGCGCCCTGAGCCGCCGCTGTCTGCCTGTTTCGAGCTGAAAGCTTCCAAATTTAAGCCTCTGTTGACCCAGGACGTCGTGACAGAACAGAGAACTTTCAGAAGAGGTCGGGATCAGCAGTTTATCTGGACATTCCACTGTTAAAGGAGATTTTGTAATGAAAGAAAGTGCGGACGGGTCCGCGCATCGGAACGCAGCCGGCGCTGCACACCGCCACAGGAGAAACACCTCTGTTGGAAGCCTTAAGGACAAGTTGGAACATGTCCAGCTGTTAAACAATTTCTCAGATACTCACTCAACTGAAAGCCATCAAAAGCCGCCTGGTTTTTACAAATGGTTATCAACACGGAGGTGTTTTTACTGTGCCGCCGCACCGCGCCGGCTGCGTCCCGACGCGCGGACCCGTCCACACGTCTTTCATTAATAAAATCTCCTTTAACAGTGGAATGTCCGTATAAACTGCTGATCCCGAGCTCTTCTGAAAGTTCTCTGTTCTCTCACGACGTCCTGGGTCAACAGAGGCTTAAATTTGGAGGTTTTCAGCTGGAAACAGGCTGACGACAGCACCTCAGAGCATGGCGTGCCATCCCGCTCCGTGGGAAGTCCTTAAAGCAACAGTAAGACTCCATAATCTCTCATCAGCCGTTAAAATTTTCATCGAAAACCAGCTGAATTTCTCGAATGGTGTCCACGTCGATCTGCCTCACAGGTTCTGAAAAAATTTTGATCAAGCAAAGCGCCAGTCTATCAGGAGGGGTAGACCACTCCTCACTCAAAGCCAGCCCACAGGCGAATGACGTAACCGACAGGCGTGAAAAAACTCACACATGCGCACAAGGGTTCAAGGTTGTCTGATGTAATCGCACGTGATTCAAATCCATATAGTTTTTGAAAAAAATAAAAAGGTACATTAGTTTTATCACAGACTTCGTATTTGGAAATAAACAGGCACCCAAATGTAAAAATTTAACTATAAACAATAAGGAAATTGAGTTAGTAAGAGAGAATAAATTTTTAGGTGTTATAATTGATAATAAACTTAGCTGGAAACCACATATAAATTATGTGAAATCAAAATTGTCAAAAACTATTGCCATTTTGTATAAAGCCAAAGACATACTGCCACAAGAAGGGTTACTTACTTTATATCATTCTCTGATGGTACCATATATGACATATTGTGTTGAGTCATGGGGAAACACTTACAAATCAAACACCAATCCAATGTTCCTTTTGCAAAAACAAGCCATACAAATCATCTGCAATAAACATTATCGTGAACCAACTCATTCTCTATTTGTGTCTTTAAATTTCTTAAAATTCATAGATTTGGTCGATTACATTACAATTCAAACTTTGTTTCGAGCGAAAAACCAAGCCTTACCGAGACATGTCCAAATTCTGTTCCAGGAACGTAGGCATATTAGGGCCAGAGTGGTCCTAGGCCCACCCACTTTTTTGATTGGCCCAGGGCCTGGCCCGTCCTGAGAAAGCTTACATGATTTTTCTCACTATTATTTTATTATTGATATTTTTATTCACATCATGAAAATATTTAAATTTTAAAATTACAAAATGTTTTGGTAGAATGAAAAATAGGACAATCATATTAATTTTATATTGCAATTGTTACAACGGAACTAACGATTTTGCAGCGAACACTGAGATGTGCGGATTGTGCACCGTCGCTCCTACTAGTGCTACTCCATCAATGTCGACTCCCACTCCAGAGACTAGCAGCACACCGCCCCCCATCAGCGCCTCTCCAGCCGGGCTGCCGACATCGGAGGGTCCTGTTCCTCCCCCCGGTCGCCAGCATGAAGGCCCACCTAGTAATTTGTCGCAGCTAGATGAACCACCTGCTCAGCCAAAACCGAAGAATTTTCCTACACTGTGAGTCATGGGAAAGCACGGTGCTTCTCATTGAAGTGGTATGAATAATTTCCCTGGGTGGAATACAGTGTGTGCAAGGACGCACTTTTTTGTAAAATGTGTAGACATTCCCCCAGCGCGAGAGCTGAACGTGCGTTTTTACAGGACGGGTACATTGACTGGAAACACCTGCGCTATTCTTTAGAGAGACATGAAAAAAGTGAGCAGCACTCAATTTCCTTATCCAAGTTTGAGGCCTACAGGGAAACCAAAACATCTGGAAGGGGAAACATCATTGATCAGATGGACCTGGATGCACGGGACAAAGCGTTTGTTGAAAGGAATAGGGACCATATCAAAGTCGTCCTGGATATTGTCATGCTTTGTGCCAAACAGGATTTAAGTTTGTGAGGGCACAGGGAAACGGAGGCAGATCTCAACAGAGGTAACTTTCTAGAAATCTTAAATGGGTCTGCAAATATGACCCGGAGATCAAAGCACATTTAGAGCAGCTGCCCAAAAATGCAACCCTAATGAGCCCTGACATACAAAATGAGCTGCTCGAGTCAGCTGCCTCCTTACTGCTGCGTAAAATAAAGGATGAAATCAAGGAAGTGCCCGGTACATATTTTGCCATCATGGCAGACGAGTATAAAGACATTTCCAAGCGTGAACTTGTTGCTGTGTGTGTGAGATACATCCATGGAGGAAAAATAAAAGAGCGCGCAGTCGGCTTTGTGGACACCAGCAAGGACATGAGTGCGCAGGGGATTTCAGCCAAGATATTAGAGATCATTGAACCACTGGGTCTTGACCCATCTCTGTGTGTTGGATTCAGCTTTGACGGGGCTTCAGTAATGTCAGGCCATAAAGGAGGTGTGCAGGTTATTTTAAAAGAGACATTTCCCCATGCTGTCTACATGCACTGCAATTCACACCGATTAAATTTGGTTCTCAGTGCAATAACAAAAGCGTCTGGACACGTTAGCACATTCTTTGAAACAGTAAACATTTTGCACGCGTTCATGACAGGGTCAAGCAGACACACACGCTTTATAGGAATGCAGAAAGAGATACACCCAGGACAGCCCTGCCTTGAACTTGAGCATTCTGTGGATACGCGCTGGAGCTCCAAAGCTGGATCAGTAGACAAAATACTGACATTATTTGATGTAATACTTGAAGTGCTGGCTGAGTGTGCAGAAAGCAGTGGTCAAACGAAAGTTGATGCCCAGTCCCTGCTCCAACAGATACAAACAAAGAAGTTCCTATTTCTGCTTGTAACATTTGGTAAATTATTTGAGTTTAGAGACAAGCCAGAATGTGTTTTCCAACAAGTGATGAAGCTAACCGAAGACCTTATGCAGAAATGTGAAATCACAAGCTGGGATATCACAGTGGGGACCAGAAAGAGGAGCCTCCCATTCAGGCTCACTGATTTTGTGGTCTCGATGACTCTGGGAAAAGCAACAGCTGTGAGGAATGATGAGACCTGAGACACATCTGGAATGACATACCTGACAGGTAACATAGACTGATAGGCTGTGTATATTGACCTCTTGCATTTATTGAAGGCTATGCATTATTTTGTTTGTGTTCTATTCTGCATCTCCTGCAGAACAATGTAATTGATTTATATAACCTATTGTGTCAACTGAAGTAGAGTGTAGAATGCCATAGATTGGGCCTATAGTTGTTTTCAGTATATGCAATTGAGGGCAGTCTTGTCCATGTTGTTTATCTAGGCCAGATTAACAAATTTATAGAACATTCTGGTACTAAGTTATCCTAATGTAATACCTAATGTAATAACCAATAACAGCATACCACTTCTTTCATTAGGCCAAGGCAATTCATAATGAAATATATATCTGTATAATAATCTGAGTTTCCTTGTCCCTAATTTCCTTTTACCCCTTAGGCGTCCTGTATTCATCATTACTTTTTCTTTTGCTGTGGCCTATGGCATGCATAGCCTACTGTAGCCTGCATTTGATAGACTATTCTTTCTTTTTCTGACAGGCAGCTGACCGAGCTTGATACCCGGTTCCAGGAGGACCAGTACGGCATCATGAAAGCTGCAGCAGCTTTCCTACCACAGTCACAAACCTTTGGCGAGAAAGAATCTCTGCACTCTGTATGTAATCACTACAACATTTCAGTCAGGGATGCAGAGTTGGCGGTATTCTATGAGCAACTGAAAAGGAAAGCCTTAAAAGAAAACTTTCCTTCACTGATGGAGGTACTGGACATCTGTCCAGCAGACATATTCCCAAACCTGAACAGAGTCCTTCAAGTCATCCTAACCCTTCCTATAACCTTGTGCAGTGTAGAAGGACTTTTCTCAACTGTGGGACCGTCTCAACCACTTGTCCCTCTTGTCATTTGAAAGGGAAATTAGTGACTCTTTGGATTATGATGAGATCATCACAATTTTCAACCGCAAACCCAGGCGTTTGCGCGTTGTTTAACTCTTTAGGAGAACAGAGCAGAAGAGATAGAACAGCAGAACGTGAATAGAGCAGAAGAGTAGAGTAGAATGGAAGAGCAGGACATGAGCAGTGCAGAAGAGAACAGAATAGAATAGAGAAGAATATTAGGCCAATATAGCAGAGCAGAATAGCATTAGAATAGAGTAGAACAGCAGTAGAAGAGAACAGCAGGACATAAACAGAGCAGAATAGAACAGAACAATGTAGAATATAACAGCAGAGCACAACAACTAAAGAGCAGAACTATTGAGAAGAAAAAAAAAAACAGAAGAACAGAATAGGAAGAGAGCAGAATAAAAAGAGCTGTTTCGAACAAGAGAACAAGACAGCAGCACAAGTTTTAATATTTTTCTATATGTGTTTTTATTTATGTTTTATATGTATGTTCTCAGTTTTAATATTATGTTTGACAGTTCATGTTTTGTATCATTACCCCTGCCCTTGCAATTCTCTACCATGGGGAATATAGGACACCTGTTTTATATACATTTTATATAAGTAGGCTATGTTGTCATTAGGCCTACATTTTGAGATGTTCTCATTTTCATCAAATTCAAATTTTATATTTGACAATAAATGTGTTATATCTTTACCTCTGCCTTTGCAGTTATTTTGACATTAGCTGCACCAGGGGAATATTGAACACCAGTTGTCTTTTTTCAATGGAGGAAATGTTTTTGCAAAACAACAATGCTTAATTTTAAACTATAGAAATATAATGATGTACTGTAGTAGTCAGTCCACTTTGTCAGTGTGCACTTGAGGACAGCAGGGTGCGCTGTTTCACTTAAATAGGTCATAGAATAATTACCTTAAGGTTGTTTCTGCTAGGCATTATTGGATATTATATTGATTTTTCCTCTGGCAAAAGTTGGCCCGCCCACTTTTCTTCAGGCCCGCCCTATTCAAAATTTCTGGCTACGTCCCTGTTCTGTTCAGATTGAGGGAATCCAGATATAGTTTAAGAGGTTGTGCAATTTTTATGAAACCACCAGTAAGAACAAATGTAAAGGGTTTTTGTGTCTGTGGTTGGCGTGAAGAAATGGAACGAATGTTCAACAGAGGTTAGAATGAGTGGTACCTTTCTACTCAAAAAGAACATCATGTCTAAGTATCATAAAGAAGCAAATATAATTTGATTTATAGGGAATGTTCAATTTATAAGTGGGATTTATTGTATATTTGAATGTGTGGGTATGTATATGCGTATGTAGATATATAGATATGGGTAGGTGTATATATATATATATATATATATATATATATATATATATATATATATATATATATATATATATATATATATATATATATATATATGAGGTCTATTAGAAAAGTATCCGACCTTATTATTTTTTTCAAAAACTATATGGATTTGAATCACGTGTGATTACATCAGACATGCTTGAACCCTCGTGGGCATGCAAGAGTTTTTTCAGGCCTGTTGGTTACGTCATTCGCCTGTGGGTAGTCTTTGAGTGAGGAGTGGCCCACCCTCTCGTTGATTTTTTTCATTGTTTAGGAATGGCTCAGAGACTGCTGCTTTGTTTGATCAAAATCTTTTCAAAACTGTAAGGCACAACTGAGTGGACACCATTCGATAAATTCAGCTGGTTTTCGGTAAAAATTTTAACGGCTGATGAGAGATTTTGGTCTGGTAGTGTCGCTTTAAGGATGGCCCACGGCGCCTGACGGCGATCTGCGCTTCGAGGCAGCACCGTCTCACGTTTAAAGTTGAAAACTTCCACATTTCAGGCTCTGTTGACCCAGTAAGTCGTCAGAGAACAGAGAACTTTCAGAAGAAGTCAGCATGAGGAGTTTATTCGGACATTCCATTGTTAACGTACATTTTGTAATGAAAGAACATGCGGGCAGAGTCGCATGTCGGGCCGGACCCGACCGCGGGGGGTCGCAACAGGAAAAACACCTCCGTTGGAAACCTTAACGGGCAAGTTGGAACATGCCCAAGCTGTTAAACAATTTCTCAGTTACTCACTTGTTGAAAACCATCAAAAGCCGCCTGAATTTTACAAATGGTTTTCAACACGGAGGTGTTTTTCCACACAGATTCCCCGAGTCGTCACAGAAACGACTCGGCGAATTTGCGCGCATGTCTTTCATTAAAAAATGTCCTTAAACAGTGGAATGTCCACATAAAGTCCTCATGCCGGCCTCTTCTGAATCTTCTCTGTTCTCTCACGACATCCTGGGTGAATTAAGCCTTAAATTAGGATGTTTTCAGCTCGAAACAGGCCGACGACGGCGCCTGGAAGCGCTGCAGGACGTCCCGCTCCGTGGGAAGTCCTTACACCGACAGAAACACCCCATAATCTCTCATCAGCCGTTAAACTTTTCACCGAAAACCAGCTTAATTTCTCGAATAGTGTCCACTCGGATATTCCTCACAGGTCCAGAAAAATTTTTGATAAAGCAACGCGCGCCGTCTCGAGCAGCGTGTGAAACAAAGGAATTCAGCCGAGAGGGTGGGACCACATCTCACTCAAGGCCTGCCCACAGGGAAATGACATCACCGACACGCGTGAAAAAACTCACGCATGCGCACGAGGGTTCAAGCATGACTGGTGTAATCGCATGTCATTCAAATCCATATAGTTAAAAAAAAAATAAAAGGGTCGGTTTATTATCTAAGAGACCTCGTATAAGTGATCGTGTATATGTATGTATATATATGTATATATTTATGTATGTAAAGTATATACGTATGTATATAGGTATATATGGCACAGCCCAAGCAGAGGGTCACCCCCAAGAGCCTGGTCTGCTTTAGGTTTCTTCCTTATAGGGAGTTTTTCCTCACCACAGTTGCCTAGTGCTTGCTCTGGTGGTTGGTTGGTAAGGTTAGTCCTTACTTGCGTAAAGTGCCTTGATTTGACTTTCTTGTGATCTGGTACTATATAAATATAATTATAAGTGAATAGTATATTGATGTGTATGTCTGTGTGTCAACATGTAGTAGTGAATTTGTATTTATGTAAATATGACTGATTAGAATTGATGGACTTGTACTAGCAGGGGTGGGCACTAATAAGCTTTGCTTCAGCCCACACCATTTCAGACTCACTAGTTTTGTTTATGCGTTTGTGGAATTGTTCATTTTTTTCTATTTGAATATTTTGTGTGCCGAATAAAAAACTTTGTCACTTTGTCATTATACAGGATACATGATGAATGACTTTAAAAACAAGAATTTAGTGCACAAGTATTAATTTACTAATGGTCAAAATTATACATACAGGCTTATATATATGAAGGTTGTAGAATGTGTCTTTTAATGTGCCAAGGCCTATTAACTCCTGATTAGTGAGCATGACTGACGACACGTTCCTCTTTGCCACCATGGAATAGGATGTGTTTGCCAGCACTCACTGAATTAATGAATACTCAGAAAAATGGTGAAGTCCAAGTAACTCAGTGAAGATCTAAGAAGGAGAATTTTAGATTTACACGGGTTGGAAAGATCTCAGAGCCATTTCGAAACAACATCAGATTCCAAGATCATCAGTTCACACAATGGTATTAAGTTACAACCCCAATTCCAATGAAGTTGGGACACTGTGGAAAATGTAAATAAAAACAATATAATAATTCAACCTCTTCAACCTATAATCATTTGAATACACCACAAAGATAAGATATTTAATGTTCAAACTGATAAACTTTATTGTTCTTGTGCAAATATTTGCTCCTTTTGAAATGGATGCCTGCAACACGTTTCAAAAAAGCTGGGACAGTGGTATGTTTACCACTGTGTTACATCACCTTTCCTTCTAACAACACTCAATAAGCATTTGAGAACTGAGGACAGTAATTGTGAGTATCATGATTGGGTATAAAAGGAGCATCCCCAAAAGTCTCAGCCATTCACATGGGGTGAGGATCACCACTTTGTGAATAACTGCTTCAAAAAAATATTCCACCAGTTTTATTCGTCCAACCAAGAAAGTAACATTGACCCAAAGGCTTTGCTGAAATGTGAAGCTGCTCACATGGTCAAGCCAAATGCCTTCTGGAGAAATGTTTTATTGTGAGATAAGATGAAATATGAGCTATTTGGCCACAGTGGCAAGAGGAATGTTTTTTCTGGAGTAAAGATGAAGCTTTCAAACTGAAGAACACTTTACCAGTTGTCGTGCTTGGTGGTGACACCATCATTCTCTGTGGCTCTTTTGCTACCAGTAGCATTGGTACAGTACACTGGACAGTGGATTGAATAGTGAAGAAGAAAGACGACCTCACAATTCTTCAAACTCACTCATTCAAATCAGCTGAAATTTGGCCAAAATTACATGTTCCAACATTACAATGATCCCAACCAAACATACATCAAAACTGGTTATGGGATGGATAAACCAGGTTAACAATAAGGTCCTAGAATGGCCTTCCCAAAACCCCATCCTCAATCCTGTTGAAAATTTGTGGACTACATTAAAAAGTCAGTTTATTGCCAAGAATACCAACCAATAAACTCTACCATTTCTGTCAAGAGTGGTCAAATATCCAGCCAGAATTATTCCATAATTGCTACCAAAACATATGGTTATGGTGATGCTTCCTAAGGGACATTTACATAAATATTCATGTGGGTGCACACATATATATGAGCCTTTATCTGAATTTTTGACCTGGTGTAGATGAGAGAAGATCCAAAATAAATTCAAACTTGAACACCCAATTCTTGTTTTTGGAGTCATTCATGATGTATGCTGTCCAGTCATTCCACACTGCCAAAAGAACAGATCAAAGACATCATTAAAAACCCAAAATTGCCATTACATTCATGGCCATGATAAGTGAATGTAAATTTCCAACCACAACTGTACTGACAGTTAAAACAGACAACAATCAGAAGGAAAACTGAAAAAAAAAAACTTTAGTCAATGAGATTATTATTTAAAATTAGAACTATAAAGTGTGTTGTTTCTAACTTGTCAAATGTGTAAATGTGATACATTTCTCAATTTCATATCACATAGAAATTAATAATTTGGACACCATAAAACACTTTTTATTCATGCCATGGTTGTTTGTAGCACACAGCAGCCGGGTGAGAAGCTTTTCACCACAGGCTGTGGTTCCTGGCTCCTGTGTGCCCTGTGCTGTGAAACGATCCTGGTTCCATGCTGGAGGTGAGATTCATGTTTCAAAATGTTGTCATGCCCTGGCGATACAGTTCCACATCATACCTCCTACAGAGTTTAGATGGTGATCAAGTAATGACATGTATATTACAGCGGTGAGATCCGTTCAGCTCCGAGCCTCTGATGCATGCAATGATGCATTACTGCGCATGAGACCACAGAGAGGCGCACCTGCCTGTGGTATCACAGATACAATGGGCACAATATTTCACATTTATGTCACCCATGGGAATGACTGGAAATATAGCTATACTGTAAGGTCTATTATGGATATAACAGCCTGTTCAGATCTGTGGCGGCATGCGTTGAATCTTTGTATTGTGCTTTATTATTTTATATAATCCATTCTTCTGCATCTTCCGCACAGTGTTTATGTCCACTTTCCAAACAGAGGTTTCTGTGGTAAGCACATGCTACATCTTTTTATGATTGAATTTATTCAACCAATGATGTTTTTGAAAATAACTATTTAAAAACAACAACAACAAAAACATTGATATGTACCTTTTGGTGATAGTATTGTCTTTTTTTACTGACTTGCCCATGAATGACCTGAACATCATTAACAGCGTTTTTGACTTATAACCATGGGTAAGCCCTGCGATAGACTGGTGGCCTTTGTCAAGGCTGTACCCTGTAATTGCCACTGAGATAGGGTCCAGCTAGCCCTTGGGACCCTTGACTGGATTAAGCAGGTACAGAAACTAAATGAATGAACTGCAGGTGACCACGCGCACATGCTATTTATCGGATCAGCCCATCCACCCCAAATCAATTATCCATTCATTACAGTGATGTCACTGAACTCCTCCTGCCCTCCCACGTACTCCACACTGTGTGTGTCCTTTATGTGAAACTGTAGGCCCTCCGTCCCTGTTTTTTGTCATTGTCCTTCTGTGCTCTCTGTTCCTTTATGATTATCACTCTGTCGCACTCAGTTGTCTTGCAACCACTCATTACGAAGAAACCACATACACTCATTACACATATCCTACCATTGCATACTGCATAGGTGATTTTTTCTTTTTCTCTCTGTGCCACCTTCTGCTCCTCACACTCACTTCACTGCTTCTGTACTCTCCTCCATCTTGTTAGGCAGATATTGAGGATTTGGAGTCTCCTCTCAGGGGACAAGGGTCCAATTAAATATTTATGAATCAACATCCATTCAAATGTTTCACAATGGAGAGAGCCTGTGACCAGCAAAGTGGCACACATTGTTTGTGCACAATATCCAGGAATGGAACAGCACAGTTTGTCCTCTTGTGTATACATTTTCAAGGGTACATTTTCCTTCATTATTATATGGTATGTGATTTTGCCAACTTCTGATTGGCCCATTTGCCACTTTCTGAGCTGTACCACATGCCGAGTTGACCACTGGTGGAGCCAAGTTGACCGCTGGTGGAGCCGAGTACACCTCGAGCGACGCCTTCTATCAATAACGACCAATCAGATAACGCGATACAACGCCTACTTTGGCTCTCAGTTTTTTGACAAGATTCTACATGATGCCTGTGCATTATTTCACAACGACTATTCCTAATTAAGCCTCTTTCACACGGGCCCACTTCGAGTTGCGTCGTGCATCGTCATGACGACGCCATGTACACAATGCAGTAAAAACTAAGAGCACAGAAGAAGAAAAAAAAACGCTGCTGGCTGCATCTGCTGCAGCATCTCCTCGGTCTTCTCTCACAAATGTGTTTAAATACAGTCCATAAAAGTCCTGCTCACAGACTGATTGCCAGAGACAGGACAGGTCCACGTTCAGTAAAATGTCTGGACATCTCCAGTCCACTCACGGACGATTCGTTCGTGCGTGCACATGTGAACAATGAAAAGAAAAAGAAGGCTGCCTGCGCTCTTCGCTCTCCGCAAACTCTCTCATCACTGTGTTAAAGAAAGGACATAAGTCCTGCTCACAGACTGATTGCCAGAGACCGGACATGTCCACATCAAGTATAACTCCAGACATCTCCACATTTACTCACAGACGGTTCATTCACACATGTGCGTGCGCACATCTCGCGGTCAAAGTAAGAAAGATAAACTATAACAGAACTCAGAATGCAGACATGCAGCTCAGCACAAGAACAAATATAAACTAGAAGATAAATCAGAGTGCACAGTCTGTCTGCAGCGCACATCTGACGCAGACATTCCTGCATCGTCATGACACCACAGGAAGCTCAAGGCAGCCCCGGTGTGAAGGGGCTTTAGAGATTGGTCGACCATTCTATTCTTTTATCACGACTTGACCAGTGTGTTGGTATTCGTGGTACAGCACTGAAATGGTTTAAATCGTACCTAGCCAACCAACTTTTTCTGTAATGATCGGTGATTTATCTTCCTCCGTTGCACCTTTGTTTTGCGGTGTGCCTCAAGGCTCTATTCTTGGCCCTTTATTATTTTCATTGTACATGTTGCCACTGGGATCTATTGTAGCCAGGCACAATCTTGCTTTTCACTGTTATGCAGATGATCTACAGATTTATTTGCCTGTGATCCCGGACACAGCAGGTGCTCTTCAAGCCCTCATCAACTGTATTGCAGATATAAAGTTATGGCTAGGTCAAAATTTTCTCCATTTAAATGAGGAGAAGACAGAATGTATTTATTTGGCGACTGCGCCACTGATTTTAACCACCTGCCTGCTAAACTGAAAGCCACTGTAAAAAACCTCGGGGTCACCTTGACAGTGGCTTCAGATTTGATAAGCAGATTGATAGTGTGGTCAGGACCAGTTTTTATCAGTTGCGTCTCTTGGCAAGGTTAAACCTTTTTTAAACCATGCAGACCTGGAGAAACCATTCACGCTTTTATTCAGCTCGAGGATCGATTATTGCAATGCACTTTATGTTGGGATTTCCCAGTCGTCTCTTCAAAAGGCTTCAATTGGTTCAAAATGCAGCTGTACGTTTTTTTAACAAACACTTCCTGTCGCCACATATCACTCCAGTTCTTTATTCTCTTCATTGGCTCCCTGTTTCTTTTAGAATTGATTTTAAAATTTTGCTCTTTGTTTTTAAAGCTCTTAACGGTCTTGCCCTTCTTACCTTTCCAAACTGTTGTGTATTCGTAACACAACCAGGGCCTTAAGGTCTACAGACCAGTTTTTACTGGAAGTCCCAAGAACCAGGTATAAGCACTGGGGTGATCGAGCTTTTTCTGTTGCTGGGCCTAGACTCTGGAACAAACTTCCCCCTGACATGAGAACCATGACAGACTTTGATCTTTTTAAAGCTCGACTCAAAACTTGTTTGTTCAGACTGGGTTTTGATACTTATTAAGCAGTGGATGGTGTATTTATTTATTTATTTTTGAATGTTAACTGTTTATGCACACTGTCTTTTCCTTGTTTGATTTTAATGGAAAGCCACTTTGTGCACCTTGTGTGTTGTAAAAGGGCTTTATAAATAACATTTGTTTGATTGATTGTGCTCATGAAGCATTTTGGACCTGTTGGTGCAGTATGACAGTAATAATAAAGAGTTGAAACTTGAGATTGATTTTTCAGTTCAGTATGTTTGACAACTCCCATTTTTCTTGTTACCATATAATAAAACAGTTATAGACTTTTGATTTTGGTGTACCCGTGATTATGCGGACCTGGTCAGGATGGGGTTCACCGAAGCCTTGGCCGAGGTGAACCCCACTTGTCCGGACTTCATCAAAAGTCTATAATTGTATATAATATCATACTGACCAACTAAGTGTGGTGGTTCAAACATTTTGTACCATTCAAGTGAGAGAAAGGATTTAGTATGTACTGCATAAAAAGATAACTCAGACATACGTACAGGGGCGGTTCCTGAAAAATTTCTCAGGAGAGCCAGGTTTTCTGATAATGACTAAGGCCTGGTTTACATGGCAGGATAATTAGGCCGATATTGGACCTGATTTTCCACTTCCGACAATCTTAAGGATGCCCCGACAATCATGATGACGCTAAAGATAATCTTATCAGATATTCCTGCCGTGTGTGGTGTATTAAGTGTGCTCTGATCTGCTTGAAGGATGTCAGGAGCACTCGATCGCAAATCAGGGATATTCAACATGTTGGATTTTTTTGGCCCGATATTGCAGCGTGTGGGTGTCCCTCCAACTAAAACGAGCATGCAGCCTGCTGAATGTGATGTGCAGGCCAATACGTATGGAGCCAAACGTACGGAGCGGAAAAATAAAATCAAAAACAGCTGTTCTGACTTACCAGAAAGTCCGCTGGTCGTGCTGTCTCCACTCCTTTAAAGAACGCCTTTTCTTTTTCTCTCGTTTTTTTTCCCCCTCTGTTTTAAATAGTCCACAAAGTATCTCCGTTTGTTTACTCTGAAGTCACGTTTAATCTCAAGACATTTTGCAAAGATTTCCTGTCTGACCTGGGAATGTTCGTATGTAAAATCTGTTCATGTGTGGTGTTGTTGTCCTTACCGTGTGGCTGAACACCACACACTGTATGACCAAACTGTTAGAGCTATGATTTTTTTTATTTCATGTGTGTGGTCTCTCAGGTTTTGGAAACCAAAAGATAATTTTAAAATCCCGTCATGTGAACCAGGCTTAAGGTGACCCATTCAGTAAGTAAGACCAATCATATCAATTGTTGTTAGCTGATTAACTCAGACAACAATACCTCCAGTAGATGTGACCCCAAAATAAATTAACCCCCTTATTCAACTGGGGATTAAGGACTTTGCCCAAGCATCCATGGCAATTGTCAGATGGAAAACTGATACATCGATTTGTGTGTGTGTGTGTGTGTGTGTGTATGTGTGCATGTAATATTCCCACGTAAAATGAGACAATCTGGGTTTTTCCTATTACATACGTCTCAGTACACTGTACACTGGTCAGGATGGTGTGTTCACCCTCCCACAGATATCATGCATCACACCATTATATGGGATTTTCAACTTTTTCAGTTTCTGAATTCTTTTTCAGATAATTTTCACAAAACAATGGTTGTCATTGCTATGCACAATTTGTCCTTGCTTTATGGCACTTCGTTTCTGACTGGAAGATAGACAAACAGGCATAAAATTGGAACCTCCATCTATTTTGGTAGGGTCGGTAAATCCTAACAGAAAAAAAAATGAGAGTGAATGAAGCACTTTTGAATGAGATATAATGCAAAATGTACACCAAATGGGGTTTTCAATATTAAATTAAAATGTTCACAAGATCCCCGATCCGGATCAGTTCCAGATCAAACTTTGTCAGGTGATAGTGAGTGTCATTCTGCACCTCACTTCCAAATATGACAGTGATCAGCCCTTGCCTATGAGGATATGAGTCTTCAGTAAAAAATTCATAATGATATGTGAAACATTGTGGGCTCCAAGCTGTTCACAAACAAACAAACAACCAAACTTCATTGGAGGAGGTTATGTAATGAGAACAGAAATTCAGTTATTTGTAATAATGTGTAATGACACTGGAAAAAAGTATTGAACACATAAATTTATTTTATTTGTATAGTGCAAAATCACAACAATGCTGCCACTCATGAGTAAGGTCTAACCTTACCAACCCACCTTGACCAAGCACACAGGTGACAGTGGTAAAGAAAAGCTCCCTGTCATCATAAGGAGGAAGAAACCGCAAGCAGACCACACTCGGGGGGGGGGGGGGGGGTTGACCCAATGCTTTGGCCATTCTAACAGTCGCAAGGTTTTTATAAAAAACAAAAAGTAAAAAAGAAAAGCAACAAAAATATAGTCCCTAATTCAAATTAAAAAGCAGTCTATCCTGGTTTTTAACCTCTGTGTGTCCAAGTCCAAAACAGGTAGATTCCGTACAAGTAGGGCTTCCATTCGTTGGTACAACAGGCAAGGCATCCTGAGATCAGTCCAGTGCCCTGTGGTGCAGGGCCAGCATCAATACATGAGGAAAAGGAAGTACAAAATGGCATAGAAAGTCAAGACACCAGCTAAAATCAATGAGTAATTAGAAAGCAAATCTGCCCTTTGTCAGTGCCATATCGGATGGTTCAGTCCCAACTGATAACATATAAAGGTGTCTCATTTCCAAGGCGTTACACAAGAAACACCTCATGATGGGTAAAAGCAAAGAGCTCTCTCAAAATCTTCTCAACATTACTGTTGCAAAAGACACTGATGGCATTGGTGACAGAAGGACTTCTAAAGTTCTGAATGATCCAGTGAGCACTGTGGAGACATAATCCAGAAGTGGAAAGAACATCATTCCACTATAAACTGGCCCTGACCAGGTGCTCCTCGCAAGATTTCTGACACAGGAGTGAAAAGAATTAGCGTAAGAGATGTCCAAGAGCAGCAACTGTGAGCAGCAATTGAACAATTGTTTCAAAGAAACAGTAAAGCCCCTTTCACATTGGCGTATTTGTAGAGCTGCGTATTGCAGTGTACTCAGCCTTTTTCAATGTTCGTTTCATACTTGCAGCTGCGTGTGATTGCGTTTTAATGTGTGCACACAGTCACGTGTACCATGCTGCTATTAAACCAGTTCAGTGCTATTTTCTGCCTCTGTAGAAGTGCACTCTGTTCTCTACTGCAGGTGTGGTGCAGCTCAAAAACAGAGTCATTTAACATTATATTATTATTATTATTATTATTATATTTTTGTCTTGATGGAGAGTGTGGTAGAGAGGTGAAGAAGAGAGTGCAGGCAGGGTGGAGTGGGTGGAGAAAGGTGGCAGGAGTGATTTGTAACCGAAGAATATCAGCAAGAGTGAAGGGGAAAGTTTACAAAACAGTTGTGAGACCAGCTTTGTTGTATGGTTTAGAGACAGTGACACTAACAAAAAGACAGGAGGCAGAGCTGGAGGTGGCAGAGCTGAAGATGTTGAGATTCTCTTTGGGAGTGACAAGAATGGACAAGATTAGGAATGAACATATCAAAGGGACAGCTCAGGTGGGACGATTTGGAGACAAAGTCAGAGAGGCGAGATTGAGATGGTTTGGACATGTGCAGAGGAGGGACCCAGGGTATATAGGGAGAAGGATGCTGAGGATGGAGCCACCAGGCAGGAGGAGAAGAGGGAGACCAAAGAGGAGGTTCATGAATGTGCTGAGAGAGGACATGCAGGTGGTTGGTGTGACAGAGGAAGATACAGAGGACAGGGTGAGATGGAAACGATTGATCTGCTGTGGTGACCCCTAACGGGAACAGCCGAAAGACAAAGAAGAAGTGGATCACTTTCATTGTGTCCAGATGCTGCTGAGTCTGGCTGTGGTAAATGCTGCCTTGAATGAAACGCTGTGACTCGTTAAACTTTTAAACCTCCAGTTGCTCCGATCAGGTCTTGATCGATCAGGGCGTTTGATGAGCGCATCGACATGCAGCGAGTGCACGTTTATTTTAAAGAGTCACAGCTCTTTTCAGGTTTGATCAGACCTGATCGAACAGGGCGTTGGATGAGTGCACCGTCAGTGAGTGTGCTTTTATTTTAAAGTCACAGGTTCGATAAGACACAGAGAGAGAGTGAGGGAGAGCGCTGCACGCGCACGAGACAGTGAGTGAGCGACCAACCTGCTGTTTCTGTTGTGTTTCTGTATTTCTGAGTTGAGGTTGGATTCCCTTTTCTGATCACACACAGGTGCTGTGGGCTGTGTGGTCATGTTTTCAGTTGATTCCATTGAATTCACGCACTCAGTTTTTGGTTGTGTACAGGAGCGCAGTGTTGCACAGACTTGCATGCAGTAATGCTGTGCTGCGCAGACCTGCTTAAAACTGTGTCCAGCGATCTACGCTGAAGAAAATTAAACATGTTTAATTTCTTCCATCCTACGTATGCCCTCAACATACTCGTGCCTAGGGAGCAAAAACTCGACATAGCGCTGCTAAAAGTGGGTGTAGAACTGCTCAACTCAGGGTAGATGATACACTGCAATGAGCAGGTCTATGAATATGCCAAAGTGAAAGGGGCTTAAGTAATGCACTCAAAGACCATGGGCTGTATGGATGCTCACATCACAAAACTCCATTGCTGAATCAAAAGCATGTTGAAACACATTTAAAGTTTGCTGTACAGCATTTAGACAACCCTGTGAAATACTTTAAAATACAGAATATAGAAGACAATAAAATCTGGTCAGATGAGACCAAAATTGAACTCTTTGGATGCAATAATACACATCATGTTTGATGATCAATGGCAGTTCACAGATCTGGTCACCCCAAAAACACACATACCAACAGTGAAGTTTGGAGGTGGAAACATCATGGTGTAGGTCACAACACAACCGGCTGCCCTACCAACAGTCCGGCAGCGGCGGCGCTGAGCACGCCGTCTCGGGTCTGCTGTAGTTCAGTCATGATTGCTAGGATACAGTGTTGTTAACCACCTCACCTAATAGTGCAAGGATCTCCCTGCTTCACTGGCATTGAGACAATCTATTGCTAATTAAATAGACTCCCTTGTAGCCAGACTTCCCCTTACACTGTGGAGGCCGCCACAACACCGCTGTATCTTACAGTGATGTATCCACGTTGATCTCTCCGCTATCTTACTGCAGTTGGTGTTGTTAACAGCACTCGGTATAGACCTTCCCAACGAGGACTGGACCAGTTCTTCCTCTTAATCACTCTGATGAACACCCAGTCTCCTGGCTAGACTACTGGAAGGCCGTCCTGTGGAAGATCAAAATTATCGGCAGTAAATGTGTTTAAGTTATCTCTTTCTGTGTTAATGTCTTTTTCATAAAATTTGCTAATGTTTGTTCCTCATCTGCTGTTTTAGTATCCATGTCAAAATTGGTAGACGATATGGTCGTCCATAAAGTATCTCAAATGGTGTTAACCCTGATGGTGTTGGTGTTATTCTCATATACAATTTTACTAGGTCCAACATTCAATCCAGGTTTGTTTTGTCTCTTCTATACATTTCCTTAATCTTATTTTTATTGCGCCCTTTTGTGCCCTTTGTCCTTTCCGCTAATCCGGCACTGTGTGGTTGATAAGCACAATGATTTTTGAGATTGACCTGTAGCGCTTCTCCTACGTATTGCACTATTGTATTAACAAAATGCGCTCCATTATCTGAATAGACTGTTTCTGGTATTCCAAATCATGGAATGATGTCTTTGCACAATGCCTTAGCCACTGTAAGTGCATCTGCATGTTTTGTAGGGAACAATTCTACCCATTTTGAGAAGGCATCAATTATGACTAAACAAAATTCCTTCCCTTCATGTTTACTCAGCTGTATATAATCCATATGAATCACTTGAAAGGGATATTGTGTTGGAAATTTACCTCTTTGGGGTCTCAAATTGCCTTGTGAGTTGTGTTTTGCACATGTCATGCATGCTCTACAATGCTGTTTGCATATGCATCGAACCCATAAAGACAAAAAATAGATTGCAATTGCGATATCATACCCCTGATGAGACATGCGTCACGCCATGGCTCATAATAGCTGCCCATTTAAACATATTTTTTTTGGCAATATGGGTTTCTTCTGTGGTCATATCCGGAGGGGTGTCATATAAGAGAAAAAGAAAGAGCTGTTGCCGCCTTTGCGGTTTTGTCAGCAACGTCATTTCCTTTTGAAACACTGTCAGAGCCTTTGGTGTGAGCCGCACATTTGCATATAGCAATTTGTTGAGGCAACTTCACAGCTTGCAGTAGGGCAGTTAGGAGAGTGGCATGAGTCACTGGCTTTCCAGATGATGTCACCATTCCACGCTCCTCCCACAGTTTTGCAAACACATGCACATATTTAAAAAAAAAGGGACTAGAGAGCTTGTCCCAATTATAGGGGCATCACACTACTCAGCCTCCCTGGTAAAGTCTACTTCAAGGTGCTGGAAAGCAGGGTTCAGCTGATAGTTGAACCTCTGATTGAAGAGGAATAATGGGTTCCATCCTGGTTGTGGAACAACTGACCACTCTCACAAGGATCCTGGAGGGTGCCTCAGAGTATGCCCATCCAGTCTACATGTGTTTTGTGGACTTGGTGATGGCATATGATCAGGTACCCTGGGAGATACTGTGGGAAGTGCTGCGGGAGTATGGAGTGAGGGGGACTTTCTCAGAGCCATCCAATCTCTGTACTCACAAAGTGACAGGTGTGTTTGCTTGCGGTCAAGGGAGGAAAGATAAACTATAACAGAACTCAGAGCGCAGCCCTGCAGCTCAGCACAACAACAAGTAGAAGAGAAGTCAGAGTGCACAGTTTGTCTGCAGCCAAACTGTGCACTCTGACTTCTCTGTGCAGAGAACCTGCAGGCTGCGTTCTCACCTCCTCTCTGCCCCCTGCGCGCACCTGATGCAGAAATTCCTGCGTCGTCATGACGCCACAGGGAGCAATTGCTTTCTAAATCTGAGGCCATGGTTCTCAGGAAGGAAACAGTGGATTGAGTACTCTGGGTAGGGAATGCAGTCTTGCCTCAAGTGAAGGAGTCCAAGTACTTCAGGGTCTTGTTTCATGAGTGAGGGGGACAATGGAGTGCAATATTGGCTGGAGAATCAGCACAGCAGGGCAGCATGCATTTGCTCTACCCTACTTGTTGTGATGAAAAGGGAGCTGAGCCAAAAGGCAATTTTCATGGATTTTCGCCTATTTATTTCTTCCCTTGCCCAGTTTTATGTTATGTGTGAAGGAGCCTTTAGATACACGCATCATGGTCATGAATGTCATGGTAATTTGGGCTTTTAATATTGCCTTTGAACTGTTCTTAATCCATATCCAATCTTAGTCAGTCAGAGCTGCGTGTCGTCAGAGAGCGAGCTGCGTGTCGTCGAGAGCGAGCTGCGTGTCGTCAGAGAGCGAGCTGCAAAAGTTTGTACCTGAGTTTTTGTGCCTCAGAGGTGGTGTTTCTAGTATGCCATCTGCCACACCAGGTTTGCAAACCCAGACAGTGGGGAATACCACCTCAACCGGCAACTTAGGCCCCACGGCTGGACAGCAACAACGTCCGAGGCCCGCCCAACGTGGTGAATTCACCGACGGCCCGGCGCGCTGCGTCATTGAAACTGCGCGTCACGAGTGCCGCTTCCCCCGAGGCCCTCGTGCAGCCATCGCAGATCCATCAGCGCGGAAACACCGAGGGCCGCGCGAGGCACCAGTGCAGCGCAGATCCATCCCGGTGACAAACAACGCAGGCTGTTAACATCGGCGATCGCCAAGCAGCACACAAGCCGACCATGGGGCCTAAGAAGGTCTCTGACAGCGGAGGAAGGGGACGATATAAAAATCGCTGGACTTTCTATCAGAGGAGATTTCTGTTGTGAAGCAGCAACAGAAAATCAATCATGGATCTGGTGGAGGAGGTGAAGGCACTACGGCTCCCGACGCGGAGAAGATTGCGTCTGGTGCAGCTGGAAAATAGAGTGGTTGAATTGGAGCAGTACACCAGAATTACGATGTCATCATCACCGGTCTTCACATCAAACCACAGCCTACACATGGGCGGTAGACAGATGAGAGCGTGAGGGGAGCCCAGGAACAGGAGGTCAGCTCTGTGGAAAAACAGGTTGCTGATTTCCTCCTATCTAAAGGTATAGAATAATGGATTTAAATAACATTGGAAGCGTGCACCCTCTGCCCCGGAGAAATGATGGTGATAAACGAACCGTCATCATGAGATCATCAACAGAAAACAGCACTGTTAAAACAGGAGAAAACTGAAAGTGACAAACGTATTCATCAATGAACATCTCACCAAACGTAACGTCGACATCGCCAGGAAAGCATGCTTCTTAAAGAAACAGGGAAAAATCCGAGCACACATGGACTTCAAACTGTAAAATATTCATCAAACTGAACGGATCACCAGAACAAGCAAAAGTCATGGCAATAAGGAACATCGAGGAGCTGGACAAATATGAACAATAGGTATGAGACTCAAACACAACACAGCACCATGATGCAGACTGGAGCAACCCACTCATCCACATCATCTACCACCCGGAGACAAGAGAGACATAATGACTAAGAATAATGATCCGTTTATTTCTGCCCAGGAGCTCTGTCTAGATACATTTAATTATAATAATTCTGCTAACCGCCCCTTCGAATCTGAAAATGATCCTGATACCTTTTTATATATATATTATGTGAGATGGCGCGCCGCCACAGGAAAAACACCTCCGTGTTGATAACCATTTGTAAAAACCAGGCGGCTTTTGATGGCTTTCAGTAGAGTGAGTATCTGAGAAATTGTTTAACAGCTGGACATGTTCCAACTTGTCCTTAAGGCTTCCAACGGAGGTGTTTTCCTGTGGCGGCGCACCGCGCGCGCCAATCCGTCCGCACATCTTTCATTACAAAATCTCCTTTAAACAGTGGAATGTCCGGATAAACTGCTGATCAGCTCAAAACAGGCTGATGACAGCGCCCTCAGAGCGCGACGCACCATCCCGCTCCGTGGGTAGTCCTTAAAGCGACAGTAAGACTCCATAATCTCTCAACAGCCATTAAAATTTTCACCAAAAACCAGCTGAATTTCTCGAATGGTGTCCACTTCGATCTGCCTCACAGGTTCTGAAAAAATTTTGAGAAAGCAAAGCGCCAGTCTTTCAGGAAGTAGTCAGACAAAGGAATTCCGACAAGGGGAGTGGACCACTCCGTCACTCAAAGCCTGCCCACAGGCGAATGATGTAACCGACAGGCGTGAAAAAACTCTTGCATGCCCACGAAGGTTCATGCTTGTCTGATGTAATCGCACGTGATTCAAATCCATATAGTTTTTGAAAAAAATAAAAAGGTCCGATACTTTTTTCACAGACCTCGTACAGTAGGTGTTTTTTTTTTTTTTTTGATTTACAGAAAGTGTTTGACACAATTACCATGGAATACTATTAACTAAACCTGCAGAAATATGGAATCAGAGTTCTGGCATATGAATGGATAAGTAGTTATTTACAAGGCAGATTTCAGTATGTTCAATTCAATAATACAAATTCTGAACTCAGGGAAGTCACGTGGGGTGCCGAAAGGGCTCAGTGCTGGGTCCTTTGTTGTTTATAATCTATATAAATGATTATAAGTTGGGTGTCGAGTTCACTGAGATGTGTCCTTTTTGTGGATCATACAACTGTGTTTCTGTAGCGGTGAAAATCTTGAACAGCTTCTGGACATAGTGGAGAAAGGACTGGAAAATTTTAAGGTTTGGTTTGACGCTAATTAGTTGTCACTCAACCTTGGGAAAACCAAATGTATTAGACGAGGTCTGTTAGAAAAGTATCGACCTTTTTATTTTTTTCAAAAACTATATGGATTTGAATCACGTGCGATTACATCAGACGAGCTTGAACCCTCGTGGGCATGTGAGAGTTTTTTTCACGCCTGTTGGTTAGGTCATTCGCCTGTGGGCTGGCTTTGAGTGAGGAGTGGTCCACCCCTCCCGTCAGAATCTCTTTGTCTGAGAAATTCCTGAGAGACTGATGCTTTGCTTGATCAAAATTTTTTCAAAACTGTGAGGCACATCGAGATGAGAGATTATGGACTGTTGCTGTCGCTTTAAGGACTGCCCATGGAGCGGGACGTCGCGACGCGCCCTGAGCCGCCGCTGTCTGCCTGTTTCGAGCTGAAAGCTTCCAAATTTAAGCCTCTGTTGACCCAGGACGTCGTGACAGAACAGAGAACTTTCAGAAGAGGTCGGGATCAGCAGTTTATCTGGACATTCCACTGTTAAGGAGATTTTGGTAATGAAAGAAAGTGCGGACGGGTCCGCGCATCGGAACGCAGCCGGCGCTGCACACCGCCACAGGAGAAACACCTCTGTTGGAAGCCTTAAGGACAAGTTGGAACATGTCCAGCTGTTAAACAATTTCTCAGATACTCACTCAACTGAAAGCCATCAAAGCCGCCTGGTTTTTACAAATGGTTATCAACACGGAGGTGTTTTACTGTGCCGCCGCACCGCGCCGGCTGCGTCCCGACGCGCGGAACCCGTCCACCACGTCTTTCATTAATAAAATCTCCTTTAACAGTGGAAATGTCCGTATAAACTGCTGATCCCGAGCTCTTCTGAAAGTTCTCTGTTCTCTCACGACGTCCTGGGTCAACAGAGGCTTAAATTTGGAGGTTTTCAGCTGGAAACAGGCTGACGACAGCACCTCAGAGCATGGCGTGCCATCCCGCTCCGTGGGAAGTCCTTAAAGCAACAGTAAGACTCCATAATCTCTCATCAGCCGTTAAAATTTTCATCGAAAACCAGCTGAATTTCTCGAATGGTGTCCACGTCGATCTGCCTCACAGGTTCTGAAAAAATTTTGATCAAGCAAAGCGCCAGTCTATCAGGAAGTTGTCAGACAAAGAGATTCCAACAGGAGGGGTAGACCACTCCTCACTCAAAGCCAGCCCACAGGCGAATGACGTAACCGACAGGCGTGAAAAAACTCACACATGCGCACAAGGGTTCAAGGTTGTCTGATGTAATCGCACGTGATTCAAATCCATATAGTTTTTGAAAAAAATAAAAAGGTACATTAGTTTTATCACAGACTTCGTATTTGGAAATAAACAGGCACCCAAATGTAAAATTTAACTATAAACAATAAGGAAATTGAGTTAGTAAGAGAGAATAATTTTTAGGTGTTATAATTGATAATAAACTTAGCTGGAAACCACATATAAATTATGTGAAATCAAAATGTCAAAAACTATTGCCATTTGTATAAAGCCAAAGACATACTGCCACAAGAAGGGTTACTTACTTTATATCATTCTCTGATGGTACCATATATGACATATGTGTTGAGTCATGGGGAAACACTTACAAATCAAACACCAATCCATGTTCCTTTGCAAAACAAAGCCATACAAATCATCTGCAATAAACATTATCGTGAACCAACTCATTCTCTATTTGTGTCTTTAAATTTCTTAAAATTCATAGATTTGGTCGATTACATTACAATTCAAACTTTGTTTCGAGCGAAAAACCAAGCCTTACCGAGACATGTCCAAATTCTGTTCCAGGAACGTAGGCATATTAGGGCCAGAGTGGTCCTAGGCCCACCCACTTTTTTGATTGGCCCAGGGCCTGGCCCGTCCTGAGAAAGCTTACATGATTTTTCTCACTATTATTTTATTATTGATATTTTTATTCACATCATGAAAATATTTAAATTTTAAAATTACAAAATGTTTTGGTAGAATGAAAAATAGGACAATCATATTAATTTTATATTGCAATTGTTACAAACGGAACTAACGATTTTGCAGCGAACACTGAGATGTGCGGATTGTGCACCGTCGTCCTACTAGTGCTACTCCATCAATGTCGACTCCCACTCCAGAGACTAGCAGCACACCGCCCCCCATCAGCGCCTCTCCAGCCGGGCTGCCGACATCGGAGGGTCCTGTTCCTCCCCCCGGTCGCCAGCATGAAGGCCCACCTAGTAATTTGTCGCAGCTAGATGAACCACCTTGCTCAGCCAAAACCGAAGAATTTTCCTACACTGTGAGTCATGGGAAAGCACGGTGCTTCTCATTGAAGTGGTATGAATAATTTCCCTGGGTGGAATACAGTGTGTGCAAGGACGCACTTTTTTGTAAAATGTGTAGACATTCCCCCAGCGCGAGAGCTGAACGTGCGTTTTTACAGGACGGGTACATTGACTGGAAACACCTGCGCTATTCTTTAGAGAGACATGAAAAAAAGTGAGCAGCACTCATTTCCTTATCCAAGTTGAGGCCTACAGGGAAACCAAAACATCTGGAAGGGGAAACATCATTGATCAGATGGACCTGGATGCACGGGACAAAGCGTTTGTTGAAAGGAATAGGGACCATATCAAAGTCGTCCTGGATATTGTCATGCTTTGTGCCAAACAGGATTTAAGTTTGTGAGGGCACAGGGAAACGGAGGCAGATCTCAACAGAGGTAACTTTCTAGAAATCTTAAATGGGTCTGCAAATATGACCCGGAGATCAAAGCACATTTAGAGCAGCTGCCCAAAAATGCAACCCTAATGAGCCCTGACATACAAAATGAGCTGCTCGAGTCAGCTGCCTCCTTACTGCTGCGTAAAATAAAGGATGAAATCAAGGAAGTGCCCGGTACATATTTTGCCATCATGGCAGACGAGTATAAAGACATTTCCAAGCGTGAACTTGTTGCTGTGTGTGTGAGATACATCCATGGAGGAAAAATAAAAGAGCGCGCAGTCGGCTTTGTGGACACCAGCAAGGACATGAGTGCGCAGGGGATTCAGCCAAGATATTAGAGATCATTGAACCACTGGGTCTTGACCCATCTCTGTGTGTTGGATTCAGCTTTGACGGGGCTTCAGTAATGTCAGGCCATAAAGGAGGTGTGCAGGTTATTTAAAAGAGACATTTCCCCATGCTGTCTACGTGCACTGCAATTCACACCGATTAAATTTGGTTCTCAGTGCAATAACAAAAGCGTCTGACACGTTAGCACATTCTTTGAAACAGTAAACATTTTGCACGGCGTTCATGACAGGGTCAAGCAGACACACACGCTTTATAGGAATGCAGAAAGAGATACACCCAGGACAGCCCTGCCTTGAACTTGAGCATTCTGTGGATACGCGCTGGAGCTCCAAAGCTGGATCAGTAGACAAAATACTGACATTATTTGATGTAATACTTGAAGTGCTGGCTGAGTGTGCAGAAAGCAGTGGTCAAACGAAAGTTGATGCCCAGTCCCTGCTCCAACAGATACAAACAAAGAAGTTCCTATTTCTGCTTGTAACATTTGGTAAATTATTTGAGTTTAGAGACAAGCCAGAATGTGTTTTCCAACAAGTGATGAAGCTAACCGAAGACCTTATGCAGAAATGTGAAATCACAAGCTGGGATATCACAGTGGGGACCAGAAAGAGGAGCCTCCCATTCAGGCTCACTGATTTTGTGGTCTCGATGACTCTGGGAAAAGCAACAGCTGTGAGGAATGATGAGACCTGAGACACATCTGGAATGACATACCTGACAGGTAACATAGACTGATAGGCTGTGTATATTGACCTCTTGCATTTATTGAAGGCTATGCATTATTTTGTTTGTGTTCTATTCTGCATCTCCTGCAGAACAATGTAATTGATTTATATAACCTATTGTGTCAACTGAAGTAGAGTGTAGAATGCCATAGATTGGGCCTATAGTTGTTTTCAGTATATGCAATTGAGGGCAGTCTTGTCCATGTGGTTTATCTAGGCCAGATTAACAAATTTATAGAACATCTTGGTACTAAGTTATCCTAATGTAATACCTAATGTAATAACCAATAAACAGCATACCACTTCTTTCATTAGGCAAGGCAATTCATAATGAAATATATATCTGTATAATAATCTGAGTTTTCCTTGTCCCTAATTTCCTTTTACCCCTTAGGCGTCCTGTATTCATCATTACTTTTTCTTTGCTGTGGCCTATGGCATGCATAGCCTACTGTAGCCTGCATTTGATAGACTATTCTTTCTTTTTCTGACAGGCAGCTGACCGAGCTTGATACCCGGTTCCAGGAGGACCAGTACGGCATCATGAAAGCTGCAGCAGCTTCCTACCACAGTCACAAACCTTTGGCGAGAAAGAATCTCTGCACTCTGTATGTAATCACTACAACATTTCAGTCAGGGATGCAGAGTTGGCGGTATTCTATGAGCAACTGAAAAGGAAAGCCTTAAAAGAAAACTTTCCTTCACTGATGGAGGTACTGGACATCTGTCCAGCAGACATATTCCCAAACCTGAACAGAGTCCTTCAAGTCATCCTAACCCTTCCTATAACCTTGTGCAGTGTAGAAGGACTTTTCTCAACTGTGGGACCGTCTCAACCACTTGTCCCTCTTGTCATTTGAAAGGGAAATTAGTGACTCTTTGGATTATGATGAGATCATCACAATTTTCAACCGCAACCCAGGCGTTTGCGCGTTGTTTAACTCTTTAGGAGAACAGAGCAGAAGAGATAGAACAGCAGAACGTGACTAGAGCAGAAGAGTAGAGTAGAATGGAAGAGCAGGACATGAGCAGTGCAGAAGAGAACAGAATAGAATAGAGAAGAATATTAGGCCAATATAGCAGAGCAGAATAGCATTAGAATAGAGTAGAACAGCAGTAGAAGAGAACAGCAGGACATAAACAGAGCAGAATAGAACAGAACATGTAGAATATAACAGCAGAGCACAACAACTAAAGAGCAGAACTATTGAGAAGAAAAAAAAAACAGAAGAACAGAATAGGAAGAGAGCAGAATAAAAAGAGCTGTTTCGAACAAGAGAACAGGACAGCAGCACAAGTTTTAATATTTTTCTATATGTGTTTTTATTTATGTTTTATATGTATGTTCTCAGTTTTAATATTATGTTTGACAGTTCATGTTTTGTATCATTACCCCTGCCCTTGCAATTCTCTACCATGGGGAATATAGGACACCTGTTTTATATACATTTTATATAAGTAGGCTATGTTGTCATTAGGCCTACATTTTGAGATGTTCTCATTTTCATCAAATTCAAATTTTATATTTGACAATAATGTGTTATATCTTTACCTCTGCCTTTGCAGTTATTTTGACATTAGCTGCACCAGGGGAATATTGAACACCAGTTGTCTTTTTCAATGGAGGAAATGTTTTGCAAAACAACAATGCTTAATTTTAAACTATAGAAATATAATGATGTACTGTAGTAGTCAGTCCACTTTGTCAGTGTGCACTTGAGGACAGCAGGGTGCGCTGTTTCACTTAAATAGGTCATAGAATAATTACCTTAAGGTTGTTTCTGCTAGGCATTATTGGATATTATATTGATTTTTCCTCTGGCAAAAGTTGGCCCGCCCACTTTTCTTCAGGCCCGCCCTATTCAAAATTTCTGGCTACGTCCCTGTTCTGTTCAGATTGAGGGAATCCAGATATAGTTTAAGAGGTTGTGCAATTTTTATGAAACCACCAGTAAGAACAAATGTAAAGGGTTTTTGTGTCTGTGGTTGGCGTGAAGAAATGGAACGAATGTTCAACAGAGGTTAGAATGAGTGGTACCTTTCTACTCAAAAAGAACATCATGTCTAAGTATCATAAAGAAGCAAATATAATTTGATTTATAGGGAATGTTCAATTTATAAGTGGGATTTATTGTATATTTGAATGTGTGGGTATGTATATGCGTATGTAGATATATAGATATGGGTAGGTGTATATATATATATATATATATATATATATATATATATATATATATATATATATATATATATATATATATATATATATATATATTTATATATATATATATACGAGGTCTATTAGAAAAGTATCCGACCTTATTATTTTTTTCAAAAACTATATGGATTTGATCACGTGTGATTACATCAGACATGCTTGAACCCTCGGGGCATGCAAGAGTTTTTTCAGGCCTGTTGGTTACGTCATTCGCCTGTGGGTAGTCTTTGAGTGAGGAGTGGCCCACCATCTCGTGATTTTTTTCATTGTTTAGGAATGGCTCAGAAACTGCTGCTTTGTTTGATCAAAATCTTTTCAAAACTGTAAGGCACAACTGAGTGGACACCATTCGATAAATTCAGCTGGTTTTCGGTAAAAATTTTAACGGCTGATGAGAGATTTTGGTCTGGTAGTGTCGCTTTAAGGATGGCCCACGGCGCCTGACGGCGATCTGCGCTTCGAGGCAGCACCGTCTCACGTTTAAAGTTGAAAACTTCCACATTTCAGGCTCTGTTGACCCAGTAAGTCGTCAGAGAACAGAGAACTTCAGAAGAAGTCAGCATGAGGAGTTTATTCGGACATTCCATTGTTAACGTACATTTTGTAATGAAAGAACATGCGGGCAGAGTCGCATGTCGGGCCGGACCCGACCGCGGGGGGTCGCAACAGGAAAAACACCTCCGTTGGAAACCTTAACGGGCAAGTTGGAACATGCCCAAGCTGTTAAACAATTTCTCAGTTACTCACTTGTTGAAACCATCAAAAGCCGCCTGAATTTTACAAATGGTTTTCAACACGGAGGTGTTTTTCCACACAGATTCCCCGAGTCGTCACAGAAACGACTCGGCGAATTTGCGCGCATGTCTTTCATTAAAAAATGTCCTTAAACAGTGGAATGTCCACATAAAGTCCTCATGCCGGCCTCTTCTGAATCTTCTCTGTTCTCTCACGACATCCTGGGTGAATTAAGCCTTAAATTAGGATGTTTTCAGCTCGAAACAGGCCGACGACGGCGCCTGGAAGCGCTGCAGGACGTCCCGCTCCGTGGGAAGTCCTTACACCGACAGAAACACCCCATAATCTCTCATCAGCCGTTAAACTTTTCACCGAAAACCAGCTTAATTTCTCGAATAGTGTCCACTCGGATATTCCTCACAGGTCCAGAAAAATTTTTGATAAAGCAACGCGCGCCGTCTCGAGCAGCGTGTGAAACAAAGGAATTCAGCCGAGAGGGTGGGACCACATCTCACTCAAGGCCTGCCCACAGGGAAATGACATCACCGACACGCGTGAAAAAACTCACGCATGCGCACGAGGGTTCAAGCATGACTGGTGTAATCGCATGTCATTCAAATCCATATAGTTAAAAAAAAAATAAAAGGGTCGGTTTATTATCTAAGAGACCTCGTATAAGTGATCGTGTATATGTATGTATATATATGTATATATTTATGTATGTAAAGTATATACGTATGTATATAGGTATATATGGCACAGCCCAAGCAGAGGGTCACCCCCAAGAGCCTGGTCTGCTTTAGGTTTCTTCCTTATAGGGAGTTTTTCCTCACCACAGTGCCTAGTGCTTGCTCTGGTGGTTGGTTGGTAAGGTTAGTCCTTACTTGCGTAAAGTGCCTTGATTTGACTTTCTTGTGATCTGGTACTATATAAATATAATTATAAGTGAATAGTATATTGATGTGTATGTCTGTGTGTCAACATGTAGTAGTGAATTTGTATTTATGTAAATATGACTGATTAGAATTGATGGACTTGTACTAGCAGGGGTGGGCACTAATAAGCTTTGCTTCAGCCCACACCATTTCAGACTCACTAGTTTTGTTTATGCGTTTGTGGAATTGTTCATTTTTTTTCTATTTGAATATTTTGTGTGCCGAATAAAAAACTTTGTCACTTTGTCATTATACAGGATACATGATGAATGACTTTAAAAACAAGAATTTAGTGCACAAGTATTAATTTACTAATGGTCAAAATTATACATACAGGCTTATATATATGAAGGTTGTAGAATGTGTCTTTTAATGTGCCAAGGCCTATTAACTCCTGATTAGTGAGCATGACTGACGACACGTTCCTCTTTGCCACCATGGAATAGGATGTGTTTGCCAGCACTCACTGAATTAATGAATACTCAGAAAAATGGTGAAGTCCAAGTAACTCAGTGAAGATCTAAGAAGGAGAATTTTAGATTTACACGGGTTGGAAAGATCTCAGAGCCATTTCGAAACAACATCAGATTCCAAGATCATCAGTTCACACAATGGTATTAAGTTACAACCCCAATTCCAATGAAGTTGGGACACTGTGGAAAATGTAAATAAAAACAATATAATAATTCAACCTCTTCAACCTATAATCATTTGAATACACCACAAAGATAAGATATTTAATGTTCAAACTGATAAACTTTATTGTTCTTGTGCAAATATTTGCTCCTTTTGAAATGGATGCCTGCAACACGTTTCAAAAAGCTGGGACAGTGGTATGTTTACCACTGTGTTACATCACCTTTCCTTCTAACAACACTCAATAAGCATTTGAGAACTGAGGACAGTAATTGTGAGTATCATGATTGGGTATAAAAGGAGCATCCCCAAAAGTCTCAGCCATTCACATGGGGTGAGGATCACCACTTTGTGAATAACTGCTTCAAAAAAATATTCCACCAGTTTTATTCGTCCAACCAAGAAAGTAACATTGACCCAAAGGCTTTGCTGAAATGTGAAGCTGCTCACATGGTCAAGCCAAATGCCTTCTGGAGAAATGTTTTATTGTGAGATAAGATGAAATATGAGCTATTTGGCCACAGTGGCAAGAGGAATGTTTTTTTCTGGAGTAAAGATGAAGCTTTCAAACTGAAGAACACTTACCAGTTGTCGTGCTTGGTGGTGACACCATCATTCTCTGTGGCTCTTTTGCTACCAGTAGCATTGGTACAGTACACTGGACAGTGGATTGAATAGTGAAGAAGAAAGACGACCTCACAATTCTTCAAACTCACTCATTCAAATCAGCTGAAATTTGGCCAAAATTACATGTTCCAACATTACAATGATCCCAACCAAACATACATCAAAACTGGTTATGGGATGGATAAACCAGGTTAACAATAAGGTCCTAGAATGGCCTTCCCAAAACCCCATCCTCAATCCTGTTGAAAATTTGTGGACTACATTAAAAAGTCAGTTTATTGCCAAGAATACCAACCAATAAACTCTACCATTTCTGTCAAGAGTGGTCAAATATCCAGCCAGAATTATTCCATAATTGCTACCAAAACATATGGTTATGGTGATGCTTCCTAAGGGACATTTACATAAATATTCATGTGGGTGCACACATATATATGAGCCTTTATCTGAATTTTTGACCTGGTGTAGATGAGAGAAGATCCAAAATAAATTCAAACTTGAACACCCAATTCTTGTTTTTGGAGTCATTCATGATGTATGCTGTCCAGTCATTCCACACTGCCAAAAGAACAGATCAAAGACATCATTAAAAACCCAAAATTGCCATTACATTCATGGCCATGATAAGTGAATGTAAATTTCCAACCACAACTGTACTGACAGTTAAAACAGACAACAATCAGAAGGAAAACTGAAAAAAAAAAAACTTTAGTCAATGAGATTATTATTTTAAAATTAGAACTATAAAGTGTGTTGTTTCTAACTTGTCAAATGTGTAAATGTGATACATTTCTCAATTTCATATCACATAGAAATTAATAATTTGGACACCATAAAACACTTTTTATTCATGCCATGGTTGTTTGTAGCACACAGCAGCCGGGTGAGAAGCTTTTCACCACAGGCTGTGGTTCCTGGCTCCTGTGTGCCCTGTGCTGTGAAACGATCCTGGTTCCATGCTGGAGGTGAGATTCATGTTTCAAAATGTTGTCATGCCCTGGCGATACAGTTCCACATCATACCTCCTACAGAGTTTAGATGGTGATCAAGTAATGACATGTATATTACAGCGGTGAGATCCGTTCAGCTCCGAGCCTCTGATGCATGCAATGATGCATTACTGCGCATGAGACCACAGAGAGGCGCACCTGCCTGTGGTATCACAGATACAATGGGCACAATATTTCACATTTATGTCACCATGGGAATGACTGGAAATATAGCTATACTGTAAGGTCTATTATGGATATAACAGCCTGTTCAGATCTGTGGCGGCATGCGTTGAATCTTTGTATTGTGCTTTATTATTTATATAATCCATTCTTCTGCATCTTCCGCACAGTGTTTATGTCCACTTTCCAAACAGAGGTTTCTGTGGTAAGCACATGCTACATCTTTTTATGATTGAATTTATTCAACCAATGATGTTTTTGAAAATAACTATTTAAAAACAACAACAACAAAACATTGATATGTACCTTTTGGTGATAGTATTGTCTTTTTTTACTGACTTGCCCATGAATGACCTGAACATCATTAACAGCGTTTTTGACTTATAACCATGGTAAGCCCTGCGATAGACTGGTGGCCTTTGTCAAGGCTGTACCCTGTAATTGCCACTGAGATAGGGTCCAGCTAGCCCTTGGGACCCTTGACTGGATTAAGCAGGTACAGAAACTAAATGAATGAACTGCAGGTGACCACGCGCACATGCTATTTATCGGATCAGCCCATCCACCCCAAATCAATTATCCATTCATTACAGTGATGTCACTGAACTCCTCCTGCCCTCCCACGTACTCCACACTGTGTGTGTCCTTTATGTGAAACTGTAGGCCCTCCGTCCCTGTTTTTTGTCATGTCCTTCTGTGCTCTCTGTTCCTTTATGATTATCACTCTGTCGCACTCAGTTGTCTTGCAACCACTCATTACGAAGAAACCACATACACTCATTACACATATCCTACCATTGCATACTGCATAGGTGATTTTTTCTTTTTCTCTCTGTGCCCACCTTCTGCTCCTCACACTCACTTCACTGCTTCTGTACTCTCCTCCATCTTGTAGGCAGATATTGAGGATTGGAGTCTCCTCTCAGGGGACAAGGGTCCAATTAAATATTTATGAATCAACATCCATTCAAATGTTTCACAATGGAGAGAGCCTGTGACCAGCAAAGTGGCACACATTGTTTGTGCACAATATCCAGGAATGGAACAGCACAGTTTGTCCTCTTGTGTATACATTTTCAAGGGTACATTTTCCTTCATTATTATATGGTATGTGATTTTGCCAACTTCTGATTGGCCCATTTGCCACTTTCTGAGCTGTACCACATGCCGAGTTGACCACTGGTGGAGCCAAGTTGACCGCTGGTGGAGCCGAGTACACCTCGAGCGACGCCTTCTATCAATAACGACCAATCAGATAACGCGATACAACGCCTACTTTGGCTCTCAGTTTTTTGACAAGATTCTACATGATGCCTGTGCATTATTTCACAACGACTATTCCTAATTAAGCCTCTTTCACACGGGCCCACTTCGAGTTGCGTCGTGCATCGTCATGACGACGCCATGTACACAATGCAGTAAAAACTAAGAGCACAGAAGAAAAAAAAAATGCTGCTGGCTGCATCTGCTGCAGCATCTCCTCGGTCTTCTCTCACAAATGTGTTTAAATACAGTCCATAAAAGTCCTGCTCACAGACTGATTGCCAGAGACAGGACAGGTCCACGTTCAGTAAAATGTCTGGACATCTCAGTCCACTCACGGACGATTCGTTCGTGCGTGCACATGTGAACAATGAAAAGAAAAAGAAGGCTGCCTGCGCTCTTCGCTCTCCGCAAACTCTCTCATCACTGTGTTAAAGAAAGGACATAAGTCCTGCTCACAGACTGATTGCCAGAGACCGGACATGTCCACATCAAGTATAACTCCAGACATCTCCACATTTACTCACAGACGGTTCATTCACACATGTGCGTGCGCACATCTCGCGGTCAAAGTAAGAAAGATAAACTATAACAGAACTCAGAATGCAGACATGCAGCTCAGCACAAGAACAAATATAAACTAGAAGATAAATCAGAGTGCACAGTCTGTCTGCAGCGCACATCTGACGCAGACATTCCTGCATCGTCATGACACCACAGGAAGCTCAAGGCAGCCCCGGTGTGAAGGGGCTTTAGAGATTGGTCGACCATTCTATTCTTTTATCACGACTTGACCAGTGTGTTGGTATTCGTGGTACAGCACTGAAATGGTTTAAATCGTACCTAGCCAACCAAACTTTTTCTGTAATGATCGGTGATTTATCTTCCTCCGTTGCACCTTTGTTTTGCGGTGTGCCTCAAGGCTCTATTCTTGGCCCTTTATTATTTTCATTGTACATGTTGCCACTGGGATCTATTGTAGCCAGGCACAATCTTGCTTTTCACTGTTATGCAGATGATCTACAGATTTATTTGCCTGTGATCCCGGACACAGCAGGTGCTCTTCAAGCCCTCATCAACTGTATTGCAGATATAAAGTTATGGCTAGGTCAAAATTTTCTCCATTTAAATGAGGAGAAGACAGAATGTATTTTATTTGGCGACTGCGCCACTGATTTTAACCACCTGCCTGCTAAACTGAAAGCCACTGTAAAAAACCTCGGGGTCACCTTTGACAGTGGCTTCAGATTTGATAAGCAGATTGATAGTGTGGTCAGGACCAGTTTTTATCAGTTGCGTCTCTTGGCAAAGGTTAAACCTTTTTTAAACCATGCAGACCTGGAGAAAACCATTCACGCTTTTATCAGCTCGAGGATCGATTATTGCAATGCACTTTATGTTGGGATTTCCCAGTCGTCTCTCAAAAGGCTTCAATTGGTTCAAAATGCAGCTGTACGTTTTTTTAACAAACACTTCCTGTCGCCAACATATCACTCCAGTTCTTTATTCTCTTCATTGGCTCCCTGTTTCTTTTAGAATTGATTTTAAAATTTTGCTCTTTGTTTTTAAAGCTCTTAACGGTCTTGCCCCTTCTTACCTTTCCAAACTGTTGTGTATTCGTAACACAACCAGGGCCTTAAGGTCTACAGACCAGTTTTTACTGGAAGTCCCAAGAACCAGGTATAAGCACTGGGGTGATCGAGCTTTTTCTGTTGCTGGGCCTAGACTCTGGAACAAACTTCCCCCTGACATGAGAACCATGACAGACTTTGATCTTTTTAAAGCTCGACTCAAAACTTGTTTGTTCAGACTGGGTTTTGATACTTATTAAGCAGTGATGGTGTATTTATTTATTTATTTTTTGAATGTTAACTGTTTATGCACACTGTCTTTTCCTTGTTTGATTTTAATGGAAAGCACTTTGTGCACCTTGTGTGTTGTAAAAGGGCTTTATAAATAACATTTGTTTGATTGATTGTGCTCATGAAGCATTTTGGACCTGTTGGTGCAGTATGACAGTAATAATAAAGAGTTGAAACTTGAGATTGATTTTTCAGTTTCAGTATGTTTGACAAACTCCCATTTTTCTTGTTTACCATATAATAAAACAGTTATAGACTTTTGATTTTGGTGTACCCGTGATTATGCGGACCTGGTCAGGATGGGGTTCACCGAAGCCTTGGCCGAGGTGAACCCCACTTGTCCGGACTTCATCAAAAGTCTATAATTGTATATAATATCATACTGACCAACTAAGTGTGGTGGTTCAAACATTTTGTACCATTCAAAGTGAGAGAAAGGATTTAGTATGTACTGCATAAAAAGATAACTCAGACATACGTACAGGGGCGGTTCCTGAAAAATTTCTCAGGAGAGCCAGGTTTTCTGATAATGACTAAGGCCTGGTTTACATGGCAGGATAATTAGGCCGATATTGGACCTGATTTTCCACTTCCGACAATCTTAAGGATGCCCCGACAATCATGATGACGCTAAAGATAATCTTATCAGATATTCCTGCCGTGTGTGGTGTATTAAGTGTGCTCTGATCTGCTTGGAAGGATGTCAGGAGCACTCCGATCGCAAATCAGGGATATTCAACATGTTGGATTTTTTTGGCCCGATATTGCAGCGTGTGGTGTCCTCCAACTAAAACGAGCATGCAGCCTGCTGAATGTGATGTGCAGCCAATACGTATGGAGCCAAAACGTACGGAGCGAAAAATAAAATCAAAACAGCTGTTCTGACTTACCAGAAAGTCCGCTGGTCGTGCTGTCTCCACTCCTTTAAAGAACGCCTTTTCTTTTTCTATCGTTTTTTTCCCCTCTGTTTTAAATAGTCCACAAAGTATCTCCGTTTGTTTACTCTGAAGTCACGTTTAATCTCAAGACATTTTGCAAGATTTCCTGTCTGACCTGGGAATGTTCGTATGTAAAATCTGTTCATGTGTGGTGTTGTTGTCCTTACCGTGTGGCTGAACACCACACACTGTATGACCAAACCTGTTAGAGCTATGATTTTTTTATTTTCATGTGTGTGGTCTCTCAGGTTTTGGAAACCAAAAGATAATTTTAAAATCCCGTCATGTGAACCAGGCTTAAGGTGACCCATTCAGTAAGTAAGACCAATCATATCAATTTGTTGTTAGCTGATTAACTCAGACAACAATACCTCCAGTAGATGTGACCCCAAAATAAATTAACCCCCTTATTCAACTGGGGATTAAGGACTTTGCCCAAGCATCCATGGCAATTGTCAGATGGAAAACTGATACATCGATTTGTGTGTGTGTGTGTGTGTGTGTGTAAGTGTGCATGTAATATTCCCACGTAAAATGAGACAATCTGGGTTTTTCCTATTACATACGTCTCAGTACACTGTACACTGGTCAGGATGGTGTGTTCACCCTCCCACAGATATCATGCATCACACCCATTATATGGGATTTTCAACTTTTTCAGTTTCTGAATTCTTTTTCAGATAATTTTCACAAAACAATGGTTGTCATTGCTATGCACAATTTGTCCTTGCTTTTATGGCACTTCGTTTCTGACTGGAAGATAGACAAACAGGCATAAAATTGGAACCTCCATCTAATTTTGGTAGGGTCGGTAAATCCATAACAGAAAAAAAATGAGAGTGAATGAAGCACTTTTGAATGAGATATAATGCAAAATGTACACCAAATGGGGTTTTCAATATTAAATTAAAATGTTCACAAGATCCCCGATCCGGATCAGTTCCAGATCAAACTTTGTCAGGTGATAGTGAGTGTCATTCTGCACCTCACTTCCAAATATGACAGTGATCAGCCCTTGCCTATGAGGATATGAGTCTTCAGTAAAAAATTCATAATGATATGTGAAACATTGTGGGCTCCAAGCTGTTCACAAACAAACAAACAACCAAACTTCATTGGAGGAGGTTATGTAATGAGAACAGAAATTCAGTTATTTGTAATAATGTGTAATGACACTGGAAAAAAGTATTGAACACATAAATTTATTTTATTTGTATAGTGCAAAATCACAACAATGCTGCCACTCATGAGTAAGGTCTAACCTTACCAACCCACCTTGACCAAGCACACAGGTGACAGTGGTAAAGAAAAGCTCCCTGTCATCATAAGGAGGAAGAAACCGCAAGCAGACCACACTCGGGGGGGGGGGGGGGGGGGTTGACCCAATGCTTTGGCCATTCTAACAGTCGCAAGGTTTTTATAAAAAACAAAAAGTAAAAAAGAAAAGCAACAAAAATATAGTCCCTAATTCAAATTAAAAAGCAGTCTATCCTGGTTTTTAACCTCTGTGTGTCCAAGTCCAAAACAGGTAGATTCCGTACAAGTAGGGCTTCCATTCGTTGGTACAACAGGCAAGGCATCCTGAGATCAGTCCAGTGCCCTGTGGTGCAGGGCCAGCATCAATACATGAGGAAAAGGAAGTACAAAATGGCATAGAAAGTCAAGACACCAGCTAAAATCAATGAGTAATTAGAAAGCAAATCTGCCTTTGTCAGTGCCATATCGGATGGTTCAGTCCCAACTGATAACATATATAAAGGTGTCTCATTTCCAAGGCGTTACACAAGAAACACCTCATGATGGGTAAAAGCAAAGAGCTCTCTCAAAATCTTCTCAACATTACTGTTGCAAAAGACACTGATGGCATTGGTGACAGAAGGACTTCTAAAGTTCTGAATGATCCAGTGAGCACTGTGGAGACATAATCCAGAAGTGGAAAGAACATCATTCCACTATAAACTGGCCCTGACCAGGTGCTCCTCGCAAGATTTCTGACACAGGAGTGAAAAGAATTAGCGTAAGAGATGTCCAAGAGCAGCAACTGTGAGCAGCAATTGAACAATTGTTTCAAAGAAACAGTAAAGCCCCTTTCACATTGGCGTATTTGTAGAGCTGCGTATTGCAGTGTACTCAGCCTTTTTCAATGTTCGTTTCATACTTGCAGCTGCGTGTGATTGCGTTTTAATGTGTGCACACAGTCACGTGTACCATGCTGCTATTAAACCAGTTCAGTGCTATTTTCTGCCTCTGTAGAAGTGCACTCTGTTCTCTACTGCAGGTGTGGTGCAGCTCAAAAACAGAGTCATTTAACATTATTATTATTATTATTATTATTATATTTTTTGTCTTGATGGAGAGTGTGGTAGAGAGGTGAAGAAGAGAGTGCAGGCAGGGTGGAGTGGGTGGAGAAAGGTGGCAGGAGTGATTTGTAACCGAAGAATATCAGCAAGAGTGAAGGGGAAAGTTTACAAAACAGTTGTGAGACCAGCTTTGTTGTATGGTTTAGAGACAGTGACACTAACAAAAAGACAGGAGGCAGAGCTGGAGGTGGCAGAGCTGAAGATGTTGAGATTCTCTTTGGGAGTGACAAGAATGGACAAGATTAGGAATGAACATATCAAAGGGACAGCTCAGGTGGGACGATTTGGAGACAAAGTCAGAGAGGCGAGATTGAGATGGTTTGGACATGTGCAGAGGAGGGACCCAGGGTATATAGGGAGAAGGATGCTGAGGATGGAGCCACCAGGCAGGAGGAGAAGAGGGAGACCAAAGAGGAGGTTCATGAATGTGCTGAGAGAGGACATGCAGGTGGTTGGTGTGACAGAGGAAGATACAGAGGACAGGGTGAGATGGAAACGATTGATCTGCTGTGGTGACCCCTAACGGGAACAGCCGAAAGACAAAGAAGAAGTGGATCACTTTCATTGTGTCCAGATGCTGCTGAGTCTGGCTGTGGTAAATGCTGCCTTGAATGAAACGCTGTGACTCGTTAAACTTTTAAACCTCCAGTTGCTCCGATCAGGTCTTGATCGATCAGGGCGTTTGATGAGCGCATCGACATGCAGCGAGTGCACGTTTATTTTAAAGAGTCACAGCTCTTTTCAGGTTTGATCAGACCTGATCGAACAGGGCGTTGGATGAGTGCACCGTCAGTGAGTGTGCTTTTATTTTAAAGTCACAGGTTCGATAAGACACAGAGAGAGAGTGAGGGAGAGCGCTGCACGCGCACGAGACAGTGAGTGAGCGACCAACCTGCTGTTTCTGTTGTGTTTCTGTATTTCTGAGTTGAGGTTGGATTCCCTTTTCTGATCACACACAGGTGCTGTGGGCTGTGTGGTCATGTTTTCAGTTGATTCCATTGAATTCACGCACTCAGTTTTTGGTTGTGTACAGGAGCGCAGTGTTGCACAGACTTGCATGCAGTAATGCTGTGCTGCGCAGACCTGCTTAAAACTGTGTCCAGCGATCTACGCTGAAGAAAATTAAACATGTTTAATTTCTTCCATCCTACGTGCATAGCCCTCAACATACTCGTGCCTAGGGAGCAAAAACTCGACATAGCGCTGCTAAAAGTGGGTGTAGAACTGCTCAACTCAGGGTAGATGATACACTGCAATGAGCAGGTCTATGAATATGCCAAAGTGAAAGGGGCTTAAGTAATGCACTCAAAGACCATGGGCTGTATGGATGCTCACATCACAAAACTCCATTGCTGAATCAAAAGCATGTTGAAACACATTTAAAGTTTGCTGTACAGCATTTAGACAACCCTGTGAAATACTTTAAAATACAGAATATAGAAGACAATAAAATCTGGTCAGATGAGACCAAAATTGAACTCTTTGGATGCAATAATACACATCATGTTTGATGATCAAATGGCAGTTCACAGATCTGGTCACCCCAAAAACACCATACCAACAGTGAAGTTTGGAGGTGGAAACATCATGGTGTAGGGCTGTTTTTCAGTATCTGGCACTTGCAAACGTCATATAACTGAAGGAAGGATGAATGGAAAAAAAATGTACAGAGACATTCTTGATCAAAATCTGATGCCATCTACCAGGATGATGAAGATTATAACCCAATTCCAATGATGTTGGGACATTGTGTAAAATGTAAATAAAAACAGAATACAATGATTTGCAGATCCTCTTCAACCTACGTATATTCAATTGAATACACCACAAAGACAAGATATTTAATGTTCAAACTGATAAACTTTATTGTTTTTGTACAAATATTTGCTCATTTTGAAATGGATGCCTGCAAAACCTTTCAAAAAAGCTGCGTGGTCTCCGTTGTTGTATTTTGGGCTTCATAATGTGCCACATATTTTCAATGGGTGACAGGTCTGGACTGCAGGTAGGCCAGTCTAGTACCTGCACTCTTTTACTACGAAGCCATACTGTTGTAACACGTGCAGAATGTAGCTTGGCATTGTATTGCTGAAATAAGCAGGGATGTCCCTGAAAAAGACGTTGCTTGGATGGCAGCATGTGTTGCTCCAAAACCTGGATGTACCTTTCAGCATTGATTGTGCCATCACAGATGTGTACGTTTCCCATGACATGGGCATTAACACACCCCCATACCATCACAGATGCTGGCTTTAGAACTTTGCACTGGTAACAATCTGGATGGTCTTTTTCCTCTTTTGTTCGGAGGACACAACGTCCATGATTTCCAAAAATAATTTGAAACGTGGAGTCATCATATCACAGCACACTATTCCACTTTGCGCCTATCCTTTTCAAATAAGCTCGGGCCCAGAGATGGCGGCGCCATTTCTGGATGTTGTTGATGTATGGCTTTTGCTTTGAATGGTAGAGTTTTAACTTGCACTTGTAGATGTAGTGACAAACTATGTTAACTGACAATGGTTTTCTGAAGTGTTCATGGTTTTCGGCCTTGCCGCTTACGTGTAGAAAGTTCTCCAGATTCTATGAATCTTCTGATTATATTATGGACTGTAGATGATGGAATACCTAAATTGCTTGCAACTGAATGTTGAGAAACATTGTTCTTAAACTGTTGGACTATTTTTTTAATGCAGTTGTTCACAAAGTGGTGATCCTCGCCCCATCTTTGCTTGTGAATGGCTGAGCCTTTTGGTGATGCTCCATTTATACCCAATCATGACACTCACCTGTTTCCACACAGGTGTTCTTTGAACATTCATCAACTTTCCTAGTCTTTTGTTGCTCCGTCCCAACTTTTTTGAAATGTGTTGCAGGCATCCATTTCAAAATGAGCAATTATTTGCACAAAACAATAAAGTCTATCAGTTTGAACATTAAATATATTGTCTATGTGGTGTATTCAATTGAATATAGGTTGAAGAAGATTTGAAAATCATTGTATTCTGTTTTTATTTACATTTTACACACCGTCCCAACTTCATTGGAATTTGGGTTGTAAGTCAGCATGGGCATTTCAGTACAACAATAATGACAAACACACAGCAAAAATAAATGCTCAATTGGCTTCACAGAATGAAAATGAATCTGCTAGAATGGCCCAGCCAATGACCTGACTCCAACAGAAATTGAACTAGAAAGAACTAAAGATCAGTTCAGAAAGTGGTCCACAGAACTGTCAATATTTGAAGACTGTGGAAGAATGGGCCAACATCACACCTGAATGAAGAATGGGCCAACATCACACCTGAGAAATACATGTGATTAATTTCTCCACACAGGTGGTATATGAAGTTGTCATTACCAACAAAGGCTTTTGTATGGTTTCTTTGCATGTATGGATAACTTGGGTTGTTACTGACATCTGGTGAAAATTTGATGTTGGTAGGACCTTTGGGAATATATTTAGTGAGAAAAAAAGTTGACATGTTCAATTCTTTTCTTCTGTATATCAGTAGCATGCCAACTGTTGGTGCTGGGGGGAGTGTTGTGTTCATGTCCCCTACTAGAGCAACTGGAGAAGGTTCCATATTGCCAGGTTAGATTGAGAAATAAGCGGAAGCGTATCTCATTTGATACATCTTTAGCAGTATTATGTGGCATGACACAAATTTCTGTTAGACTAACAGTATCCATAATCAATGATTCATTGATCTGACCATTAGCAATGGCATCCAGATCAAACACATTTGGTCATATATGCTTAAGTACTTTGGCAAAACACTTGGCAACACACGAAATCACGACTGCATAGCCTAAAATATAAATGGCATGTGCTAGGAGGTTGAATTCATGCCGGTTGAACATCTGTCTCAGCCAGTTGAGCAAACTCTGATATCAGGTTGTCATGACGTGTCAGTCTGACAGTGAAAAAGCCATCTCTCTCACCATTCAGGTCCTGTAGGAGGTCTGTCACTTCAGTCTGGTCATACCGTATATTTGTTTCAGATTCTCACAGTATACCACAGAGAAGACATTGTTGTCTGCTGTCAAGATCAGCTTCTCAAATAAATCCTGTGATGACAACAGCTATTGGATTGTTGTGGTTGGGCAGACTGATCCAGAGGAGGTGCTGTTGGAGTGGCTGGAACCTGATAATCAAGGGGTGGATTGCTGTCCCAGTGAAGATTTCTTCATGATGCGTCTCTGGAAGGATAGAATTCCTACCAGTTTGGCAAAACACTGAGTCTCATGCATTCTTCATTATTCAGTTGTCCATACAGGAATTGCACAGGCGTACCTCACTGGCATGCATCACTGCATTAGATCTCTGCTTACACTTGACACACCAATTCATTCTGACATTGTTATATTATAACTCCAGTACATTACAGTACATCTGGAAAGTTTTCACAGTGCTTTATTTTTTTTTTACACATTTTGTTGTGTTTCAGCTTTATTACAGAATAGATGAAATTCATTTTTCCTCAAAATTCTATACATGATACCCCACAATGACAATGTGAAAAAAGTTTTCTTGAGATTTTATCAAATTTATATATATATAAACAAGAAACAAAGAATTCACATGCACATAGAGTGCCCTCCAGTATTGAAACACTTGGTATTTCAAACATTTTAATTTGTTTATGCCATTTCAAAAACTCTCTCTCTCTCTCTCTCTCTCTCTCTCTCTCTCTCTCTCTCTCTCTCTCTCTATATATATATATATATATATATGAAAATGTCTTCGTTAAACTCAAACTGAAAGTAAATCTCTACAATGTGATTAAAAAATCATTAAAAATATAAACACCAAGGTGATGAGATGCATAAGGAACCCTTTGGTATAATACCTGTAAATAATCAGTTTTATTGCCAGTTTTCTTCAGACAGTCAGGGAATGGATACATGAACATTTCTAAGTCACTGAATATTTCTTGGACTTTATTTACATCAGTTATGAACCATAGCAAGGAATTGTGTATATACACTTGGTGCCCACCCAGAACCTTTAGTCACAATTTTGATAAACACATGACACTGATATGACATATTTATATATAAAGTGCAAAAATACTGTCTGACAAATTACATAAAATTTAAGGCTCATGGCTTTCTATTATTACTTCTGATTACATTAAAAAACAAATATATAGTTACAAAATTGAAAATTAAGTGGTATTTTTTTTTAATGGTGTTCCATGGTCCGTCTTCAGTACTTTCACAAGCCCCTGGTGGCCCCAGCCTGCACTTTTGGATTCACTGCATGACGTGCTGGCAGGGCTTTGCTGGTGCAGTTCAGTCTCAGAATAACCACAGATAGGATTACATCACACACAATGTTACATAAAGGAAAATAATATCTCAGTTTTCAGATGGCAATTTGCAATCTGAAAACCCACTTGTAACACAGGATGAAGGTCCTGTTTTTGTACAGGGGGTATCTGTTGGCTCTTAAATATCCAACCATCATATAATTACACTGCTGTAATACCCCCGTCACACCACAGCATGAATGAGCCAGAATGCCGTACAAATGAGAATTCAAATGACAGTCGTGCAAATTGCAGCTGCACTCGAATGCATCGTACAGCATTCTTACAGCAGTTGGGACATTTTGACAGACAGAACACATGCACTCTACATTCGTGTTGCGCTAGTGTTGGAAAACATTTGAAACGCGGCCGAGTTGCAATCGTACCATGTTTTGACTGCCATACAAATGCGCTGCGACATTCATATGGCAATTTGTACGCAATTCAAACCATTCAAACTCATTCGAAGGGCTGTATAATTTGTTTGAGAATGTTGAATCCTGGTCAAATGTCTCAACCGTCCTCCCTGTCATACTAGAGCATGAATGAGCACAAATGCTGTACAAGTGGACATTTGAATGACATTCCTGCAATTCAAGTTGTATTTGAGCTGCATTCAAATTCCTCATTCCTCAAATTCTTCAGTCGTGTGGCGCTTAAAAAAATCGGCCAATTTCTCACGGCCAGAATTAATGTGGAGAACATACACAGCACTGTCGTGCTGCATTCGAACTGGGAAATATTCGAACAGCAGTCGAAGGGCAGTCGTGCCACATTCGGAGCATTGTGATCACGTTTGGGGGAACCTCAAAATGTATCAGGCATGGCAAATCCTGTTGGCATGTCCTGATTGTTCCTCCACCCCCCGCATCCTGTTCTGTGCATGCAAAGGAAATATTTTAATGTACAAACTCTGTTTCACAAAATCATTATGTGCACTATACATGAACATTGCACATTCACACCGAATCCACCGTGTATCACAGCAGTCAGCATGTCTCCGTGACATGCTGATGCACAGTGTGGCTGTCTGTGTGCCAACTACACTTGTCATCATCCTGGACATTCCATCTGACTAGGTTCGCTGACGAAGGCAGAACATCATAGTGGACCAGACAATAAGGCTTAGTCTTGATGTGTTCCACTCCCAGATCTCACGCCATCCAATCTTTCTTTCAACTACATGCTCTTCCCACGCGGTCATCTGTCCTTGCTGGGCACACTGGATGAGATGAACCTCTCGCCTCTCAGCCTCCATCTTTCACACCTGCCCTGCTGCAGCTGCTCTCCTGTCCCGCTGAGAAATCTTCCTGAAAGTTCTGAAGTCGCCGTTGCCTTGTCCCAACTTGTCAGCCACACACATCTCATTGTATTGATGGGTCTTCTGCAGTCACACCTCCTTATACAGCCATTCTTGTAAAGTAGTATGGTTTAAAAAAAAACAAAAAAACAATAACAACCTTTGTAGGGACAGTGACAATATCAATCACCTGTCACCACCTCCTTTTATGCAAAAGCATCACACAGGCAAAGGTTGTTGGTGCTGCTCCCGCTTTGTACGGGGTCACCACAACGGATACAGCCAGATCCACATTGGTATTTGGCACAAGTTCTACGCCAGATGCCCTTCCTGATGGAACTCCAGTGTTACCTGGAGAAGCACACACAGCCGCTGGTGGTCCAAAGAGGTCTCCCATCCAAATACTAACCAGATGCTGCACTGTTTAGCTTCTGAGATCTGTTGAGATCAGATTTACACAGAATAGACCAGCTGCTATCACACAGGCAAATTTGACATATTTTTTTTTCTGAATATTTAACTTGAACATTATATATATATTTAGATTTTGTTGGTAAATTTATGTACATTTACACATTTGCATTTATTAAACATATTAAAATAAATATGTTTAGCTTCATTACATACGAGGTCTATTAGAAAAGTATCCGACCTTATTATTTTTTTCAAAAACCATATGGATTTGAATCACGTGTGATTACATCAGACATGCTTGAACCCTTGTGGGCATGCGAGAGTTTTTTCACGCCTGTCGGTTACGTCATTCGCCTGTGGGCAGTCTTTGAGTGAGGAGTCGTCCACCCGCTCGTCGATTTTTTTCATTGTTTAGGAATGGCTCAGAGACTGTTGCTTTGTTTGATAAAATTTTTTTCAAAACTGTAAGGCACAACTGAGTGGACACCATTCAATAAATTCAGCTGGTTTTCGGTAAAAATTTTAACGGCTGATGAGAGATTTTGGTCTGGTAGTGTCACTTTAAGGACGGTCCACGGCGCCTGACGGCGATCTGCGCTTCGAGGCGGCAGCGTCTCGCCGTTTCAAGTTGAAAACCTCCACATTTCAGGCTCTGTTGACGCAGTAAGTCGTCAGAGAACAGAGAACTTTCAGAAGAAGTCGGCATGAGGAGTTTATTCGGACATTCCATTGTTAACAGTCATTTTGTAATGAAAGAACGTGCGGGCAGAGTCGCATGTCAGGCTGGACCCGACCGCGGGGGGTCGCGGCAGGAAAAACACCTCCGTTGGAAATCTTAACGGGCAAGTTGGAACATGCTCAAGCTGTTAAACAATTTCTCAGTTACTCACTTGTTGAAAGCCATTAAAAGCCGCCTGAATTCTACAAATGGTTTTCAACACGGAGGTGTTTTTCCTGTCGCGGCGCACACAGATTTGCCGAGTCGTCACGGAAACGACTCGGCGAATTTGCGCGTACGTCTTTCATTAAAAAAATGTCCTTAAACAGTGGAATGTCCGCATAAATTCCTCATGCCGGCCTCTTCTGAATCTTCTCTGTTCTCTCACGATGTCCTGGGTGAATTAAGCCTTAAATTAGGATGTTTTCAGCTCGAAACAGGCCGACGACAGCGCCTGGAAGCGCTGCAGGACGTCCCGCTCCATGGGAAGTCCTTACACCGACAGAAACACCCCATAATCTCTCATCAGCCGTTAAACTTTTCACAGAAAACCAGCTTAATTTCTCGAATAGTGTCCACTCGGATATTCCTCACAGGTCCAGAAAAAATTTTGATAAAGCAACGCGCGCCGTCTCGAGCAGCGTGTGAAACAAAGGAATTCAGCCGAGAGGGCGGGACCACATCTCACTCAAGGCCTGCCCACAGGGAAATGACATCACCGACACGCGTGAAAAAACTCACGCATGCGCACGAGGGTTCAAGCATGATTGGTGTAATCGCATGTCATTCAAATCCATATAGTTAAAAAAAAAAATAAAAGGGTCGGTTTATTATCTAAGAGACCTCGTATCTTTATATTTAATAATTGTAGTTCTTTTTTATATTTACAGCTCAGAGAATTTTGCTAAATATTTTTAAAAAAATCCAGATTATTGTCAAAACTAATAAGAAACATTATCCAAATTAAAATAAAAGACAGTTACAGTAAAATAACACTCCTCTGGTTTTTGTGTTCTTGACAGACCCGTGTGTGTGTCTTTTTCCATAAATAAAGCAATTTGTCTGTCCCCTGTTCTTGTACTCTTAATATTATAGTTGGCCTCATAAAAACTCATGTTTATTGCTTAATGCTGCAAGGAGTATAAATTCATTATATCCTTATTGATTTCTTACTATTATGTTTCACTGCATCTGTCTCTCTCTCATCATCTATTTCTCCATAATCAATGGCATAATTGTATGTGGAACTATAAAAGCATTTACTTTTTAAACAGCAATGTTTTCATTGTATTATTTATTTATTTATTACTACAAATTGTAAAAGTTGTAAAATTAAAACTAGAAGCACTCAGAGAGTGCAAACCTCCGCCAAGACCATGGGGTCACTGACGCCATAACATCTACACGCCGTGGAATCATTGAACCTACAAAAGTCTAACAATGATGTTTGCTTAGTAGTAAAAAAGTTTCATCTGCTGTGACTGGATAGCATGTATCCTTAGCGCATGGCATCACAGTTTATTGCAACTTGCACCTTTCCCAGAAGCTACTGTCATCTGAGCACTGATATTGATATTGCATGTGCTTATAGACAAAAACAAATAAGCGACAAAATTCAATATATTATTTAACTAAACTGCAAATATATGAATTTTTTAACATTCATTAAACACTTCTCTAAACAAGGCCATAGGGTCACTGACCCTAAAGAGATTCCCTCCTTGGCACAGAGATCTATTTCTTTTTGTCTCTTTCTCTGAAATTGTATATAATAATCATTAGATTATTAATATATAAACAAAAATAAATTTAAGAAATATTACAATTTGAAAACAAGGCCATAGGGTCACTGACCCTAAAGGGATTCCCTCCTTGGCACAGTGACCTATTTCTTTTTGTCTCTTTCTCTAAAATTGTATATAATACTCATTCGATTATTAATATATAAACAAAAATAAATTTAAGAAATATTACAATTTGAAAACAAATGCACCAGAACGTGATGATAGCTGCAACTGCTTAATGATAAGTTTAATCATTAAAAATGCCATAGACATGCTAACACGTTAGCATCTGGATCCGGATCGTGATCCGGATCACCACTACAATTTAATCACTTGTTCCTCTTGTCATTTACAACCACTCCACAAAATTTCAACAAAAATAAATTTAAGAAATATTACAATTTGAAAACAAATATTATTGTATAAAACGATTTTTCGGTAATGGCGATTTTCACCTTACTGAATCAGTACAGATTCAGCTACAATTTGGTGTTAGTTGTGCATCTCTAGCTTCATTTGTCACCTCACACTGACACATTTTCTATTTTCCCTATATTTTTGCATATTGTGGATCACCAGATCCGGAATCTGGATCCGATCATCACCAAACTTTGTTGTTTGATAGAACATTTGACTATGTTACACCCTAATTTTTTTTCAAGCCTTTCTGCCTTGTTTTTATGGAGTTAGAAACTACAATGTCAAAATTCCCCCTATCCCGCAATGGTGAAGAATCCTTTAAAAAAATTCCTGGATCTGGATCCTGATCGGGATCATCACTAAAATTTACTCACATGTTCCTCTTGTCATTTCCAACCACTCCACAAAATTTCATCAAAATCCGTTCAAAACTTTTTGAGTTATCCTGCTGACAAACAGACAGACAGACAAACAAACAAACATGACCGAAAACATAACCTCCTTTGCGGAGGTAAAAAAAATCACACAGGTAAGAGCACTGCTCTCCTACGTATAGACCTGGCCAGTTGCATTTTCCTTTTTTGGGGGGGTAACTACAAATTGAATAAGTTCATCATGTTGGATTTAATATAATATAACTGAAAAATACAACCCCTGGCAAAAATTATGGAATCACCGGCCTCGGAGGATGTTCATTCAGTTGTTTAATTTTGTAGAAAAAAAGCAGATCACAGACATGACACAAAACTAAAGTCATTTCAAATGGCAACTTTCTGGCTTTAAGAAACACTATAAGAAATCAGGAAAAAAAATTGTGGCAGTCAGTAACGGTTACTTTTTTAGACCAAGCAGAGGGAAAAAATATGGACTCACTCAATTCTGAGGAAAAAATTATGGAATCATGAAAAACAAAAGAACGCTCCAACACACCTCTGGCTTTTATAACAGCTTGCAGTCTCTGAGGCATGGACTTAATGAGTGACAAACAGTACTCTTCATCAATCTGGCTCCAACTTTCTCTGATTGCTGTTGCCAGATCAGCTTTGCAGGTTGGAGCCTTGTCATGGACAATTTTCTTCAACCTCCACCAAAGATTTTCAATTGGATTAAGATCCGGATTATTTGCAGGCCATGACATTGACCCTATGTGTCTTTTTGCAAGGAATGTTTTCACAGTTTTTGCTCTATGGCAAGATGCATTATCATCTTGAAAAATGATTTCATCATCCCCAAACATCCTTTCAATTGATGGGATAAGAAAAGTGTCCAAAATATCAACGTAAACTTGTGCATTTATTGACGATGTAATGACAGCCATCTCCCCAGTGCCTTTACCTGACATGCAGCCCCATATCATCAATGACTGTGGAAATTTACATGTTCTCTTCAGGCAGTCATCTTTATAAATCTCATTGGAACGGCACCAAAGTTCCAGCATCATCACCTTGCCCAATGCAGATTCGAGATTCATCACTGAGTATGACTTTCATCCAGTCATCCACAGTCCACGATTGCTTTCCCTTAGCCCATTGTAACCTTGTTTTTTTCTGTTTAGGTGTTAATGATGGCTTTCGTTTAGCTTTTCTGTATGTAAATCCCATTTCCTTTTGGTGGTTTCTTACAGTTCGGTCACAGACGTTGACTCCAGTTTCCTCCCATTCATTCCTCATTTGTTTTGTTGTGCATTTTTGATTTTTGAGACATATTGCTTTAAGTTTTCTGTCTTGACGCTTTGATGTCTTCCATGGTCTACCAGTATGTTTGCCTTTAACAACCTTCCCAAGTTGTTTGTATTTGGTCCAGAGTTTAGACACAGCTGACTGTGAACAACCAACATCTTTTGCAACATTGCGTGATGATTTACCCTCTTTTAAGAGTTTGATAATCCTCTCCTTTGTTTCAATTGACATCTCTCGTGTTGGAGCCATGATTCATGTCAGTCCACTTGGTGCAACAGCTCTCCAAGGTGTGATCACTCCTTTTTAGATGCAGACTAACGAGCAATGATTTGGAAATCATTGTATTCTGTTTGTATTTATATTTTGCACAACGTCCAAACTGGAATTGGGGTTGTACATCTTTGTATTGTATCTCTCCAAATGCAGCAGGCATCCACACACACAGACACACACACACACACACACACACACACACACACACACACACACACACACACACACACACACACACACACACACACACACACACACACACACACACACACACATACACACACACTCATCTTCAACCACTTATCCGAGATCAGGTCACGGGGGGCCCGTAGCCTATCCCAGCAGTCTTATGGCAAGAGGTAGGGTACACCCTGAACAGGATGCCAGTCTGTCACAGTGCCACATATAGACAAACAAACACATTCATTCCAGCACACAGACCTAAGGACAATTTAAAGTTTCCAATTCACCTAACCTGCATGTCATTGGGTGTGGGAGAAAGCTGGAGCACTCAGAGAGAGAACCCATGCAAACACGAAGAGAACATGCAAACACCACACTGAAAGTCCACAGGTGAGAATCAATCCCTTGACTTTCTCTGTGTGATGCAACACTGCTAACTACTAATCCACTGTGCAAGCAGGCATATCATGAAGATAAATTAATTATAATCTGGTGTTCCTTCCTTCCGAAAATAAATAAATAAATAAATCTTTCAGAGACACAGACCATTTCTGCACAAGTAGAATCCCTACATCATAAACAGGGCTTGAGTCCCATTAAATGGACTGCATTTATATAGCACTTTTCCATTTGCATCAGATGCTCAAAGCGCTTTACACATAATGCCTCACATTCACCCCGATGTCAGTGTGCAGCCATACAAGGAGCTCACTACACACCAGGAGCAATAGGGGATTAAAGACCTTGTCCAAGGTCCCTTAGTGACTTTCCAGTCAGGCCGGGATTTGAACCGAGGATCTTCTGGTCTCAACGCCTTAACCACAAGACCTCCAGGCATGCTGGTTTCCCACCCCCAATCCAAAAAAGAAAAAAAAGCGTATTTAGGGACTGCTCATTTCTCTGCCCTGACCAAGGCAGCGTCTCTACACCTGGAGTTGGTCTCCAGGCACCGGACTGTGGCTGCCCACTGGTCCTAGTGGTTGGATTGTGTCTAACTGTAATTAGGATGGGTTAAATGCAGAGGACACATTTTGTTGTATGTATGTATGTATATGTGTATATATATGTACAATCAATCAATCAACATTTATTTATAAAGCGCTTTACAGCACCGACTGGTGTCCAAAGTGCTTAACATTAAAAACACAAATTTACAAAATAAAACACATATAAAATAAAATTTTAAAACAACACATAAAAAAAGAACATAAAAATAACAGAACATGTCACCTCCCCACTAAGTGTTAAAAGCCAGTTTAAATAAATAAGTCTTTAACTTAGATTTAAAAAGTGCTAGGTCAGGAATAGTACGTAACTCAAGAGGTAGCTCATTCCACAGTCTGGGGCCAGCTACCACGAAAGCATGATCACCCCAGCGTTTATATCTTGACCTTGGAACATCTAAGTAAAGCTGGCCAGACGCCCTTAACGTCCTACTGTAGGTGCGCAAAGTTAAAATTTCAGACAAGTAGGGAGGTGCAAGGCCATAAATAGCTTTAAAAAGAAACATTAAAATTTTAAAATCAATTCTAAAATGAACTGGAAGCCAGTGGAGTAAGTATAGGATGGGCGCAATATGCTCACGTCTAGAAGTGTTTGTCAAAAGACGAGCAGCAGCATTCTGCACCAACTGGAGACGCGCAAGAGACGACTGATTAATGCCCGCATAAAGTGCATTACAATAATCAAGTCTGGAGCTGATGAAAGCATGAATGGCCGTCTCAAGATCACGTCTACTGAGAAAGTGCTTTATTTTAGCCAAGAGGCGAAGTTGGAAAAAACTAGCTTTGACAACAGAATTTATCTGTTGATCGAACCTCAAACAGCTGTCAAATATCACTCCCAAATTCTTGACAGCTGGTTTTACATAGTTAGCCAAAGCACCAAAATTTGGTGTTACCACATTTGGTATGCCAGTGCGCTCAAACACCATGATCTCAGTTTTACCATCATTCAGGTAAAGGACGTTTCGGGACAGCCACTGCTTTACATCACGAATACAATTAAATAATGATGACAAAGCATCACTCCCATTAGTCCTCACAGGCAGATAGATTTGCAGATCATCTGCATAACAATGAAAGGACAAATTGTGCTGGGTTATAATTGACCCCAATGGCAGAATGTACAAAGAAAATAGAATCGGCCCAAGGACAGATCCCTGCGGCACTCCACAGCACAGAGGAGCAGTTGATGAGGAAAGGTCCCCAATCATGACAGAAAAGCTCCTTTCAGCCAAATATGATCTAAACCACTCAAGTGCAGTACCATGAATGCCAATAAAATGTTCCAACCGGGAAACAAGTACTGTGTGATCCACAGTATCAAAGGCTGCTGTGAGGTCCAACAGAACCAGCACAGCAGGATTCCCTGCATCCACCGACAGAGTAATATCATTATGAACTTTTAAAAGTGCTGACTCAGTGCTGTGTCGCGATCTAAACCCAGACTGGAATTTTTCAAGGATGAGATTGTCTTCTAAAAATGATTGTAACTGTAAAAAGACAACCTTTTCTAAAACCTTAGATAGAAATGGCAGATGAGAGACAGGTCTAAAATTGCATAAAACTGATGAGTCCAGGTGAGGTTTTTTAAGAAGAGGTCGAACCACAGCATGTTTAAAAGCAGCTGGAACAGACCCTGATCTAAGGCAAGCATTGATAAAGTTAGGAGACCCGCCCCAACAGTATTAAAAGCCTCCTTCAGCACCTTAGCTGGAACAACATCAAAAGGACAACTTGTAGATTTTATGTGTTTTACAACATCAGCGAGAGATGCAAAAGAAATGGGCTCAAACTGTTCGAGCACAGCAGAATGTGCACGAGGAGCAGACAACTCAACATTACAGTTCTGATCAGCGTTCTGTCTGACTGATGAAACCTTATCAATAAAAAAATCGAAGAAACTCCTCACAGGTTGTGGTTGTAGCGTCCAACAAAACAGAGGTGTGTGGATTTACAACTGAGTTTATAGTCTGAAATAACACACTGGGACGATGACAACTGCTCGAATAATATGAGACAGATATTGTGCTTTTGCCTCCTTCACAGCCTTCTGATAGTCAGTTAGACTGTCCCTCAGAAAACCCAGAGACACCTGCAGTTTGTCCTTTTTCCATTTTCTCTCCGCCCGTCTGCAGCGTTGCCTGAGGGCACGGGTCGTGGCATTTAACCAGGGGTCGGATTTTGATTTCCTGGATTTGCAGCGCATCGGTGCAACAGAGTCCAAAATGACTGTGCATGTAGAGTGGAAAGAAGAGAGGATGTTATCTGGGAGTAATGGAGAAACCAGTCCATTCATGGCATAAAACTGAGAGTCCATGAAGGCAGCAGCAAAGTCCCCCGCTGTCGAGGAGGTGACCAAACGGTGGCGAGAGACAGGAACAAGTGGCTTACTAGCAGATGGAGGAGCAATAAATTCAAAAATAACAGGAAAGTGATCTGAAATAGCAATGTCTGATATGTCCTTAAGTGAAACTGAGAGCCCAAAAGAAATAACCAGGTCCAAGGTGTGTCCAACTTGTGTTAGACCAAAAGAGTTCAGGAGGCTTTTAAAATCATCAGCCAGCTGATTAGAAGGACAACAGATATGAATATTAAAATCACCACAGACCAAACATTTGTCATATTTTGGGATAAAATCTGCCAGAAACTCAGAAAACTCCTGAATAAAATCCTTATTAAATTTTGGTGGACGATAAACAACAGCACAGAGCACAGGACAGTCGAACTCCATCACAAACAACTGAAGTTCAAAAGTGGAGTAGACATTAGAAGATAAAAATCGGCATTTAAAACTGTCTTTATAAACCGTGGCCACACCACCGCCTCGACCTGATGCTCGCGGGGAGCTGAAAAACGAGCAGCCGGGGGGGAGGAGCTCAGAAAAGGTGCTATTTTCACCTGGTTTCAACCAGGTCTCCGTTAACAGGAGAAAGTCCAGATCACGACTGGAGAAAAAGTCATTCAAAATGAAAGTCTTACTTGTGAGTGACCTTGTGTTGACGAGTGCCACACGGACTGAGCGCACGTCAGTCTGCTGGGAGACACGACCGAGCGGGCGCAGGTTCTCCTGCACGCAGCCACGACTGCAGCTCCTCACAGGACGGCGACGCGGAAGTGGAGACCCGGCACCCCGGACAACCGGCCGGAGCCACCGATAGCGAAAAGTCAGAGAACGCCGCACGTCGTAGCTGTCATATGGTGTGAAGAATCCGGCTATGAATTGTCGTGGAGCATGTTTGCAGGAAACAGCCAGGCACACTCTGAGCCGAACACGGACTCCTCCTCTCTTCCCACGTCCTCTGCGACGCAGACGCTGATGCAACACGCCAAGCGGCCGGCGTAGAAAGTCTGGTACGGACGCTAAGACAGGCGGCGGGGGCAGCCGCGTCCCTGGCCGTCCGCCCGAGCCAGAAACAGCGAAATTCTCCAGCGAAGCCCGAAAGCTGATAAGAGTCTGGCGATCATACACCAGGAGCGGTGACACATTCCATGCAACAAAGTGTAAAAACAATAAAAACGACACTAAAAGAAGCGAGTGCCGACGGCAAGCCACATACAACGGCGCCATCTTGAAACCTATGGTGTACAATGACAATAAAGGCTGCATTCTGTTCTATTCTTCTCTCTATTGCCTTGGCACAGGCTTTCTCAGGGAGACAGAAACGTTTGAATCCTTTGTAACTGGAACACACTCTCTGGTCCCCTTCTTTCAAAATGGGGACCGCCACCCAGTTTGGCAGTGCAGATGTAGTGTGCCTGATTTCCATACAACAATGTATATGTGTGTTAGTCTTGACTGCCCAACAATATACAGATACTTCAGTATTTCATTGGGAATCTTGTCTGCTCTTGGGGACTTGGCACAAATGAGTTTTTTTTTTTTTTTTTTAACTACCTTATTGAATTCTGATAGGGAGATGACATCTTCCCATCCTTGCTTCCTCAACAGACAGTATGTTTGAAGGGTTGAGGAGATCCTCAAAGTGTTCTTTCCACTGCCTGACAATGTCCTCAGTCCAGGTTAGTAGCTCTCCTTCCTTACTGAACACAGAGTGGACTAGTAATAAATTCTGATCTCTTACAGGGAAAAAGCCAGTGAATGAGAAGCAGCTACTGAATGAGTTAGCCATGGGTAAAAATTGTGAACAGGTTGACATTTACTGCTGTACTGCCTGCTCAGGCTGATAAATCACAAATGTACGAAACCTTGAGAACTTACCTGGGCAATGATAAAAGTCCTAATGACCAATGAATGGGGTGAACTGCTCCAAGGAAGGTACTGCTGTAGAGGGCCCAGGTCCAGACGAGGAGCAGCACAGAAACTGCTGCATCTGAATAGCATGACATATCACGTATGATATATCAACAATTACCCAATGTTTGCCCGTTCTCTCTGTACTTAAAGCATGGGGGAAGGATCCCTCTCTTCCCATGGGAGGAAGGGAAGGGAGCATCATGATTGAAATACCATCTGGCCACCCTTTGGGACATCATGGGTACTGAGTGAAAGGTTGAACACTGTATTCCTCACTGATCTGGAACAAATACCTGTGATATCTTAATGTGGGTTATTGACAGCTAAGTGCACTACATGCACTGGAAATTTGTAAAGGCACAACAACATATTAGTTTCCAATCTGAGTAGAATGATGACTGAGCAGAAAAGGCAACATGCTTAGCCAAGATTGACTGTTAACCTGGTGTGGTGCAGGTTAACCACACAGTTGCTGTGTCCAATTTTGCTGTGTATGTACCCTTCTAAGAGCTGTGCCCCACAAAACATTTCAGGCTTCAAGCCATCAGAGACGGTGGAGGCTGGAACAAACTGTTGTGAAATATGAGGGCTGTCAATAAAGTATAGGTCCTTTTTATTTTTTTCAAAAACTATATGGATTTCATTCATATGTTTTTACGTCAGACATGCTTGAACCCTCGTGCGCATGCGTGAGTTTTTCCACGCCTGTCGGTGACGTCATTCGCCTGTGAGCACTCCTTGCGGGAGGAGTCGTCCAGCCCCTCGTCGGAATTCCTTTGTCTGAGAAGTTGCTGAGAGACTGGCGCTTTGTTTGATCAAAACGTTTTCTAAACCTGTGAGACACATCGAAGTGGACACGGTTCGAAAAATTAAGGTGGTTTTCTGTGAAAATTTTAATGGCTGATGAGAGATTTTGAGGCGATACTGTCGCTATAAGGACTTCCCACGGAGCGAGACGTCGTGCAGCACTCCCAGGCGCCATCGTCAGCCTGTTTCAAGCTGAAAACCTCCACATTTCAGGCTCTATTGATCCAGGACGTCGTGAGAGAACAGAGAAGTTTCAGAAGAAGTCGGTTTCAGCATTTTATCCAGATATACCACTGTTAAAGGAGATTTTTTTAATGAAAGACATGCGGACGGATTGCAGCGTCGGCTCGCAGCCGCCGCGACGCTCTGCCACAGGAAAAACACCTCCGTTGGAAGCCTTAAGGACAAGTTGGAACATGTCCAGCTGTTAAACAATTTCTCATATACTCACTCCACTGAAAGCCATCAAAAGCCGCCTGGATTTTACAAATGGTTAGCAACACGGAGGTGTTTTTCCTGTGCCGCTGCACCGCGCCGCTGCGTCCCAACGTGCGGACCCGCCTGCACGTCTTTCATTAAAAAAATCTCCTTTAACAGTGGAATATCCGGATAAAATGCTGAAACCGACGACTTCTGAAACTTCTCTGTTCTCTCACGACGTCCTGGATCAATAGAGCTTGAAATGTGGAGGTTTTCAGCTTGAAAAAATTTTGATCAAACAAAGCGCCAGTCTCTCAGCAACTTCTCAGACAAAGGAATTCCGACGAGGGGCTGGACGACTCCTCCCACAAGGAGTGCTCACAGGGGAATGACATCACCGACAGGCATGGAAAAACTCATGCATGCGCACGAGGGTTCAAGCATGTCTGATGTAAAAACATATGAATGAAATCCAAACAGTTTTTGAAAAAATAAAAAGGACCTATACTTTATTGACAGCCCTCGTATATATATATATATATATATATATATATATATATATATATATATATATATATATATATATATATATATATATATATATATAAACGCATTTGTTCTGACTGCTGATCCTCCCGTGTTGTGTGCCTTTGTTTATAGGTCACCTAAATACAACAAAGACTTCTTAAATGACTTTTCTAACTTCTTGGCCGAAATCATGCCTCAGTTTGATCGTATTTTGATTGTGAGTGATTTTAATGTTCATGTATGTTGTGCTGATAATCCTATGGCCAAAGACTTTTTGGAGCTTATTGACTCTTTTAATTTTGTGCAGTGTGTTTCTGGACCCACACAAGTACATGGACATACACTGGACCTTGTATCCTGCTGGGGGGTTCCCATGATGCACATGTTTCTTTCTCTTTTTGCTCTGTATGCACCACTCTGCATTTAATCATTAGTGATCGATCTCTGCTCCCCTCCACAGCATGTCTTTTTCCTGGTTCTCTCCCTCAGCCCCAACCAGTCCTAGCAGAAGACTGCCCCTCCCTGAGCCTGGTTCTGCTGGAGGTTTCTTCCTGTTAAAAGCGAGTTTTTCCTTCCCACTGTAGCCAAGTGCTTGCTCACAGGGGGTCGTTTTGACCATTGGGGTTTTACATAATTATTGTATGGCCTTGCCTTACAATATAAAGCGCCTTGGGGCAACTGTTTGTTGTGATTTGGCGCTATATAAAAAATTGATTGATTGATTGATTGATTGAACTTATGGTATTTCCGTGTGTAATTTAGAAGTCTGTGATGCTGTGTTTTCCGATCATGCAGCAGTTCTTTTTAACGTGCCTTATTTATGCAACACTGTCAAACCGTGCGCTCCTGCGCGCCGCTGTCGTGTAATTAATTCAACCACTGCTGTGGCTTTTAACGATTCTCCGTTGGTTAGGGACCATTCTTACTTTGATTGTGATGTTGAACAGTTTTTCTTATGCTTTGACTCTACCTGTGAGTCTATTCTCGATCGTGTGGCTCCATTTAAAATGAGACGCCCCAGACCCAGATCTGAGCCCTGGCTAAATGAAGCTACTCGTGCTGCAAGACGTGAGTGCAGGAGAGCTGAGCGAAAATGGAAAAAGGATAAGCTGCAAAGTTCCTTTAAAATGTTAAAGGACTGTTGGTCCAGCTATCAGAAATGTGTAAAATCTGCTAAGGCTCTTTATTTTACTGATATGGTTACAGCTAGTAGACACAACCCTTGTGTTCTTTTTAACATGGTGAATATGGCTCTTAATGTTCCCCAGCCTGAGAGCATTGAAGCCTCACCTGTGGCGTGTGAAAACTTTTTAAATGTTTTCATCAACAAGGTTGTGTCAACTAGGGCCCTTATTAGCCCTCCATCTGTTGATGTGTTTGATTCTGTCACTTGTAAAGCCATGTTGTATCAGTTTGAGCCTGTGACACTCTCCTGTTTAAAAAAGTATTGTGTCAGATGAAGCCTGCTGGCTCACCCAATGATCATGTTCCTCCACGTCTGTTTAAAGAAGTGTTTCCCACAATGGCTTCCTCTGTCCTACACTGTGTCAGTGGAAGCTTGATAAATGGGGTAGTGCCTGCTTGCCTGAAGCATGCGGTTGTTCAACTGTTGATAAAGAAGTCTGGTCTTGATACTAGTGATCTATCCAACTTTCGCCCTATTTCTAAATTACCGTTTTTGTCAAAGGTGTTGGAGAAAATTGTTTTTAATCATTTGAAAGCTTTTTTAGATGAGCATGAGATCCCTGAGGTCTTTCAATCTGGTTTTAAGAATTTTCATAGTACTGAGTTAGCTTTGATGAGGGTTTTTAATGACATGTTGGTGTCCACTGATTCTGGTCACACTGTTGTTTTGGTGTTGTTGGATCTGACCACTGCGTTCGACACAGTGGATCATGAGATCCTCATGGATCACCTTAAGAATATGGTCGGCATTCAGGGCTATGCTCTAGAGTGGTTCAGATCCTACTTAACGGATAGGAGTTTTTGTGTAAAACTTGGAGATTTTATTTCCTCCACAGCTCTTCTGTCATGTGGTGTACCACAAGGGTCCATTCTTGGGCCACTTCTTTTTTCATTGTATTTGCTTCTGCTGGGATCAGTTTTTCGTAGATTTGGGGTGTCATTTCACCTTTATGCTGATGACAGTCAAATCTATGTGCCCCTAAAGTGTGAGAATGCTTTTGGTGCCAATCATCTTCTGGAGTGCATTGAGAACATTAAAGACTGGATGTCTACAAACTTCCTACTCTTTAATGAAAAGAAAACTGAAGTTCTTCTGGTTGGGCCAAGTAAATCAGGTAGTTGTGGTTCAATAAACCTTGGACCATTGACACAATGTATTAAATCTACGGTTTGCAACCTTGGTGTGAGAATGGATAAAGATTTTAAGCTTGATAAACAAATCAGTGCTGTTGTGAAGGCACGTTTCTTTCATCTGAGGCAGCTAGCTAAGATTAAGTCCTCTCTTTCAAGGCATCACTTGGAGATTTTAATCCATGCTTTTGTTATGACTCGGCTGGATTATTATAATGCACTGTACATTGGTATTAGCCAGGCCTCACTTGCACGGCTGCAGCTGGTCCAGAATGCTGCAGCCCGTCTTTTGACTGGATGTATGACTGGAGGTATGACCATGTTTCGCCCATTCTTCCTTCCCTTCACTGGCTGCCTGTTCGCTATGGTATTGATTTTAAAATTTTATTGTTTGTTTTTAAATGTCTTAATGATCTTGCTCCACGGTATCTGTCTGACCTGCTCGTGTCTTATTCCTCATCATGTTCTCTTAGGTCACGAGATCAAGCTTTGCTTGTAGTTCCTCAGACAAAGCTCAAACGTAGAGGTGATAGAACTTTTTCTGTTGTTGGTCCCAGATTGTGGAATGACCTGCCTCTCTGTATCAGGCAGGCAGAGTCACCTCTAGTTTTTCAATCTCGTCTTAAAACATACTTGTTTTCTTTGGCTTTTGACTAGAGGGTTGATGATTTTATTGTTTTTAAAAACTTTTATTGTTGCCAATCTATTTATTTATTTATTGATTGATTGATTTTATGTCATTGTACAGTGCTTTGGTCAACTTTGTTGTTTTTAAATGTGCTCTATAAATAAACTGGATTGGATTGGATATACCGTATATATATATCTATATATATATATATCTATATATATATATCTATCTATATATATATATATATATATATATATATATATATATATATATATCTATATATATATATATCTATATATATATATATCTATATATATATATATATATATAGATATATAGATATATATACGAGGTCTGTTAGAAAAGTATCCGACCTTTTTATTTTTTGCAAAAACCATATGGATTTGAATCATGTGTGATTGCATCAGCCAAGCTTGAACCTTCGTGTGCATGCGTGAGGTTTTTCACGCCTGTCGGTTGCGTCATTCGCCTGTGAGCAGGCTTTGTGTGAGCAGTGGTCCACCCCTCTCGTCGGATTTTTATTGCGAATAAATGTCTGAAGGATTTGGAGCTTTGCTGCATCAAATTTTTCCAGAAACTGTGAGAGACCTCCAGGTGGACACCACTCGGAAAATTCAGATGGCTTTCAGGGACGATTTTATGGTGATTACACAGATTAAGGAGTGCTCCAGCCGGTTTAAAGACCGCCCACAGCGGCTGAGAGCACGGCGCACTCCGAGCGCCCATCGACAGGCTGACACCCCACTGAAACAACCAGATCATTTCCAACGTGAAGGCTTTATTGATTCGGGACGTCATCTGACTTCCACAAAAATGGCAGAAGATGTGGACATCAAGACTTTTTTGGCACATTCCACTGTTACAGGAGTTTTTTCATGGAAAGAGAAGCGAAGGGATGCGCCACCGTGCCGCTCATGGCGCGGGACAAAACCACCTCCGTGTTGGTCTCACAGGACGGCTTTCAGATGGCTTTTCAGTCATGTGACTATCCGAGAAATTGTGCATGAGCTGGACATGCCAGAACATGTCCTGTGAGGCTTCATCACGGCATTGCTTTGCGCCATGCGGCTCCACCGCAACACGCGGAATTCCTCCTCTGTCTCAATGTGCCGAAAAAGTGCAGATGTCCACGTCTTCCGCAATTCCTGTGGAGGTCAGATGACTTCCTGGATTCACTGTTACAGGTGTTTTTGTCATGGAAAGAGGAGCGCATGCGCACGAAGGTTCAAGCTTGGCTGATGCAATCACATGTGATTCAAATCCACATGGTTTTTGCAAAAAATTAAAAGGTCGTATACTTTTCTAACAGACCTCGTATATATATATATATATATATATATATATATATATATATATATATATACACACACAAGTGTAGCTGTGGAGGAAATATATATATATATATATATATATATATATATATATATATATATATACACCAGAATCTAAATCTAAATTCTAAATGTGTGGTTTGTTTAATGTTTTTTCTGCATATTGTGCATGTAGAAATAGTATTTTAGACATTAAAAAGCTCTTTTTGTGGGCTAGGTTTTGAGAATCAAAGAAACTGACAATCTCATTTCAAGATCCATCGAGCATCAACACTAATTTCTATCATGCATGTGATGATATGATTGCTCCCTGCAACAAGAACAGACAAGTCAAGCAGATGGCAGTTTAAAGCAGGTGTCAGGCAGGTTACTAAGATAAATGATTAATTCAAAGTTGCTTTTTGAATTGATCTAATACATTAAACTTCACTCAACTGTGATTGATTGTTTTCATTATATGCCCTTTTAATTTCGAGACATAGGAGAAGGTTCGATGTCTAAGACACAACTTGTTGACAAAATCATCCATTAATCAATTTTCTGAAAATAACTTGCACGCAAATGAGTATTGTGTAAAATGTTCCAAGGAATTTGATTCTGAAATGCAAAATACAAAATCATATTATTTACCTGATTTTTTTTAATGAACCTTTATAATCATGAAAAGGAATGAAACAGGAACTTGCACTGCAAAAATGACGTGTCATCATTTGCAAAGGAGGTTTCAGTCAAAAACAAAACATAAAAAAAAAAAATCCAGATTTACAGTATTCTTCTGAGCCATACCACTTGACCACCTGTGGTCGTGAAGTGTTTTGAAAGCTCGCATGCACATCAGCCTTGTAAACAACTCTGCCTGGGTACCACATTCTCCCTTGTTTTGCCCATACAATATCTGCACAGACAAAGCCTTCGTTGGACTGTTCCACAGAGTCAGAGCAGATACCAGAGGACCCATCATCTTCAGAGTCTTGAACTCGGGGTTCCAGGGGAGATTCCGGTTCAATTATACTGACTGTTGGCTCATCGTCTGCCCACATTTAATACAATGATAAATCCAGACACTCCACAAACAAACACTCTTTTGCAAGAATCCCCCCCCCCCTCCCCTTTTTTTTTTGCAATCTAAAAGCTCTGAACATGAAATGTTCCAGGTAGAGGGCATTCTTCTGAGGAATCTTACCTTTCAAAACTGCCAAATTCCTTCACTGTGAAAAAAAATAGAACTTCTTTGTGACCATCTTTGCTTCATCTCAAACAATATTTACTATTTCTGCAGCATCAAATACCTCTTCACTGTGTTACTTTGGAATGCACACTCCACTGTTGACCTGACACTCAGATATATTGTTTATGAAGACTTCATAACCATAGATGCTTAATTAGGTCTTTTACCAACATGACACATATCCACAGCTAAAGAAAAGCTTTGTAACCTTGCCAGTGATTGCCTATAGAATCATGAAAACCTGTTGCAAAAAATTTAATCTGTTTCTGCTCATAGATACAGTAGTGTTCAGAATAATATATATATTTTTTACTGTTACATGGGAAACAAGGTACCAGCAGATTCAGTAGATTCTCACAAATCCAACAAGACCAAGCATTCATGATATGCACACACTTAAGGCTATGAAATTGGGCTATTAGTAAAAAAAAAAGTAGAAAAGGGGGTGTTCACAATAATAATAGCATCTGCTGTTGACGCTACAAAGTCAAAACTATTATGTTAAAACTGCTTTTTTAGCAATCCTGTGAATCATTAAACTAGTATTTAGTTGTATAACCACAGTTTTTCATGATTTCTTCACATCTGTGAGGCATTAATTTTGTTGGTTTGGAACCAAGATTTTGTTAGTTTACTAACTAGTGTGCTTGGGGTCATTGTCTTATTGAAACACCCATTTCAAGGGCATGTCCTCTTCAGCATAAGGCAACATGACCTCTTCAAGTATTTTGACATATCCAAACTCATCCATGATACCTGGTATGCGATATATAGGCCCAACACCATAGTAGGAGAAACATGCCCATATCATGATGCTTGCACCACCATGCTTCACTGTCTTCACTGTGAACTGTGGCTTGAATTCAAAGTTTGGGGGTCGTCTCACAAACTGTCTGTATCCCTTGGACCTAAAAAGAACCAATTTTACTCTCATCAGTCCACAAAATATTCCTCCATTTCTCTTTAGGCCAGTTGATGTGTTCTTTGGCAAATTGTAACCTCTTCTGCACGTCTTTTATTTAACAGAGGGACTTTGTGGGGGATTCTTGCAAATAAATTAGCTTCACACAGGCATCTTCTAACTGGCACAGCACTTACAGGTAACTCCAGACTGCCTTTGGTCATCCTGGAGCTGATCAGTGGGTCAGCCTTTGCCATTCTGGTTATTCTTCTATCCATTTTGATGGTTGTTTTCCATTTTGTTCCACGCGTCTCTTGTTTTTTGTCCATTTTAAAGCATTGGAGATCATTGTAGATGAACAGCCTATAATTTTTTACACCTGCGTATAAGTTTTCCCCTCTCCAATCAACTTTTTAATCAAATGACGCTGTTCTTCTGAACAATGTCTTGAACGTCCCATTTTCCTCAGGCTTTCAAAGAGAAAAGCATGTTCAACAGGTGCAGGCTTCATCCTTACATAGGGGACACCTGATTCACACCTGTTTGTTAAACAAAATTGACAAACTCACTGAATGAATAGCCCAATTTCATAGCCTCAAGAGTGTGCATATCATGAATACTTGGTCTTGTTGGATTTGCGAGAATCTACTGAATCTACTGGTACCTTGTTTCTCATGTAACAATAAGAAATATACTCAAAACCTGGATTAATCTTTTTAGTCACATAGCACTATTATTATTCTGAACACTACTGTACATATTTCCACATTTATGCTACCTTCATCTAACCTATATAAAGAGTAATTACCAGTTAAGGTTTAAGGAGTCTATCTTTAAAATGAATGAAGTATATATATATATATATATATATATCAGATAGATATACTCAACAAAAATATAAACGCAACACTTTTGGTTTTGCTCCCATTTTGTATGAGATGAACTCAAAGATCTAAAACTTTTTCCACATACACAATATCACCATTTCCCTCAAATATTGTTCACAAACCAGTCTAAATCTGTGATAGTGAGCACTTCTCCTTTGCTGTGATAATCCATCCCACCTCACAGGTGTGCCATATCAAGATGCTGATTAGACACCATGATTAGTGCACAGGTGTGCCTTAGACTGTCCACAATAAAAGGCCACTCTGAAAGTTTTGTTTTACTGGGGGGGGATACCAGTCAGTATCTGGTGGGACCACCATTTGCCTCATGCAGTGCAACACATCTCCTTCACATCATCCGTGAAGAGAACACCTCTCCAACGTGCCAAACACCAGCGAATGTGAGCATTTGCCCACTCAAGTCGGTCACAACGATGAACTGGAGTCAGGTTGAGACCCCGATGAGGACGTCGAGCATGCAGATGAGCTTCCCTGAGATGGTTTCTGACAGTTTGTGCAGAAATTCTTTGGTTATGCAAACCGATTGTTCCAGCAGCTGTCCGAGTGGCTGGTCTCAGACGATCTTGGAGGTGAACGTGCTGGATGTGGAGGTCCTGGGCTGGTGTGGTTACACGTGGTCTGCGGTTGTGAGGCTGGTTGGATGTACTGCCAAATTCTCTGAAACGCCTTTGGAGATGGCTTATGGTAGAGACATGAACATTCAATACACGAGCAACAGCTCTGGTTGACATTCCTGCTGTCAGCATGCCAATTGCATGCTCCCTCAAATCTTGTGACATCTGTGGCATTGTGCTGTGTGATAAAACTGCACCTTTCAGAGTGGCCTTTTATTGTGGGCAGTCTAAGGCACACCTGTGCACTAATCATGGTGTCTAATCAGCATCTTGGTATGGCACACCTGTGAGGTGGGATGGATTATCTCAGCAAAGGAGAAGTGCTCACTATCACAGATTTAGACTGGTTTGTGAACAATATTTGAGGGAAATGGTGATATTGTGTATGTGGAAAAAGTTTTAGATCTTTGAGTTCATCTCATACAAAATGGGAGCAAAACCAAAAGTGTTGCGTTTATATTTTTGTTGAGTGTATATATAAAATATATATATTTATTTTATATTCTTATATATTCTTATTTTATATTCTATTTCATATTCTTTATATGTTGCGTCAATGTTACAGTGTTAAAACACCATTATGTTTAAGATAACTTCTCAGTCTGATGGCATAAATCAAAAGCAAATGTTATATCTAAATTACTTTTTGCAATGAGACAGTTTTGAAGCAGTGATGCAATGAAGTCTGACCAGATGTCAGCAGGAAACCACAATATATTTTGAATATGTTTTATATGAGAACTGCTGACAGGTCCAATTGAAAATCCAAAGTAGTGATTCTTATTAAAGCAGCAAAAGCAGATAACAGAAAATGAACCTGTCTCTCCACAGTGTACTGCAACTGCTCGTCTCACTAGCTGCGCTATGCCTCTGTTTTATCCTGTGCCTCCATCATTTCCACCTTCATCCATCACTTTAGGTCATCTCTCCTATCCTTCCAACCTTACCTCATGTTCATATGCACACTCCCTTTGCTCCTTCAACATATCCTTTCATTTCTCATCAGTCCACCAGACTTTTTTCATCTCATCCCTTTCATCTTTTATTTTCTCTCCACCAGCTTTCAGTTGAGAAACAACATTGCAGTGTTAGACTGGGATTTCTCATCTTTGATTTCCTCCTGAGCTTAAAAGGTGGAGATTTATTTATCATAATACTGACAATTTGCCATTTGAAGATCAATTGTAATGAGTCAGTTATAATGGAGTAAAGGCACATTTTAAGAGCAGCTAAATTTGGTTGAGATGAGGCAGTGCCTGGATCAGATACTGCAGCATCTTACAAAAATCATTAAAGTATAGCTTCAAAAAGAATATCAGAAAGTCCATGAGTGTTGATTTTCCAATCAAAATGGAATTTTCTTTCATGTACTGAAAATGGTGAAAGCGTACCAACTATCATGCATATATCAATGTGCTTACTTCGTTTTAGTGGTGCCATCTGTTTTTTCTTGATACATTATATATATATATATATATATATATATATATATATATATATATATATATATACGAGGTCTATTAGAAAAGTATCCGACCTTATTATTTTTTCAAAAACCATATGGATTTGAATCACGTGTGATTACATCAGACATGCTTGAACCCTCGTGGGCATGCGAGAGTTTTTTCACGCCTGTCGGTTACGTCATTCGCCTGTGGGCAGTCTTTGAGTGAGGAGTCGTCCACACGCTCGTCGATTTTTTTTATTGTTTAGGAATGGCTCAGAGACTGTTGCTTTGTTTGATAAAATTTTTTTCAAAACTGTAAGGCATAACTAAGTGGACACCATTCAATAAATTCAGCTGGTTTTCGGTAAAAATTTTAACGGCTGATGAGAGATTTTGGTCTGGTAGTGTCGCTTTAAGGACGGTCCACGGCGCCTGACGGCGATCTGCGCTTCGAGGCGGCAGCGTCTCGCCGTTTCAAGTTGAAAACTTCCACATTTCAGGCTCTGTTGACGCAGTAAGTCGTCAGAGAACAGAGAACTTTCAGAAGAAGTCGGCATGAGGAGTTTATTCGGACATTCCATTGTTAACGGTCATTTTGTAATGAAAGAACGTGCGGGCAGAGTCGCATGTCGGACCGGACCCGACCGCGGGGGGTCGCGGCAGGAAAAACACCTCAGTTGGAAATCTTAACGGGCAAGTTGGAACATGCCCAAGCTGTTAAACAATTTCCCAGTTACTCACTTGTTGAAAGCCATCAAAAGCCGCCTGAATTTTACAAATGGTCTTCAACACGGAGGTGTTTTTCTGGTCGCGGCGCACACAGATTTGCGTCGTCGTCACGGAAACGACTCGGCGAATTTGCGCGCACGTTCTTTCATTACAAAATGACCTTTAACAGTGGAATGTCCACATAAACTCCTCATGCCGGCCTCTTCTGAATCTTCTCTGTTCTCTCGCGACGTCCTGGGTCAACAGAACCTTAAATTAGGATGATTTCAGCTCGAAACAGCCAGACAACGTCGCCTGGGAGCGCTGCGCGACGTCCCGCTCCGTGGGAAGTCCTTACACCGACAGAAACACCCCATAATCTCTCATCAGCCGTTAAACTTTTCACAGAAAACCATCTTAATTTCTCGAATAGTGTCCACTCGGATATTCCTCACAGGTCCAGAAAAAATTTTGATAAAGCAACGCGCGCCGTCTCGAGCAGCGTGTGAAACAAAGGAATTCAGCCGAGAGGGCGGGACCACATCTCACTCAAGGCCTGCCCACAGGGAAATGACGTCACCGACACGCGTGAAAAAACTCACGCATGCGCACGAGGGTTCAAGCATGATTGGTGTAATCGCATGTCATTCAAATCCATATAGTTAAAAAAAAAAAATAAAAGGGTCGGTTTATTATCTAAGAGACCTCGTATATATATACACTGCTCCAAAAGACTTAAGGAACATTTTTAATCAGAGTGTCACATCGGATCAATTCATCTTGGGTTCTTGGTCAACTCTCTTGCTAAGACCATTCTCCCCAGATTGCCCAGTTTAGATGGGTGCCCAGCTCTAGGAAGAGGCCTGGTGGATCCAAACTTCTTCCATTTATGGATGATGGAGGCTACTTTGCTCATTGCGACCTTCACTTTTTCTATATTTGTATGGTTTTTCGGGTGTGGTCATGGTGGACGTGAGTGCTTCAGGCTCCTCAGCGCATGCTAGAGTTTGATTCAAACCTGAGGCGTACCAGACTGTTGATGGTAAAATTATTGTTGAATATGAGCTTTTACATTTTCTTGCATTGAAGATAAGAACATTAAGCCGGGATGAGATTGTCCTGCTTTCTGTCAATTGTTTTGACTCAGAGTGGAATGAAACCTCAAAGAAAACTCTGTTTGAGCTCGATCTGCCCCACTACGCAGCGGAACATCACACATAAAGATGCTCAGAAAGATATTAATAACATAAAGAGCTGCCTCAAAGTGCTGAATGAGTGTGGGGACAATGTTCCTAGAGTTGTCTCCCACCATTTGGATGAATTGCCACCTGTGACTTTTACAAGCATGAATGTGTGCGGCCTACTCCAGAAAGTGAAGCAGCTGGACTCCGAGGTTTCTGCCATGAAACATGCGCTGCACCTGGAGTCCAAAACCAACAAAGACCCGCACGCTGTCACAGTTGAGGTGAGCCGTCGACCTGGTGCCCTGGAGAAGCACGCTGACTATGCTGCATTGGAGGGACGGTTGGATGCGGAAGGTGCTAGTGGCACGGTATGGAATGGCGCAGCGTTCAGTGCTCTGGCAGGGGGGACTGGGGCACCAAGAGGTGAACACCAGGAACGCCTGTCACAGGAACCACTGCCTCGAACCGTGGAGAGGGCTGAATCTGCAGCTACTTTTGGATTATCAATGACTTCACTGGGTTCTCCAAAAAGGAGCCTGGTAGTGAAGAGAGGCCAACAGAAGTTCACTGAGCTAAGCAAGGATTACGCACCGGTAAATTAACATTGAGGCAGACAAAAGCTGTGAAAAGTATTGTGGGCACGGGATCAGCAAGGGACATTAAAGTGGTAACAACTAAACTGGTGAGTGTTTTTGCTACCAAGTTCTCGCCGGAAACAGACCGTGAAACTGCGCGTTCATCTTGAGGAGAAACTCTCTCATAAGGTGTCGTAACAAAAAATTGCCACCGTGAATAATAGATATCCTTTGTTAAAAATATCCGCCGAATGCAAATGTTGGTGACATGTACAACCCAGAGTGCAGGAGCATATGTACGGCACTTCTTTGAACCCGTGAAAGTTGGTTTTATTGGTGCTAAAGCCAGCACTGCTGTTTTCCCTGCTGGGGCTTTAGATGTGCCTACCGGTACGGTAGCCCAGGTCTGACACTGCGATGGAGATAAGTGTTCTGTTTTACAGCTGTCGTGGCCTGCACTTGGGTCAGAGTGCGGGGGATAGAGCTCGCCATATTGTTATGGATCAGTTGTTGGAGCACTGTGACATTCTGTGCCTACAGGAAACTTTTTTACCCCAGCAGGATCTTAAAGAGCTTGATTTAATTAATGATAACTTTCATGGTGTCGGTAAATCTACCACTGATCTCAGCTTGGGTTTAGAGAAGGGTAGAGTACCAGGAGGGGTGGCAATTCTGTGGAACAAGAAGCTGGATTCGGTGGTAAATGTTATTAGGCTTGGTGTGGACTGGTGTATTGCTATACACTTGAACAGTCTGATAAGGATCTTGTTATGTTAAATGTTGTTACCCCTTCTGAAATATATTATATGAATGGTCTGTATGAACAGCTGAATGGGTGTAGAACTGGTTGTGTGGTTGGGGATACAGTGGTGAACCATCTGATGTATGCTGATGACTGTGTTTTATTCAGTCCTAGTTCCGCAACAGCGTGAAGTTAGACAGTGGACAGTAGTTCATTATTCAGACAGTAATTCGCGATGAAGCAGTTCTGGGTGTATTATGGGCAAAAAATGTTTTTAAAATGGAAATAAACGTGCCCTGTTGAATTCTACCTTTAAAAAATCCAAAATAAAACAATGATTTGGTTTTGATGCTTAAACCAAAAATACATTGACAGAATATGGAAAGTGTAAACAGACATATACTCATTTATAAGGCTTGTGCTTTGAATTAAATCTGTCAACTTCTTACACCTCACTCTAGTCACAACTTTAGTTAAAAAAAGTTCTGCAAAAACAATTATGAAAAGAACTGACACATCAAAAAACAACTAGAAATAAAAGAATGACAAAAACAATTTAAAAATAAAAAAAAAAAGTCAAGATGACAAGTGACTACTGTACAAATAATATTTAAAAAATTCTGATTTTCTGTGCTAAATAACTGTCTACATTTAAGCAGTAATAGCTTTTACATGGGCAAGGGCATTTTGGCGCCACCTGCCCAGATATGTCAAGTGTCCTTGCCCCATGCCCACCAACCTCCATTTCACCCCCTCCCACCCCTCAATTTCACTGTATTTAATGATATGACAAACTACTGTCTGGAATTTGAATCACTGTCCAGAATCTGAATAAATGTCCACACTTAAGCACTAATAGCTTTTACATGGGCGAGTGCATTTTGGCACCACCTGCCCAGATTGGTCAAGTGCCCTTGTCCCATCCACCCCAACCCTCATTTCACCCCCTCCCACCCCTCCAAATGACCGCTTTCAATGATATGCCAAACTACTGTGTGGAAAATGAATAACTGTCCAGATACTGAATAACTGTCCACACTTAAGCAGTAATAGCTTTTACATGGGCAAGTGCATTTTGGTGCCACCTGCCCAGATCTGTCAAGTACCCTTGCCCCATCCTCACAACCTCTGTCCCCTCAATTTCAGTGTAGTTAATGATATGGCGAACTACTGTCTAGAAATTGAATAACTGTCCAGAATCTGAGTAACTGTCCAGAATGCACTTCAGTGCCACCTGCCCAGATCTGTTTAGTTCCTTTGCCCCCAATTTGCCATCCAAATGATCTGAATAATTGTCAACACATGAAGTCTTAAGATACAAATCTAGACAAGTGATTTCTTTTAGCTGTCGAGAACCCTAGCATCTTTCACCCCCTGCCTCTCCATAATATCACCATTTTCAATGACAGAACAAACTGTTCACAATCGAGCAGTTTATTGGTTGAGTGAATTCTTAAGGTACTTGCTCTTATTTGTTACACACCCTTGCTCTTCCCTTCCCTTCAATTTCAGTAATTTGAATGATAGGCAGAATATGTCACATGGCAAAACGTAAGCATTTAGGAGACTCCCATTTTGGAGTAAAATGACAATTTCCTCACCAATTTCATGGTGATAAATACTCAACATTAAAAAAGAGAGAAACCTTTGTGCTTAAAGGAATTTTATTGACAAATACATGTAATGTCTTGTCACACACAAGGTTCGACAGCAATACCTCCAGGGGTATTTGAAAGAGACTTGGGACCAAAATATGTCATGTATATTGCAGATGTGTACAAATAAAGTTGATGCATGCTTTTGTGGACATACACACCGGGCATATAACTAAAAAAGTGACATAAAATATAACAAAAAGCATCATTATTCTGGAAATATACAAAATGACTAAAACGATAACTTTATGGAAATCCTTTTCATACATATATACGTTAATTACACATACCATATACATACTTTCATATAGTAAATTTAAAAGAACAAGAAAAAGAAAAAAAAAATGAAACATCACCTTCTGGAACTGCATGCATAAGTAATGCATACTTTGCACAAAATTTTAGACACAGGAACAATGGAGCGCTGTGTTGTTCAAATTGAGGTATCAATCGCCCAATTTTTGTTATTTTGTTATATTTATTTGAATAACCTGTGATGTAGGGAACCTCCAATGAAGGGATACCCTGTGATGGCAGGACACTTGTCCATTTCTCAGGCCTATCTCTCCCATGTAATATCTCTGCGATGGGGAATACTTGTTGTGTAGGGACACTGTCTTGGAGATATATGTGTTATTTGAAACTAGAGGGGGACTCAGTAGAATGCATACCCCACCTGATTAAAAGTTGCTTGTTACTTTATCAAAGCAAATACTAGTGAAAATTGGAACAAAAAACACGCACCAAACTTGAGATGGATAAGGGTGGAGAATGAGATTGGGGTCCACTATTCACACCGAAAAAATTGTAATTTTCTCCTCAGTTTCATATTTTCACATATAACAGTACCTACATTGCAAATATAAACATTGCAGTAATATACTGAATTTTGGGATGTAGTTCACCTGCAAACATTATCCCCAATGCACATCTTTAACATAGATATTAATTTGAAGTACAAGGTTATACTGCTACATACACATGTATTCATTTTTAGCAAAAAACCTTTTAGGATAGACAAAAATCCCAAAACTCAGGACAATGGGAATGAGGTGTTGGGCATATGTTTAACAGTGAAGACACATGTTCTAGAACATAACACACATGAGACAACTGTGCTTGTGCTTGATCAAAAAAATAGGCAGCAAGAAAATCAAGTTCACTCATTGCTCTTTCATTCAGCATGTTGTTCCAGTGCATCCCCTAATGATTCTTGGAAGAGCTCCACCGTTTCAAGATTGTTGTCTACCAAACATATCTCTCTTATGCAAGTTTCTACATAATTATCCAAGTATTCCAAGATGGCATCACATATTATTTCAGTGGCCTGTTTGACTGGAAACCTAAAAATGCCAGAAGATATAGCTGGAATAGCAATGGACAATAGTTTCTTCTCATCAGTGCATGTTAGAATACGGATGACAAGAGCATGGAGTTGATTAGAGCAAATCTCTTGCTTCTTTTTGTTTTCTTTATTCCATATTGGGCCAACTGCATGCGCAATAGCCTTGCTGTTGTGTGGGCCGCTGAAGAGGAGGTACTGCTGGCCCACCACCACCAGATGGCGCCCTGCTTGGAGTGCAGGCTCCAAGCACAGGGCGTTGGAGCCGCTGGAGGTGACAGCTGTCATCTATCAACACCAGCTGTCACCCATCACCACCACTATAAAGACCGGACTGCAACTCCACCTCCTCGCCGAGAAATCAGCTACCATTCAGGTGATTTCTCTGCTAAGCTTAACTATAACTAATAGTCTGAGCTCGTTTGCAGCCGTTTTCCTGTGACGTGTCCTTATCTGCGGTATTGGCGTTTGGTGTGGACTGCGACGGCTTCGCCTCACACCCCAAACCAGATAAGTGGTTTCACAGGAGCTGTACGAGTGTGTGATTGGAGGTGGAGGTGCTCCCTCCTCACTGAACACTGACTGTGGGATTACTGAGTGTGCGAACTCACACTCATCAATACTGTTTCTGTCCTCTGCCAGCAGTACCGGGTCTGACTGCTGAAGACAGTGGCCACCTGGGGCGCAGGGCTTGGCGGCTCCGGTGTTCTTCAGATCCGTTGGTGGTGGAAGCTGTGTGGGATCTGGCTCTTCTCTCGCCAGGTGTCTTCTATCTTCGAGCCTGCCCACACGTCACCTTGTGTATATTTGACGTTCCACCATATTGTTATTGTCTGTACGTCGTTGTGCGATTCACAACATTAAATTGTTACTTTTTTGGCTTATCCATTGTCCGTTCATTTACGCCCCCTGTTGTGGGTCCATGTCACGACACCTTCACAACACTTGCAGGACAATTTCCCTGTTGTTTTACCCATGAACACTTGGCCTGTTGCTAGTGCACCATGTTTTTCAATGTAAGCTGTACTTTCATTCTGTATTTCAATGCCGCCTGGAACAGAGTGGAGAGATAGAATATTATATTTTGTACAGTATTTAATATTTTAACAGTACCGGATATTTTCTAGCCTTTAAACACAGCACAAAAGACTGCAAAAGAGGCATATTAAAACAGCCTTTGGCTCTGTGACATCCTCACAGTATAAATAATGTGTATATGTTTTTGTTGTAAATATACTACGTGTAAATATACTGCTGAAATAAACAACTACTAAGTTATCCTGACCTTAGGAATCTGAAAGCTGACCTGCTTTTACAATTGCTCCAGCAACACCATGATTGCTGGAGCAATTGTTGCTGCAACAGGTGGTGTGGATACACCTTTTCTGATGTTCCTGTGCTGATTTTCTGCATCAATCCTCTCTGCCTCACAGCTTTTGGCGCCAAGCTTGATGACTTTGTGCCATTTTTCTCGATCCTGTGCCAGCTGTTCAAGCTGTCCAAATGACTTCAGGGAGACCTTCAGAGTGTCTTTGAATCGCACCAAAATGCACTTGCCCATGTAAAAGCTACTACTGCTTAAATGTGGACAGTTATTCAGATTCTGGGCAGTGATTCAGTTTCCAGACAGTAGTTCGCCATATCATTAAATACAGTGAAATTGAGGGGTGGCAGGGGGTGAAATGGAGGTTGGTGGGCATGGAGCAAGGGCACTCGACATATCTGGTTAGGTGGTGCCAGAATGCACTTGCCCATGTAAAAGCTACTACTGCTTAAGTGTGGACAGTTATTCAGTATCTGGACAGAGATTCAATTTCCAGAAAGTAGTTCGCCAATCATTAAATACAGTGAAATTGAGGGGTGGCAGGGGCTGAAATGGAGATTGGTGGGCATGGGGCAAGGGCACTCGACATATCTGGGCAGGTGGTGCCAAAATGCACTTGCCCATGTAAAAGCTATTACTGCTTAAATGTGGACAGTTATTCAGATTCTGGGCAGTGATTCAATTTCCAGACAGTAGTTCACCATATCATTAAATACAGTGAAATTGAGGGGTGGGAGGGGGTGAAATGGAGGTTGGTGGGCATGGAGCAAGGGCACTTGACATATCTGGTTAGGTGGTGCCAGAATGCACTTGCCCATGTAAAAGCTACTACTGCTTAAGTGTGGACAGTTATTCAGTATCTGGACAGTGATTCAGTTTCCCGACAGTAGTTCACCATATCATTAAATACACTGAAATTGAGGAGTGGGAGGGGGTGAAATGGAGATTGGTGGGCATGGGGCAAGGGCACTCGACATATCTGGGCAAGTGGTGCCAAAATGCACTTGCCCATGTAAACTACTAACTACTGTCTACTGTCTAACTTCATGCTGGTTAGTTCCGCTGAGGTTGTATCCCATCTAAATTGTTGAATGCGTGTGCCATGTATGGAGAAAAACATGACATAAAATACAGTGATATGAAAAGTATGATCATGATTGGTAGAACGAATGATGATAAACATTTGGTTTTTCCTGATTTTACCCTGGCAGGTCATGTGCTGAATGTATGTAATCAGGTGAAGTATCTTGGTCATGTGATCACAGACACACTGAGTGATGATGAGGATATTTTTCATCAGTGTCATATGCTATATGTCAGAGCGAACACGTTATTTCAAAAATTTGGCTGCTGCTCCGATGAAGTGAAGTTGGCTTTGTTTAAAGCATTTTGTACACCTCTGTACACTGCACATCTGTGGATAAACTATAAGAAAGCAAGCCTTCAGAGAATATAAGTGGCTTATAATGACTGAGAATTTTATTAAAAAGGCCCCAGTGGACCATTGCCACTGAAATGTTTGTGATGGCGCGTGTGAACATTCTCCAAGCCATTTTAAGAACAATGATATTTAGGTTCATCTCTCGTTTAAACAGTTCTGATAATAAGATTGTTTTTAAACTGATTAATATTTCCTACAGTGCCACACGTCACAGATTTGGAAACACTGGTATAAGTGTCTTTTATTCAGGGGCTCTCTAGTGTCCCCAAATTATTATTTTTCTCTTCTTTGTTGTTGTTATGTATGGTGTTTTGTTTCTTTTATCTAGACCCAGTCTGTCTGTCTGTCTGCCTATCTGTCTATCTTTTGTTATGTTACAGCTTTATTCCAAAATGGATTAAATTTTTTTTTCCTTAAACTTCTACACACAATACCCCATAATGACAACGTGAAAAGGGTTTTCTTGAGAATTTTGCAAAAAAACCCAAAAAACGATATATATATATATATATATATATATATATATATATATATATATATATATAAAACAAGAAATCACATATAAATAAGTATTCACTGAGTTCACGTGCATCCTGTTTCCACTGATCATCCTTGAGATGTTTCTACATCTTAATTGGAGTCCACTTGGGGTAAATTCAGTTGATTGGACATGATTTGGAAAGTCACACTCTCCATATACTGTAACGTCCCATAGTTAACAGTGCATGTCGGAACACAAACCAAGTATGAAGTCAAAGGAATTGTCTAAAGACCTCTGAGACAGGACTGTCTCGAGGCACAAATCTGAGGAAGGATACAGAAACATTTCTGCTGCTTTGAAGGTCCCAGTGAGCACAGTGGCCTCCATCATCCGTAAATGGAAGAAGTTTAGATCCACAAGGACTCTTCCTAGAGCTTGCTCCCCATCTAAACTGAACAATTGGGGGAGAGGGCCCTTCCTTCAGGAAAGTGACCAAGAACCTGATGATCACCCTGTCAGAGCTCCAGCATCCCTGTGTGGAGAGAGGAGAGGCCTGTATGGTAAAGTGGCCAGACAGAAGCCACTCCCTAGTAAAAGGCACAGGGCAGCCCAACTGGAGTTTGCCAAAAGGCACCTGAAGGACTCTCAGATGATGAGAAAAAAAAAAATTATCTGGTCAGATGAGACAAAGATTTAACTCTTTGTTGTGAATGCCACATGTCATGTTTGGAGGAACCCAGGCACCATCTCCACAGTGAAGCATGGTGGTGACAGCATTATGCTGTGGGAATGTTTTTCAGAGGCAGGAACTGGGAGGCTAGTCAGGATTGAGGGAATGATGAATGCAGCAGTGTACAGAGACATCCTGGATGAAAGCCTGCTCTAGAGCGCCCTTGACCTCAGAATGTTGTTTCATGTTGTCATTACAGGGTGTTGTGAGTAGAATTTTGATGGAAAAATGAATTTACTCCATTTTGGAATAAGTCTGTAACATAACAAAATGTGGAAAAAGTGAAGCGCTATGAATACTTTCGGGCCCCTTCACACATAACATGATTGAAGCTGACTGGAGCATGAAGGAGGAATTGCATGCCATTTGTGAAAATTTGGACCTGCCTCAAATGCCTCGTACAGCTGTCGCCACAACCATTCGCGCACACAAGTGGCCAAAAGAAGCGAATGCTCTGTGAGTGCCCATTTGACCGCTCTCTCGGCAGGTGTCCGCCAAATTCCAGGTGCCACACACGGACATCTAACACCACCAGCCCAGTCTCAGTTGTTTTTTTTGTTTGTTTGTTTGTTTTTTGTTGTGCTCCCATGATGAAATGAGTCAAATTTTCATGAAGGGATTTTTTTAACTCACTATTCCTAACCCTAACCCAGACCCTAACCTTAGCCATAACCTAATCTTACTGTTTCCCCTCACCCTAACCATAACCACCCCAACCCCCCGTTCACTTTTAATTTCATGGAGCCATCACAGAATGAATTAGAATGGATTTGTGCTGCTGTGACGAATATGAGGCACTTTTCGTCACAATATCATGAACCAACAGATTAATGAATATTTCGTGCTGCTGAATCACGACTTGCTGTGAGACCAGGTTGGGCATGCCAGAGTGTCGCCCCCCACAACACATGTTGCGTGCGTGTGTATCGCACGCGTCCCTCCCCCCCGCAACACGTGTTGTGCGTGTGTGATCACTGCCCAGAAACACACACTGACAGCTGGAAATGACAGCTCAGTGCACACGACATGTTACATTACAAACAGAGAAACCACAGCCAGGACAGGTATATAAATAATTACTACAATAACTACATACACAATTACATAACAAATAGGGATGAGCGAGTACACCACTATCTGTATCTGTTCAACCATGTAAATTATCTGTATCTGTACTTGGAGTGGGCAGGGCCTAAACCAGAGGTGGGTGTGGTTTAACCAGAAATGGGTGGAGCTTACAACTGTTCATTATTTTAAGCCTGAAATTGATATGGATTGATCAGAAATTGCTATATTTATTGTTTATTTGAAAATTATTTACAAAACAGCCTCAAAATTGAGATTCAAATCAATGATTTTGATCACGAAAGAGAACAAGTTTTATTCATGAACTCAGAACATGAATTTTCTTAAGTGTATGAATGAATATTTACAGAACAGCCTCAGAATTGAGATTCAGTGTTTTTGATCACAATAGTAAAGGAACTATTTACAGAACAGCCTCAAAATTGAGATTCAAATCAATGATTTTGATCACAAAAGTGAGACAACTGTTTACAGAACAAGTTTTTTTTTTTTTTTTATGAACTCAGAACATGGATATTCTTAAGTGTATGAATGAATATTTACAGAACAGCCTCAGAATTGAGATTCAATGTTTTTGATCACAGTAGTAAAGGAACTATTTTACTGAACAAGTTTTTTATAAACTCAGAACATGAATATTCTTAAGGGTATGAATGAGTAACAGAACAACCTCAGAATTGACATTCAATGGAGTACTAAATGATGAACGACTAAGTATCCATCAAAAAGAGTTGTCATACTCAACACAACTTTCTTTTTTACTATTATAATTTTTTTTTATTTATTTTATGATCAAACAGTTTTTTTTCAATTATTTATTTATTTTTACTACCTAATGTGTGTGCGTGTGTCCGTGTGCATGTGTGTGACTGAGTGAGAGAGAGGTTGTTCTAAAACTGTCTATTTTTTAATGATCTGTGTAATAATATGTCAGCCTTGTTCACTGTATTCTTCTCAAAAACACTGCGTTCAGTACGTGCAAAGTTTTCCAACTGACATTTTATCACCAGCCAGCAAACAAACGGTTAAAAAAAAAAAAAAAACCTGACCAGAGTGGAGACCGTGACCCACACAATACGAGCTGTTTTCAGCTCTGTCTTGTCAAATGCACCGCGTATGTTACGAAACAAGTTCACCAAGTAACTTTAAATACCATACAAACCAAAACAGAGGTGAATTAAAGAAAAATTAAGGAGCACAGCAACGTGAGCGAGAGTCAAGCCAAACACAGAGAGAGAGGAGATCCTGTCTGTGTTTGCAAGAAGCTGCAGAGATGTGTCTGTGTAGGGAGGGGCGGGCGCTGTGTGTAACTGGCCAACCACAGAGCGTGAAGACAGTCAGTTAGCCAATCAGGATTTTCCTTCACCACAAGCACAGATACTGACAACGTTTAGGGGAGGTGATGGTCTAGTGGTTAAGGTGTTGGGCTTGAGTCCAGAAGATCATGGGTTCAAATCCCCGCCTGACTGGAAAATCACTAAGGGCCCTTGGGCAAGGCCTTTAATCCCCTCTTGGTCCCGGTATGTAGTGAGTGCCTTGTATGGCAGCACCCTGACATTGGGGTGAATGTGAGGCATAATTGTAAAGCGCTTTGAGCGTCTGATGCAGATGGAAAAGTGCTATATAAATGCCATATAAATTACCATTTTACTCATGCTTGTGCTCATCAAAAATGCTTAATCCGTACCAGATACTTGTCTGAAACGAGTATCTGGCTCAACCCTAATAACAAATAACTAAAACAAATGATCACAGAACACAGAAACAGAGACTGACACTTTGTTCTGTGCACTGCACGAACAGGTGGGCGTGGCCCCAAACAGCAACAGCTGTTGAAATCTCTGGCTGGACATGCTGTTGAGATCGCTCGCTGGACATGATAACCGCGCACTGCTTCTTTCATGTTATTTCATGGCTGTACTTTGCACGTGCTCGCACTGTGTTCGTGCGCGCAAACACGAGTGTGCACGAAACTGTTGCAGTATTGTGCATGCCTGTCTCACTGTGCATCCATCCCGACAGCAGGTGGAGTGTTTCACGGTTTCCCATTTTGTATTTGATTCGCGGATTTTCTTCCAGTTTTTGCGTCTTTTGTGTTATGTGTGAACGGGCCCTTCCAGATGCACTGTAGGAACAATGGGAAAAATCAAAGTTATGTTCTCTGTGCATATCGGTATCACACTACATCAATAAAGAAAATATTTCAAATTGTTTCTCCAGGCATGCATTCAAAAATGAATTTTCTTTACTTATTTACATTCTTCTTTGTGAAATTCAGTTCATCAATGCTTTAGAGTTAGAGCAGCTCTGATATCACAACGAGTAATTTACTTTGAGTAAATGTCACAATGTTCTCTGCAGTATCTTCCAACGAAACCTCAGGGAGTGTGTTTTTTATTAGTGGTAAATGGTGTGCATTTATATAACAGATGCTCAAAGTGATTTATAATGATGCTTCACACACACACACGGATTTCAGGGTGCTACCGTATAATCCGCTCAGTGATACACCGGGAGCAATTTGCGGATTAAGGACCTTCCTCAAGGGAACTGCAGGGATTTTCCAGTCTGACTGGGGAATCAGAAACCTTATATAGTCCATAATGTATAAGTTACTTTTGTGTTTTGATGTGTTTTTAGCTCCAGCTGTTTTCCAGTGACTCCATAAGGCTCTTAGGCCCCACAAACTGCTGCACTTTCCCATTAAAATGGCTAATCCAGCATTTTCCCAACCCCCAAATGGTGCTATTCAAATCCACACTGCAGAGCGGATCTAAACTGAAATGGCAGTCATTTCTCTCTGTGGACAGTCATTCAGTTTCAATTTCCACTTACTCTAATCGTGGGTGATGTGGAGGCTGGAGCCTATCCCATCAGCGATAAGGTGTGATGCAGAGTACACCCTGGTCAGGATGCCAGTTTGTCGTCAGGCCACATATACGAGGGCTGTCAATAAAGTAACGGTCCTTTTTATTTTTTTTCAAAAACTATATGGATTTCATTCATATGTTTTTACGTCAGACATGCTTGAACCCTCGTGCGCATGCGTGAGTTTTTCCACGCCTGTCGGTGACGTCATTCGCCTGTGAGCACTCCTTGTGGGAGGAGTCGTCCAGCCCCTCATCGGAATTCCTTTGTCTGAGAAGTTGCTGAGAGACTGGCGCGTTGTTTGATCAAAATTTTTTCTAAACCTGTGAGACACATCGAAGTGGACACGGTTCGAAAAATTAAGCTGGTTTTCAGTGAAAATTTTAACGGCTGATGAGAGATTTTGAGGTGATTCTGTCGCTTTAAGGACTTCCCACAGTGGGAGATGTCGCTCAGCGCTCTCAGCCGCCGTCGTCAGCCTGTTCAAGCTGAAAACCTCCACATTTCAGGCTCTATTGATCCAGGACGTCGTGAGAGAACAGAGAAGTTTCAGAAGAAGTCGGTTTCAGCATTTTATCCGGATATTCCACTGTTAAAGGAGATTTTTTAATGAAAGACGTGCGGACGGATCCGCGCGTCGGGACGCAGCCGACGCGGTGCGGCGGCACAGGAAAAACACCTCCGTGTTGATAACCATTTGTAAAATCCAGGCGGCTTTTGATGGCTTTCAGTGGAGTGAGTATATGAGAAATTGTTTAACAGGCAGGACATGTTCCAACTTGTCCTTAAGGCTTTCAACAGAGGTGTTTTTCCTGTGGCGGAGCGTCGCGGCGGCTGCGTCCCGACGCGCGGACCTGTCCGCACGTCTTTCATTAAAAAATCTCCTTTAACAGTGGAATATCCGGATAAAATGCTGAAACCGACTTCTTCTGAAACTTCTCTGTTCTCTCACGACGTCCTGGATCAATAGAGCCTGAAATGTGGAGGTTTTCAGCTTGAACAGGCTGACGACGGCGGCTGAGAGCGCTGAGCGACGTCTCGCACCGTGGGAAGTCCTTAAAGCGACAGAATCACCTCAAAATCTCTCATCAGCCGTTAAAATTTTCACTGAAAACCAGCTTAATTTTTCGAACCGTGTCCACTTCGATGTGTATCACAGGTTTAGAAAAAATTTTAATCAAACAAAGCGCCAGTCTCTCAGCAACTTCTCAGATAAAGGAATTTCGACGAGGGGCTGGACGACTCCTCCCACAAGGAGTGCTCACAGGCGAAGGACGTCACCGACAGGCGTGGAAAAACTCACGCATGCGCACGAGGGTTCAAGCATGTCTGACGTAAAAACATATGAATGAAATCCATATAGTTTTTGAAAAAAAATAAAAAGGACCGTAACTTTATTGACAGCCCTCGTACAAAGACAAATACATTTGCACTCTCACACACTCCTGCAGTCAATTTAAAATGTCCACTCACAAAAAGTCAACTATTTCACATCAGGGACAGGAACTCGTCTTCTGCATGACATGCAGTGATACTAACTACTCCACTTCTTCTTGTAAATATATCTTTTGACTTTTCATGATTTTGACAAGAGCTATGGTTTAAAGATTCAACCTACAGTAAAAAGTCATTGTGTTTCTGTTAAAGGTGTTAATATTTGGAATAATAACATAAAATCACTTGATCATTTGGTTGGCTTTAAAACGCTCTATAAAAATTATTTAATTACTTGTTATAGGATAATGAATTATAGATTTATAGATTTTGTTTTGTTTTTGGGGCACTGCTGTTCACGTTTGTGTTTTTGAAATTTTAGTTCAGGGATTAATTTATACTTTGTATTAGTTATCACAGGTATAATTTTAAATACACATGTATCATTTTTATTTTTTGGTTACAGGAGTGGGTGTTTACAAGCTTTTGCTTCTGCCTACACCCTTTCGGGTGCATGGTGCATTGTTGGATTCTTTTCTTTTCTTTATTTGTAAGTTTCTTGTTGTTTTTGGATCTGTCATCAAAGAGGATTATTATCAGAGACACTGATCATCAAAGAGGCTGATCATTAAAGAAGCTGATGTTCAAAGCGGTTGACCCATGCGCACAGTAGTTCATAAAGAGTGGTGACAGCACTGGTGGGCACAGTTCCGATAATCAGATAACCGATAATTATCAAAGATAATGTTTTCATTATCAGATTATCTTTTCAGATAACTTTGAAAACCATTATCGGACTAATTATCTTCCAATAAATGTTTGTCTGATAATTTTTAGACCATTAATGTGGTAAACAAAGCTGAACAGCTACAAACAATTATAAAATTTAAAATCAGCTGAGCATCCATCCATCCATCCATCCATTTTCTTCCTCTTCATCCGGAGTCGGGTCGCGGGGGCAGCAGCTCGACTCCGAGCTCCTCACCCTATCTCTAAGGGAGCGCCCAGCCACCCTGTGGAGGAAACTCATCTCGGCCACTTGTACTCGTGATCTCGTTCTCTCGGTCATGAGCCAAATCTCATGACCATAGGTGAGGATCGGAACGTAGATCAATCGGTAAATCGAGAGCTTTGCTGTTGATGTAGATGCAGCTGAGCATCTACCTGTTAAATGTTTTGTAGCAGATGTGTAGTTCTATCCTCTGCAAACAGATGAGAGCTGCTTCTTGAAGAAACCGCTCTATCCTCTGCAGGCAAAGGAGAACTGGACACACACACACACACACACACACACACACACACACACACACACACACACACACACACCCACACACACACACACACACACACAAAAAAAACTCATTTCTTTTAACCCCATACTAATACGTGGGCAATATCACCCAAGTCATCCAGAGGCATACATTTTTAACTTATGGTTCAAATTTTAACCAAACTAATTTCGGACAAGTTATTTAAATTAACGTCACGTCTGAAGTTTTATAAAGTGAAAATATCAGCTATATGTTTTAGTTTTAAAGTAATGTGCTAATTTTTAAGGTTTTAGTGTGGACATGCTGTGTCCAGGTGCATTATGGGTATCTCAGTACGTTCACAACATGAGAAATGCATTTCAGACACTCTGATCAGGCTCCACGGACAACAGCATTAACCTCTAGTGCCTAAAACTCTCATGAATATATTCTCTGCGTTTATGGACGTTGTTATTGTGTTTGCATTTATTAAATTCCATGCATCTTAAATGTAGCAGACACAGATTATCTGGAATTTTGTTTTGGCAAGTTTTCACAGTCTTTACTGCCATCTCTATGGCCAGTAGTGTTCATGGCAGTATTGGCCCTGAAGCTGGGCTGATATTTTCAATCACTGTACTCGGTTAGAGCTCAAACTGTATGACAGAACCGCATGGTGTAAAAGTTGAAAGCGCATGATTTATGTTCTCACACACATTGTATGTTCAAAAACTACTCTCGCCCGCTTTCGATGCTTCCAGAAGCGATTGTGGTGTTAAAACTCAAAATCAGCTTGTTAGTAGTTACAAGTGTACCTGAGACAATACTGGAATTTATCGGTTATCAGTTATCTGTAACTTCCAATACATTTTTGGGTGGCTTATCATTTTATCCTTATCAAAGATATCTTTTCAGTTATCTGATTATCTGTTATCGAAGTTAATTTTTTGATTATCTGTGCCCACCACTGAGTGACACACATGGACATGCACGTGTCCACTCTTTATGGGCTCTTGTGTGCATGCATTACGTCCAAGTTGATTCTGCACATGCCTGAAACTGCAGGCGAAAACCATTTGGTGTATTGATAGTCAATATGCAAATGATTATTCTGGCACAAGTTTCACTTTGATATACACTGCTTGTTATTGAAATAATCACATTCACGGCAGAACTTTTTTAGCCAACCCTAGAATAATATATCAACAGACTCAACAGACCTGTTAAGTCTGTGTTTGCTCTTTAGTATTTTCTCTTTCATGGCAAAATCTAAACATTATCAAAAAAGAACTTCAGCAGTTTCCAGATGGCTAATAGGTCTCACACAGTAACACACTATACCAAATGCAGAATAAATTCCAGAAGGCATGAGAAAAATGTTGCTGAAAACAATATCTCTGGGAAGGATTACTACGCTATCTATAAGGTGCTGGGACTAAGTACCACAGTGAGAGTCATTATCTGCAAATGGCCCTGGGCATGACGTTAAACTGCATCTACAATTGCCGATCATCCTCCAGACTGTATTAACTGTTGGAGGACATTGGCAGAATTAGAAATCCAATCATTGCTCAAAAACTAAAGAGAAGACTTGTTTCTGCCCTCAGTAAGAATAAGTGTGCTATTACCTTCCATAGGACGACAGCACTCCTTCTTGAAATAGACAGAACTGCTAGTGGTAAAGGTCTTATGAAATGTCTAGAAGAGTGGTTCCCAAAAATGTACTGCAGGTGGGCCCTGGCAGCTCATGAAATATCACAAAAATAAAGAAATTATTATTTTTAAAATGTAATAAGAATCAATGAAATAAAACCAATATTTAAATGATGTGTTCTTCTTCATTTATTCATTTTCTCTACCCGCTTATTCAAATGGTGGTTGGGGTGGTGGAGCCTATCCTAGTGATCATTGGGTGAGTGAAGCCATCCATGACATCTATGTAGTTTTGATCAGGTTGATGTAATGAAAAAGTCAGTGTTGCCAACCAGCATCCTCTAATATACGTACACTGCCTGAGTGTGTTCAGTGTTGTCTCACTCACTAACATCTTAGTGAAGAACAAATTCTATACACAACTTCACTCACGGTTTGACAGCTGAGTAATATCTTTTGGTCATGGTCAATTGCATTGTGACTTTTGTCACAGACATGACTGCCTACAAGGATTGCATCAGTTGCATCAGATTTGATGACTGTTTTCAGGTCAAGTCTGAAAGTATATCCAAGTGGCCTGGGCCTCATACCACCCAGGCAGAATAGCAGTTGATTGCTAGCATGCAAAATGAGCCATCTATGTATCCCAACTAGGTGAAAGACTGGAATTCCTTTGGCCACATCCAGTAGTCCAGCTACATGCCAGATTGTCTACAGAAAATTTATAATATTTTGTAAAGTGTTTTAATTTGATAAGTCATTTCCCATACTTTACAAGACTTAGCAAATTAAAACACTCACCTAAAAAAGACCTGCTTTTGTTGTTTTGGCAAAGCAATGATTTAGAAAGTCCTGAAATGAGATTGGACGCTGTTGATATTTTCCATTGTGCTATAAACTCTGGAAAAATCTAATTTGTTTCGCTTGAGGGAAGTTATTGCTACATTGTATGTTTCCATAATTGTCTTTTTTATTTTCTGGACCGATTCCAAAGATGGTGCCATACCTGTACCAGAGCAGGCAAGAAAAAACATCAGCAAGAAGGACAAGCCAAACAAGTTGGAAGCCATCCAAAATTATGTCTCAAGATTCCGTAAATGTTGCTTATTGAGTAGTTATCTGGAAACTTATTATAAAAATAAAACATAAAAATATCATCTACTCATGTCATATTTTGAACTGCTATGGAATAAAACGCTTCATACACACACACTCATCTCCAACCACTTAGCCCAATTATGGGTCTGGGGGGCTGGAGCCTTTCCCAGCAGTCATAGAGCGCGGGGCAGGGTACACCCAGGACAGGACACCAGTCTGTCACAGGGCCACAAACAGAAAAGCAAACACAGTCACACCCACATGCACACCTACGGGCAATTTAAAGATTCCAATCCACCTAACCCGCATGTCTTTGGATGTAGGAGGAAACCGAAACAACCAGAGGAAACCCACCCAAACATGGGGAGAACATGCAAACTGCACACAGAAAGGCCACAGGCAGGATTGGGACCCATGACTTTCTCGCTGTGAGGCAACAGTGCTAACCACTAAGCCACCGTGCTGCCCAAAATGCAAAGATTTCCAATACACGAATGTGAGACAGTTAAGCTCAATTATTTCAATATAAATATTTGCAAGTTTGCTTATCTGCTTAGTGGTAAATGTGAGATGTCCTTTGAACAATTGCAGATGGGAAATTTAGAAAAAAAAAACTGATCAATAATACTCTGTTTACCAAAATAAGAGGCAACAAATAAGCAATTATTCTTCCTGACTTTCAGTTACGTAAGCAATCGGCATCATGTTTAGTTTATAATTTGACTTTATTTCTATCAATCAACCATATCCAAAATATTTTAATTTGCCAAGTGTCATTTTACACATGTGAAGATGTGTTGATCCTTGTGGAGAAGCTGGACTGAGTCCCCACTCAACACTGCATGGAAGCCTTCATAAAAGCCTTTCTCATCTGGGAACCGGTTTCTTATCACCATAAGGCCGGAATCACCTTTCTGCACATCCTCCCAAGTTTGCCATAGACCCATCAGGTAAAACGTTGGTACACTGTGTATCTACAATCTGAAACAATAACATTCAGTAATTAAGAAAACATTTTTTGGACAATGCATTAACAGGTGTTAGATTGAAATGTACAGATATGGATACTTTTGGCAGTCATTACTAATAATATTGTTATAATACAATTTCATCATTATACAATATTTATCAATTTAATAATGATATATATATATTACATATTTATCATATTCAATCAAACTCAATTGCGCCCTATTTGCTCCTAAGAGAGAAATCATCCCCAAGTGAGGCTTTAAGCCTTACTGAAACTTGAGGAACATTGATAACAAATTAATGTGGGGGAAAAAAAAAATACATTTCATGGTCATCAGGTCTCTGCAGCATGTGATCATAGAAATTCATTTTTTTGGAATGAAGTGATGAATTACTGACACAATCTGGGCTGTAGACAAGACAGTGACAAAAAATATACAATTAAGAAATGTGATACAGATATTATTAATCCACATCACAGTTTAAAAAAAAAAAATCCAGTACTGTGGCAATTTTCATCCTATATTTTGGACATAAAAAGGTCACACTGATGCAAAAGGTTGGTAAATATCTGTAAAATGCTAATATCCAATAATATCCATGGAAGATACATACAGACAGAGGTGTAAAACTCCGGCTTCATAAAGTACAAACCCCATGTATTGCTTGTACCTGTGCACCTAAAACAGGTGATCTCAATAATGAGCTCATGAACCTGCCTGAAGAGTTGAACTAATTACAATCAGCTGGTTTATTCGGATGATGGAACAAATATGTGGCTGGATTTTTACTTTCTAAAGTCGGAGTTTTACACCTCTGCATACAGACCTGTTTGAAATTGGGTCTCTGAAATCCTCACTGATAACTTCTTTGAGGGATGCCATTACAATTTCCAAAATAACTGGCTCAAGGCAAGCTCTTTTGAACAAGTCCATACTGGAGATGCAGTGAATCCCAGGTTCATGGTACATTTTCAGTCCAAACACATAATTTTCCTGGCAGCAGAGTGACTCCAAAACTGACGGCATCAATCCACAGTGACCACAGATACACCAAAGCACATTTTCAGTCCTGGATGATTGTTCATCATCACTGCTGTCTGTGTCATCAAAATCACTGCCATTACTCTCACTAAACAACCTGGTAGGTTCAAAAAGAAAAGCCTCTCTGATACTACTACTCTCTGCCATCTCCGCACAAAATAAAGTGGAAAAAAAAAGTCTCACAATAAACCCATAAGAACATTGTGTTGTACACAAGTGACCATAATTCCAGGTTGACTTATAGTTTGATTTACCATTTAAAATGAACCAATTAACCACAAAATTTTTAGAGGAGGCCCATTTTAAGCAGAGAGCCGAGAGCTTGCTTCGAAAGACCAAAGGTCAAAAACAAACATTAAGCTTGGGGGGGTCCTGAATCTTGTGGTGCTGTCATCTACAGGTGGTGGACTGCATTACATCCTATCTGTCTCCAAAGGACTAACGTAACCTTGTAAACACTTTGGTCAGTTTAATGCTGCAAATAATTAACATTGATCAACTACACTTATTGCGTTGTTTTAAAGATTGTAATTACTTTTAACAAATTAAGCTAGTACTCTCCTGATTCTAATTTGAACTAATAACATTTATTAACTGTCTCTCTCATTTAAATAAGTTGGATATTATACATTTCTAAAATCAATTCATTTGTACTCTGTTTTCTTGTAATTATCCGATTCTGCATTTTTCCCAAATTAATATCCTCCTTAAACTAATTCTGCTGTAAGCACTAGGGTATGGATAAAGCATTTTTGACGAACATGAGCATGATACGAGTAAAACTTGTCAATATCTGTGCTCGTGCTGAAGGAAAATCCTGATTGGCTAACTGACTGTCTTCACGCTCTGTGATTGGCCAGTCACTCACAGCGCCCGACCCTCCCTACACAGACACATCTCTGCAGCCTCTGCACACACACAGACAGGATATCTCTCTCTGTGCTTGGCTTGATTCTACCTCACGTTGCTCTGTCAGTACAACTTACGTTTTCTTCATTTCGCCTCTATTTTGGTCTGCTATTTAATGTTACTTGGTGAACTTGTTTCGTAATGTACGTGGCTCATTTGACAAGACAGAGCTGAAAATGGCTTGTGTTGTGTTGGTCACTGCCTCCACTCCGGCCATTTTTTTTTTTTTTTTTAACCGTTTGTTTGCTCTTAGTTTGGCTGGTGATAAAGTCAGTTGGAAAACTTTGCTCGTACTGAACGCACTGCTTTTGAGAAGAATACAGTGAACAAGGCTGACATATTATTTCCCTGTTTGCCATCACTGGATGTTTGCATGAATCACCAAGTTTACACAGATCATTAAAAAATAGTCTTAGAATAACCTCTCTCTCTCCCTCTCACTCAGTCACATACACATGCACACAGACACACATCCACAGACACCTTAATCAACATTGTTTAACTTTGTGTGGAAAAAAATGCCAAGAGTGTAAGGTAGTAAAAATAAATAATTAATTGAAAAAAAAATCACAGATTATAAAATAATAAAACAAATAATAATAATAAAGATTGTGTTGAGTATGGCAACTCTTGTTCATACATACTTAGTTCATAATTTCCTACTACACTGAATGTCAATTCTGAGGCTGTTCTGTTATTCATTTATACACTTAATAATATTCATGTTCTGAGTTTATAAAAAAAAAGACTTGTTCTGCAAATAGTTCCTTTACTATTGTGATCAAAAATATTGAATCTCAATTCTGAGGCTGTTCTGTAAATATTCATTCATACACTTCATACACTTAAGAATATTCATCTTCTGAATTCATAAAAACATGTTCTGTAAAATGGTAAATGGACTGCATTTATATAGCACTTTTCCATCTGCATCAGACACTCAAAGCACTTTACAATTATGCCTCACATTCACCCTGATGTCAGGGTGCTGTCATACATGGCGCTCACTACACACCGGGAGCAATAGGGAATTAAAGACCTTGCCCAAGGGCCCTTAGTGATTTTCCAGTCAGGTAAGGATTTGAACTAAAGATCTTCTGGTCTCAAGCCCAACACATTAACCACTAGACCATCACCTCCCCCTTTGTAAATAGTTCTCTTACTTTTGTGAAAATTTGAGGCTGTTCTGTAAAGAGTTTTTAAATAAACAATAAATATAGCAACTTCTGATCAATTCATATCATTTCAGGCTTAAAATAATGTACAGATTCAAGCCCCACCCATTTCCGGCTAAACCACACACATTTTCCGGTTTAGGCTCCGCCCACTCTTGGTACAGATACAGATACAGATTATTTAGATGGCTGAACAGATACAGATACAGATAGTGGTGTACTCGCTCATCCCTAGTAAGCACTGCAGTAATCATACAGTCAAATTTCTTATCGCCTAAAGCCAATATTTTAATTGAAACTATTTTTCAAGCAAACTTATTTGAAAATTTCTTATTCAAATTCTCAATCAAATTCAAAGAATACTTGAATTAATTAATGGCACAAATTCATCAAAATCGTAGTTTAGGGTGCCTTCACACATAGTGCGAAGTTTGGTCGAAGTGTGCACGATATGCACATGACGCAGGAATCGTGTGCACACTGTGTAAAATTGTCCCTGCCTCTAATACCTTGTACACCTGTTGCTATAACTACAACGTATTTACACACACCAGCAGCTGAAAGACAGAGTGTGCACTGTGCGAACCAATCGAACCCTCTCGCAGCAAGTGTCAGCCAAATTCCAGCTGACATGCACAAACATCTATCACCGCTCGTTTGGCACTTAGAAAATGTGTGGCCAGTCACACTCTTGGCATGACAACAGCCTGGAGACAACCACTGTCATGCTGGCTGTGAAATTTGTCTAAGTTCCACATGACTCATGTGTTCGTGTGTCACGTGCCCCCCCCACCCCACAGGTGAGGCGCATCTCATCTGATCACAGAGTGACACTTTGGTCTGTGTTCTGAATGGACGGTGGCATGGCAGCTGTTGAAATCTCTAGTCATGGACATCAGAGCTGCAGAACATGCACCATGTTTTGACAGACACGCACATGTGTGCACTTGCTGTACTCACATCGAAAAACTTAAAAACATATATTGCTTCTGCAATGGCCTGGAGTCCGCACACACTGAAAGGCTTTTCCAGCTGGACCGGACCATCAGTTTATGTGGACATGCAGCAGGTGATCTGAATGTCACATCTGTCTGACAGGACAGTGAGTAGGGCATTGCAGGACCATATGACAGGCCAACAGTACGACAAATACACCACTTCCAGTCACATTTCATATCAAGAGTCCTGTAAATTGATCCCAAACAATTCAGCACCTGACAGCTCCATAACTACCCACCCGGAAGCGAACATTTGCAACCATCAAACAAATGATCATAGAATGTTTGTTTACTGTTCACCAAGTTTGTGAACGTTCATGTAATGTTTGTGACGTTTGTCTAATGTTTGCATGGAGGCGAAAATTTGTGAACATCAACTGAACATTCATAGAATGTTCATTTACTGTTCAGCAAGTTTGCGAACATTCATATAATGTTTGTGATGTTTGTCTAATGTTTGCATGGAAGCAAACATTAGACAAACATGTAAGGAAACATTTGCAAAAATCAATCAAATGTTTATAGAATGTATGCTTAATGTTCAGTGTGTTTGCGAACATTCACATAATGTTCATGGTGTATGTGCAAAGCTTAGCTTGCCTCTAAATAAAAATATATATATTCTAAAATTTTGTAAAATTTCATATACAGCTAGGAAAACAATAAATATCATTTTGCCTACAGAAAGTTAATGTTGGACTCCATTTAAATCATGTATGCAAACATAGGTAGAATGAACAGGAAATAATTTAAGCACTCTACCATGGTAACCAATAATTTGTCGATTTATGATTTATTCAGGCCTATACTGAATATAGAATTTCAAGATTACTGTGATAAACTGACAGAAAACATGTCTTGGGCAACTTGCATAAACATGCAATCTGTTGAAATATTAATTTTTGCAAAATAATTTAAGTCACTAGATTGTCAGCTACCAAAAATATATTTTTTTTAATGGAAACAGATTGCAATGCCAGCTTATTATAAGTCTTATTATAAGTATAAATTGTATAAAAGCATAATATCTTTAACATTTTTGTAAATAAGGAAAATATATAAAGGTATTAAAAATTGATTTACAAAATAATGTTTTCAACATGCATGAGCAGGAAACACTGACATTTAAATAAAACAGCTCATAGACAAATAATATTTTTTACAGGTCATAAGCGAACATTTGCGAGCAAATGTTCATAGAATGTTTGCTTATCGTTCAGCAAGTTTGAGAGCGTTCATGTAATGTTCGCGATGTTTGTGTGATGTTTGCATGGAAGCGAACATTTGCAAACGTACGTATCAAACGTTCATAGAGTGGTTGCCATAGCGGAGCGTTTTTTTTTTTTTGGCTGTGTTTTCATTTGGTTGCGTCATGATATAGCAGAGCCTTGATATGTGGTGATTTGCAGCGCATTTTTTGTTGTGTTTATATTTGGTTGTGTGGTGCAGAGATGTTTTTTTTTTCTTTTTGTTGCATTTTTGTTGGCACCTCACTGCACAACTCAGGATTCTCTGGTCACAACAGCCTTAGGGTATGCAGAGGTAAAGTGCAGCCTTTATGTTTGGTTGTGTAATTTGCTGGGTGCTTTTTTTGTATTTTATTTTTTTATTGTGTTTATATGGTTATGTTTGGAAGCGAACATTTGCATGTATCAAACATTGAATGTTTGTCTATTTATTTGCCTTAATTTGCAGAGAATTTTTTGTGTGTTTGTTGGTTGTGTCATGGTAATTTGCAGAGCATTTTTTGTGTTTATATTTGGCTGTATTAATTTGTCGAGCGTTTTTTTTTTTCCTTCTTTTTTGTGTGTAATCAAGAAGTTTGTTGGTCGCACGCGACTCCCCGCAAGCCCAGTACCTTTAAAATCGCGCGTGATTTGCACGAGATTTGAGACCTGAACGGCACATACGGCCTTCGTTTCCCATTGGCATTTTGCGGTTTGGGAGCTTGGAGAGAGGTGCGCCGAATTTGTGAATTAAAATCTATCGCCATCAGGTAAGAAATATCTATTGCAACGCTTTCAAACATACTGCAAAAATTATCGGAACGTCGTGGTTATACGCTGGTCTCCATATTATACTTATTGTCGTTTTTACGTTATAACTGTGATGTTTTTTGAACTGATCTGATTGCGTCTTTCCATTGATTTACCGTCTTTAATTTCTTAAGAAACACACTTTGGACTTACATAACAATGAAAAAGCATGTATATGTTATGCTCACGACATAGCTGACCTGTCTAAAAGTTTGGATAGAGGTCTGTATTTAGCAACAACTTGTTTATCTGATCAATCCACGGCCTGGACGGCTTGGCACAAATCTTAATTATTATCGTCTCCAAAACAACATTAAACCATTGCCACGAGTCATGCAGTTCGTGGCTTGTTAATAAATAAATTTGAAGTTCGAATAATACTTGACATTTTACATTTATTATGCTGGAACAAAAAAAAAAACGCAGTAGGCCTGAAAAAATCCCCAGATCGAGGCCTTCAATTCCAATTCGCCCTATTGACGTATCCCATAATCCCTTGCGTGCCAGAGAGTCGCTGCAGTCAAACAGATTTGAGACCTGAACGGCACATACGGCCTTCGTTTCCCATCGCCATTTTGCGGTTTGGGAGCTTGGAGAGAGGTGCGCCGAATTTGTGAATTAAAATCTATCGCCATCAGGTAAGAAATATCTATTGCAACGCTTTCAAACATACTGCAAAAATTATCGGAACGTCGTGGTTATACGCTGGTCTCCATATTATACTTATTGTCGTTTTTACGTTATAACTGTGATGTTTTTTTAACTGATCTGATTGCGTCTTTCCATTGATTTACCGTCTTTAATTTCTTAAGAAACACACTTTGGACTTACATAACAATGAAAAAGCATGTATATGTTATGCTCACGACATAGCTGACCTGTCTAAAAGTTTGGATAGAGGTCTGTATTTAGCAACAACTTATCTGATCAATCCACGGCCTGGACGGCTTGGCACAAATCTTAATTATTATCGTCTCCAAAACAACATTAAACCATTGCCGCGAGTCATGCAGTTCATGGCTTGTTAATAAATAAATTTGAAGTTCGAATAATACTTGACATTTTACATTTATTATGCTGGAACAAAAAAAAAAAACGCAGTAGGCCTGAAAAAATCCCCAGATCGAGGCCTTCAATTCCAATTCGCCCTATTGACGTATCCCATAATCCCTTGCGTGCCAGAGAGTCGCTGCAGTCAAACATATAGAGAATCCACATGATGACAATTGTAAATGAATGTTATACTACAAAAATTTATTTTTTTTTCTGCTTTTCATTACGTTAATAAGAGACTGCTGCATGATACCCTGAAAACTTGCTAAGACAATTATTATAATGTATACTGAGGCCATCTTACAAAAACAAAAGCTAAACAATTAAATAGAAGTAATTATTTGGAGTCAGTCTGGTTCAATCTGCTCCATTTTGTTACATTTTAGACCATTTCGTGATTATCAGTCTCCATTTCATATTTTAGTATGGCCCAGACAGAATACCTGATGGTAGGGTGTAGGACCAGCTATAAAGACAGGGGATACAGAACTTCCAATGCATTCTAAACAAGAATAATAGACAAATATGACATTTATGTTGTAATGTTTGTAATATCAAAGTTCTTTTTTGCATGTTTCTGTCAAAATCTAAGTTAATATAATGTTGCACATTAATTGTTTTGTCTTTTTCAATATATTTTTGCATTAAAAAACAAAAAAAAATATAACCCCAATTGTTTTATTTCAACAGAGCTGAACTTGTATTAATCGAGGAAAACGGACATCTGGGACACTGGTCACGTGATCTGAAGCGCACCCTAGTCACCATTTTAAAGTAAGTGAAAACAAAGGAAACCCCTTTGTCCTTTGTAGCATTTTGAGTGGTTCTGATCCAGTAAATGTGCTCGCTATATATATATATATATATCTCTACAACTCGGAGCAGAATATAAATTTGAAAAGAGACCTTTAGATGTCTCTTTTGCGTAATATTGTTTTTATATGCCCATGTGAGTATTTTATCATTTACATGCTTTATTTATTATTTATTTATCCTTCCTCTCAATGTACATAACTTTTTATAACCAGAATTAAAATTTATATGCTGTCTGTTACTAGGCATTCAGGAAATTGAAGTTCAAATAACATGTTAGTGCACAGAAAGAGACTTTGTGAAAATAAGTTTGATTCAGTTGTGTTTTTGCATTGCCACAACTGTTTTATATTTTTGTGTGAATATTTAATTATTGATTGTAACTTTCATTACTGCCATAGGTTTTGCATGTGTAATTACTTCAAATTGTTTGTTTACCCTTTACAAATGCGACCAATAATAATAATTTTTTGGGTTATTGTTTATTTTTCTTTTCAAAAGTAACCATGCCTGCTGTCATAAGAGCTGCCACATCAGTGATTCCATCCGACCAACCGGTTGAGCCTGAGCCAAACGCCATGATGGCAGTTCAGTCACACCAACAGCCCGATCAGTCTAAATCGGAAAGTAGTAGTGAATCCACAGGTTTGTATTTTGTTTAAATGAGACTGTACAGCGACTTACTTTTAATATTGAGTGTTTATTTTCTTTTGGCATAGAAACATCAGCTAGTCTTGACTGAGAACTGACACCTTCTGAACATGTGCCGGCAGTTGTGTGAAGACGCATGTCCTGCAGACAGCATCTGTTGACAAATTCTCTAAAGGATGCTCAAGATCAGGGGTGGGCAACTTGTTCCAGAAAGGGCCAAGAGGGTGCAGGTTTTCTTTGCAGCCACTGACTCCACCAGGTGATTTCATTGATTAATATCACTTTGAGCAGATTTAATCAGTGAAATCACCTGGTGGAGTCAGTGGCTGCAAAGAAAACCTGCACCCTAATGGCCCATTCTGGTCAACAAGTTGCCTACCCCTGCTCTAGAGTCTACAAGTTTTCATATAATGTACATTGAAAAAATTTGTATAGGTGTAATAAGTCTGGGGTGATAATACAGAGGTTTAGTGATTATGCATCTTGCACATTCTCTTGTCTAGCCAGTTAGTGGTTGTGTTTCCATATGTTTGTAATTTTCTTGGAAATGGTGATTATATATATGTCACTGCTTTTGTTTTTTGAAGCTTTGTCATCTGCAAGAAGACCTGCGGCTGAGCTTACGGCACGTCGTCATTTGGCAAGTGTTTCTGCTGCAGATGCACAGCTGTCTGAGATTCCTCGTGTTGAGTTGACGCCAACAGAACGACTTGGCAGCATCATGCAGATGCTGGGCATATTGATGGTATGTTTAATTTACTCAAGTTTTACCTTTTTATATTATACAATTATAAAGGGAGCTGTGGTGGCCTAGCACTAATGCACTGGTCCCTGTGTCACAGTTTGAACTGTCCCCTTTTGTGTACTGCGCATGTGTCATTTCGGACAGTCAGCAGCAAATTAACAGAACATTGCCTTGTTTCTGCTTTAAACTGACTTTAGAATAAGAACAAGGTGAAAATCTGTGAATCACTGCTGGCGGTCTGAAATGACGTATGCAAAAGGAGACCGCTTTTTAACAACACTGAGTTCAAAGCTCATGTTGTGCTGTATGCGAACTAGGAGACTATGAAACACTGTGCACTCGGCACACCCTAACCCTTTTCCAGCTTGACTGTGTGTGTGTGTGTGTGTGTGTGAGCACTTCGTGGAGTAACACCGCTCTGCTTCACGTTGTGGTGTTTTAGACTCCGCCTCGTGCGTTCAAACCGTATAATGCATGGCTTCAAGTTGTTTAATCCTTATACCATGGTCCCACACAGTGAACTAACACACAAATACTTATTTAAGTTAACAGAACTTGATTAAAAATGCATAAGTATTTGGGACTAGTTTATGCCAGTCTCAAGATATTTTCATCCTTGCCAACCGTTATCATCTTCTTTCCCGTCTTCAATCTTGTCCAGGTCGTCGGATGTTAAATCTTTATGCCGTTGCTTTTGCTGTTCTTCTTGTTTTAGTGCAGTAGATAACTGAAACAATCTTTCAAATGGTGATACAAGCACCAAATTTGGGACATGTATTCTTTAGACATTATTCTTTTGAGAAACAAGACTATCCACTTGATTGTTCAGTAGGCGGCCAAGTAGGGGTCAATGAAGAATTACAGAGGTCAAGATTTACAAATGCTCCAATCATATTGAAAAGTATACCATATTCATCTGATCATACAGATACCAAAAAGGTATCACTTAGTCTATCTTTGATTAAATGTCTTGACGTTATGGTGTGAAAACAGCATAAATGGTAACAAAGGTCAACCTCAGTTTGTACGGTGGGCCAAAATTAAAGTTGCTCCATCACTATTCACGTTTACCACTATTTATTGTTTATCACTATTTACAAAAATTGGAGCTTGGAACTTTTGCCTCCCGTACAAACTGAAATTAAGCTTTGTCACCGTTTTTGCTATTTTTGACCCATAACTTCGGAACATTCAGTCAAAGATAGTCCAAACTATATCTTTGGAATCTTTATGGTTGGACGAATAATGTGGTATAGTTTTCAATATGATTGCAGCATCTTTTAATTTTGATCCCTGTGTAATTCTCATTGACCCCTACCTGACTGCCTATTGAAAAATCGAGTGGATACTCTGCTTTTTCAAAAGAGTAATGTCTAAGGACTATTTGTATTGAATTTGGTGCTTGTATCACCATTTGAAAGATTCCCCTGTAAATATTCTCAAATCTGCTGCAATATTTGCTCTCCTCCTCTTCCCATTCCTCAAACATTTAATTTAGGCCAAAAATATTAAAATTCACTTGGAAATCCATGTTTTATCACGTTTCTGTTATTCACCTGTCAAAACACAGCTGATCTGTGCCAAATGATTTGTGCGTTGCTGTGGTGCCGACCACAACGGAGTGATATTACACTGACTTAACTTGCTGAACTACGTGTGCGTATTCACAAAAATAATGCACGCCAGTTAGACATGTAATTCTCACTGACCATGGTGTGTGTGTGTATATATATTATATATATATATATATATATATATATATATATATATATATATATATATATATATATATATATATATATATATATATATATACACACACACACAAAACTGTATACTCTCTCTAGGGCAAAAAAAAAAAGTGACCTGTCCCAACTAAAAACTGATTTTGTTGTAGTTTGGGGGGGGGTCAATGGGAACTTCTGTATTAAGGTAGTAATATTTGTGTGCACATTTTATGTTCCAGGAGAAGCAGAATGACCTCATCTGCAAAGTTGATGCATTGCTTACACAAAGTGTCCGTTCCCGAACATACCAGGAGAGGGAACTTGAACTTGATGATGAGGATGCTACTGAGATGATTGTTAGAAGAATGTCCAGCTCTAATCCGGAAATGTGAGCTACAACAAATTACAAGCAGTGCCTGGAAGTCTTGGGCCTTCCTGTAAAGTCACTTGAAGAAGTGAGTTAATACATTTTACATTTGTCTATCCTCTTCACTTAACAAAATTTTGTTTTATTTTTTTAGAGTATATTATGAAACAACATGCTGTATTTATGGCATATACCACTTCTGAGTTTTCTCCATTGTGGTAGCTGATAACTACATAACTTGAGAAAATTCTGCAACCAGTATAAACAGCTTGATAAAAATATAGGGCCTGTACAATAGGTTGTTGGGTTGAGAATACCAATTCTGACCATGCTGCTGAAATTGTATAGTATCTTAATAGTAAAATGTGTCTCATTTCTTATGAATAACAATGGCAATTTTCAACTTGCAGCTGAAGAGTGCCAATGAGAAACTTGATGGTGAGGACAAGGGAGCCAGGCGCCGAAGGAATGCCCTCATCAACGCTTTGACTGCATATGCCCCTGGAATTGGACATGGAAAGAATACTATAACCAGCATTGTCAGGGACTGCTTGTATGCTATAGCCCCAGTTTATCTCTGGCAGTGCTTCAGCAGTCAGGGAAAGTCGGGAACTGCCAAAGGCAGCCTTGCCAGGGATCTTCCACAAATTTATAGGGTTGTCATGGCAGCTGTAATAGCTATTACATCAATGGACAGCAACACTATAATTTCTACGATTAGTACCGTAATACGAAGCTGTCCCAACAGAGCAGAATCAAGGAAGTATAGACAGGACCATCCTGAACTTTTTCCTGACCAGAAAAAAGGAGAATAACACAACTGAGGACACCATAATCCACCCAGCCATTGCCATCAGCTCTGTCAATGGTAGGCCTCTCTCCTCTGATGAGTACTCCGAGGAGGACATTCCGGCCTCATCTCCAGAGTGCTCTACCAGACAACAGCCTCTTTTTCCATTAATGAATCTTCAGAAGACACGTGGAGTTCTGTCTGCACCCGGGGTGTCATCTTCTGAATCTGAAGAGGTACTGGAGGTGGATTATTTAGATGACTGTGATGACAGCCAATCAGAGTAGAGATGCACCATGACATCAGGTCATGGCAGAATCCACTTCCAAATTGCAGGGTGTCAGATCAGTGCCAAAACCACATAAAAAAAAAAAAAAAACACCATAGTGCCATACGTTACCATTTCCCTCGGTCGAGGAGCAGTTTCCTCACATGGAGATATGCCTTTGTTTTTTTTTTTTCTTTCAGACTCCGTTAAAATGTGGTGAATGTCTCAATGTCACAGATAATATAATAAAGCATAATGCTCATTTCCATTGTGTTGTATCTGACTGCCATACTATTTTCAACGTCTGTATGTAATAAAACTTGCAGTATTTTTTTTTTTTTTTTTACTTTTTGTACTCCCCCCCCCCACTCTGGAAATATTGCTTGCAGTGTGTTATAACTTAAGTTTCTTGTCTGCATGAAAACATTTGGGGTGGTTTCTTTCATTTGATTTCCAAGTCATCGGAATAAAACACTGAATTTTGAAACATTCATAGTTTGTTTTACTTCACTTTTTGGTTTTCAATATGGAGAGTAAACCTTTCATACAATCAAATTGTAGGCCAATGCCTGCATGTAAATGTATAATGTTGGCATATATAACATACAAACATGAACAGCTGAAGCGGGACATGTCCCACTTCAGCTGAACATTCCAGAAATTTTCATTGATTGCAAGCGGGACATGTCCCGCTTCAGCTGAACATTACAGAAATTTTCATTAACTGCAATCAATGAAAATTTCTGTAATGTTCAGCTGAAGCGGGACATGTCCCGCTTGCAATCAATGAAAATTTCTGGAATGTTCATATAACGTTCATAGATGAACGTTATATGAACATTATACAAATGTCCACAAACATATGAACAGTTGAAGCAGGACATTCAATGAACATTTGTATAATGTTCATATAATGTTTGCATACAAAATGTTACATGAACATTATACAGATGTTCACTGAATGTTCTGCTTCAGCTGTTCATACAATGTTTGTGAACATTTGTGAACATTTGTATAATGTTCATATAATGTTCATGTGCAAACATTACCTGTCCTCATTCTTTGTTCATCTGACGTTCATGCAGTGTTCATAGCTTGTTTGCAAACGTTTGCATGCAAACATTATATGAACATTCAAAAAACGTTTGGTTTCCGGGTGGGTAGAGCCCTGACTGGACTAAAGACACTCTCTGAGGAATTGGCTGAAATTTCTGGAATTAACATTTATATATTACACTCATTTCACTCATCACATCTTCAACCGCTTATCCGGGATCAGGTCGCAGGGGCAACAGCTCCAGCTGGGGACCCCAGACTTCCCTTTCCCAGGCCACATTGATCACCTCTGACTGGGTGATCCCGAGACGTTCCCAGACCACTGTGGAGATATAATCTCTCCACCTAGTCCTGGGTCTCCTCGCAGATGGATGTGCCTGGAACACCCTCCATAGGGAGGTGCCCAAGGGGCATCCTTACAAGATGCCTGAACCACCTCAGCTGGCTCCTTTTAATGCAAAGTAGCACGGCTCTACTCTGAGCTCCCCACGGATGACCAAGCTTCTCACCCTATTTCTAAGGTAGATTCCAGCCATCCTCCTAAGGAAGCCCACCACTTGTACCTGATTCTCCAGCCAATCTCAGGCTCCATTGTCCCCTCACTTGTGAACAAGACCCAGAGGTACTTGGGCAAGACCGCATTCCCTACCCGGAGTAGGCAATCCATCATTTTCCTCCTCAGAACCATGGCCTCAGATTTAGAGGTGCTGATTCTGATCACAACCACTTCACACTCAGCTGCAATCTGATCCACTAAGTGTTGGAGGTCACAGATCGATGAAGCCAATAGGACCACATCATCTGCAAAAAGCAGTGATGAGACCCTGAGCCCACTACACTGTAAACCCTCCTCTCCCCGACAATATCCTATCCATGAATATCACAAACAGGATTGGTGACAAGGTGCGGCCCTGGTGGAGGGCAACCCCCACCTGCAACAAGTCCGACTTACCCGGGCACAGCTCTCGCTTTGTGAGTAAAGACTGGATGGCCCTGAGAAAGGACCCCCTCACTCCATACTCCTGCAGCAATTCCCACAGCATCTCCAACTACACAAAATGCATATAGAAAGGATGGGCATACTCCCAGGCACCCTCCAGAATCCTTGTGAGAGTGAAGAGCTGGTCAGTTGTTCCACGACCAGGACAGAACCCACATTGTTCCTCTTGAATGAATGAATGAATGAAAATGAATGAAAACTGTTTATTTCGAACATTTGATACAACAACAATTACAAGATAGATCAGTAAAGACAACAACAAAAAAGTTCCTACTGTGTACCCAACATGTCCGAAAAGGGGTAGGGTGAGGCATCAGCTTATTTATCCCTACCCCTTCTTCCCCACAACCAGTAATACCCTTTGCCACATATACACATGAATTCCTACACACCTAAACCGATATCAATATATATATATATACATATATATACACATACACATACATATACACATCAACATACATACACATATACATATATGCACATATATATACACAAACATAAATATACACCTACACATACCTACTTACATACAAAATACTATATATTTACAAGCCGAAGCAAAAAACAAAAACACCCTAACCCTCATTACCCTTCCTCCTCCCTATACCCACAAAAAAACATATTTTTGTACCGCTGTTTGAACTGGTTCATGCTTGGACATTGCTTGAACCCCACTCCCAATCTGTTCCACATCCTCACCCCACAGACAGAAATACAGAAACCTTTTAATGTTGTTCGTGCCCACTGATGCCTCTTCAATCAGAGGTCTGACTATCAGCCAAACCCTCCTTTCCTGGAATAGACTTTACCAGGGAGGCTGAGTACTGTGATGCCACTGTAATTGCCACAAACTCTCTGGTCCCCTTTTTTAAAAAAATATGGGGTCCACCACACCAGTTTGCCAATCCTTAGGCACTGTCCCAGACCTCAACGCTATGTTCAAGAAACATTTCATCCAAGACAGTCCTTCTACATCCAGAGCCTTCACCATTTCTGGGAAGATCTCATCAACGCCTGGGGCTTTGCCACTGCGGAGTTGTTTAACTACCTCAGTGACTACCACCAGGGAAATTGATGATAATCCTCCACCAGCTTCCAGCTCTACCTCCTACTATACCAGGAGCTCCTGTCTGATGCAAGAGTTCCTCAAAGTGTTTTTTCCAGTGACAGATTACATCCTCAGCTGAGGTCAACAGAGTTCCATCCTTCCTGTAGACAGCTTGGATGGTTCCATGTTTTCCCCTCTTGAGGTGCCTCATGGTCCACCAGAAGCACCTTCGTGCTGACCTAAAGTCCGTCTCCATGGTTGCTCCGAGCTCCTCCCACACCCGCTGCTTTGCCTCCCCCACAGCAGAGGCTGCCACCCTTTGGGCCTGTCGGTACCTTGGAACTGCCTCCAGAGTCCTCAGAGATAACATATCCAGGTTTCGGCCCTGGTCAGGTTCATGGCATCATTTTTCTCCTTTCCCTTACCCACTGCCTGCCCCCATCTTGGTTTGGTAATCATTTTATTTTTGTCATTTATTGAGTCTCATTTTAGTTTGGCTCTTTTTCTTCCTTTTCTTTTCTACTTTGGTCACTGGTTTTGTTTTATGCTTATCATTTATCTTCACTGTTGTGTAATCTGGGTATGTTTCTTTAGTCTTTGGTGGTATTCTCTGTTTGTCTTTTATTTTGCAGTCTGGCATTAATTGCATTATCTGTTATACTGTAGTCTTGCGTTTTGCTTTCTGTTAATCATTTAGTCTTTGTTTTGCTTATAGTTTGTTTTGCCACTTTATCATTAGTTGTATTCTTTAGCCATTGTCAGTTCCATCCTAGTTTTGTCTCAGGATTTATTTTCAGATGGTTCCCTTCTTCGTTCTTATAATTATGTTTAGTGCAGTTCTTTTCATATTAGTATTTTATTCTGCCTTTGATTTTTGATTTATCTTTGTTCTCATTTACCTTCGTCCCATTTGGTTGTTTTGCCATTTCACACTCTTGCACCTGCTCTTGTGCCTTTGTCTCTCACTTTGATTCTGTCTGCTTAGTGTTTTCCTTTCTTCACCCTTTTGCACCTGCTCTTTGCTCATCTTCGTCCTCCTGTTGACTGCTTTCCAGTGTACCATACCTTGGCCCAAATTAAAGATTACATCTTCTTTTACTCCTACACATGGTCTGAGAGTCTGCATATTGCGTCCACTTACTTTCTGTGCCATGCAGCCTTGATTCCTGACACCAAGATGAACTCCTTCTTCAGTTGGACGGCTTCCCTGCCCACCAGTGTCCACTATGGTGTTCAAGGGTTGCCGTCCCTTGAGCCACCTAAGACCTTCAGGCCACAACTCCCAGTTGCAGCTTCAGCAAGGAAGTTTTGAACATTTCCCATTCTGGTTCAATGCCCCAACCTCCACAGGGATGCTAGAAAAGCTCCACCAGAGGTGTGAGTTGAAGATCTGTCGAACAGTGGGCTTCTCCAGATGTTCCCAGTTCAGCCGCACGATCTGTTTGGGCTTATCAGGTCTGTCCAAAGTCCTCCCCCACCCTCTGATCCAACTCACCACCAGATGGTGATCTGCCCTTCTCTTCACCTGAGTGTCCAGAACATGCAGCATCAGATCAGATGATATGATCACAAAATTGATCATCAATCTTTGGCCTAGCGTGTTCTGGTCCCATGTACACTTATGAGCATCCTTATGTTTGAACATGGTGTTCATTGTGAACAGTTCATGACGAGCACAGAATCCAATAACAAACGGCTGTTCGGGTTTAGATCAGGGAGGCCATTCCTCCCAATTATGCCTCTCCAGGAGGTGTCTATGTCATTGCACACATGTGCATTAAAGTCCCCCAGGGGAAAATGGAGTCCCCTACAGGAGCCCCATACAGGACTCCATTCAGAGACTCCAAAAAGGCCTAATACTCCAAACTGCTGTTCAGTGCATATGCACAAAAAACAGTCAGAGTTTTCCCCCTAGCCACCCAACCCTCTCATCTACCGGGGTAAACTCCAACATAGCGGTGCTCAGCCGGGAACCCATGAGTATCCCCACACCCGCCCGTTGCCTCATACCCTGGGCAACTCCAGAGAAGAATAACGTCCAATGCCTATCAAGGAGAGCAGTCCAGAGCTGAGGCTGTGCATGGAAGCAAGACCCACCAGATCTAACTGGTATCACTTCACCTCCCACACAAGCTCCAGCTCTTTTCCACAGTGCAAGGTGACATTCCACACCCCCAGAGCTAGCCCCTGCCACCTGGGTGTGGTCCACCGAGGTAGTCGATTTTCACTGCCACCCATGGGACAGCACACCCAACACTCGCAGTTCCCCCTGCAGGTGGTGAGCCCACAGGGTGGAAATGGAAGGTCTATGTTGCCTTTTTGGGCTGTGCACGACTGGGCTACGTGGGAAGCCCAGTCACCAGGTGCTCGCTGATGGGCATTTCATCCAGGTCTGGTTCCGGGCTTCCTCCAGGTCAGGTCACATTTCCTCTATCTCTTTTGTTTTCATAGTGTCTTGTGAACCACTCTTAGTCTGGCCCCTCGCCTGAGACCAATTTGCCATGGGAGACTCTCCCAGGAACATAAAGGCTTGAGACAACATAGCTCTCATGTTCATAGCAGCACCCAAACCTCTCCAGCACAATAAGGTGATGGTTCCCAGAGAGATATTTATAAATTACCCTACTGTTTATTACTGTACATTTATCCCAAACCATTCAGCACCTGACAACTCTGTAACTAGAGCCCTGTCTGGACTAAAGATACTCTTGGAGCGATTGGCTGAAAATTCTGGAATCAACAAATCAATAGTTTACTGGTTTGACAAACATTTCAGCAAGTGGAAAGGGCTTCAGTTCAAATTTATCTCACTGTAGCAGTAACTATACTGGCCCTTTGTTTAAGATATTTTTTTCTCAAACGCATCACTACTGCCTTAGATACCAAATTAGGAGCACCCCCCATTAAATGTCTCAGCACTCTCCTAACAAATCCATACCTTTAATCTCCCTTCTTGAAGTAACAGAAACAGAAGAAGACCTGGAAAAAGATGAGGAAGAACACTGATGTGTTTTTAATGCCTAACTAAAATGTTGCACTGCTAAGTGTTAATACATATAGACCACAATTTTTAGAGATCATGAACTCATAGGTTGAGGATGTATTCTGTGTTTTCATATTCTTCTTCTATCAATTTTTATTATTTTATTAGCTTTTTAGCTATTTGGTTGCCTGCTCATTATCCTACGTTATGAAGTACTGCACATTATTCAGCTAAGGAATACAGATGGATTATGTTTGGCCCAGGCATGGGGCTGGGAATCTTGGGTGCCCCATTTAGTCTTCTCCAGTGAAGATGAGCCCTAGACACACACAACAGGACAGTGGTGTTAGGACCTGGGTGTTTCAAGACCATATTTTGGTCTTACCAATACCAATATGGTCTCCCAATACCAATATTGGTATTGGGAGACAAGGTTCTAAATGGGTCGAGCAGTTTATATGTACGAAGGAAGGAAGATGGCGGCGCCAGGTATAGCAGGAGCAGCTACAGCTCTTTTGATGCATGCACTGCTGAGTAATCTTGCCCTTTTTGACACTGGTCAAACACAAACAGACTATTACTCTTATGGAACTAAATCACCATCTTCAAATAAGCTGACAATAAACCGGTCTTACAAACACTTTGGATATGGTAAATATGTCCTGGCTGCCACTTTCATTCATCCGTACCTCTTCAGTCGTTCGTCAACATATACTAAAGCTGCCTTAAAACCACGACATACCATTGCATTTGTTATCGCCATCTGTTTGCTCCTATCTGGGGACATCCACCAATATCCAGGCCCGCTGAGCTGCCCAGCAGAGGAGAGCCATCATGTCAACACCACCGCTAACAGGACCAACATCCGGAACTTACAGGTATTCTCACTTTGTTCATCCTACACCCCACTGCATCAAACTCACCTCCATCCTTGTGTCCTCCCTGTGAGCGCTGAGGTGTTCACGGCGATCAGCGGGATGGAGCCATCGAAGCCCAGGAGCGGCCTGTCTATCTGGGACAGACCATGCACGCTAGCTTCGCTGCAGCTACATCCCAGGCCGGCACATCATCCCCTGGCGGCTCCAGTCAGCGATGGGGAATGCAGACCGCACCACCATCAACCCCCACACGCACACAGATCGCCCATATTCCACAAATTCAGAGATTATTCCACCAGCTCGTCTCCACCGGGACCCCACTGTTTCCACCGGCTGTATCTCCGCGGCGCTCACTCAACATGTCACCGGCTGCGTCATCAGAGCACGACCAACACAAGGATCAATAAACCACAACACCGGAGGTCTGGAAAACGCGGGGTGGATTTCCGCCTTCTCCGCACTTTTCCAAAATCCAAGTCAATCTCCAAAATAAATATAGAACTCTTCAACACCCAATCACTAACAAATAAAAGCAGTCTAATCTTTGATCATATACTGGACAAAAAAGTTGATATTATGTGCCTTACAGAAACTTGGCACAAACCAGGGTTGTATTTGGCTTTAAATGAAGCCTGTCCTCCAGGATACACCTACCTGGAGAGGGCTCGGACCACCGGCCGGGGTGGAGGTCTCGCTGTCATCTACCACAAGGATCTAACTGTAACTCCCCTCCCACTGCCAGAGCTGACAACATTCGAATATCTTCATTTCAAATGCAAACCACATACAGAAACAATATCAATACTTCTCATTTATCGCCCTCCAAAACCACACTCTGGATTCATTAATGAATTGCAGGATTTTCTTACATCACTCTGTGCAATAACCTATAACACACTTATACTGGGAGACTTCAATTTGCACATAGACCCCCCACAAACCGCCCTGCTGCAGAATTCCTTGAACTCCTGGATTGTTTGCATCTCACACAACACGTCACAGTACCCACTCACACAAATGGTTACACCTTGGATCTGGTTATTACAGACAGTGCTTCCATTACCAACCTGCAAGTAAATGACTTAGGCATGTCAGACCATAAGTGCATCTCCATGGAACTGCCTTTAGCAGGCCCATACAATAAAATAAAATGCCAAATGCATTTTAGAAACATAAAAGCAATAGACAGCAACCTTTTTAACCAGGATATACAAGACATCTCACTAGTCACACAGTTCACATCAGTTAATGGATCTGTTGACTATTACAATTCTAGCCTCTACAATATCCTTGAGTCTCATGCACCAATCAAAACAAGAACAGTTACATTTTCCAAGTCAGCCCCCTGGTACACTACTGAGCTCCGCAAAATGAAAACCGCTGGCCGTGCCCTGGAGCGGAAATACACCTCCAGTTGCTTACAAGTATTCAAACAGGCCTACCGCGATCATCAAAAATAATACACCAGAGCACTCGCCATAGCCAGGTCCCAATATTTCCCACTAAAAATCTCAAACAGCACTGGAAACTCCAAGCAGCTATTTTCAGCAATAAATTCTCTGCTCAAATCTCCCACACACGCACATGCCGACAGCAGTACAGATCAATGCAATAGGTTTATGGAATTCTTCACAAATAAGGTGGTATCAATCCAGTCAGCCCTCCCTGTTACAGCCCCATCTCCCTCTGACATCACTCTCTCAACTCCACTCAACAGTTTTTCTGTCTTTTCAGGCGTCACTCAGACAGAGGTGGAGAGGATCATAAAAAGCATGAGGCCATCCACCTGTTTGCTGGATCCTCTCCCCACAGCATTATTAAAATCTCACATTACAGCCATCAGTCCATTAATCACAGCAATAATTAACCAGTCATTACACGCCGGTCAGGTTCCTCCAGCTCTGAAAACTGCTGTAATTCGCCCCCATCTGAAAAAGCCCTCACTCGACCCAGAAATCCTGGCCCACTACAGACCCATTTCAAACCTGCCGTTTCTTTCCAAAGTCCTGGAAAAAGTTGTAGCAGCCCAACTCCACAGTCATCTTCACATCCATAACGTGTATGAAAAGTTTCAGTCCGGTTTTCGATCACCTGACAGTACAGAGACAGCCCTGGTCCGCGTCATGAACGACTTGCTTATGACTGCAGACCAGGGCTCACCATCACTCCTCTTACTACTGGATTTATCATCTGCTTTTGACACCGTGGACCACACCATCCTACTTCATCACCTCCAGTCTATAGTTGGACTTACTGGGAACACACTCAACTGGTTCATGTCATACCTCATGGGCAGGACTGTTGGGGAAGTGTCGTGACACAGACCCACAACAGGGGGCGTTAATGAAAGGACAATGGAATAGCAAAAAGTAACAATTTAATGTTGTGAAGGTGCACAACGTAGTACAGACAAATACAAATATGCGGTATATCAATCTGACACAAGGTGACGTGTGGCAGGCTCGAAGATAGGAGACGTCCGGTGCGAGAAGAGCCAGATCCCACACAGCTTCCACCACCAACGGATCTGAAGAACACCGGAGCCGCCAAGCCCTGCGCCCCAGGTGGCCACCGTCTTCAGCAGTCAGACCCGGGTCTGCTGGCAGAAAACAGAAACAGTTCTGGATGAGTGTGAGTTCGCACACTCAGTAATCCCACAGTCTGTATACAGTTAGGAGGGAGAGCCTCCACCTCTGAATCACACACTCGTGCAGCTCCCGAGATAACCACTTATCTGGGTGGGGTGGGAGGCGAAGCCGTCACAGTCCACACCAAACGCCAACTCAGCAGACAGGGTATCCGTCCCAGGAAAACGGCTGCAAAGACATCAGACTAATACTCAGATTAAGGTTCAGCAGAGAATTAATTACCTGTATGGTAGAAGATTTCTCGGCGAGGAGGTGGAGTTGCAGTCCGGCCTTTGTAGTGGTGGTGATGGGTGACAGCTGGTGTTGACAGGTGACAGCTGTCACCTCCCGCGGCTCCGACGTCCTCTCGTGCTTGGAGCCCGCACTCCAAGCAGGGCGCCATCTCGTGGTGGTGGGCCAGCAGTACCTCCTCTTCAGCGGCCCACACAACAAGGACAGAGTTTGTGACCCTAGGACAGTCCAAATCATCACCTCATACAGTTAGCTGCGGAGTGCCTCAAGGGTCGGTCCTCGGGCCGACTATCACTATCTACATGCTCCCACTCAGTCAGATAATCAATAAACACAAGGTTTGTTTTCATTGTTACGCACATGACACACAGCTGTATATAAAAATGGACCCCACTCCCACCACAGTTCTGCCATCTGCACTTCACTGTTGCCTGGAGGAGATAAGGGTATGGATGGCTGACAACTTTCTTCAACTGAACAGTAGCAAAACAGAAGCCATCCTTATTGGTACCCCTCACCAAACCCAATCCTTCTCAAACCTAAACAGTATCTCGATCTTTGACCATAACATTTCCCTGTCCTCATCCGTTACAAACCTTGGTGTCAGATTTGATTCACATCTCACATTCGACTCTCACATCCGTCACCTCTGCAAGGTCTCTTTCCTCCACCTTAAAAATTTCACAAAACTCCGCCCCTTCCTCTCCCAATCTGATGCAGAGAAGTTGATCCATGCCTTTGTCTCCTCCAGATTGGACTACTGCAACGCCCTTCTCATCGGGATCTCCGGCAATAGTCTACAAAAGCTGCAGCACATTCAGAACTGTGCTGCCTGGGTCCTGACGAGGAGGCGCAAATATGACCACATCACTCCAGTCCTCAGATCCCTTCATTGGCTGCCCATTCAACAAAGAATTCAGTACAAACTCTGTCTCCTTATACACCAATGCATACATGGAACTGCCCCTGCCTACCTTAGTGAACTCCTCACGCCACACACACCGCCCCAAGAACCCTCCGCTCCACCACGTCCACCTACCACTTGCACCAGCCCAGATCCAAGCTCTCCACCATGGGAGACAGGGCCTTCCAGGTAGTGGCCCCACAGCTCTGGAATGCCCTTCCAGAGACCCTGAGGGTCCCACAGAGTGTGGGGGCATTTAAAAAAGGCCTCAAGACATTTTTATTTAAAAGGGCCTTATAAAATGTTAAAAATGTTAAATGTTTAAGATGTTTGATTTTATTGTGTGGTTATGTTTTCTGAATATATTTTATTGTATTTGACACTGTACATTGTTTGTTTTTAGTCTCTGCTCTGTAGCACTTTGAGATTCCATGGAATGTAAAGTGCATTACAAATAAAATGTATTATTATATTTTGGTAATATTGAGCTATTAGCTTTTTTGGGAATGTAATAATACTGTCATTTATTGTATGTTTGGGACTTTTTTGGTTTGGGGGTTTTTAATGTTGTTATTGTGGTTCTTGTTAGTTTAAGTTGCTTTTGTCAGTTTAGTTAATTAGTTAGTTAGTTTAGTTTTGTTGCTGGTACCAAAAGTGAGAAGTGTACTGCATTTGTCTTCGGCAGAATACGGAAAAGACACAAAGCTCTGCATGCATACGTGCTTGCGTGTGTATAACTTTATTCACAGAGAAACTGAGGATAGCTGACATTTGCCCTTTGGTATGTTTATATATTTTGGGTCAAGGATTATCGCCGCCAGAACGGCATGTTAATAGGACTGATATTTTTGGAGAAGCTATGGATATTAACTAATGTTGCTAACTACATTCTGAACTCACATGCCATTCCAGCAGGGGGTGGTAAATGTGTGAGTTTGTGTGTGCTTTTATTTAGTAAGTTCAGTATAAGTACATAATATAATTGTAAATATGTTAAAAATACACGGATGACACAAGAAAGTGAAAACACTTATTTCCATTGAGGTCCATTAAAATAATCAAATGACAAAATATATTAATACTACTACTAATAATAATAGTTTGGACATGATAACAATAACCTAAACAATGTATAAATACATTAAGATTGTAAATTAACATAAAAAAATCTTACATAATTAACAGGAAATAATAAGGCTGAGTCGTTGGAGGTGATGGTCTAGTGGTTAAGCATTGGGCTTGAGACCAGAGGATCCAGGGTTCAAATTCCAGCCTGACTGGAAAATCACTAAAGGCCCTTGTGCAAGATTCTTAATCCCCTAGTTGCTCCCGGTGTAGTGAGTACCTTGTATGGCAGCACCCTCACATTGGGGTGAATGTAATATATTTTTGTAAAGCGGTTGAGCATCTGATGCAGATGGAAATATATACTATATACTATACTATAGTATATACTACTATACTATATAAATGTAGTCCATTTGTTCTTCTAAAAAGTGCTGAGGTCTAAGATTCTAAAAACATTCTGGACTTATAGAAACTGCATAACTTATTACCACCCTTGAAAATCTCAGCTACTTATTTTATAAATATTACCCAATCTAGAGCCTGTGGATCCCCATGGGCAACATGCTAGTAGAGCACATTAAATCACAATATATAATTTCATTTAGCAGCCCCCAATTTTCTTTTTTTTTTTTTTTTTTTTGAGTCACCGCAGTGGATCTCGTACAGAGCCACAATGAAATTTGGATTTTTACACGAGATGGCCATCCTGACAAAAATCTCATTTGAAATGGAGAAAGGTGTCTTGCTCCTTGTTTTTTCAGTGGTCTTGCAGTTTGCTGCATAATGCTCTGCTTAAATGAGATTTGATGGGATTTGCTATACACAGAGTGGCTGCACATGATCAAATCAACTTATGCCAATAATTTAAAAGATACAAATGATATAAAATAATAACTTAATAAAAATCTGATCAATTTCACAAATTATGCTTTTTATCCCAGTGTAAGAAAAATGGATTGCATAAGTATTTTCTTTTGCAAATCACACAAATATATTGCTACTTTCACTTCCAGTTTAAACTAAAAGGAGACCATCCAGCACAGACCCTGAGTCACTCCCATGGCACCTGGCTTTGGTGCTGAACCATGGTACTTTTTTCTCAAATAGGAAGGGGAACATTTCTGTTGCAAAATATGCCTTTGGCAACATGTGCATGCTACAGCCATGCATAGGCAAGCCATGCGAGGACATGCAATACAACACACACATAGACATACACAGAAGAAGAAGAGCCTTTATTGTCATTGTACATAGATACAACAAAATTTTCCCTATGCATTTAACCCATCCAAATTACAGTTATACACAATCGAACCACTAGGAGCAGTGAGCTACCACAGTCCAGCACATCCTGATGGACTTTGTCCATGATGCACCCTGACATATTTGTCTCATAGCTATGTGTCATTGCTTTGATGTCTGCAAAGTCTGGATTGCTAAGTAGGGTGAGCACAAAGCCATGTCTGGAGCCGGGCTGCTGCCACACATGTGGTCTGACTTGCAGAGGTATTCTGACAAAGTGGGGGAAAGATAAAATAGTGATAAGTTGTTTTCTGTGGTGCAAAGGTTCATTGATTGCTGATAAAAAAGTATATCTTATATTAAACTTCCTATTTCACAGATTTCCAAAAGGAGTGTCTGCAAGTCCCTAAGTCCCTGTTAGTAAATGATATAATAATGGATCAACATATTGATTTATTCTGCCTTACAGAAACCTGGTTACAGCAGGATGAATGTTAGTTTAAATGAGACAACACCCCCGAGTCACACTAACTGCCAGAATGCTCGTAGCACGGGCCGAGGCGGAGGATTAGCAGCAATCTTCCACTCCAGCTTATTAATTAATCAAAAACCTAGACAGAGCTTTAATTCATTTGAAAGCTTGTCTCTTAGTCTTGTCCATCCAAATTGGAAGTCCCAAAAACCAGTTTTATTTGTTGTTATCTATCGTCCTCCTGGTCGTTACTGTGAGTTTCTCTGTGAATTTTCGGACCTTTTGTCTGACTTAGTGCTTAGCTCAGATAAAATAATTATAGTGGGCGATTTTAACATCCACACAGATGCTGAGAATGACAGCCTCAACACTGCATTTAATCTATTGTTAGACTCGATTGGCTTTGCTCAAAATGTAAATGAGTCCACCCACCACTTTAATCATACCTTAGATCTTGTTCTGACGTATGGTATGGAAATTGAAGACTTAACAGTATTCCCTGAAAACCCCCTTCTGACTGATCATTTCTTAATAACATTTACATTTACTCTGATGGACTACCCAGTAGTGGGGAATAAGTTTCATTACAGTAGAAGTCTTTCAGAAAGCGCTGTAACTAGGTTTAAGGATATGATTCCTTCTTTATGTTCTCCAACGCCATATACCAACTAAACTCTGTGAGTGAGATAGATTATCTCGTCAATAGTTTTATATCCTCATTGAGGACAACTTTGGATGCTGTAGCTCCTCTGAAAAAGAGAGCCTTAAATCAGAAGTGCCTGACTCCGTGGTATAACTCACAAACTCGCAGCTTAAAGCAGATAACCCGTAAGTTGGAGAGGAAATGGCGTCTCACTAATTTAGAAGATCTTCACTTAGCCTGGAAAAAGAGTCTGTTGCTCTATAAAAAAAGCCCTCCGTAAAGCTAGGACATCTTACTACTCATCACTAATTGAAGAAAATAAGAACAACCCCTGGTTTCTTTTCAGCACTGTAGCCAGGCTGACAAAGAGTCAGAGCTCTATTGAGCCGAGTATTCCTTTAACTTTAACTAGTAATGACTTCATGACTTTCTTTGCTAATAAAATTTTAACTATTAGAGAAAAAATTACTCATAGCCATCCCAAAGACATATCATTCTCTTTGTCTGCTTTCAGTGATGCCGGTATTTGGTTAGACTCTTTCTCTCCGATTGTTCTGTCTGAGTTATTTTCATTAGTTACTTCCTCCAAACCATCAACATGTCTACTAGATCCCATTCCTACCAGGCTGCTCAAGGAAGCCCTACCATTAATTAATGCTTCAATCTTAAATATGATCAATCTGTCTTTATTAGTTGGCTATGTACCACAGGCTTTTAAGGTGGCAGTAATTAAACCATTACTTAAAAAGCCATCACTTGACCCAGCTATCTTAGCTAATTATAGGCCAATCTCCAACCTTCCTTTTCTCTCAAAAATTCTTGAAAGGGTAGTTGTAAAACAGCTAACTGATCATCTGCAGAGGAATGATCTATTTGAAGAGTTTCAGTCAGGGTTTAGAATTCATCATAGTACAGAAACAGCATTAGTGAAGGTTACAAATGATCTTCTTATGGCCTCAGACAGTGGACTCATCTCTGTGCTTGTTCTGTTAGACCTCAGTGCTGCTTTTGATACTGTTGACCATAAAATTTTATTACAGAGATTAGAGCATGCCATAGGTATTAAAGGCACTGCGCTGCGGTGGTTTGAATCATATTTATCTAATAGATTACAATTTGTTCATGTAAATGGGGAATCTTCTTCACAGACTAAGGTTAATTATGGAGTTCCAGAAGGTTGTGCTAGGACCAATTTTATTCACTTTATACATGCTTCCCTTAGGCAGTATTATTAGACAGCATTGCTTAAATTTTCATTGTTACACAGATGATACTCAGCTTTATCTATGCATGTAGCCAGAGGACACACACCAATTAGCTAAACTGCAGGATTGCCTTACAGACATAAAGACATGGATGACCTCTAATTTCCTGCTTTTAAACTCAGATAAAACTGAAGTTATTGTACTTGGCCCCACAAATCTTAGAAACATGGTGTCTAACCAGATCCTTACTCTGGATGGCATTACCCTGACCTCTAGTAATACTGTGAGAAATCTTGGAGTCATTTTTGATCAGGATATGTCATTCAATGCGCATATTAAACAAATATGTAGGACTGCTTTTTTGCATTTGCGCAATATCTCTAAAATTTGAAAGATCTTGTCCCAGAGTGATGCTGAAAAACTAATTCATGCATTTATTTCCTCTAGGCTGGACTATTGTAATTCATTATTATCAGGTTGTCCTAAAAGTTCCCTGAAAAGCCTTCAGTTAATTCAAAATGCTGCAGCTAGAGTACTGAGAGGGACTAGAAGGAGAGATCATATCTCACCCATATTGGCCTCTCTTCACTGGCTTCCTGTTAATTCTAGAATAGAATTTAAAATTCTTCTTCTTACTTATAAGGTTTTGAATAATCAGGTCCCATCTTATCTTAGGAACCTCATAGTACCATATCACCCCAATAGAGCGCTTCGCTCTCAGACTGCAGGCTTACTTGTAGTTCCTAGGGTTTGTAAGAGTAGAATGGGAGGCAGAGCCTTCAGCTTTCAGGCTCCTCTCCTCTGGAACCAGCTCCCAATTCGGATCAGGGAGACAGACACCCTCTCTACTTTTAAGATTAGGCTTAAAACTTTCATTTTTGCTAAAGCTTATAGTTAGGGCTGGATCAGGTGACCCTGAACCATCCCTTAGTTATGCTGCTATAGACTTAGACTGCTGGGGGGTTCCCATGATGCACTGAGTGTTTCCTTCTCTTTTTGCTCTGTATGCACCACTCTGCATTTAATCATTAGTGATTGATCTCTGCTCCCCTCCACAGCATGTCTTTTTCCTGGTTCTCTCCCTCAGCCCCAACCAGTCCCAGCAGAAGACTGCCCCTCCCTGAGCCTGGTTCTGCTGGAGGTTTCTTCCTGTTAAAAGGGAGTTTTTCCTTCCCACTGTCGCCAAGTGCTTGCTCACAGGGGGTCGTTTTGACAGTTGGGGTTTTTCTGTAATTATTGTATGGCTTTGCCTTGCAATATGAAGCACCTTGGGGCAACTGTTTGTTGTGATTTGGCGCTATATAAATGAAATTGATTTGATTTGATTTGATTTGAAGTATGCTGCACCAAGATGCTGAGAGGTGTGGCCACATTAAATCTGAGCTCCAACAACACAGGACCACTGACTAAACAGCAGTGATAAGAATGTTTAATTTAATATTCTTATTACGACTTAGATAATGCAGTCATCATTTCATTTAACAATTTTTATGTTAATAACATGTCTGGTTTCTCACCCTATTGATGAACATGAATCATGGTCACCATAGCACCAAAGCTGCGTAACATTTCCTTTACAAGCACGCAGTCTGAATAATTGATAAATCTCATATTGCATAAATTATTTGAGTGGCATGGGCTTTATATGGGGAGGTGGGGTGAAAATAAATACCAGAAATTCTGATTATTTTGCTGCTTTCGAATAGCCATGTCAATATGCATGCATCCATGTAGTTTACACTTTTTACTTTCTGTAAAACAAGCAGGAATTACCTCAGGTTATATTAATATTGTGTGAATACAAGTATCTTTGGAAAATGAGTTTTCCACTGTTTATATCTGGCATTAATTAACATATAAAACACATTTGATAAAGACATTTTACATATATGGCTCACCTACATCGCTGTTGCTTGCAAAATAGTCCACAACACTGAATGTGGATTAAACACATAAATACATAAATACTCAAAACAAGCCTGTTTTTCAAACACAGACACACCCTGTCTGTGTCTTGTTTCACAAGCACCACTTCCCAAAGTTCAGCAGTGGAACTCTTTTTCCCTTTTTCTTTTTATGCCTCACAATCAGTGTTTTTCACTCCAGCTTCACTGAGTCAGTCACTGACAGTGTTGCCACAGTTACTTTGAAAAAGTAATCCAATTACTGATTACTCCTTGAAAAAGTAACTTAGTTACTTTACTGATTACTCAATTGTAAAAATAACTAAGTTAGATTACTAGTTACTTTTTTAGTTACTTTCCACAGCTGCCGGCAACAACCCTCTGCCACCTCAACATGACAATAATAGTTGTTTTGCCAAAACTCACTTTATAGTCACCCTTTCTTGACTTCAATGAAAATAAATACTTGTTTTATAAAAGTAAAATAAAGACCTCTTTCTTGACCTCATATTTAACTGTTGACAGCACTGTAACAGTAAAACTTGCAATTTCTAACCTACATTGTTTATAAATATAACTATTAAATATATAACTATTTAATTTTATATTAAATATTTTCTAACATTTACATTCTCTCTAAACATTTTACTTGTTGAAATTATTATTATTATAAGTAGTATTAGAAGTTGTAGTGAAAAAAGGCTTCAAAACTAGACCTTTAATCTAGGGGTATTGCAGGAGGGGGGGGCACATCCTTGCCCCACGCCCCCATTACATCTGGATTCGCCCCTGCTTTGGCATTTGAGCACAAAGAATGGATAACATTTATTTATGCAGAAAACATGACCAGATTTACGGGTAAGAAAGTTTTATTGTGTTTTCGCATCATGTGGTCCTCAGAAGGAGAGTTTAGGTGCATTTGAGTGGAAAATACTGTTAGTTGTTGACGTGTCGAGGAGGATCAGCTGTTTTTAGCAGCAGATACGCAGCTGCTCAGCTCAGAATTCTAAATAAAGGAGAAAAAAAGTATAAAAATGTGTTTGTAAAGCTCAATGCAGGTGTGCTGTTGTCACCGTGCTTTAAGAGGTGAGGACAAGTCATCGCTGCTGCAGAAAACCGCGGATGAAAAGCTCACAGCTCGCTTAAAGTGGGCAGTGCAGTCGAACCCCGACCTCCTGCCCACGGACCAAGTTTAATGCTGCTATTGACCCACAATGCAAAAATAATAGTAACACACAGTGACTTGGAGAAGTAACTTTAATCTGATTACTGATTTGGAAAGATTAATGTTAGATTACTCGTTATTAAAAAAGTGGTTAGATTAGAGTATCGCATTACTAAGTAACGCATTACTAAGTAGCGCATTACTAAGTAGCGCATTACTAAGTAGTGCATTACTAAGTAACGCGTTACCGGCATCACTGGTCACTGACATACATGCCTGTATGGCACAGACATGAAGCTACTGTGGCATACCAAAATACACCAGCCACTGCATTCTAGAGTTGCAGGAGTCACCGTGCATATTTTGAACATATACAGTATACACTCTCTGACTGATTTTCAGCCTGCTAGACATCGCCAACACCCCTTTTTTCCCCACACTGATAGCATTTTGTTGTGAACCAGTGGCACGGTGGTTGTAACTCCAGGTGTGAGTGGGCCTTCAAAGGCTGTGACAGATAAGTCGAATTTCTTGATTTTATGTTGTGCCACCAACAAAGCTGTGACTAATTAGGTAACTTTTTCCAAACCCTTTGCACTCAGCATTCTAGGTGCATTCTGATTTTATACTGTGTAAAAATGCTGGAAGTGCCCCAATGGATTGGCAAGTTATTGACCATCCACAAGAGATTTCCAAGATATACCCCTAAGGGTGCATGAAGAGCAACTCTTATGGATAGTCAGTGACTGTGATTGGATAGACTGTGCACATCACAATCTCCAAAACACTGTTTAAAATAATAAATACAGAATCTAGGCTTCTGCGTGCAATGTGTCTCTCTATATTTTAAGAATGGCTTGCTTTCACACTTCACCAAAAAGCAATGAAAGTAAACGATATGAATCATGCAGAAAATCTTTCCGGGACCATGTCAAAACTGTCGTCAAACATTGTTTCGCTGACACTGACTTTGCTCCTGCAGAGTCTGGCAGACCTCAACGCTGGTTGTTTCCACTTACGCGAAGGTAAATATGAATCAATTTTTCACTCTTTGTTGACAAATGACAGGCTAATCATCAGAATGTGAGTCCACCATAAACATGTGCGTTATTTGTGATGAAATCAAACATGCCACTGAAATATATGGAGGTGGTGGTGGACATTCTGATGAATGTAATATTGGACACTCGTGCATCCGTCCACCCTTCTTTTCAGGCAGAATTTCAAGTGGAATGCCTTGGGCATTCTGATGTGCAGTTATAGTATTTTATTCTGTGGGTTTGAAACTAATGTTGAACTATTTTTATATTTTGTTACGGTCATCTCCCAAAGGAGGTCTTCCAGGCATGTCCAACTGGAAGGAGGTCTCGAGAAAGACCCAGGACACGTGGAGAGATTATATTTCCCAGCTGTATTGGGAATGCCTTGGGATCACCTGGGAAGAGTTACAGGACTTGGCCGATGAGAGGGAAGTGTGTGATGCACTGCTTGCTCTGCTGCCACCACAACTCAGATAAGCAACTGAAAATGAATGAATGAATGAATGAATGAACTGCTGTGGTAATTAAGCCAATGGGAAAGTGTAATATATTAAACTAAGCTTGACTGCAAACAATGTTTAATATGTAAAAAGCAGTCAAAAAAGAAAAAGTGAACTAATCCTTCCATGTGTCTTTAGCTTTATTAATTATATAATTAATATATTGAATTAATTGATGGTGTGTGTGTGTGTGTGTGTGTGTGTGTGTGTTAGGGGTACAAAAGAAGGAGCATAAAAAACTAAAAACAACACATTTCCTTTACTTGGTTCATGATAACACAGAGCTTGTAGCCCTCTGATCAACTGGGTTTTTCCACAGCATTCAGTTCAACAAAGCACAATCACATTAGGCTTTTGACATGTATTTCTTTAATGACTTCCTGTCTTGATGTAATAAGGGAATAAGCGTACCTTTTCCAGTAACACATCAAACGAGCAAACTTAATATTCCAAAGATCATAACTGCTTGTGCAACAAGCCTTTTTACAGGAATGATGTCTTTGTGAGGAAATGCTTGCCAGAAATTAATTACTGTGAAATCCCTTGAGACCATGACACGGCGAGGGGGCATTACCTCTGGTGCTTGGAATGAAAACAGGTCAGCAATTATTTGGCAGCAAACTTATGGAAAAACAAGTTTTTGCTTGCAGTCTGTTTGCTAGTGTGTGCAAACAACTCCTGGTAATGCAGAAATGTGTGCCGCTAAATGCTGATGAAGCGTGACAAGGTGTACACCCTGAGGTAGCAAAAAGACCCCTTATCGAAATAAGCTAAGCCAGGAACATTCTGATTTGACAACTGTGACAACACCATGTGCACGTACTGTCAACATGTGAAACAAGAGCATCATATCAGTTAAAGTATACATTATTATACATCACAGCAGGTTGATGAAGAAGTGAGAAGATCTTGACTTCCCTTCATCATGCCTTTTTGAGATCTTCACACAGCAGAGTCTTTGGTAGGAACTTTGACCCCATGTTGTTTTGGTGTGGCATTTTGACAACTTGGCAGACAGATCTTGAAGCATTGTTGGATCATAATAGCACATAATTTTGTATTATGTTTAAATGAGGCCTGTCTGAGTTATGTACGTGTGTGCCTTCATGTGCACAGAGCAGAGCCTGTTTGCATGTTTGTTGATAGTCCATCACAAATTAAAGCCATTCTGCCTGGACAGTTTGTGATTTTAAAACACACCACCCGGCACCAATTTGTGTGTCCCCACAAGCCTAGAAATGTTGTTTCAGTTATTTCAATAAGGGCCCCTTCACACATAGTGCGAATTTGGTCAAACTGTGCATGAAGTGCGCATTAAGCAGGAATCGTATGCAAAATGTGTAAAATCGTAGCTGCTTCCAATGCCTCATACACCTGTTGCTACAACTATTTAGGCACACCCACGGCTGAAAGAGAGAGTGTGTGCTGTGCGAGCCCATCGAACCCTCTTGCAGCAGGTGTCAGCCAAATTCCATCTGCTAATCAGAGCTTATGGGTTTGAATCCTGCGAGTGACATTTTTTTGAGGGTTATTAAACCATGGGGTTCTATACTGTGTCCCCTTTTATTATATCAACCCAGTGATATTCACTAATTATACTAATTATTATTCACTATGATTGTTCTCCACATCAGCTGCATGATGGGGTGCAGCTGCTTGCACTGTCTTCCTGCTTGAAAGACACCATCACGTGCACAAACTGTCGAACAGGCGTGTCCCATCCTGTCTATGGCTGATGCTGAGACCCTGAGCCATGTGTTTATCTCTTCTAGATTGGACTACTGCAGTGTTCTATTTTCTGGTTTACTGCAGGCTCTCCAATTGGTTCAAAATGCTGCAGCCAGACTTTTGAAACAAAGACAAACTGAGGGGGATCAACAACCAAACATAAGGGTAAGGCAAAGGCAAAAATGATAAATGTGACTTTTGACAGGAAGCAGAAAGTTTGACCACATTACACTTATTTTGGCATCCCTTCACTGGCTTCCTGTCCCAGTGAGATCAGATTTTAAGGTTCTGTTACAAGTCTATAAAATTGTTCATGGACTGGTACCTCCCTACCCAGCTGACCTAATTAAACCTTACGTACCGGCCCGGGCTTTGCATTCTCAGGGTGCAGGACTACTTTGTGTCCCTTGGGTGAATAAGAAGTCT